>NC_064535.1:20684446-21348017 GCF_023856365.1 Brienomyrus brachyistius
TGGACTGGATGGATGATTCATGCGTGGATGTATGAGAAATACAGACATGTGACCTCAGGAACAGGATCACTGAGCTGAGGAAGGATCAGGTAAAAATTAATAAAGCAGAATGGGGTAAACTACGTGATAGACAGCGCCCCCCCTAGTGGCAGATTCTGTCACTGGCAGAGAGAGAGTGATGAGGAGGCGGGGTTGTGCAGGCAGCAGGGGGTGTGGCCAGAGGTGTGGCCATGGCTGTACCTGGTTGTTAGAAATGGAGAGGCGAAGCGGGGACATCTTCCGCTGCTTGTTCTCGCTGGTAGCCTTGCCCTTGACACCGTCGCCGTCCATAGCGATGTTCTGGTTCTGGGTCCCCTCACTGTCCCTCTCCCCGATCGCCTCTCTGTCCCGCCGGCCACGGCGGCGCCGTGACTCCCCCAGGTTCTCCGTGGGCTCAGTGGGTCGCCGCAGGATCGGGCACTCCGGGTTTCCCCTCAGGCAGGCGCAATCCACCTTGTATTTACTGCAAAGAGCAGGCAGGCGTGTGAGCAGGCCCCGCCCACCAAAATAAACCACCAGCCAATGAGGAGCTCAGCTTCCCTACGGGGCGACGCCCCGACACCCACCAGCTGCCGTAGTCATAGTCGAAGCCGATGGTGATCTCGCTGCCGCGGGCGACGTGCCTCGCGGAGTACAGGTACAGACGCAAGGTGCCGCCCTCGATCACGTGACGCACCTGCGGAGGTCGGGGCTGGTCAGTCACCCGACACAAACCCACAACGGGTCTCGCCAGTAGGGCTCAGGTCACGCCCCCGCGCACTCACCTCTGCATTGGGTGTGCAGGAACGCCGGACGAAGCGGGCCTCATTCCAAAGTTACGGGCGTCCACGCAGACCTCCAGGCCATGGAAGTTGGAATAGAACAGCACAAAGGGGTAGGGCCTGGACAGAGTGGGCGGGGCTTCGGGTCAGATGCGGGCCTTCGCAGGTAAATAAGCACTGCCGACTCCCTGAGGCATGGCGCGCGGAGCAGAGCGAGGGACACGCACCTCTTGCAGAAGTAACCGTTAGCCTCAAACTGATGGCGGAGCATGAATTTGCCGCGGTACTCGATGATGAGCGTATCTGGGACCAGGTCACGCACCGCCTTCAGGATCTTCCTGTTCTTCTGGAGGTGACTCTGAGTGGGCAGGGATGCGGAAGTTAGGACGTCTGATGCATGTGTGCGTGAGCTCGCCCCATAAAAGCAGACCCCCCTTCTCCCCGCTCACCTCCACAGGGGGTTTGAAGGATGCCCCGTGGCCGCTGTATGTCAGGGCCTCCACCCCCGCGCCCCCCTTCAACCGCAGCAGGATCTGCATCTCCTCACTGTACTGGTTGCTGCTGGCCTCCTCATAGTGCTCCATCCACATCTTCATTTTGCTCTCCCACAGCGATGGGGAGTCCGAGGGGTCCAGGTCAGGGGGGGAGGCCTGGAGGGGGAGGGGGCAGGGCACACAGGTTTAAGACGTAACCCTACCTTCTGGGGCGCAGCAGGGAAGACACGTTCACCTCTCTTACCTTGCCCCTAGAGGATCTCCTGGAACCCTCACGGAAGGCCTATGACGAGGGGGAGGAGAGAGGAGGAGAAAGAGGAGGAGAGAATGAGGCATCAACATGACATGGAGGCAAGAGGAGCCACTAACCTTCTGTGATGCTTGAAAAATTAAGATTCGAGCACTTTGTTGTCATTGTGTAACAAAACGACATTACGTTTATGACGTTGCCCAACGGTGTGGATAAACCACTAATCTGATCTATTTCCTGGGTTCATGGACTGGTACTAATACCAGAACTATTCTGGTGAGGATGGGATTCAAACGAACAACCTTCTGAATACAGGTACAGAGGCCTAACCCACTGAGCCACACGCTCTACCTGCCACCCTCGGAGTTCTGTATCTAATATATGGAGAGATTAGCAGCCAATCAGAAAGCTCTGACGATTGCGCTGAGGCATGGTCAAAGGGGGGGGGGGGGGGGGGGGGGTGGCAACCTTTTTGGCGCGAGCCGTGACGGTGGGCGGCTCCTTGTCCCGGCTCCTCTTGCGCCGCTTGTCGGCCGACTTGCAGGGCATGCGGGCCGTCGTCAGCATGAGGCTGGTGGTCGTGTGCTGGAAGGCCGTGTAGAGCTCCATGGGGACTTCGTCACCGCTCTCCGTGGCGCTGGTATCTCCATCTGCGAGATGTGTCACAAGTCCACACGTGAACAGCCAGGAGACGGAAGCGGCTCAGCCAGACGGCACGCTCAAAAATGCACACAGATCCTCCCAAGACCGCCTACGCTCGGCCCACTAAATTAAGTGGTTCAGACGTGCCCGGCCCAGCAGACCCCTGGCTCGGCTCACCAGAAAGGTTCTCCCTCTTCCTGGTCTGCAGCAGGATAGCCCGTTCGCGGTCCAGGCTCCGGGGCTGACAGCGCTCACACAGGTAGGTATCGGGAATGTGCTGCCGGTCAATGCCCATGCAGTCTATGTGCTGCCACACGCTGTGCAGAGAAGAGGAACATCAGAGGAACGTCAGAGGAACGCCAGGCCTTCATAGCAAAGGGAGAAGAAAGGGGAGGTAGAAGAGATGTACGCAACAACTCTTGAAGAACGTCAACGGAACATCAGAGGAACGTAAGGCCCTTACAGCAGAGGAAGCGGAAAAGGGAGGTGGAAGAGAAGAACGACACCACAACGCTAGAGGAACATTAGAGGAACGTACAACCTTCACAGCAAAGGGAGCAGAAAGGACTGCAGGAGGAACAAAGGAATGCAGGAACAGCACCTCATACTGGACAACTTTCTATGAGGCAAACAGCAGGCACAGAGAACTGCACTAAGAGCGTAGGTCATGGGTTCGACTCCCAGGAAGCGTACAGAAACTGCAACCCTTCCCTCTATCGCAAGTCGCTCCATACAGATGAGGGATGTGGCCCCTGCTCACCTGCAACGGTCGCAGCAGATCATGTAACCGTCGTCGTGCGTGAAGCCGCAGATGCAGCGTGTGATGTCGGCACCATAGCTGCCGTCCTCGGAGGTGCTGAGTGTGGTGCCGCGGGACGCCTCGTCCTGGGGGGCTGGTGTGAATAGCGGCTCCCTGGAGGCGGAGAGGCGGGCGGGGTGGGTGGTGGCCGTGCACCATAGTTGTGATCCTGAGCGATGATGAAGGGGGAGGTAACATGATCAGAACTCGACTGACATCTCTTACATTTTTGGACCACGGTTTCCTGAGCTCTGATTTCAAATATCTGCCCCTGGTGTTTTGGGATTTAACAGAAGCTTACTGTACTTTTATCAGCATCAGATTGTGCAGAGGTATGAAGGTTTGACATCTTGTTACAGAAACAACTGGTTCTCAGGAGTCAAAGAGTATAAGAGCAGCGGGTGCGGTTTTGTCTGCGCGTGTACGTGTGTGTGTGCGTGACGCTCACCGCGTACGGCAGGCCGGTGTAGCTGTAGGAGTGCTGCGTGCATATGTGCGTGCGTGTGACGCTCACCGCGTACGGCAGGCCGGTGTAGCTGTAGGAGTGCTGCGTGCCGCTGTAGGCCTGCGGGTAGCTGGCCTTCATCACCACGGGTGCGGCCTCCACGGGTTCAGGCCTGCTGGACAGACACACAGCTGGGTCAGTGGACACCTACCCTGCAAAGCCGCTCCAGATCCGCAGAGCAGAAACCAACCAGAAAAGCATGAGAACTGACCTCAGTGAGCAGCCCCACCCCAGGCACCACAGGTTATACGAGGCGGAGGTATAACGAGCTGCCGATACAGGCACATGGAGCTCGCTGCGCGTTTCTGTCAACACTGACTGACATGCCAGAATTTAAACACCCTATTCCACTGTCTCTCACTGTTCCCAGGACAGCACAACACAGCCGAGACTGGGCAACACAAGCCTGAGCCAGGGAAAGGCCTGCACACTCAGACACACAAACGTGCACACAAACAGAGACACACACACACACACACACACAGATAGAGAAGCTGTCTTGTCACCTGGGCTCTCTGTGGAGGGCTGATAAGCTGTAGCACACAAACCCTCTAATCTGCCCGCAATGCAGGCCGTTTAAGCCAAAGCCTTTATCTGGGGGTGACACACGGCTAGAAGCCAGGGACTCATCTGCACAAAGGCTCACCTGAGTAAGGACCGACCTCAGGCACACACAGGCTGCACACACAGGCTGCACACACAGGCTGCACACACAGGCTGCACACACAGGCTGCACACACAGGCTGCACACACAGTCAGGCAAACGCAGTCAGGCAAACGCAGTCAGGCAAACGCAGTCAAGGACCACGTGCAGAGACTGCTGGAGGTGGGGGGCGGGGGGGTACCTTCAGTGCCCGGCTGCAGGCACCGTACTCAGAGACTAATTACAACCACTGCTATTGTGGGGGGGGGTCACATCATTTAACAGTGTATGGGGCAGAGCCCCCGTCTCTACACAGGGAAAGGGGGGTGGAGGGGCTCAGAGAGTTGGAGCAGAGGAGAAAGGGGGAGAGGAAGGAAGAAAGAATCAAGTACGGGAGGGGTAAATCGAGGGGAGCCACGGAGGGGACACAGGACGGGCGCGGGGGCGGAGCATAGGATTGGGGATTCTCTGTGGGACACAGCAGGGAGGAGGGAGGGGTGCCAGGGTCAGGGTACCAGACAGGGATTAACAGCAGGAATGGGCCCACTGGCAGCAGAAAATAAATGGTGGCATTAGAGAAGGACCTGAATGAGAACTGGGGTGCTGGGAGTAACGGAGCTGACATGAGACTTTAGTCTATTTTAACAGTTTGTTTATTTTTTGAGGATTAGAGACACACCCTGGAACACTGCCATGCCTGCAATTCTCACCGAGGATAGTGAGCTGGAAGAGGGGATGGGAACAGAAGGTGGAGAAGGTCCGGAAATGGAGGGGGGGGTCCCACTAGCTGTCGTGAGGCTAATGTGCCGAACCGCTTCACCACGAAATGTGACGAACGGGGGCTTTGGGGACAGGTGCTTTGCAAGGGTCACGGAAACGCAGCCGGATTTTCTGGAAACAAGCAACTGTCACTAACAAACCAGGGAAGACCTGTGGGGGCCAGTGCCTGTGTGGGGGGGGGGGGGGGGGGGCACTGCACAGTCTCTACTGGGAATTTGACGACACACTCCACGGGCCAGGTGTGGCAAAGAGCACCCTGTCACAGCCGTCCGTCAGATGCATATAAGAATTTATTAGCTAAATGACCCCCCCCCAGGTACACGCCACGCTGTGGTCGTACCTGAAATGAACGGTTCAGTTAGCCCCACAATGAGCCTCTTCGCAGAGCCACCAGCGTGGTTTGCGTTACTAAGAAACAGAACCTGTGTTTACGCAGAGCACACTTAGCTTTAAAAAAAATAGGGACATTCCCAGATCACACTGGCAGCAAGCCATTCACAGAGTGTCCTTCCTGCTTTACCAACAGTGGCCTCAGGGGGGCAACATAGGTCTCCAGGAGTCTGACAGGGTTGAGTGGCGTCAAGGTAACGGAATCTGAGGTCGTCAGCTCATACACTGACACTCATCCATTGTACCGAGTGTGAAAGAGAGCTAATTTAGCGAAATTGGGCCCTTTAATGTGACGTGCAGCAAATCTGTCACCAATCGCCCATTACTAGTCTAAGTCTCAAATGCACCCAGAGGGACCCAGCTTAACAGCAGCAGCCCAATCGTCCTGCTATTAAAAAATATTACATATAATAACTGCAAGTGTGAATGAATTATGAGACTGTCTCATTAATCCATTTAACCGCCGCAGATACAACACGCACGTAGCAGCTGGTTCATGCGCAGTCCCTGGAGAAGCCAGCGCGGTACCGACCCAGAAGCAGAGCGGAGGCCAGCCCACACTTACTCCGAGCCAGCGGCCATGTCCGGATACGAGGCGTCCGTCGTCTGCAACCCTCCTGAGATGACGACGCTCATGACGCCCTCCGCAGGCAAATCCGTGTCCTACTGAGTCCAGGGGATCCAACACGGAGGAACATTACAGCCACGGTGCTCATTGCAGACGTCGAGGTGCATCCAGCAAGTCTGGGGGGACAGAGGAGGGGGTTCATGAGGGCCACCATTTCAACCTGCCTAGCGTGTTAAAAGGGACTAGGCTGGACATACAGACTTCGAAAGCTGAACACGCCGCAAGGAGCCAGCAAGCCACCATCACAGTAACACATAACGTACACTAGGGGGAGCTCTAAGACACGACCACATATTACATAGCCAAAAATAACCTGCATGCTTTACACGTAGTATCAATGCAACTTGTCCACAGTTGTTGGGCTGTCCCTGTGCTTGTCAGGGATTTAACTGGAACTTGAAGCATATAGCAACCTCAAGCGAATACTAAAATACAGAAATGTGTCACATCTGGGTACGGTCGTGTATGGGCGTTTGTCCCAGACGCAGCCATTTGGTGAGATTACAGGAGTAACGAATGATCAGATATCAATGGCTGCTGACCACAGATCAAACACCCCACCAAAGCCCCACCACGTGGTCAAACTCCCGCACAAGCCCCAGTCATTGGGGGTCCCTGGGGAAGAGAGCAATCGCTCCTGCGGCCGCCCGTTCGGCTCGCAAATCTGCGGCACAGGGCAGGGGGTCAAGGCTACACTCACACCTGGCAAGCGAGGCAGGCGGGAAGGGGGGTCCTGGCAGGAAATGTGAGCTCAGACGTGGCTCGCAGAGACAGCAGCCGTCTGCCTTTGGCGTGATAAACAGCGGTGTATGACCGCGTGTCCACGCGTGTTTGTAATTGTTACACTGTGACGACCAGATTTCCCCATAATGTGACAAACATTTTTTTCAGCCCTCCACAATATTAACTTCAATTTCATTAAAATCTGTGACTGCAATCAAAAAACTAAAAATGCCAAAAGTCTTGTATTTTGTTTGGTTGCTTATGGTTAAGGTTAGGGCTGGGTAGGGGTTAAGGCCGTCATTGTTGGGATTAGGGTTTTGCCTGTAGAAATCAATGTCCCCACAAAGATGTAATTACAAACCTGTGTATGTGTGGCCATTAGACCACCCTCTTCCCTGCACAAAACTCCTTCTGTCTAGCTGGTCAGCATGACAGCCTCGAGTGCCCGCCCCCAGCAACACCACACCACCGGGCAATCCTCCCTAAAAGCTCGGCGTGGACGTTTATGTTGGCACAGTGCGAAACGTCGCACCGCACCATTACAACAGAGCAGTGTGGCAAAAAGACATTTCGGCCCTTTACAGAAAAGTTCACCCGTCATTAAAGCAAAGCCCACCTCCAACCCAAAAAACACAGAGCAGCTTTTTGCCAGGAGCAGCCGGACACACGTCCATACCTCGTGTGGAATCTTAAACACAACACCCTGTGGTAAAACGGTCAGGAGTGCAATTCCCCCCCACCAAACCCCCTGAACAGATGTATAAACACAGACACTCAAACTCACAAAACTCCAAGGAGGGGGGGGAGGCAGTACAACATTCCTGATGAAACTCGAGTTCCATGGCCACACGCCCCCTCCCCCGCTTGTCAGTCACCAGGGCAACGTTGGCACACAGAAAGAATCACGCCCCCCCCCAATCCCGCTTCTCTCTACCCTTCCGTTTTCCACTTCCTAAACAAACATGGGTCTTAGCTGGAGGAAGAGGAGCAGCGTCGGAATGCAGCTGCCTTCAGGTCCTGAGAAGCGACACCCGCCTACCTGCCCAGGGTCTAGGAGTATCTGGGGGCCCAAGGAAAGAGGGTCCCCTACAGCTTTGGATTCTCAAAAACAGCAAAAAGCTAAATACCTCATTACACAAATCCCCCCAGAACACTGGCAGCCTCACACACAAGCTGACTCAATGACAAACGCACCAAAGAACAGAATGACGCTTAAGTCGCCTCGCGCTGCAGCAGTTCCAGATGCATCTCTAACTGGCAGCTTTATACTTCTGGTCTGTAGATAAACAATCCTGAAGCCAAGGAGGATAAAGCAATAAGGGCAGAAGGAACCATCAGTGGGTTTAGGATACAGACTCTCCTATCAAGGTTACAGGTACCACTATTCACAAGAGTTCTGGGGAGAAGAATCCACATGCGCAAGCAGGATCTGTCATTCAAAATAGCCTTTTTCCCCCCATGAGCTAGGTGGCTCAGTGCATGATCAGAGTTGGGCACCTCAGCCATAAGTCTATACACCAGTTATACATTTGCTCATGTCCGGAAGGTTGTGGGTTTGGATCCCACAGCAGGCAGAGTAATCATATCACCTTTGGCCATGGAAAATTCTTTAACTTGCCCACAAACCACTGCAAGAGTGCTGTATAAACGTCCAACCCATTGATTAGACCACAAAACCGTCTCTTACAGAAAGTAAGATAGTTCTCATATATCCTACCCAGTTTCCCCACAAGGTTGATTGGAGTACCTCTATAGTGTTCTATAGTATTCCCTATTCTATAGCTCACCATGCTCGGTTTCAGGGTGCAGCAGGTCCATACTTCCCTGCAGGACCCGCACTCTAGCCCAGCAGCATCAGAGCTTTGCTGTGGAGGTATCCAACCGGGGACCCTAAACTTCATCCTTTACAATCTAGACCAACCAGAAGCCACGATGATGCAAGTGGTCAAGAGCGCGACTGAGCGGGAGCTGAACGACACAAGCTTGCAACAGTTTCCAAACCACACAGGGTTACGACCCACGAGGCTGGGGCGGGGCTGCAGACTCCCATGCCACAAGGAGTCTGCCAAGCCGTTGCCAAAGCACCCTGTAGCAGGCCCCTGTTTCCTGGGTTTCCACGTTATGGGGGGAGAGCCAAGCCAGGACAGGGCAAACCGAGAGATAGGATCCCGTCCAGAAGCGGGATTGTGAGGACCACACTGCATGGAATGGCGCCCCCCAGGGGATAATCCCACTGCTATGCTTTCAGCCTGGCTGCGGTTGGGGGCTTTTCCATACACTCCTGAGATATACCATTTCATGCGAGACCTGTCCACCTGAGCGACCGAGGGAGCTGCACATCTGGTAAAGCTGAAAGCAGACGTCACGCGGTGAACGGTGCCGACTGGAAAAACGGAAATCGCAGTACGGCGAAGAGGAGGAAGTACGTGGGAAAAAATATTTATAACACCGAAACTGGGGAGCTGGCCCACCTCAGCACTCCGACATGACACCCCTCCTTAAGAGCAGCAGCCCCCCCCCCCCCCACCCCCCCGCAGTGCTGTCGGGAGGATCCGCGAGGAGGGAGAACCCAAGACAGGTATTCCCTGCTGAGGACATGAGCGGGGGGGGGGGGGGGGGGGGGGGGGGGGGCGGCGGCAAAGAGAACGCACACCGCAGCAGGACCACAGGAGCTGCAATGGGATTATGAGTGCAGCTGAGGGCTTGGCAGAGGTAAAACAACAGTCCAGGATACAGCAGCAGCTGGCTGGATGGGGGGGGGAGGTGGGGTCCACAGCTGGGGGGGAAACAAACAGACAGCAAACTCACCCTCGAGGGGGTGGAGACTGACATGGGGGGGCCCTACAAATCCCCATTGCTCTCTGACTGAACAGAGCCCATGGCCAAATTTAAAAAAAAAAGAATTGTGCAAGGCTACATTCAAGCACAAACACCATATGTCGTGTTCAGACAGACAGACAGATAGAAAACAGGCTTTTCAAGAGTGAACATCTTTTCTGATTTCACACTTTAATCAGTCATTACTTCAATAAAGAAACACAGGTCATACTGTGATTAAAGCACGGCAGACTACCGTTAGCATGTGCGCCAAGGCATGGGGCATGGTAGCCTACATTAGCATGTACATTAAGGCACAGCAGACTGCATCAGCATGTATGCTAAGGCACAAAGGACTACATTAGCATGTACTGTACATTAAGGCAAGGCGAAATACGTCAGCGTATACACTGAAGCAAGGCAGATGACATTAGCATTTGCAACAAGGCACATTACAGCAGAGCCAGCTATGCTTGCACACTAAACCACAGTGGAGTATGTCAGCATCTTTATTAAAACACAGTGGACTAAGTTAGCATGCAAATTAAAACATGCTGGATTATGTTAGCATGCAGATGAAGGCACACTCGACTACTTCAGCATGTACATTAAGGGACATTAAGTTAATTTAGCATCCAAAGCGTAGATAAACTGACCACAACCTTCTGTTCTCTATTGTACATAGATAAGCTACATTCTGTGCCTGTTTTAATACAACCGCAAAGACCCAAAATGCCTGTTAAAGCTCACTTTAATCTAATCAGTCAAAACCATACATATTTAAGGATATTTAGCATGCAAGACTTTTTATTTCATGACATAGACAGAGGGATAAGTGTGTATAAAGATACAGACAGCTATGGTATGGTATATAGCTATGGTACAGAATTGTAGCATCCCTTAAAATTGCTTCTGACAGGTACTAATTCCTTAGTGGTCTATAACCATTAACACTGGTCTTCGTTATTCACGGAAACAGCACAGTGGCATTGAAACAACCCCCCACCAAAAAAAATTAAAAATCAGCCGATGATAACCCCCCCCCCCAAACTCAGCCCATGAGGTAAACATCAGTCCAAACCCCAGAGGGGAGCTGCAGGAAAGGCACTGTCATTCCAGTTGATCTGAGATCAGACTGGATCAGTACCGCCACCATCCTCCATCCAAGAAGAACGTGGTACTCAGTCTCTGCTACTCTACAGTTACTCCACACCGGCAGCAACATCAACAAACGTGGGGAAATCATTTGAAGGGAATTAAACATATAGATTAAATGGTTTCAAACTGGCATGTCATCAGAAATAACTCGTCGGCATATTTACCCTGGCTTGTGGACCATCTGGGAAGGAAGTGCGAAGATACTCAGTTAATTTGTTACAGGGTGGGTACCTGAACTCCTCCTAGGGCCAAGTAAAGAGCTCTGAATGCAGTCTGGAAATGCCCTGGCCGGCACTGGGAAGGCACAGACATGCTCCCAGAACATGCTGTATATCACCTTTATAGAAACATGACTTATTTGCACCAGCTGTTGGTCACCATTGGACAAAGATGAACAATACAGCCCCCAAAGTCCTGACAGTGTGAAGTGAACAGCGCCCCCTGTTGTCCTGGTGCCCTCCCCACTCCCTCCCCTTCACCCATGCTGAGCCTACACTGATCTGTGTGTGTGTGTTTGTCTCAGTGGGGGGGGGGGCAGTGGTCAATGTCAAAGGACACCATAAGCCACGGCTGTTAATCCAGCAGTCATTCATATGCAGTCGTCCAGCACACCCAACCGAACCACCTCGTAACACGGATGGACAAACAACAGCACGTCTGTGAAAAGAAATGCCCCGAAGTACACACCCCCCCCCCCATCCGAACCTGACGGGTCGAGCTCAAGTCGGCTGACAAATTGCTACACTTACTGAGAATTCAGGTGTCCCAAAATCCACATGTAAAATTAATAACAGAAGATGGGAAAAAATGAAGGGAAATGAATCACAGGGAAACATCATCTGAATGGGTCCCTTCAGGATCACCTACAGGATCACCTGCAGGCTGTACAGATACTGAAATTGATTTAAATATAACAATGACTGTATTAAGTCAATTATGGTTGGAAATATTTCTTACTACTCACATCGAGAGTACATAAAAAAATGGCACTATGCTCTAATGGTCATATAAATCTTTTGTTCCTGGATTTAATCTGATAAGATAACTGAATATGATCACTGAACATCCGTCTGCAGAGCCCAAATTACCGAAACCACATCTTTTTTGGTCGGGACTCAGGTGTGACTGGGATACACAAAGGGAGCGAGGGGACAGGGCGGAGGGGTCACAGTAAATTTCTCACTGCTCTTTTTTTAACCGCGGTAACCTGTTTTGGTTCTCTTTACATAAGCCCACTTTATGAACGAGTCAGATCCCGTTACTACTGGAAAGGCAGACAATCCTCATCCGCCGCTGCTGTAAATACCATGCGACACTGACAGGCACATACAGCAGGACGGGGGAGGATTGATGCGCTGGATCCGTTTGTACGAAATTAGCCCAATAAGCGAGCATCGACCGTCATGTCACTGACAGCGCATGTTGTAGCTGAAGCCAGAGGCGTTTCAGCACCTCGCACATAAACGGTAAGGTTACAATGGGCTCTCAAGCTATTCTCTCATAAATCGGTTCTGCATAAAAATACACACGATTGCGTGCATGTCATATAACCAGAGCCACGCAACACACAAAATGAATATTCCCCTAACATGGAGACTTCGACTTCTGTCGAGTGTTGCAACACCAGGTGAACAAAAATGGTAAATTTGTATTTTTTTTTCCGGGGGGGCTCGTGCAGTTGCGCGTCGGCGTGCATGTCGGCGCTGCAGTCAAACTCGGCCGGCAGGGCCGTGGAAGGACGAGTAGATTCAGTCACCATAAACATCATCCACAGTCGCCATTCTCCCCACAGTCTCTGCCCGGCGACACGGACTGCGCGACCGCCGGACGCCGCCGTCGGATGAGGAAACGACGCTCAAACACGGAGTGAATTTCTGTCGCCGCGGTGTGCGACTGTTTCATGGGAGAAACGCCGGGAAATAAAGGCGAGTTTCGGACCCCCCGGGTCGGTGTTCAAATCTTATCTCCGCGGTTGCAGTGTTGTTGCCCTTGGTAAATAGGAATGGGGAGCGGATCGGCTCGACCACAGCTGACGGCTCTAGGTGTGAGGTTGTTACCCGCTTTAAATAAAACCGGATGAGCGCTACGGCGACTCGACTCCATGTGCATATTGAGCCGCATTAATCAGGAGGCTTATGCCGATCGTCCAGGACCACCGACAATGCATCTGGCGAGTTCAGATAAACCACAAGCCAGTGCCTTTGTATGACTGCGTAAACGCCTTATTATGATCCTTATTGTCATTTGGTAGCGTGCATGTATATTGTTATATATTGTAACAACAGGGATCTGTGGTGAGAATATTGTACCAATCCTCTCCCCTCCCCCTACATTTGCAGTACAGTCATATAACTCGCTCGATCTTCTTCAATCCAGGGAAGGTATTTTATGTATGAAAAGGTGGGGTGTCCATGATTGTAGAGGCTGATCACAAACCAGCGTGAAACGGGCGGATGCCACAGCCTTAACGTCTTCCTCCAGCGCAGTTTCGTTATTTCTTGTTTCGAAGAAGAAATGCCTCTCTATAAAAAGGGACGACCATTATCCCCCTCCTCTAAAAAAAGAGTTTTTTCCCGAACTAACGAAACAGACGGCTCCACGCTACGTAAACAGCAGACCTGCTGTTTGATACCAACGCCAGTCACCTCCTCAACACCTGACCGACATACTAATCATACTAATCACATTTCCGACCTGCAGCTAAACCTAAAACCAGGTGAGGAGACGTCAGTCAGCAGGCAGTCACCCCAGGCAGGTCGTCACTCTGAGGTGATGCACTACTTTTTACCTCTTAAAACCACACAGAGCAATGGGTAGTTAAAAGTGAACCCGATCGCAGGATGTCAGTTTATTAGTGGGGGGTTTTTTGAGGGGGGATCAAACTTAAGACCCATGGCTAATTGGGCACACACAGACATCCCACAAGCGTCCGTGTCCTAACAGGTTTCCCAACTCGCAGAGCTGTCACGTCGCCCGGGAATGAGGGGGCACTAGAGCCCGCCTGCCTTTCTGGGGACCCCAGGGCAGCAGCTCGAGCCGGCGGCTGCTGCAAGACTCACTTAAATATATGAAAAGCCGAAAGGCGTTCACTTTAGCGGGGACAGACAGCGGGCTACATAGCGAGCCAGGGGAAAACACTAGAATGTAATTTGATTAGGTTTCCTATTAACAACGTGGCATTAGGAAAAAGAAATAAGGCCGAATTAATAGAGTGTGTATGAAGGAAAGGTACTCACCGGTATGTCCAGGGTAGATGCTGCGGATACAGGACCAAGGGAGCCGGCTAAGACCCCCGCCGCTTGAACACAATCAAAACAATACTACTGTTTCCACTGCGAGGGTACAAGGAGGGAAGACACTCAGCCTAAGTCCTACTCCGCGGAAAAAATAAAACACCCCCCGACGTTCACACTGCCTTCTGCACGTCACCCTGATGTGGCTACTCTGTGTTTTTTATGAGAACATCAGAACCGTTTAATTCCCCTCCGTCCTATCCGTGATGAGTGTTAGAAACTAGATTCCCTCACCCCCGTCTCTTTTCCCTTTGCAAAAATGGCGGCTCTCTGGCAGGGCCGCTGTGGCTCCGCCTCCCCCCGCTGGCCCCTCCCCCACGCCCTGCGGGGTTCACGAACCCACATCTACAGGGGTGGCTTTTTTTCCTTTTTTTAAGCAGAGCGAGTTCATTGGTGGCGGGAGCGCGAACGGGGAAGCGGAGGCATGTTGCGTTACGACCAGGGCTTCGCTCGCAGCTGCTTTTCGCTTAGGATGTATTGGATCAAACGGAAAAACTGAGTACTCGTGGCCAAAATTGTTTCTTGGCCGAGTGTTGCCAGGGTTTCTTTTTTTACGAAAAGCCTAATAAAAAAAACAAGAGGAATATATTAAACTGTTCAGTGAGACTAAATTAATCTAGCGAAATCTGCAAACAGAAAACAAGTTATTCGAGTAACGTTACTCGAATTGGCAACTTCCATATACTGCTACGTATATGCACGTACAAACAAACAGCCTTAAGATAGGTGAAGGGAAAATCACGCGATCGCCGAAGGACCGAGAACGTTTCACTGCAAATAGAGTGGACGGGCGCATCTTTAAATATCCTTCACTTGTTCTTTGTTGTGGGCAGTATTTACATATTTAAACCCAAGTATTAGAAGCAGAAAAGACAGACGGTTTGCATCGAGTAAATCAAGTTAGTTTTATTTATGTGCTTCGCAGGCACGGTTGTCTGGCGCAATCTCAGCTTACAAAACTCCTTGACACTTACCAGACTCGGGGAACTGGTGTTTCTACGTAAACAGCGCATTTCCTGCCTACGGTGTGCAAAGCCAGCTTTAGTTTATTTCATTCGGCTTATAAATTTGTACAGCTGCATTAACACTGATTGGTGCAACAGAGGCAGGACACACTAAAGCCTCAAATCACTTTATTGCAATTTCAAATTTATTACACACGGGTTAACATAAAAGCTACTGGACCTTTTGCTTAAAAAATGTTTATATCTGTTCATTTATCCAAAGCTTGTTCACCTCGAAAGACACGTGAAGCAGATAATACAGCAGAAGCAGAAGGCGGCACACATCACAAACAGCAATTCGTGACAAGGCTGAACGAACTGAATAAAAATACTGTATAAACATCTGAGTCTAATGCTATTAATACCGAATAGACTGGATTATTTTTGCAAGTCAAAATAGCTAATGCATGCTCAGACGCTTATTTCCTTTTGCGTGTTTTTTAAGTAAATAATGAACTAACAGGTATGTACCTGCCATGTATTGTTGATGCATGAATGCGAGGAACTCGCTGGATTGTCTGCCCTTTCCGTCCAGTCTCACGTGACTTTTTTGAGAAAAAAAGTGTTCTAGTTATTTTACTCTAAAAAATCATTGGTTTGTGGCCAAGTTAACTACAAGAGCAATGCTAAGCGTCACACATTTAGTATTCTAATGTTAGACCAATGTAGTGCCCATTATATAATAAAGATATGTATATTTCGTGCCATTTATTTTCCATCCGTGACCTAAGCACTCATCCTGGATATGGTTTAAGGGGCACAAGGTTGGGGTATTTCCTCGAACGGCTTTTACATATTCATATCACGGGAGATTTATGATTCCTAGACACCCCCAATGCCCGTGGTGTGTGATAGTGACACCCACGGAGCCACAATATCCCAAATCTACTACTTAAATATCCTTTTTAAAATCATTTGTATGCTTTCACCCTTGGCCTAAAAACGGATCTTTCTGGATTTTACCAAGGTTATAGTGAACTGTGCAACACACACACACTGACTAAGCTGTACAAGCTGAATGTTAGTCTTCTGCTCAGCCTTACATAACTGTCTTATACAAGGGAGCATTCTTCCTCAATAGGAGGGGGCTCGGAGCTCCGTAACACTGACTGACCATCATACAAACACCAGCCTTCTGCACACGCAGATACGGAGAAACTGAAAAAGACACAAAAACCAAAGTACTTTAAATCTGAAACCTATCTAAAACGCAAGTATAAATTCGTTAAATGTGTATAGTGACGGTATACAGTGTACCGGAAAGAAAACGCCAAAAAAGGTACTAAAAGCCTTCACCTGGAAGACCACCAACCTGCACTGACTGGTTAATGTCGGTACACTTCCATAAATTGCTGTACGATAATATACAACCAATGTAAATATTTATGTAATATCTTGTAAAATGCATGGAAGCAGTTATCGCACACAGAGCAGTGTTTGACTTACGCATAAGTAATGCACATTACGAGCATATTTAAAGGATTTCTGAACTGCTTGCCCTATGAACACACTCCACTCCAGCCCCATCCCCCACAGCCATCGATCAGGCCGAGCCGCAGTCGCTGGCGCATGCGCTCTCTGCAACGCTGTATAAAGTCTCTAGGTTGCCCGATTTTCCTCGTCGATGGGCAAACAAGCTGTCCGGGGGAAAAGGAAAAAGATCAAGACGAATTCTGTTGGCGTGCCGTTTTTCATACCGGATTTCTTCTGCCGTTCGGAAGCAAAAATTATACCGTCTGCGTTTCATTAAGAAGTGCTACTAGTTAATCGACGTTTTCTTAACTGATCGACTATAAAACTAGGTGACTTTTCCCCCTGCAATGTTACTAATAAAATACGGTTCGTGGAACCTGAGTGTTGGATTATTCGAAAGTGAGAAGTCTGGGGATGCAAAGCTATCGTTGGAGAGTCTTCTAATTTTGCAAGATGACGCTTCAATGTCGGCAGTTTCTTTTTGTCTCCGTAGTGTCTGGCTTTAGAGATTGACGAAACGCCCTACCAATAATATATTCGCATTTCTGCTCGCCGAGCATTGATTGGTTGTTAATGCCGTCATCAGATGGATAGGCGGGCTCTGAGCTGCGAGGGGAAAGTGGTACGAGAGGTGTAACATACCTATTTGAGCGGCGTATAACGTACCTATTGTGAATATAGTTCAGACTTTATAAGCGTGTATCTGTAACTTCCATAGCTGACGTAATTAAAAAGGTTAAAGAACCGTGTAACTCCGACGTGGTTCTAGTTAGGGAAGGGACATAAAAGTCATAAGATGGCGTTTGATGTCAGCCTTCAGTGAGTGTCGGGAGCGTGCATTTATTACTGGGCGGCGCGCTCCCGACATTGGGAGCGCGCTTACTGTTTTGCTTGTATATTAAAATCAGGATACAAGTCATTTTAATCAAGGACTCGTCCAGTTTGCCCATAGTGTTTTTGTTAAACAGAAACGAAGCCCCATTTGTTAGTGTGAGAAGCGAATGGCGCTGGGTCTAAGTATGTACAGTCGAACTGGCTGACAGATGGACTCCGATGAAGTGTTTAACCAAGCATTCGAAGAAAACTTGGTCGGAGTCTTGAAAATCACTAACTCCAAGGTTGCATTGAAATTTGTGAGTTTTACTGTGGGTTAGAGCTTTGTGTGTTTCTGGTTAATTGGCGTGTGCACCCATAAGCGACTAGGTCCGCCATGTTGTCAGTGGCGAACGGGTGGAGGCTCTTCTGTCTGCGAGTGTTTTTTTTTCTCCATTATTTATATTTGGGGTAAATGTGACGACTGATTGCGTTATATTTTATATTAGTACACCCCTGTTTGCTGGGCGATGCGCTTTCCATGTGTTGATGCTGTAGTTGCATCGGAGTATCAGCACTTGGGGGAAAAAATGCATAAGATATATAATCAAAATTTTAACCTTAGGCTGCAATGCTGCGCATTGTCCCGGTTTAATTCATAGTGACAGAATTGCTGTGCATTTGTTTCCATTCAGCCGAATGGATTTTAAAAGATAAACGACCATCCAGTTCAGGTGCAGTGGGGGTGCTGTTGTCTTAGCAATGAGGTTTGACGTGTAAGTTTTTAGAAACAGCATAGAAGGCATGCAGGGAATACATGCAAGGTTATCGGGCACATACATTCGTAGGAGCTCTCTGCTACTGGGCTGGTAAACCTTAGCGAGCTGATGCAGATAGTAGCTGACGTTGATGCCCTGGGTGCAGAACCCCCCCCATCTGAATGGTAGGTGGGGCCTGTCAGTTAATGGGGATGCAGGTCCTTCTTGCATGATGCAACTGCAGGGACAGGACTGTCAGTGCAGCAAACAGGGTCTTTTCAGAGATGTTTACTTTACATGTGTTATATATTTAAAAAGTTGTGAATAGGATGAATGTACTGAGCAAGCAGGTTTTGACCTAAACTAACCTGTTTCTCCAGTTTAAATGACCTCGACTGTTTTGCTGGGATGGTCACTGTAGCTGTGCTGATTAGCTAGCTGCCACGAATCTGGCAAGACAGGCTGTCATGCGCTTGATTATTCCGGCAGATATTAGAAGTCTCACGCATGCATGCTATTTGATAGAATAAGTGACAGATGATGCCACAGCATTCAGTTGTAACCTAAAGGCACTGGGTCTTAGTCACAGAGAGCAGCTACTGAATGAAAGAGATCACCTTCATAACCATTAAGACAAAATAGACATTTTCCTGTACTCGTTCTACCTGTTCCAGCTGTTTGTCAGATTATGGAGCTTTCTTCTCAGCTCAGGTTGTTTTGTTGCATGATCCTGGAAAGCTTGCATTGCTCCGAATAACTCGATCTCCCTCTAGTGGTGAGACAGGAGCTTTTATCTGTTTGCATGGTGGCTGCACTTACAACCTGAGTCATTAATCCACTTGAATGCTCACAGTTTATAAACTATCAAAGACTGAATAAATGGGAGGTGTTATGTTTCACGACAGTCAAGAGAACACAACTGGAAACAGAGGTACTAAGATTTTTTTTTTTAATATGTACAGGCCATTATTGACTGCAGAAATTCAAAATATTCAAAAAATGCACTGCAGTGGATAAAGTCACAAGGTCTAAGCTTTTTATGTTTAAATCAAGTATGAAAATATCTTTTACGTCAAAACAATTCCAGGATTCAAGAAAAAAAGTACGACCATCAAAAACAGACCACAATTGCAAATAGATTTTTTTTTTTTAAATGCAAAAGCAAAATAAATACTGTACAATTAATAGTACTACAGGAAATCTCCCCTGCCTGTGGGCCAGCCATGAACACACATGTGGTGGAAGTTAATTTAATGCAAATATTTGAAAAATGTTAGTGTTACAGGAACATAGCTAAAGAGAAGCAATGTGTCTTTCAAGCACTCTGATGCACCACATTTGTGTAGGAGGACATAGAGACGTTTGGTTCGTTTTTGATCGGGTTTCGGTTTGTGTGAACCAGAAGCTCAAAAACAATCTCACTCTAAAGATGTTTTTAAAAAACATCTAACTGGCCAAGCAAATAGCCCTTTGATGCATTCAGAGCTTTATAGAGGTCATGTGACCAAGCTACAAATTGGATGCAGTTAGTGCAATGCAGCTCAGCAAGCCGCAGACCTCTGACTTCGAACCATCCCGACATTGGAGGCCCTCCTTTCCTGCCATGGAGATTTTTCTGCTCACTGCTACAAGCTCTGATTTAACTCTCATTGGTTTGCTTTATGCTGGTAAGGCAAGTGCAGTACCAGAAAGGTATAAGGAAGATTTTTTTTTTTCCCCCAGTTAAATCAAAAATTTCAAACAGCCTGAACTGTTCAGCTTATAAGGAAGCAAAAGGAACCAAAGAACTACAGAAGGTCAGAAGTCAACATTTCGGGGGGGTTCGTGGGCTTTCTATGGTAATGACAACTGAGAATGTTCCGGGGAAGTCCTACATCTGAATGTGTGTGAGGGTGGGTAAAATGTCATAAAATTAAAGCACATTTAGCAAGTTCAAACAACGTGGTTTCCCCCACGACTCTGACCAGGAGAAACGATTAGAAGATGGATGGATAGAACGTGGTTCCCATTTCCCAGTCATAAAACCTTAAGAGAAGCGCTGAAAAAACACAGAGGTTGACCAAATAAACGTCCCAAATACTATATGTGAAGAATGAAAGTTTGAAAACACATTTATAGATAGATGCCTCACTGCATGTTGCTAGTGGTGAAATAAGAAAGGATTTTGTTGATGACAGTGGCAATAATCCCTGAGAGACTGCCCCCCACACCGGTCCCAAGTCACAGTTTTGGCAATCACCAAGGGGGGGGGGGGGAGTTGTTTCCCTTATTTTTGCACCAGGAATTCTGATGCACCTGAGGTCTGAAGCCAAAATAGGGCAAAATCCTTAGCAAATTAAGGGAGATTATATATAAATAAACGTATACACAATCCCAAAGAGCTGGACTCCTCTGGAAGATGGAATGACATCCTGTTTGAATTTCATCTACGGTGGCTGTCATTGATGCTACTGGGCCTGCAAGGTCCCTATTCTGTTAATGCAGTTTCATGTGTAGTGCCTAGAAATAACATGCATTGTATCTGTGGATCTAATCAGACATTTAACCAGAGAAGCCACTTTGCCTATGCTATAACTTAAGAAATTGTTTTGCCTTGTATTGCCTATGCAATCATTTCTACTAATGTGTCCAGAACCAGCCTTGTGTCTTTAATACGAGGGAAAATCTCTATATTCAAATAGTATTAAACCCATTTAGCAAATACATCGCAGACACAGGCCGACACTGAGTTAATACGTAACAATATACTGCCGAGAACATGTGACCATGGAAGGTTAGTAATGTAAACAAGCACAGGCATGCTAGTGCTTTGTGCTGCCATCGCTACCGTCAACAGCTAACGCACCTCCTCTGCATTTACATGCCAGAACGCGAGTGCTGTGGGAGCCCTGGCAACATGACCATTTTCAACTACAAATCATTCATGCCCACAGGCCGGAAAATAAGTACAATTACCTTTTCATAAATAATCAAAATGTGTCTTACAAAGAAATAAAAACAAACGACTACAAAGGGGATTGAATGATGAAATAAAGCAGAGAAAATGTCTCAATACATTACATAATGCTTTAAAGTAAATTGTCATAGAAAACATTACGCTCTTGAAGTCATCTCGTGTCCTGTAGGTGGCGCCAAATGAGCTCATTCCAAACAGTCGTCCTGATTGGTCACGATCCGGCCTCCTCCTCTGCACTATTTAACCCTGATTTGGTTTCATCTGACCCTCGAAAATATACAAAGAAAACACACAGAGACAGAGCACTGGCTCCTTAAAGCACTGTCATGGAAATATGGCTTCCCGGTGCATATGGCTTTTCCTCACCGAAAACAACAAATCAAGGTTTCTGACGTGCGACTGCTCCTCGCTCATAGCCAGAGGGATGCGAGTGGACGAGCAGGCTGCACTGCGGCGCACTAGGCAAACACGAGTGACGACAGCTTCCCGGCTGGGTGAGGTGGTCAGGCTAATGGCTCCAGCCCATCTACATCCCTTCCCTACACCTGTTCCAGAGCGATACAAACTATGGGAGTAACAGGACACTCTGCACCTCCATCGACACTGCATATCAAAGTCTCCTGTATTACATGATATTGCTGGTGTGATTGTGATGGAGCGGCAGGCAAAGATAAAGTTTCAAGCACCTTCTTTAAGATTAGTTCAACACCATAGCACCCTTCTTCGTCTAAAGCCAGATATGTTCAAGAAGGACAGTCTTAGATACTTAGTACTGCAATCCTGGACCATCCATAACACTGTGTGTGCCCACACCGGCTTGGTAATGGAGTAATTATGCTGAGAGAACTGGGCAGGAGCGGTAAGTAGTTTCAGCCGTAGAAGCCTGCAACCAAAGTATGAACATCGTGGCATGAAAATACGGATTGGCTGGTTGCTTGTCATAATGCTCCTTGTACACTCCTATGACAGCACCAGCAGATGGCGCTCTTACGCAGAAGCAGCTGGATTCTCCGGAGCTCTGCTTAAAGCCTTCAGCTTCCACTGACCTGGGATTTCGATCCGGCGCGAAAACCGGCCACCACCGCAGTCAACTCCCTGAAGGGTTTCCACCGTTGAGGTGTCTTGCGTCTGTCTTTGCGCGTGTGTGCGTGCGTGCGTGCGTGTATGTGTCTGCGCGTGCGTGCATGCACCTGCAGGATTAAGACTGATACCCTGACATTTAAACTTGTGGCATGGGCTTCCAGGCAGAGGTCAACAAAGCACGAGCATCTCAAGACAGAGCGAAGTCCAGCTCTTCCCAGCCCTGCCTTCTCCTTCCGCTACACAAAGAAGCGATTGTGCCGGTTCAGCTTGAGGATCTTGCCCAGGCGCTGCTTAGCGGTGGCCATGCCTTTCTTAGGTCGCTTTCCTGCGGAAACAGCCACAAGAAACATAGACATCAAACATTACAAATCGAAACCATTACAAACGTGAATCTCGCTTCCATAATGGAGATTGGCAGCTGTCACACTGCAGGGCACGAAGACCGGGACGACCAAAACAGGCGGATTCTCGCAGACCTTTGGTGGCCTGGTTGCTGATTGGTGGTGGGTTTGAGGGAGGCCGCTTGGAGGGGTGAAGCGGCGGCGACAGTGAGGTCTCTCTGTACTGGAAGTCCGTCTCCAGGTGCAGGGGGCTGCCAGGGTCCAAGGATAGGTGCTGGTTGACCCAGGCCTCGCTTCTGCCGCCTCCGCTGTCCATGAAGTTCTTATTCTCCTGGATCCGCTGCCGGAGTTGGGCCTGACACTCCTTTAGCAGGTGCCTTGGAGCCCGCTGTTTGTCCTGGGGCATGAACACAGAGATTAGGGCTCAGAGTAAACCCCTACTCCTTTCCCAGAGCCCCAGGGCACCAGATACAGTGACTGAGCACAAGAGTTCCAGACATGGCCAGACTCAGCGGGCAGAGGCTGACTGTTACCTGATGACCCAGGCTGGAGCTGCAGTCCGAGTCTCCCTGGCTGTCCTCTCCTGAAGAATGTTCCCTGCCACCTGTGGGCAGAGGAAGGTCATGTGCTCGTTCACGGTCATTCACTCGCATGCCCACGCACACTTTTCAGCTTGTGTAAATACCGCAGTCAGGAGATGGATGGGCTGGGCTGGACCACCAGGGGTCTTGCGAGCCGGAGGTCTCTCCTTCGGGAAACTGCGGGTCCAGCAGCCCTGCCATGGACAGCATTCCCTGGATGGCCGCTTCAGTGCTGGGCGAGGTGGGACGTTCTCTGATGAGACACACGCATGTGTATTTGACAGAGATCAAATGGAATGTCAGTCTGACAATGACCGTGTGACTGAATCGAACACTACTCCTCCCTCATCACACAAATTAGTGGATCACTTGTTACTACTTCCTCACTGTTACATAATAAGCCATGACTCAATATTATGGTGGACGCATTTTTATGGAATTACACACTGTCAGCATCTCACCGTACAAGATCATTTTGTACAAGTAAATTCGTAGTTGGAATAATTGGGAATTTATAACAAATGAATAATACAAGTCAAATTTACTTGTTACTTAGTTATCATCTTTATGATTTGAATATCCGAGGATGGGTATTTTGTCATGAAACTGCTGAGCATCCAGAGATGCTGCAAGAACAGGGGACTAGATGGAACATGGTGACTTCAGAGAAGTCTACACGTCTACTGTACTCCTCCATCCATTTCCGCTTGTGCTAATCAGGGTCACCGGGGGTCTATAGCCCATTCTGGAGACTATGGGCGCAAGGCAGAGAACAATCCAAGATGGGGCGCCAACCCATTGCAGGGCACACTCACACCATTCACGTACACATGCACACGTATGGGCAATTTGGTAACTCCAATTAACCCTAGCATATTTTTTTATTTTGTGGGGAAACTAGAGTACAGTAGGAAACCCCAGGAACACACAGGGAGAACATGCCAGCTCCACACACATGGATCCATGGTAGACACTTCTACCCTGGTCCTAGAGGTGTTAGGCAACAGTGCTAACCACTGCACCATCGTGCCGCCCCAATATTTTGCACAAAACCTCTAGTTCAGGAAGATTTCCAACAGCAGTAGACTTAACACTTGGCCACCCACCTTTTTAGAGATATATCCTGCTGCCTGGACTCTGATCCTGGCTGCTGAAGGCTCATGAAGCCCACTGAGCCTCTTTGGGTTTGGTTCTGGGAGGAAACCTTCATCCCTGTGTCCTCCTCCTCCTCTTCCTCCTCAGAGCTCCTTGAGTCTTCCTCTGAAGAGTCTCTCTGCTGGAAAAAGACCTTAGTTAAAGCCCTACAGTCACACACAGCAGAATGGTCCTCCTCATTACTGAAGGACGTGAAGCTGCGTACCGGTGTACTGCAACTCTCCTCTGAGCTGGAGTCTGACGTGTCTGAGTGCGCCGAGACTCCATTCCTGAGTTCAGATTTCATGCCTTCGAAAAACCCTTCAAAAGGTAAAATTAACGACAAAATAAATGAACACAAACCACATCCCCTTTTATTGTGGTGTCCTATAAAGACAAGTGGAAACAAAACAGCATGATGCTTATAATCTGCTATTAGAATGTAACTTAATTCATCCCCATGGGGAACATTTTCACAAATCCTAACTTGCAGCTGGGGTTACGTGCCTTGCCCAAGGATTAAACAATCATTTGATCACTCTACCAGCCACAGGATTAGAATCCATGACCTTCAGGACACTCGCATTAACCCCTAACCAGCTAAGCCCCACACCTCCCACATGATTGGGGTCAGAGAGCAGACCACTCTGCAAGTGGTTCCCATTCCACGTCCCTCATGATTTCATGGGCGCAGCGTGACCTACCGTTGAGTGCTCTGGCCTTTTCCCCTGGCTCTCCGCACTCCAGCTTGACCTTGACTGCCTCCTTCTGGTGGGTGTCCGCTCTCTGGCCCGGCAATTCCCCAGTCCCAATCATTTTGATCCGTGGCCTCTCGTCTCTACATACGCACAGGAGCAAAAATCAGAATCCAACGCTCAGTTTCAGTCCTGCACAGGAGCATCACAGTGTCGCCCATGCAAACCTACTGTAGGAGCGGAGATGGCAAAAAGGAAGGGGAATTATTTTAATTTTGTCATTTGTTGCTACGAGTCCTTCAGAATCTCTGTTTGCAGGATGTCAAGCGTTGGACACAAACAAGGTCTGCCAGGCCCCAGAGACACACACACAGAAACACACACGCACGGTCCCAGACTGACCGAACTATTCTGCCATTGCACAAAACCAAGCGCAGGTTGTTGTCCAGAACTCGCTCCACTGCATCCGCTGATGCTGTGGATGCCTTGTTGAATTTCCCGTTGAACTGGCAGCTGAAAGAGGCATCCAGCTATACAAAAAAAAAAAGGTGTGGGGGAGGTGGGGTCATTAACCAAAAAGGGGCGACTGATTTGCTGCCCACCCTCCCTTCAGGAAGCCGATTGGCTGTGTGACCCACCTCCTGGAAGGGCACCACCTCCAGCCTCCGCAGCACCTCCCGTGTGTGCAGCTCCAGCACGTCCAAGTTGGATGGCGTCCTGGAGGCCTGCTGTTCTCGGAGATGCCGTGCCTTCCGCCGCACCCGGCAGCCTCGCTCCATTGTGGAACGGCTCGTGAGACAAGCCCCGCCTCCCGGAGGTCTGACCACCTTGCCACTCTGCTCCTCCTGGCAGGAAAAGCAGGAGATCAAAGGTGGGAGCCTGGGATGGCCAGGTTCTTCTGTGAAAACTGCACATTGGGCACTGGGCAAAAGTCTTCGCCAGTCAAATGAAAATGCTGAAGGCTGTTTATCTGGGTGGTAAATGTACATTTATGCAGGAAAAAAAATTGTAAATTCTATTTCCAAGAAAAGTCACTGATATCTCATTAGATGGCTAGAACAACATATCTTCAGGTGTCAAATCACTCCTTCGGGGTACCTCAGCCAATCCATGGATTCGGTAAATTTCACCGCTAGCCCAGTTAATTAATTAACATAATTAGTTAAATAACTGAGTGAGGTATTGATTAGCCAAACCAGTTAGGGCTGGGTAGTTAAATTTTAATTTCAATTTTGGCTTCCAACGATTATCAAAATAAAAGTAGAGATAAAATGATTACATTTCACAATGATGCTCCTGTTTTTAGCTTGTGTCATAAGTCCGGAGCCCCCTTCCCAGCCCCCTTTTTATTTGTTTCTCAATTGAATTTTACTTAGGTTTAAAGGAAATCTGCTGTGAAAAGTCTTCCCCCCCCCCCACAAAGCTCAATAAATGCATGATATTTCCAAAGTAAACGAGTGATCATATTAAATAATCGTGATCTCAATACTGACCAAATTAATCGTCCTTGTGATTTTTGTCATAATCAAAAATTGATGTATCGCTGAAAATACCCACAGCCCCTGGTTTAAGAATGTCTGACTCATGCACAATTCACGCACTACTTTGTGAGGAGTGTGAAACACTGCACTGCACGTCTTCCGCGCTACACCAGCGAGATACAGTACAGTACAATACTGCATGTAGTTACTGTTGATATTATTATTACTGTAAAATTCTGCCCGTACTGAGGAGACCAACATAAAGATCATTTAAACATTTTTTTTTGACTGCCTAAGAGTCTTGCACAGTACTCAACGTCAAAGTGCAGGAATCTGAAGAGGTAAAGAGAGGTAAAGGGTACATAATCAGCTCCTCACTCCCCCCCCCCCCCCCCCCGAGCTGTCTGAGCTTACCTCCTGGTACCGGATCTCCTTTGTGAGCTCCTTAATAAGATGGTTGGGCCTGATATTATCTGGAACCTCGCTGGTGGGTTCAGTGACCTGGGGAGACAGTGAGGGGTCTGTGTGCTGGCGTTCATTATGGGCAAAAACCAGTGTGCGCGCTGACATCTGCTGGCCACCAGGTGCCTCACCTCCCTCTTTAACCACCTCTTAAGCGCGGGGATTAAAGCTTTAACTCCCCCCAGCAGATAAGCGGGGGGTTGGCATTTGTCCTCTCGGGATTCTGGTTTAAAAAAAAAAAAAAAAAAAACACATTTAGGTTCAAGCAATGCCAACAACCCAGAGATGTGCGCCCGACTTGCTCCTGTGGTTCCTCCTCACCTTTAAGGGTTTCCAGCAAATTCTTGCCCACGTACCAGCAGATGGCCTCGAAATAGGGAAATTTGAAGAGGTCGGGAGTCTTCAGCCGTCGCTCCATCTCATAACACCTGGCGTGAGGAGGAAGTGAGGTCACACTGGGAGGAGGCGGGGCTGCGCTGCATGGAGCTGACTGGCTAGCAAGGAGGATCCCTACCTGAGCTGCATGCCTATGTTAAGGTTGTGCAGGAAGTTCCCGCCAAACGCCATGCAATCCTGAGAGGTGAGGACAGCGTGGATCCACCCTGCAGACAGCGACATCACGTCATCACCCTCTGACGCTCAGAAACGCATGCAGGGGCTGTGCTACACCCCCGACCACAGGGTAGAGGGGCTGGCCATTTGGGAATGCCGAAGACCATAACCAGCCACAAGCTGGGGGGTGGCACCAATACCACAGGAAATCAATGACAGCTTCCAAATGGTCGAAACCTCTTCTTCTACACAGGTGCCCCTGAAGGAGAAACAGCCAAGAATCTTGATGGTAGGGCACGAAATTCTGAATACAGCCCCTCCAGGGGCTATATCTTTTACTGTTAGCCCGAGGTAAGGACTTGAATTCCTGGACACGAGCAGCAGGTGCAGGACCTCTGCGGTGACCCTGAGCAGGGGGAACCATGTCAGAGCGGGGTTTCCTAGCGGGGGTGCTCGGGCCTGAATGCTCCAGCTCTACCAGCAGCAGCTGAGGAATGCAGAATCCATAGAAAGGCACATAAATCTCAGATACCGGCACGCTAACGCTGGTGTGTTAATCGCAGCAGGTGCCCAGACCGTCCTGTTCCACCAAACTGGCTGATGACAGGGCTTTCAAATCAGCCAGGAATAATTTATGGCTCAGTGTCAAAAATGAACCGGGAGAGCTGGAATGGCGACGGCGTGCCATTGGACTGGATTTCAGAGGCGGAGGCGGTTCTTGTTTAATGACAGGATGGAAGAATGTGTGTTTTTTGCCACTGATCCACACAGGGAAGAGTTCAACCAGACCTTCCCACGCTAATTCAAAGAAAGCCATTCCACACGTGGAAAACTACCTTTGTACAAAGTGTCCCAACACCCCTCCTCCGAAAAAGGCAGAGTACATGCCAAGACAACAGAAGCAGAAGTGAGTAGGCAATTTGCTGGTCTGCAGTAAAATATTCAGTTGTATAAACAGGTACTTGTCAGTTCAGCAGAACAGTAACACAACAGAAAGGGAGTTTCTGATCATAGGCATAGGCGGAAGCATTCAGGGGCGGGGCCACAGAGCCACAGTTCAAAGCCGATTGGTCCCTATGTGTCCCCTCCCCTGTCACTCACCAATAGAAAACAAGTCATTGGCTAATGATAAGTTTGAGTCATCTGTATGTATTATGGCCCTTGGGACTGCCCCTTCCTGTGGCCGGCACCCCCTACCTGTGGGAATCAGAAGGGTGGTGCCCTGCCGCACGACGCACTTGTAGCACCTGTCCACCTTTTCACCAAAGAACACCTCGCTCTGGTTGGGGGACGAGCTCCACTCCTCGTACAGTGCAAGGTTCGCCTGGGTCGGCTTGATCAAGTAAAAAATCTTTTCACCCTGTGGAAGAAGACAGAAGGAGAGATGAGCGCTAGAAGGGGAACTGCCCCACGGCAGGCATCGTTAGGGTTAGGGTTAGTACCAAGGCAGAGCTCGGGATCACCAACAATCGCATGTTGGATGTGGATTAGTGCTCGGACCGGAACTGGGTCACCACATCACACCTCTACTGTTAACTGTTCATTGGGCACCAAGCAGAGCCCTTACCCAGAGTACGTGGTACCACACGGACGTGCCCCCGAAGTCAATGTGGAAGTCAGTGTAGCTGTCCTTCACCCCCATCAGGCAGTACTTCTGCACAAAGGGCTTGGGGAAGTAGGAGTCGTCAGGCCAATAATTCTCCACCCAGGACATCTTCTGAGCAATGTGGGGCACCTCCACCAGCTCTGCCATCCTGCCCAAGATGGAAAAGCGCAACTGAAGGTTAACTGACCGGAAGCTACCTTCTACTTGCCTGTACCTGATGGCCATTTAATATGCCACCATCTAAATCCCACAGTCTGTGTACCAGGCTTCCACATTACATCATATATTAGATCAGTCTTTGTGTCAAAACTCTGAGCCCAATACTGTGTGACACGAGTTTCATTTTTGTACAACTCATACTGAATCAATCCAAAGCCAGTAAGATCCCTGTGGCGATGGTGGTGAAGACGTGTCAGGCCTGGGGGAGCCAGCCCCGCACTCACTTTGTGTCGGAGAATTCGAGGCTGATGACATTTAACACTTTCGGCCGATGCGGTTTGTAGTAATACTTGACGAACTCGCCAAGTTTTATTTTACTGTCCGCCTGTCTGGCCACATCGATTACATCAATGATTTTATCACTTCCTGAGGAGAGAGGAGGGGGAAAAAAAACAAACACACATAATTAGCTCATTGTCAACTACGCCAACTACGGCAACACACACACACACCCACTAATTATGTCCAATTAGGCAAGGTGGAGCACACAGGCATGGTGAAGTACACACACGCACACACGCACACACGCAAGCCTCACAACTGCAGCTGCTTACTCCATTTACTGCATGGCTCCCGTGACCCTCCCCCCATGTCAAACATCAGGGCGGGGATCAAACACCCCAGGTAAACTAAACGCTACACCAGGCCCATCATCTGACAAGTGCCATGTGGGAAACCCGCTGAAATTCTCACCAATTCCCATCAAGTGTTTCCATTAATCTATCACATCTTCTTCAACATATAAACCGGTTCCCAAACTGTTCCCCAGAGAACTGGAAGTGGCGCTCGATATTTCAGTTTGAAGACGGTAAGTGAACAAAGCTGCCTATTAAGAGACCATATGTATACCTATGAGGCAAATGAGGACATGGTGGACCTGGGGTGATCGCTGCCCACCAGCACTGGAGAGGAAACCACTGCAGTAGGATGCATGAATCCACAGATCCCCCCCCCCCTTCCACTGTGTGTTCACTGCCTTCTCACACACCGATGCAGGGTCACAAGCGAGGCTCCCCCAGGAAACACAAGAGGTATTGTGTGTACTGCATATTTTTCATGAAACAGGGGTCAAGTCTGCATTCTGCTCCCCAGCTGAGTACGCATATAGCTGGGGGGCAGGGTAGTGTGACACTATTCATTTACACGTCAAGGCAAAGAAAAGCCTGGACTTCTTAAGTTGTCTGGGGGCTGCAGAACCCATGGACAACATCGTGACAAAGCATCCTTCAGACTGGCAGAACGCCATCACAGTAAGTACTGACGGTCCTGATTCTGGAGGGAGTCACATTTAGAAACAGCTGTTGGTAAACTCTTAAGGAACGGTCACATCTGAGGTTATTCTGTAAGGTGGATGACCGGTTAGGGGACAGGTGGATTGGTGTGACTTCCTGTGATGATTGGCGTGACTTCCTGTGATGACTGGTCGGAGTCACACAGTGGTGTTGCAGCAGTGGCAGGAAACGTCCTTCTTTGTCCAGTCAAAACTTTGTCCCCCCCATGCCCCCAGACAGCCACGCCCCGTCAGAGCTGATCTGTCTGCCACAAGACCAGCCATAGTGGAAAGACCAGTAATTTGACCCGAGGGGACATACTAAATGCTCAGAACACGAGACACACGCAAACTGGCCTGTAACAGGACCCTGTAAGTACCAGACTCTCAGCGGTGGAAGCGAGCGTGCCCTGTAAGCAAATCTGTTCTTGTCGTTTACTTATTGCTCGATTAAAGTTGGTTAAACAGGTGGATCCAGTGAGTCTGGCAGCTTGGTCACCCGACACAGCCCCTGGCCCCATTCAGAGCCGTAACGGAGATCCGGAATGAGGAGATAAAGCTGAATGAAACGCTGATAGGGCCCCTTAGCCAACAAAGGGCTGAGGCACAAAACAAAGTAAATACTCCCCGATTAGGATCTGCTCCTCTCATTTACAGAGCATCAACGGAGCGAGGATTCTCCGGTACACCGACCCACTTATTGTGATTGTGGTGGGAATTCGCTGGCAGCAACAGCGGCAGGTATGCAGGTCACACAGGGCCCTCACCGACATACTGCTCCACGTCCTGGACAGAGAAGGAGGGGGGTGGCAGCTCGAGTCCCAGCCCATCCAGTTTGGCCACCGCAATGGGGTGCTGGAAGCCGTGCTTCTCCAGGTAATGCTGTGTCACCTGGTGCCCCTGCATCTTGACCAGGATCTCGTCGGCACTGAAACACAAGCAGTCAGACAGGAGGGATGATGAGGGGGAAAGATAGTACAGATATTCATGACACATTTTTAAGCAACAGTGATAACTACCTTCATATTTTATCCTCTATTCTCTTTGACCAGGGTGCGGAGAACAACCTTAAGACTGAAGGGTAAGAGTGTGCAGGCATCTCATTGACCGAGGGAGGTCACATGACGTCATGTGACTTATTACAATAATACTGGTTCAGGCATCAATAAACGGAATGGATCCTTTACAAGAAGAGTAAGCCTGTAAGCCTTTTGAGAAAGCATCAGCCTCACTGTCAGAAGGCGTGGTAGACGTCACCGAGGGTCGCTGCATGTACCACCCAGGCACCCATCACCTACCTGGGAAAGGTGCGAGCCTGCAGCTGTCGCACAAACACGCAGGTGCCAGCCTGTACTGGCTTGGTGCCGTCGTCGGGCTCCGTGTAGTCATGCCTGTGCCAGTTATTCCGCTTCTTCACTGAGAACGGAGGGAGAGAGCAGAGGGATCGGACCAAAGCCACTTAAAAATAAGATCTGGGTTCCATGACATTTACTCGCTTAGAATGATCGTCCCATGAATTAACATGGACTTTATGCCGCAGATTATCCCCAGCCTGGTTCAGAAGCTCATAAAAGCCACCCCACCTTCCCAAGGAGGACAGAACCCGACCTAAATGTGATGTTTAAGCTACAATTTTATTAACCTGCTAATACACCTGCAGTACTTACTCAGGGAGGGTCCGTGTACAACATCACAGTTAGGGCAGTGGTAGACATCAATGTCCACTGCATGGTGCTCCTCAACTTGGACACAACTAAAAGGGACACAGATGGCAGAGTAGATATAACGAGACCAATGGAGAAGATATGCTGCATTCTATTTACCTCAGAGGTGGGAAGACCAAGCTGGGAATGATGTCACGCTTGAGTTAACCGTACTCCAGTATAACTACTCGACCTGAAAGCCATTTAGCGATACCACTTCTAGCCAGGCTCAGTATTAGCCACTGTCAGCAATACTAGTTGATAGCAATGCATTACATGGTATTTTGTGCACACAAACACCATAGCAATGTGTCCACAGATAAAGGTTGGACAGTACTGTGCATACGAACGATTTAATAAGTCATAAATAAGACAGAAGTGCGAATAAACAGTATATAAGTACAGCTTTCACTTCTCTTTATGAAGGGCACAGCCATCATGAATTCTGAGGTGGGACTTGCAGAGGTTCCTCCGACTTTCCCAGTCAAAACTCCGACTTTCAACTGGTATGCCGGCTGAAAATTTCGACTTGGAATTTGGAAATTCTGCCTTCTGAGGTGAAATGGAATGCACCAGTAGCATGCTTCACAATAAGAAAATGGCCAGTGTGACAGGGATCATGGCAGCCAGCGGGACATCGGAGGCATCGGAAATGTGCGACGAGAAGCCAAGGACCCCAGCATCAGCAACACACACACGCACCCTTTTCTTGACACACAAACGAAGACTAACCAGGATACATGACAACTGTAACAAGCACAGAGTGATGTGGTAACCATCACTTCACCTGCAGACCTGTCCACAGGCTTCCGGAAACCACAACGCCTGCACCGTCACTGGCAAATGGTTGTACACAAGGGACACCACATGACAGGCTGGATGACAGATAGCAAGAAACTGACATTTAGCGTGCCTTACACACAGCTTATGTACAAAGAAATCTAGTGTGCGGTGCCCTACACATCAAGTCTTCCCCCAATTCCATAATGCTGCACTCTTAATGCCTTCACACAAAGCGCATCCACTCCTGTGCATTTTCGGAGGGACCTGCATTTATGCGCCTCTGATGACAGCTGAGGCATGAGTGAGGTCCATGGCAAAGAGAGAGAGGGCTTCAATTACAAGGCTGCTAATCCTCCACACACACATTCCAGCACAGCAGTGCACGCTACGCATGTGCTAAAAACCTAAAATTTGTGTAGTAGGTCTAATGGCACTTTAATAGACAGTTGGCAGAGTGAGTGTCTAAACAGGACGAATCCAGTAGGGTCCTTCAAGCCACGGATCTGCTGAGAGAGGCGATCAGCAGGCATGACAAGTGTCCCGTGATTAAGATTGACGCTGGGGAGTGTCATTAGTCCTGCCACAGCTGGGGGGGGGGGTATCCATGAAGTGCTGAGAGAAGCCGTTGTGTTGACCACAAGGCAAGAGCATCCACATTAAAAGGTGCTACCCCTCCGCCCCCAGCCAGTAGGGGTGGGGGGAAGGGCAATGCTATGGTTTACACAGCAGGAGCAACTTTCTGAAAAACAGCCCCATTCTTTTTCCTCATGGAGTGACTCCCAGGAGGAGGTGCTGAGGAATCTATTGCCCGTTACAGGCTTTGATCTTAGCATAATTGCAGGAAATAGCTGGGAGACCGTAAACAAAACAAAGCAATTAACTCATTGGGGAATACGCTGCACTCTGTGTGACGGACAGCCACCAGCGCAGACAGACCCTCCGGAAAGCCGTCTGCAGTCGGCCCTGTCCCAGTCCCCGATGCCACAATGCCATTGTGCTGGTTAGTCAGCACAGGATGATGAAAACACACGTCGTATTTGGCTCACACGGAGTCTGGTTACACGGAAGTGTCCGGAACAGACAGCACTCCCGCCTCCTCACGCTGAGCTAATTATCTCGCCGCCGAGACATGTCATACGGATGCGCAGGGCTCATACGACGCCGTCTGCCAATGGCACCTTCCAGGTACCTGGGCTGTAACCCCATTAATAATAACTCTCTTACTAAGACACAGGCTGAAAAGTGTACAGGAAATAAGCCACTGGTCACAACAGACAAAGCCCAGAGCAAGCCGCTTACAGACGGCCGGGCTGGACAGTAAAACGGGCAGCATGTGAGGCTCGATCAGGATAAGGGAAGGCGAGGCTTTGAGTCTCAGGAACAGTTAATGAGTTTAAAACCACCACCTGAACAGGAAAGCGGACCCATTTGCCCCCGGCATGTGGGGTGGGGGGCAGGTGGTTGTGGGGTCGGCTTTAACCAAAAGGGTGAATGATGGGGCCCCATCAGCATTTACACCCTCTTTCACAGCCCCCCCCTCCCCGTCATGGCCCATACAGAAGACATTCAGTACACGTTCTCTACCTCACGTCGTCTGCGCTGCTGGACATGCCCCGATGCAGCTCGATGCCGCCGCACCACAGCCGTGTTACTCTGCTCGCAATTCCACAGCTGACCGGAGAGGCGGAAGCCACACCGACAAAAAACACCATACTGTGTATGCACACATTTAAATGATATGCAGATTTAACTGGATTGCATACAGTATGTACAAGCGGGGGCACAGGATTTATATAACAGCTTTATGTGGCAGCCACAGGAAGCTAAATGTAAAAGCAGGAGAATCTGTGGGAGGCTTATGGCTCCTATTCAAGCAGAGCAGATCGTGCCAAACGGAGAACGGCGTCCCAAAGAGAGCCACCCCTCCCCCCGCCCGATGAACTGAAGTCTCTCTGTGCCTCTCACTCCAGGGGTCTCAGCTGCTCTCCCCACCGACTCGTTTATTTTTAGACCATCTTTCTGTTGAGGAGTTACTCCGGGCATGAGCACCCTGCCGCAGGAGTTAATGACGTCTGTTTGGGTCTGGAGGGGGCTCGGTAGCATTGCATGTGTATTGCATTCTCCTGCAGGCCTCAGACAGAGTATTGCACTCCGATTGCACCTCAGAGGGAGAGACCTTCCCAGCATAAGCAGGATAAGCCTCGTTTTGCCAACATCCACATCTGAGCTCAGAATATTGAAACTGCGTCAGAAAAAAAAAAAAATCAGCTTTCTCCCTCGCTTGTTAGAGAGGATAAGCCCAAAGCCCACTGCCCCATTGTTCTCAGATTTGAGGCAGAAGGATGAGCTTCTCCACCCAGGATAACAAAATATAACAGGAAGACATGTCTCGATCGTCTTGGCCTCTGGCATCTCCAGGCAGTAAGAGGCTTAATTCTCAGGAATGACAGACTGCTTGTGTCTAAAAGTCCCACGTGCAGGGGAGAGAAAGGAAGGCGAACTGCCAAGAGGCAAACACACGAGGACTAAAAGCGGCCCGTTTCCAGACAAGGGAAGGCTGACTAGCTGGAGGGGGGCGGCGGTGGATACTCTCTTCACATAACCCACCGGCACATTGAGCTCGTTCTCCTGTGTCTGTCCTTTCAGACTTGCTATCTGCCTTAAGTGGGGCTATTCATTAATCAGCGGGCCTGTAAAGGAGCATTGTGATGGAACAGGAATGGCAAAGGCAAATGATGCGACTGCTGGAGGGGGGGGGTCCAACAAGAAATCCTCAGAACCAAAAACGGGAGCCTGAACATTTCTGATGACCTCAATGATACTTCGGCAGTGTCACAGTAAGACACATACCCCCCTCCACTGCCGTAACCGTGACGCACCAGTGGATCAGTGGGGCCCCCGTTAGGCGGGCCCCGGTTAACCGAAGGCAATCGGGCAATAAAGCCAACGCTGTGGCAACTGCAGAAACCGCAGTGGAGGCGACAAATCGCCGCCCATGCAATTTCCAACCCACGTCTTGCCATCTACATCCACTAGAGCTGTACTGCATTCCAAAAACAAACACAGAAAACATTCCTCCATTCGCACAGATGCCATTTACTCTATTGTTACCGTGTAACTTCAAGTGTCAGGTCCATCGGTACCACGTTCTCGTTGCTCTCATCCTCAGAACCACTGCCTGCAGTTTTAGCCACCGATGAACTGAGCGAATGAGTCTCATCTCATAAAGCAAACAAGGCGCAAAGCCTTCCAGAGCCTAGAGAGGTTTCAAAGCATCCACATGGCAACCACTCTTAAGGTGCCCATAATAGTCCGATATAATTCAAAAGTACAACCAAAGCGGCAATTCCAGACGACAGCAGCAAAACCACAAGCTTGACAGAGAATTCTCGGCATGGAAGGCATTTCACGCCACGAAAGGTCAGAACACACAGAGCTGTAAAAACAAAGGGGCAGCAACCCAAAAGTTGACGCTACTGCTTCACAGTTACATTCTGCCTTAAAACGCTTCGAATGACTAAACACGTTTTCTGTACTGATCGCATAAAAACAAAACGGGCTGCTTGGGAGGCACCGTAATGGGCTGAGGTTTCATCTGAGACTGTTCAACAGCATCGCAAATCCGAAACGAAACATTCACATTCACAGAAAACACAAAGCACCCAATGGAAGAATGAAGCTGGTCAAAACCAGATATCCCCAAAAATGAAGGTCCACGACAAACTGGCCTGAGCTGAAAATAGAAACCGAGAATGCAAGCATTCCCAGTCTGCTTTTCAGGCACACACAGGACCAAGAAAACAGTGACCCTCAATGTGTCTATTTTAAAAGCCTGTGAAGACAGACTGCCAAGAGGGTCACTTCTCATGGGCCGGCAGAAGCCTGGAAGCGCACTGCTGAGGAGCAACGGGAATATGGCTTCCTGTTCCCCCTTCCCCCAGCCCCCACCATCTTAGCAGCTTGTGGTGGTCAAACACTTGAGAAAAGGAAGAGGAAATGTACCCTTCTCCACCCCCAGAGGAGGAAATCACACAGCCCTTTGCTGTGCCCATAGCCCTCAAGGCCTATGACTGTCTGTCCTCACAGTGTCAGCTTCCTGGTACAGCATCCATCAAGTAAAAATGGCTGGGAATGTGAGAAGACAGTCAAGGGGGCTGCCAGGATCCCCATGCTAAAGTCAGGGCAAAACAGAAATGTCAATATTTTCACACAGCCGTTTTTGTTTTTTAACAGAGCATTTCTCACTAAGTACTCAGTATGCACTCACTAAATACAACTGAGTACAACTGGGAGATGCATCCATAATGTCAGTATTCTACTTTATTATTCTTTATTTTATTCATTGTATTGTTTGGATTTTATCCCTATGCTATTGTTGCCTCTACAGCAGACCCGAGTACCTCAATTCATTCCCTTCATGTACAGTATGTTTTGGAATGAGAAGAAAACATCTTTATCCTCAAGTACCTTCCCTCAGTATCTGAATAAAAGAATATTTTGCTTATTTAATTAACAGTTCTGTAAACGAGTCTTTATAAAATTCTTAAAACCAAGCCAAGCTACAGTCAGTCATTCACCAACCACAAGACCACAAAAAGAATTTACAAGGACAACCTTACTATTGAATTTAAAATTAAAGACGTATACTTTACAACTAGTAGCAACTGGGAGGTGAATCCATAAATGTTACTGGGCTAATGCATATGAAACCAGACACTGGATCACAAGCATCTGGACTGAGAAATGGATCAACACAAAGCACATGGAAATGCAGACAGTGAATCCACAAAGTTGGAATCACTCAGCAAATGAATGAGGACAAAACAACGATTAGGAATTACTCAGCCACCAGACGAATCCCACTTAAAACTTTAGGGTGATGACGAAAGTCATTTATCTCTCTTAAATATTTTCATCCAGAATGGACATTGATTAATGGGGCGATGAACTTGCAGACAGCCAGAGGTGCTGCCATCGATCTTCAGGACTGTCCCCTCCCCCAACCCCCCCGTTCACACAGGACCCACTCAACAGCTTGCGCGCTGAATATGAGTTGGGCCAGATGAGCCAAACTCAGTCCCAGTCCTGCAGTACCATACAGTGACTCAGACAGGCAACTCAGAGGTAAAAACCTCTGATCATGGACAAACAAAGGCCACTGCAATGCTGAATGATTAAACAGGATTGATAACTGCATGGTACAGAACGCATGACACGATTTGAACAGAGGGGGCTGTTCTGGGACAAAATGCTTCAAATACTGGTACAGACAGTGGAGAAATCAGCTCAGTGCACTAAACCAGGATCACGACACACCCCACAGAAGACAGAAACCAGACAGAACACTTTGCTGAACCTGCCCAAATGAGTCCAAAGTACATATAGGTCTATGAAAGGTTGTCACCAATGATGTCACAGGCTACTCCAGACCAGGTGTAAAGCAAATTTGCAGCACTTCTGCTTTCTGCTCAACTGTTAAGTACCCACCCCTGTCTTACCAGATCAGTAACCGCAGAAGCTAACCAACCAGTGTTGAGGCAACTTCGCAGCACTCACATCCAGCAGAAATCCTGAATGAGGAACAATTACATTTTGTTCCCCTTATTTTGCTGGAATGATGCAATGATTTTAGACTCAAGCATCCCATAATTCCCGTCTTCTAATTCTTGGCAGTAAAATGCAGTTACATAAGACCTGAGTGTCACCACATACAGAAAGAATATTTATAGTAGTACATCTAAACAGAGATGTGATGTGAGGAAGTAAAATCAATGACCATTTCCAGGCTGTGCTTGTTGTTAGTCTGCTTATGTGGGATCAAACTGCCTTTTTACCTGGAAAGGTTGACAAGCTTTTCTAACACATTTTAAAGCAATAACAGAACTCCCTGTGTAGAACTGCCTTTTCACGTGACTTACTGAATCGTACCTTTCAACGTCCATTCAGCGCATGCATTTCAGAGCAACAATCCAGTCGTATATGGCCACATAACAATGCGTCACAGCATCTAGTTTATTCAAAAAACAAACGTCTCTGGAATCCGCAGGATTGAGCTCTGTCCACCACATTCCTCCTGAAACACAATGAACGCTCAACCCGTCCTGAAGGCTACTAGCAACTAAGCCTTCTAATCAGTGTGATTTACTTGACTTAAACCCTAATCAAACATTATCATACTAACACTGCGGAAAACATACAGCTGTAACTGTAAGCTTGAAAGTACTTTAATAGATACGACTGCTTTAAGACTCCATTGATTTCTGATACTGGGATACTGCTCACGAAGTAAAGATGACAAGAGGCGCACAGCCCACTTCCAAAGCCTGAATACTCCTGATGTTATGATGTACATTGTAGTTTACAAGTTTAAATGCTTATACAACAAAACTATTTATATATCCTTTATAAAAAAAGAGATATACAAGTACACATGCAAAAATAAGTGTCACAAGGTTCATAAGCTCAATCAATGATGTGAAACTTTCACCAACATAAAGGTAAGAACCCTTATTAGTTTAGTCATAGCTACACAGGTTAAAACATTCAAGTTGTAAGTGTCCATCTGTCTTTAGATTCTATATACAAGGATTGCAAAATGTTTAAGTCATCCAAGCAGCGCGACAAAAATCGTCTACAGTAGATGTGGGATTTCTACAAAATTATCCCAGAGGAACAACTCACACGGGATGTCCAAAAAGAAGACCTCCGATGCTACAGGAAATACCCATGCTCATAGCGTTAAATGATGCTAGCTGAGTGGCAACGACATTCACAGGAGGTAGGCCAACGAGAAACTTCAGCTTTCCTTTTGTTTGGAAAAAGACCCCCAGATCTTGCAGATGAGCCTATGGATGGCCACACAAACTCCTTTTAAAGAGATGACTATGAAATTGATCTTTATGACCACAATGGAAAACACCACCTACCATAAAAATAACCCCATTCAACAATCAAAAGTTGCGGGAAGGTCAATTTTGCCTGTGTACCTAATCAATTCACCATTAATGAGGGAACCGTGACTTAACACAAATAATCAGTAAAGGAATATCAGGGCCTTTGTCGAAAAACTATAGCCGTGCTGAAAACAGGTACCACGGTACAATAACTATTACAAACTTTCTAGAAAACAGGCAAAAATTATATATCTTATGCGGAACACAAATAAAATTCATACAACGACCCAACAGAAATGCTGTGTCTAGACCCAACGCGGGCTGTTCATGCAATACAGCCCACTAAAGGAAAAAATGAACAGTTGAAGCAATTCTCAAGGCGAAAATGGGCAGAAACTCATCAAAGACTGCGTGGGAGACCAAGCGGCAACTACAGGAAACATTTGATTTCAGCCATGGCTGTACAAACTCCTAAAACCGGGCAGGATCACATGGGGCCACTCACTCCTGTGTACAGGGGTTTTGCTTTTGTTAGTCATTAATGAAAACATTTTTACCTAATAAAAACAACAGTGAGACGGTCTGTTTTTCATGCAATCCTTGTCATACGATGAGTCAGATAATCTGCATGTACATATGAAGCGTTTGCACACTTACAGGCAGCTTTGGTCTTTAAAACACCAGTTTAATTTTGGTTATGAATCATAGGCAAACCGCTTTGGCAGCAGATTAAGGCCAAGCCTCCAGAACGTGATAGGACTGGTTGTAGCAGGAAAATTCAACACAAGCTCACACGTCAAAGCTCACACGTCAAAGTTCAAGGAAGGACAAACGGGGGATGGCGCAGTTCCCGTGCGAGGAGCGTGCGTGTCCCTTTAAACAGCCCTTCTTCGACTCGCTAGGTGGCTCCATCTCTCCGCCTATCTCTGTGAAAAGGGGGTATTTAAATGTACAACTTCGCCCGTCAATCACAAGAACCAACCGTCTGCAATTTATTTCACACGCTTAAAAAGCCGGCCGAAACTTCCTTAATGATTGCCCCCCCACATCTGCCAATGCAGCGGTGAATAAAACCTCGGCACCACACTACATGGGACGGGGGGGGGGGCGAGTCGAAGCTGTGATCCCAAAAGAAGGCATCGCGTATTCTCCCTAATTATCCCTCGCGTAACCTACAAGAAAACTGAAAAATACCAATAATATCGATGTCACAACGTGTATATCGCTAAACGTAAATAAATTAAAACAATTTTAAATTACAGGAACAGAAACTTTCACTGGACAGACCGAATACTGTCCCTTAATACCGCGTATTAACGGCACATAAACCACAAGAAAATGACTTTATCTGGGGGACAATTTGACATTTTTTTCCGCAAAATGTCGGCGACCTACGGCAAGATATGAAAACGTTTAGCCATAAACCGGCGACTAGCAACGCCGATAATAACCTGTCACCCAACTGTGGGGTTTGGCGACACGGTGCCGCCAAGTTTGACAGGACTTTCTCCGCTGGAAAAGTTGAGCACCTACGGGGGGGTCGGCTGCCCGGTGACAGCGCCGGGATTCGGGGCCGGCGACTCAGGGAAAAGCAGCACGAAGCCCGGAGCTCCACGCCGATCGCATCCGCACTCCAGATTTGACCGGCGGCTTCGGATCTCCCAGCAAACTACACCGACACCTCCGCGCCGACACGCCGTCGTAAGGGGGGCACAATCGCGGACCACAAGCCCGCTCGCCCTGCCGAGCTGCCCAGACCCACGGAGATTAAAAGTGGAAATCAGGGCAAATTAAATTGTAAAAGGGAAAATGCCCGTCCGACCGTGGCCATTCAAAACGGCTTTCGGTGTCCCGCGACGGGCGCACCATCCACGGACATTTAATTAACTAGAAGCGACGAGTGACAATAAAGGCACATGAAGACCCCCCTCGAGCCCTCAGATCGCAGCTGACACCGCGTAACCCCCACCCCCCCGGAGCGTCCCGACACGGATTACCGGTCCGCCGGTAAGGGACGCCGCTTCGAGTACCGCCACAGAGGAAGAAAATAACCTCGTACCTGCCGTGGAACCAATCCTTACAAATGTCGCATTCGATCATAAACCGGTTCACGTCGTAGGGCTGCCGGCAGACGCAGTACAGCGGGACAGCCGCCGCCATCTTCCTTCTGTTCCCAAAACAACGCAACGAACGCAGAGCGGGGCGGAGACTCTTACGGCGGAGAACGGAAACAGCCGAGGGCGGTACGAAGCGTAGACGAAGCAAAAAGCCAATCGGCGTCGGGTAAAGCAGACTCCTGACGTCAGTCTTACCACATTCTTTAATTTAATCCGGTCGTAAACAAGGACGACGGAACAATTGTATATAAAGAATCATGACGTTTCAGAATTGCATCATTAGCAAATGTAATGAAAGAAACAGGAAAAAAGAAGAAAGCACAGAAAGTCACATCCCTGTTATAACCCACACATTCACACGACAGTGAATATATTTTCGGGAACGCTAGCCTTATTACTATTTGAACATCCAATATTGTAAAGTGAAAGACCATTGTGGCTGATAGATCACCTTGTATAAACATACTTCCCATTGGCGCTGAGCTATAATAGGAATGGTTGTAATAAACAGGATGAAATAGTGTTCAATAGAGCTCAATTTGCAGAGAGGTATATCTATATTATCAGCCTAATATAAAGGAATTCGATGTGTAAAAATTACGAGTTTATTTTCTGTGCAGTAATTGCTGGGTTGTCGCGTTATTTGACAGCGCAACAATTAACTAACCGCCAGTACTATTGTTGCTGAAACACAAGCTGTCACGACCCTATAAACAAACTGATATAATCCCAGATTGAAGTTATCTGAAATTCACATTTTCAGAGTTCTTTGCATTGTTCTTCCATTGTGTGCAATAATCCAGGCTACTTACGTATTAAATCCCACTATGCTGTTGGCCACCATTAATATCAGTATTTTGTGAGTCTTTCGATCGAGTTGAATAATTCCATATATTAACTGTACGTGGTCTATTATACATTCAATTATATATTGTAAATGAAGACGTACAGATGCCCCCCATCTGCAGGTACTCTAGTTCCGGCTTTCTGCAGTAGGCTGTGTGTCACATTCATTGGAGCAGAACGTGGTTGACGTGTGATACGTGTCTCCGCGTGCTGAATGGAAATGCCATACGGAGTTCCCATGCATTTCTCCCCGCGGCCGCCAGCTGTGACATCTTCCGATCCCTAAATCTAGCCTCACACCCCCGACCGGCCGATACGTCTTTATAAACCTTTAAAACACCATTTTGATTACTCATTGGCCAAGACATAAGACTGTCGGTGTATTGTGCAAATGCGTAATTGAAACCAGTTTTTATATTTGATCTTTCTCCTAGCGATTGAAACTGGACATCAGAATTTCCACGTGTTTAGGTAAGATGGCAAAAATGGAAAGGACGTCTCACTACTTCTGAGCAAATAAAGCGGCTGGTGGGATTCATGGAATAACACGCCATTTAGGTCTGTCTGCGCAGGCATCCCCTAATAATACGTGTCATCAGTCAAAGTAGAGAAACCAAACTCCCTGGAAATAGCAACTTGATGTCGGTACAAGAGAAAACCTAAGTGTTAGTCATATTTGGGTTTTTTCCCCTCAGGAGTAAAACCGAGTGATAATAGGCTATTACGTGTATTTAATTATATAATTCAATTATTCATTATTTTTCCATTTGATATCAATCGCGGTGAGACGATTTCCTGGTAGGTTTTCAATGGGTGGCATCCAGAGCAGGTCTCATTCAGCGCGCGCAGCGTGTCCTACGTCCCGTCCTTCTGGAGGCAGAAGCCACTTAACTACATTTGTACAATTATAGATATGGCTGGTTCAAGAAATTGATCCTCTGCAGGCTAGGATCAAAAGATCAAGAATCTAATTAGGCTAAATATGGCATTATAATGATGGTCATTACTTTATTCCAGTGTTCCCGGAAATAATCTATCTACAGTGTAATTATTTTCTTCTAAATAAATGAATAAATAGACGAATAAATGAATAAAACAAACACCGTAATGTAACTCGCGCCATTGCGTGCATCTCAGGTGTGTGAATTTGGGAGAAAGATCAGCATGCAAACTAGAAACGACAAAAAAAGAAAAATGAATCCAAGTAGTTCAGTAGGACACAGCCCTGACTCAGTTGTGACGAAAGATACGCTTCGAAAGCGTGCCGCTCGATCCCTTTTATTGTTATTTATTGGGTTTTACCGTTTTTTTGTTTAGAAAGTGGGAAACGGGCGCCACCTCGTGGCTGCGTTTTAGAAGTACAGGGTTTAAAAGTTCAGCAGCAACGAGACGCGCAGCGCCGCAGCGGCCAATCAGATCACAGCGGCACAAAACTTTGTAAACAACAGTTCTGCACGCTGCTCAGAAAAGACGCGTTTTAACGGGATTGTATAACTGCACTAGGACGCCCGGGTGGGACGGTCCTGCGCTTTCAAGGTTTGCACTCTTTTTCATTATTTACGACTTTACATACGCTGGGTGAACGACGATTTATGATATTTGCGGTCCGACACCCATTGTTGCTTCTGCTGAATCCAAGAGTAAGTAGGATGTTGTTAAACATCCGGGACGGTCAAGACAGAGAGAGTATGGTTATGTAAGTATTTTACAACACAGGGACACGCGATTTTATCCATTAGTCCGTCGTTGACATTTATCATGGATCCCGCCGCCTTCCGCGAACCAGATCAGCTACGAGGAACCGTTTAGTGTAACGTTGTTGCGTAACAATTCCGCATTGGTGTTATATTCCGAAAATAACTATAGAAATCTGTCATATTCTGAAAAATCCTGAATACGGAGTTATAGAAACCAGTCGTTGGTCTTTCACCACTCACTTCAACTAAAATACATTTTAAAATGAAAACATGTAGCTTACTGTATAGTTTTACTGTATACAACACATGAAACTCATAACGTGGTCGACAATGATTTGTCTCTACGCGTGTTATATATTAATGCTAATATTACTTGATGAATTGTTTATTTGTATTCGAGTATTAACGCTGGTAATCTGTATTTATGTGTGTATATGGGAGTAACTAACGTTACTACAGTGTTTTTTGTCGGGAAATTATATTTCCTTAGCCCGTTATACGTTTATTGTGACTAATGTAAGTTTTTTCTTTTACCGCTTTGTAAATCTCAGATTAGGGCTATACTGTGTTTTGTGTATTTTCCTTATGCGATGTAAGTCATTACAGGTATTTCCTGTCACAAGTACCGACTGTGATTCAGGCGTAGATGATGAGCGCGAGACACATTGCAGTTACTTTTATGGAAAACGACTACGTCCAAAACTTATTAAACCAAGAGATAAAAACAGTGCGCTTGAGGTGATTCATAAGTGACTAAATTCGTACCAAAACCCATGCAGTTCTAGAAACGGTTCTGCATGTTGGTAAACATTAAGTCTATTTCTCGGTTTATTCTGAATCACTTCTTCTGGGAAAAGTGACAGTGCCGGTCTGTTCCAGTGACTCCTACGATGCCGTGACTGGGCATCCCTGTTTTGTGATGTTTGATGATTGTTGCTCTCGTGATGAGAAACCATCAGCGTTTCACAGACCAGGGGGGGTTTCCCTCGAAGCAGGATTTCTTTCTTAGCCAGACAACTTGATGGATTTAAGGTAATCTAAGCTAAAGCTTCCTTTAAGGGGCTTTCTCATCATTTTTCTTAACAGAAAAGTCTAATCGCAATTCCATCAACAAAACCAATTTCGCAGCACAGTTACCAAGATAACCAAAGCTGGGTGTCATTAATCGGTTCTGGTGACCCAGTTATTTCCATCTGCAAGCTTTCCTTTGTTATTCACTGGCATCTTCGTGGAGAACAAGCAGACGCACCAGTCAGGTGTGACCTTCACAGAAAAGGGTAAATAAAGAGCTTGTCAGACAAGCCGCCTGCAGAATGGACAATGAGGTGAGCTCTTGAGGAATGGTTGTCACAGAGGGATGTCTCTCATATAATCGTCACCTGACCAGCAGGCAGATTTCCTGTCTGTTTGCAGGAGACAATCCTGTGATATAAAGGACCACTAAGAGGTCTGTTTTTAACCAATACATCTTAAAAGATGGTGTTTCCATTAATCCTACGTGAACTGTTTGGTTTTATTTTAGAGGCAATTAAAAGGAATAGCATACCATCCAATTAAGCCATTTACAGGAAGTTTGTATGTCTTGTGATGTTAAATAAAACTGTTTAATTCTCAGGAAGCTTTCTGTTGATTAATAGATTCATATCAACATATATTTCTCAGAAACAGACTGGTATTTTCCTGCATATCTCGAAATTCAGGTAACATGAGCAAACATTCTGAGAAGATCTTTTGTAAAAATGGCTTTGTTGTTCTTTACCGCTGACAGCGGACACAGTGCACTGCGTCATCAGGGCACTTGGCGTTTTCACGTGAAGAGTAGTAGTATTCTTACCAGTTTGTTTTAACTTTTAAAATGTCCTTCGTTCAGACATAAGAGAAGTTCAGCAGACTCAAAATCATTTTTCTTAGTAGATTTTATTCTAAGAATTATTCTAATGCCGGAAAGTCTTGGCTGGGTGGGGGGCGAGGGGGGGGGGGTGGGTAGGAGTTGGGTTCCCGAACAGGAAGTGACACGCTATCACAAGCTGTTTACAGGCAACTCTTTGCGGCTTAATCAAACTGCAGCAGAAGCTGTCCGACGTCATGACTTCCGGCAGCAGGTGTCAGAAAGGAACAGTTACTCAAAAAAAACAAAACAAACACCACATAACAGAGTAGCTGCCATGACAATAGCCTTCATGTCTGCTGTATGAAGAGGTTTAAATCACCTGACCTGTTTCTCATAATGAATTCTGGGTACTATTGCCATATTATAATGGTCACCAGTCACCTGTCTTTCATCCTGGCATTTACTCTGTGCTGTTTGTTCTTCAGTCGACCTCCTTTTCTTTTTGATAGTGGTAACTCATTTACCAGACTTATGTAAAGGCTGATTCTCCAACTCCTCCCAGCCGTGTAAGTACCAGTGCTGTCGGGAAATCCACCATTCTGTGCAAGTCCCGTCTTAAAATTATCGGTAATCGTTTTACAGATCTGGATCCCCAACTTGCTAGGTGTTTCGTATTAGCTTCAGGGCCTCTGCGCTAAATGTAGGACCGCGCAACATCCAAGGGACAGCCTGGCCTTTATTTTTTATTAATTACTTATATAAAATGTGCAGAGTTTGGGGTGGGGGGTGTGGGCTCATTTGTTTGCGATGGCTTCATGAATAACAATCATGCATTGTTTCTTATCGTGAGATTGGCTGAGTTTATTCACAAAAAAAAATCCAGGTCACTGGCCTAATTCCTAAAACTGTGTGGATAGTTTTTTAAACTATTTTTGCCTGTTAATAAGACATACAGAGTTAGATTGCATAAGAGAATGTTACATTTCATTTGGTAATAAAGTGTACAAAATCCTGGAAGAATACGTTGATTCCTGAAAAGGATCTAAAATTGTTAATTGCTTGTAAGCGACATTTGTGCATGTGAACATTTAAGTTTTGATGAACGCTAGTTTTGTGCGATTAATTTCATGAGAAACTACTGCCATCTGCTGGACATAGACATATTTGTAAGTAAAGCATAAACTAATACATCGGATGGGTCTGCAATATGTAATAATTAGATTTAATGTGTTATTGCATGGCAATAGAAACAAAACACGGTTCCATCAGCTACATTGACTGCACCTCCAATATTAATAATAAAACTGGAGACTCGTTTTGTGTGTTATTTTGCATAAATTGATGGATTGACCATTATCCTTCAAATGTGGCAGCGAAAGAAGTCCACTCTTTGAAAACTAAAAATTGTTTTATATGTCCGTGAGTTAAGTCATTTTACCCAGGGATGGATCGACCTTTTCAGGGGCTCTAGGGTGCCCCCACCCCCCACTAAAAAAACTGACTATCAATATCGTTTTTAAACAAGTTTCAAACTGATTTAAAGATTTATATTATTACACAATCTTGGCCTGTACAACAGAATTTAAATAGGGAACAACGGAATAAATTTAGTGACTGTGATTTTGAAAACATCTTGCATCTGTTAAACTTCTTCAGTCACAAGGTTATATCTTTATCCACTAGGCTACTCATGGCAAGTACCTTAATTGTTTGGCTTTTTCTTCCATGAGTTTATCGATTTGCACCAGTCAGATAACTGCTCTCGTTCACGCATTCCGGATTTATGAGTTGTGCATCGCCTATGCGACCGGAGAGCGTTAACCCCCATCCAGGTGATTTGTGCACTATAGTATGACATACCTTGTTTCAATCTGACTTTTAAAGCAGTAAATCAGTCTGGGCCAGGACAATGTCACCTTTTCTATATAGTGGGGTACCTGACTCAGTGTACTGAGAAGTTGATATTAGCGGGGCACAGAGAGGTTTAACGTAATAAAACGGTTCCCCTACTGGCCCAATCGCGTCATTGCATTGGGCTGCGAAGCATTTAAGGTGGACCGGAAAATCCGAAAAAGGAGCTGCGAATAAGTAGCCAACTTCAGCCTCGTGTTTATACTCCACCCCTGCAGCCGCCGGTAGATCTCGATCCACGTCACGTCAGCCGCAGACAGACCTAAGCCCAAGTCGAACGCACCCTGCTTTTCTGAGTGTAAGCAGCCAACATGTACTTCTGCGCGCAAACTGTTTAAGGCGTCGCTCGACCACCGAATATGACGTCGGCATCACAGAGATCATGAAGGACTGAACTTAATCCACATTTAACATAATTTGCGAGAAATTTAGCAGATAAACTTTAAAACACAAACGTACAATTCGTAGTATTAAAAAAAATCTTATCTTTAATACCTCGTAAATTTGCGTGTAATACCTTTTAATACTTTTTAATGGCCTTAATTTTTGCTTATGTGATTTACTACCTTTTAATATTTTTTTAAAACCCCGCGGACACCCTGTGCATAGCAGAGTCCATGGTAGCTAAACCAAACGAGCCCCTAATGTGTGTAATGTGTTATTGCTGAAAGCGCATTTCCAATCCGGCATCCCCCTCAAAATGATGCCACGCTTTCCGTTTGCGCAGCTTCCCAGGAAATTAATAAAATGTATTAGAGTGTTTGCAGATCCAAGATTCTCGTTAGGACGCACTGCCCTCTGGTGGCTGGAAGGAGTCATAACAAAGCCTAAACAGAACATGGAAAGATGGTTAGCGCTGCGTTACAACTTTTAGCCTGAAAACGCACAAATTGCGCATTTTTGAGCGTTCTGGCGCATTTTATGATTATTCTTAATGTTGAAGTGTTTATTAGAAAAATCATTTGACCAAGCTGAAATTTATCTTCACACTCTAAAGCTCGCCATCATATTTTGCATGAAATACGCAAAACTACTTATTCGCAAAGATTTGGGACATTGGTTTTTATAGCTGAAGATATAAAATTAAATCACAGTTTGTTATGAACAAATGTTGCGTCTCCATTGAAGTTGCCATTTTATTTCATTCCACAAGGTGACAGCAAAGACGTATTTCATGGCGCTGTTACGGTAAAGGAACCTGCAGTACGAGTAGGACAGGCTGGATAATACAACTGGATAACCAAGTTAGTTCTGAAGTGGAAGCCAGATTATGAAAATGATACCAATTGAAACGTCACGCCTTTTTTCTTTAAGATGCTTAAAACAGCATAACTTGCCTCAGAGAATGTGGGGAAACATCTGGTAGTTTCAGCTTGAGTACATGTAAGGTTTTGGGCAGCTAATTATACTGGCTAATAATGGCAGAGCGGGACAAATAAGATCTGACATATTATAGAGCAGAGCTTCTCAAAGTCTAGATTGATCTGCAAGTTGATACAAGCCCCGGCTGATGATGCACTTCATGATCAATATGGTTAACATAAAGTACAAAAATACAACATTGAACCACCAAATCTCACACACACACAACTCGTCACAATCACCCCCCCCCGCCGTATGACCGGATCCAGGCCAGGGGCACCAAGAGGCTGGTACAGCGCCATGGAGAACCTGTTCCTGTTCGATACACAACTACACAGCATGGGCTGCGTGACAGATGCCAGTTCACCCAGTATGCGTTTGCACTACTTGAGGAAACAGCCAGGGAGGGAATCAAACTCACAACCCTGGAGGTCTGAGGCCTTGGTGCTGGAGTCCACAAGCAGAAATTTTCTGCAACCGCTTATCCTATTCAGGGTTGGGGGGGGGGGGGGGGGAGCTGAGCCCATCCTGATGGCTACAGGCAAAAGGAAGGGGACAACCCAGTGTGGGGTGCAAACCCATCGCAGGGCACACTCACACACCATTCACTCACACAGGTACACAGCGCATTTTTGGACCATGAATTTAAAAAGTGTTCAGAGGAAACCCCACGGCGACATGGGGAGATCATGCAAACTTCATTCAGGAGTGCTGGCACAGAAACTCGAACCCTGATCCTAGAGGTGCAGGGCTAACCACTGCACCATGTGCCACCCCTGAGGTTTTCCTAAAAGCGAAGGCAAAAGCCAAAATCAAAGTACAGCAAAATAAATGCACACTCCGCGTAACAGAGAGCGCACAGTGTTTGAAAGACAGTCCCAGATACACAGCTTCCATGACAGGTGGTTTGGAGATGAGTTCTGATTCAGCTATTATGGTAAGGGGAAAACTGTAAAAGGCAGATAAAATCATATTCTGGGGTGATTGTGATGACACATCGAGAATAAACGTTAGCAACATCTGCTGCAGCAATGCTGCTTACTGGGACATCAGATGTGACCTGAACTCACATTCCAGTGAAGAGGCGAGGCAGGGCGGCTTTATTTATACAGCACATTTCATATAAAATTCCGGTAAACTGATGCCTTATTCTTACTTGAAAAGCGTCCCTTAGTCCCTTAGGGGTGTGAAGACTGATTGGAACCTGTTTGGGGTGCTACCAGAAAACAGTCAGGTTGAGAACTCAAGGCCACCTCTGAGGAACGTCCTGTCCATCCTAATCCTTCCAGAGAAAATTGGTAGCCTGAGATGAAAGAGGCAGATGGGAGAAATCCCCCCCCCCCACGTAAAAAGGCTCACACAAGGAATTGTCACACTTTAACATTTTCCTGGAGTCTGTTGGGGGTGCACTGATTGGAGCCTGGAACCAGTGGGGGTGTGACAGGGCTCTTCCGCAAGTGCCGGCTAGCCGTGTCCGGGAGATAGATGGAGCCGACTGGGAAAAGGGGCACAAGATCCGAAACAACCATATCATGACCAGCATGTAAATGCAGCTTTCTGTCACACGAACAGAAATTGGAAGTGTGTAGGCTGACAGAACATACATTTACAGTGGGCCTTAATGCTGGTGCTTCGATTCTACTCCTTGTGTGTGTGTGTGAGTGTGTGTGTGTGTGAGTATACCTATCCTTATGGAGACACGATAACGTGATATATATCAGTTTTTTCCCCCTTTCTGGTCCCCATAAGGGAAAACTTAATTTTATAAAAATCAGTGACTGCCATGAAAAAACTAAAAATGCAAAAACTCTTGTATTTTGCTTGGTTACTTATGGTTATGCTTAGAGCAGGGTGGGGGTTAAGGTTGTCATAGTTAGCATTAGCATTTTTCCCATAGAAGTGAATGAGCGGGCCCCATAAGGATAGGTATACCCAACATATGTGTGTGTGTGTGTGTGTGTGTGTGTCTGAAAGCCCCAGACAGACTGGGATCCTCTGTTCACTCTCCTCTGTCCCGCACTCCCAGTGCTCTGCACTTCACCCCGGTTTCAACCAAATGAGTCGTAAATCTGGCGGGCGGCAGCGAGAGGACACCGGGTCCCCAGGACGCCAGTTAGCCAGCTCAAAGGCTACCATTGTGCAGCAGGTCCTTCACGAGGAAGTCTCGTGTTGAATATTTTCCCTTCCCTAACGACTGAGAGACGGCAGTTAAACTGGATCAGAAACGTCAAGCGTTCCCAGCTGAGCACTGCACCATAAACTGAGTTGGAAAGAAAAAGCTGACACCCACAGACACACGCATGCATACGTACACCCACGCACACACATGCATCCGCATGCATACACACACACACGGACACACACACACACATGCATACATACATCCACGCACACACATGCATCCGCATGCATACACACACACACAGACACACACGCATCCGCGAACACACACACAGACACACACATGCATACAGACACACACACACCTGGATGTTATCAGTGCTCCATCAGTGGTTCAGCAACTTCCAAGGAACATGGGGCTGTGAAAGAACCTAAAAAACAAGTCTATGGAGACATTCGCATGCAAAGCATGACCCTGGGGGGGGGGGGTAATGAGAGATCACAATAAGTTAATATTTTTTAGTCGCTTAGTTGATAGATGGAAGAGGAACGGGTGTTTCATTGCCATTTTTACTATACAGGTATGGTTACGGTAAAGTTCCTTATTGGTAGGTTGTAAAGCAGGGCCTTTGTAGAGGAGCAGAGTCCATGTTCTCACCTCCGTCTTCCCTGAATAGGTGGCCGAATTCTGCCCAACTGGCCATCATATTTTTTTCTCTGTTATTTCAATAATTCTGGAGGCTCCCTCTACTTTTCCAATGGAGATGATAGCTAGGTCCAAATGCACGTATTCTGGCAGAAGAAGATGTGATATCATGCAGCCCTAATATATTTATGTTTATATATATATATAGAATATATCGGATCAGAGAGCATACATCAAACATCTATGTGTGCATTTAGTTGAATCTCCTTTGATCTGTTGAGTTGATCATTAACAGCTAGAAAAGTGGCAGTTTGGCTGCTGTAATTGACGCATACGATCTTTGACACGGCCGGGCTTGAGCGTGTGAAAAATACACCCTTTGTCCATCCGTTTGGGTATTTGGATTCCTGCGGCACGGGTCACCCTGCCCCCAGAATGGAGAGTGCTTTAACTTGTCAGAAGACGGGAGGTATTTAGCGATGCTTCATGCTTGTGCCTATCTTTGCCCTGTCTGTGTTGGTTCCCAAGGAAATGTGTGTGTGTGTGTGGTGGGGGGGGGGTGCTTCCCTTTGTCTGGTATTTACCGGGATTACAGCACCATATCAAGGATACACCAGAGGAATGCAGTTGGCAGATACAGGGAAGAAGGGCTTTGCATTGACTGCATGCTTTGGCTATCCAACGTCTGTCCGTATATGACATAAAGAGCACAAAAACGTAACAAACAGGAGACTTAAAAGGCCAGCCGTAAGCAATTGAGCTGCGGTGGGTTCAAGTCCTCCCATTTCCTCTCTAAAGGCTGCTGACCTCAGCTCCACAATGAAAGAATTTAGTGTCTGGCTGGTGAAGAGGTAGAGCGCCCCCTGTAGTAGGGGTAAATGCCAGCCCAATGACAAGCCTTGGGGCATCGGTGTTTGAGTGTCTGGGTCTTCTTGGTAATCCCCAAAAGACTGGCAGGTACCCTTCCACCTACTAATCTTGCCCTTCTTAGTATGTAGCTGATGATTGATGGCTTCCGAGCTTCCTGTGCCAGTTAATCATGTTATATTGATGTCCCTGGAAGGCATTATATAAGTCAGACTGAGGCATCTTCTATGCAACCAGCGATCATTGCAGACACAGGGTGTGTTACAGTATGTTCAGGTTAGGATTTCACTGCAATATAAAGGGGTTACACTTTACTTGACAGGGCACAGATTCTTAGAAGTAACCCACTTACTACTGAAGTACAAGTCACGAACAAATATAGTTTGAGCTAAAAGATGCATTGATGTTGAATAAACTTGAGATCAGTATTTCACTTACAGTATTCATTATTTGTTCCGTCAGTATTTACTTAGTAATTCATTCAGGAGTTTGTTCAGTAACCCAGAAAGAATTACAGAATTAACCGATATAGTAACAAATATAGTAACTGTTTACGATAAATTTGCATCATGATTCATTAATGATGAACAAACATGAGATCAGTATTTCATTTGTGTTGTTCATTAATTGTCCCTTCAGTTGTTCCTTCAGTAGTTCACAATGGTTTACATAATTAACAGATATAGTAATTGCTTGATAAAACGTCACAATTAATGATGAATTAACATGAGATCAGTATGTAATTAAAGACTTAATACATAAGTAATAACACAATGCTGTATAAAGTGTTACGACTGAAGACAGGGTTTTCCCAGAGAGATGGTGACCAGGCCAATCCACCTCTAAGCAGCATCACACAGTCTTTGGCCATTTCTGCACAGGATGCAGGTATTGTTCCATCTGTTAATTGTATAACCAGTCTACAATTTCAGGCAGTAAGACAAACAGCTCCTACTTTGTCTAGCATTTGGGTCCATATTGATCCTTTCCATGGATTTCCATCAGCTCTGGGGAAACTAACTGCTACTGCTTTTCTGAGGTAGCTCGTAGAGAACCACTCGTTTATGTGAAATTGGTCCATTTTCCCAAACTCCTTTTGCATTTTTTCCCTGATTAATGGTACATAGTCATGGGGGGGGGACCATGGAAATGAAATGGGGGGGGTTAATTGTGTTAAAGTAACAGCTGCTTCATGCAGACTGAAAGCCTCTTTTATGGTGATTTTGGTGACCTGTCTGCCGTCTGCAGTTTTCTACCAAGTTTAGACTTTGTCAGCAGAAGTTTAGTGAGGGTGATGGACGACGTGTGTGGGTGGACAGGGAGCCAGGAAGTCTCATACACGCTTTTTATGGGGAGCCTTCCCATTCTGGAGGGACTTCCCCAGGCGACTGGACCGGTAGCGTTCCTCTGGAGTATTGTTAATTAGTGCAGAATGGCAGCTGTGCAGCGGATGGGGGTTCTGGTCAAATGAGAAGATAGAGGAGAGAAAGGGGAAGTGCTGATGAGCAGACTGCTAAACCGACGCTCCCGTCTTAGCGGGAGGCAGGACGGCCATATTGGTGCACTCTGCTTAGATATACTAAAGAAAATAATAACTTTAGCTGTACTTTAGAGTTCCTCATTTTGACCTTATTTAATAGGTATGTGCTGATATCTTTAGTGGAGTTAAAAAATGTTATTTGAAGTCTTCTAAAGCATATTTTAAGGCTTATTAATAAATATGCAGAAACGATTAGCATCGAGATGTTTCCTTTGCATCATCTGGTAAATGAAAGTGTTTGTGAGTAAATGCATTTTCATTAACAAATGCTGGACCTCCAGTTTGGGGGGGTGTATTTTGTGTGTTCATGGCTTCTCATGGTGGATTTCATGGAGTGACCATTCGAGTGAGATTGGTTTGGCGTCCGGTGTGGTGCCTGGTTTCTCCTAGGTCTCGCTGTCCCAGGAACATGAATATTCAACACTAGAGTCACCCTGAAGAGGCTCTGACGTGGATCCCTGGTGACCTCCTGGCCCCGCAGGATGCTGGGGAAGAGGGATGCTTGACATGAACAGTTTGCTGAATTTTTCTGCCCTAGCAGAGACACTGATGACTAAAAGTTGGTTGAACCTCTTTGTGCTGTCAGGGGATATTAACTAAGGAACCGCTGTGCTGCCTGACAGACATTGGTTTACCATATAAGACTGTATCTCAAGCATACTCTTCGTGTCCACAGTGAGACCACATTGTGAATTCCCGTCCCTGGCCCTCGTGAACTCCCGTCCCTGGCCCTCGTGATCTCCCGTCCCTGGCCCTCGTGAACTCCCGTCCCTGGCCCTCGTGATTCCCGTCCCTGGCCCTCGTGAACTCCCGTCCCTGGCCCTCGTGATTCCCGTCCCTGGCCCTCGTGAACTCCCGTCCCTGGCCCTCGTGAACTCCCGTCCCTGGCCCTCGTGAACTCCCGTCCCTGGCCCTCGTGATTCTCGTCCCTGGCCCTCGTGAACTCCCGTCCCTGGCCCTCGTGATTCCCGTCCCTGGCCCTTGCAAATTTTTCTCCCTGGCCATCGTGATTGCCATTCCTGTCCACTCCTCTATCCTTTTTGTTAACTTCACAAACCAAAAGGCCTCGCGTTGTAGGTGTGGATCTGCCAACATGATTGGCATCAGCGTGTGTCCTGCTTGCGTGAGTCTCAACACAGCTTCAAAGCTGCTTTACTCATACTTGATTAGGGGGAGACCCATGGAACCAGCAAAGCCCCAAATGGAAAAAGAATTTATTCACATACACATTCGCACATTTCCCCGTCGGTCCTCTGTTCAGTGACTAACAGGTGCCACTCATGTTCCATAACCTATAAATAAAAAAAAGTAGATGACTCACTATGGGTCTAAGGTTTGCCTTTGTTCTGTTGCACAGAACTTTCACCCAACAAAACATCATGTTTTTTTTCCATTTGTCTTCCCATTGTATTCTTTTTTTCACCGCAAACAATGCAGGCTCCACCTACCAGATGTCACCAGGTGCCTTGCTGTGTCCTGCAGATCCAGGGAGGCCAGACGTGTGGTGTGTGCCACAGGTTAGACTCGCATGACCACCTGGTGGGATACATGTCCCCAGTCTGGGACATGCCCCTGGGGTGGCGGAGTAGGGGATGGATATGTTTGAGGCGTAACTGACCCCCGGGACAGTAACATAGCCATGAGGCACGTATCCGACATCCCAGTTGTCCACATGACACTCTGCCCGGCACGTGCCCTCCCCGTAAGGGTAGACGTTTCCTTCAGCCCTGCCAAAGAGGACGTTGAGGTCACATGACACGTTCTTTTTGGTTAAATTGAAAAAGTGGATCCCTTCAGAGGATAATGCTTAGCAGACGTCGTGGTAAGACAGAATCTTAAATAGGGTTCCACTCCTCTTTGGGGGTGGTACGCATGTGCCAGATGCTGTGGCCTCCGTGATGTATCAGTGTCTAGGCGAAGCCTCTTTAATTTAGATTTCATTCTTGGATTGAACACAAAATGGTTAATCACTTCACTGACCTAAAAGACTCCGTCTCTTCAGGTTTTTACATTTGTCAGTGAATTTAGCTTCTGACCCTTATTTAAGCTCTTAATTGAACTGCGTGAAACGACAAGGTGCTGCTGTCTTTTCAAATCCCGGTTTGCGCTAGTCTCAGGATCAGGGTATCTGTACAGGAGGTAAAAGCAGCTGCTGGGATGTGCAGCAACACATCCTGGAGGTGAGACTGACTGCAGAGAGCTCTCCACGGAGCCAGGGGCAGAGCTGCAGCCCTGCCGAAACCCTTCCTGCATTTCTGGGGAGGATGTATTGGGTTTCTGAACGCCAGTTTCACCCATCTAAATCACAGCCAAATGGGAGTCTTGCCTCTCATCTCCCATCTCATCTGTCTCCCCCAGGTCAGAGCCGCAGATGTGCGGGGGAATTCGCGACGGCCTGGTGCTCGTCTTGCCCCGAGCATTTCAGCTGATGAAGTGTGACACAGACTATTGCTAAAATGGAGAGGGGTGCCATTACCGTAATGTTACAAGTGCCCCCCCCCCCCACTTTCTCACTTTATTCCAAATGTAATATGCGACTCTCCATGACTCCGTAACGTGTCGTGCAATAAAGAGCTCAGGAAATTAAATCTCCGTCTTCGTTCCTCGGCACCATATCACGTTTCATAAATTGCACGTGACCTCATTTGGCCTCAGGCTGGCTTGTACCGAAGCTTCATGCTCAGAACTCTTGATTATTAACATACCATTATACCAATCAGAACAGAGTCATGGCTTTAGAGGGGCTTAAAGTCATTCTGTAGTACAGACTTCAGGGTTCCCAACACACGAAAGAAATGCAGGAAGGTATCTGTGTTTTGGTCTATGTTTTGCTACCTGGAGCAAGTGTGGGGTCTGGTCTACATTAGTGTGCTTCTCGATGGTCAGGAGAAGAGCTTCATGAGGAACCTGCATCTGGGGTCTGCCCAGCTAAGTCCTGAATGAGGGCTGCAGCATTATCAGCAAAACTGGCCTTCAGCTCCCCGGTCCACAGCTTTTGGCAACAGAACCTGGAAAATAAAAGGAGATATTCTCAGTCTGAAGGAGGACAGGTCTGTGCAAGTGCACCAGTTAGTGCCAGGACTGTTGTAGGCTAATCAGAAAGCACAGCCCTTCTCTACGAGATCTTTATATCATGGTCCTACCGGTTGCAGATCAGAGTTGTTGTTGCGTTACTGTATTTCAAGCATCTGGCTCTTGTGTTTTTTTTGTGTTATCTGGGAAAACAGAATTCCCTTTTGCCCTTAAAAATACTTTGGCTCAGTCTCCCTCCACAGTTGTTGCATATAAAGTATGCATTCAGAGCAGGAATTTTTATGACCGTTGAATGTCTTGCTCGATGGCAGTTCTTAGCCGAGAGGAACAGTCTTCCGCATAGCTACTGCTCAGCTTCCTAAGAAGTCTTACGCTTAAACGGTCTTGGGACGAATGTTCCAGAAACACCTGCTATAAATACAGGGGACATACTTGAACTTTGATAGATGTTTTTTTCTTTCTTTCATTTTTTAAAGTTTGTCGCCACCAGGATTTACAGTTTAATTAGCATCTATCGCATGATGTCTGCCTTAATTATACAAAGGTATTTGCATCCAGATTATAGGGAATTGCGGTAGATTATATAAGTGTGTAATTTAATTACGTCTGTTTTTCTTTAGCATTGAAATATTGATTGTTAATCATATAATCACACTATATAACCAGGTGGTATAAACACAATAGCCTGCAATGCTTTATGTTACACAGCTTGGGAAGAATTGTCTCATTGCCTTGTATCTGTTTGCCATTTGAATTTTATAGAGACAGCCTGCTTATACTGAACAAGATTTAATTGGTGGGTGAAATTGGAATAATATGGCAAACAGAGCTGACTAAAGCACAAGGAATCGGCCTTATTTTGTTTTGATCCCATCCGAGCAGTGTTCTCAGATCCAAGGGCCAAACGCGAAGCCTGCAGCTCAAGTCGAACTTTCCACGGAAATCAGAGAGGCGAATGGTGGGCACGTTCTTGTTAGCGAGGCAGCGAGAACTGAAAGCAAAATGCTGCCCTGCAAGCTGAAGGTGTGAAGAGTGCTGTGGTCTGGCAGTCGGGGAAAATCAGGCATAAGCGTTGATGCTGGTCCCACACTGTCGCGTTTCCCCTTGTGCATCAATAGACTGGGTGCCTTGAAATAGTCCTCAACCCTCGTGTACTTTTCCACCACTAATGATCATGCAGCCCGGATTTCATTTCATTTTGAATAGGATTTATTTGTTATCTGGTAAATCTATGCTTTGGCTAAAAATAAAAATGGTTATTTCATGGGTTTTCACCTGCTCTTTAGGTGTTGCAGTAGCTTCTGTAGACCAAGCAGCATGTTCTGAAAGGGTCGCGAAGCAGAGCTGGAAATGTAAGCATTTTTAAAACCAGCAAGCTCCTACGCTGATCCAGGATCAGATTTACCAGCCCCAGTTCTAGAATTAACCTATAGAAATGGGACTTGGGTCTGCAAATGCAAGTGCAAAACTAGAGAAGACTCAACCAATCCAAGACGCCAAAACCACAGATGCTTAATTTAAAATTCGCTGGCACATCCAATCAAATTTGTTCATTAATGAATTAACATGAGATCGGTATGTAACTAAGAGTTTGTGGTTAATTAATACATAAGTAATAGTATAATACTATATTTGTGGCCCGTCAAGTAAAGTGTTACCTAGTACTCATACTTTATGAGTACTTTGTATATGAGTACTTCATAAAGATACTCCTTTGTGTTTTATTTTGCATTGGTACATGTATTTGCTTTTGACATGACATTATATAATATTTTGAGGATCATCCACCCCTCCATCTTCTAACCACTTATCCTAGACAGGAACACCGACTGCCCTCATCTGTGATTGCTGTATTCTAGAATGCTCTTACTTTAATTAATCTCGTTTTTAGCTCTTATTAGGTTCTTGGCGTGTCTGTAGGGTATCGATTCGCTATTGCTCCCATGCCACCCCTCATTACTGGTCATTGATGGGATATCCAACCCATCAAAGCAGCAGTTATGTCTGGCTGGCTGTTTGCCAGACGTATGCCATGTAGGTTTGTGGTGACACCCATGCATCTCATTGCTGGGGGTGGGGGAGATAAGAATAGAATGCTTCAGTCGCAATAAATGTAACGGGAGAGACGGGAACTGAGTAGTTTGCCAAGGCGCTGAACGTAGCACATGAATTATGATGCAAAGCAGAGAAACAGGATTTTTTAATCTGGATGAATCTGAAGACTAAAGCAGGTTGGTAGTCCTGAGATTAAATGTGGTCTGTCTGCTCCAGAACACAATCAGGCACAGTAATCAGCCAGATAACTTTCCCCATCAAAAATAAAATGTTTTGAAGCTCATCCTTTCAGGGTTATCATGTAAAAATCCCATTTCTTCTAAGAAATCAGCCATATTTGCCTTCAAATGGACATAACTGCTTCACCGCCCAAGAGAATAAGTCTGTGACGTCCATATAAGCCCCACCACAACCCAAAACTGGAGGGAACCGACTGTGGAAGATGGAGGGAAGGCTGTTCTTTAAATCCAGAGTGAGATGTGTTTACCATGCCATAGCTTATAGCATCCTCAAACCAAAATGTCACGTTTGGTATTTTGGGAGTTTTATTTCTTATGGAAATGGTGATATGCCCCCCCCCCCCCCCCCCCCCCGCCCGCCCCATGATGGGAAGTCTAGAGGTGGCAAGAAATGTGATGTTAATTCATCTTTGCTTCATTAGTCTGGATGACAATGGTGTGAAATTCTGCGTGTGCGTGGGGGGGGGGGAGGGGGGGGATCTTAGGGCTCAGCAAAACAGCCAGCCTTCGATCACCAGGAAACCATAGCCTCCTAATGCTGCTCCCTCCCGCCTTATTAACACGCTTTTACTGTTTAGCGGTTCGGAATAAACGTCTGCTGTTGTTTTATTTTTTTCCCCATCTTTTGTTCTCTTGGAACCGGGATGCATTTCCATTACAGGCAAAATAAGCTCAGGGTCCCTTAATCTTCATCCAAAAGAGCATCTGAATTTAATGCTGATTTCTACCATCTGTTTTGAATAAATGCACTATAGCTTGTAGAACAGAATTAAGCAAGTATGCTGCATGTACGTCATATGCTTTATATACATACAGCATGTACAAATCAATGGTCTTCTTGAGTGAGGAAGTCATCTAAAATAAGGGTGGAACCTTCTTAGATGAGGCCTGTCATCTCGCTGCTGCACGGTAGGAAGTGAGGCATTACCTCGTCCGTCCGGAGCTGGTAAGCGACGCCCTTTTCCGTGAAGCGCTGTCTTCCTGGCCTGTTGGCTGATTCCACCCCCAGAAGTGTCAGTTTCGTATACAGTTCCAGAGGCCTCAGAAGGGGCGTGCGACACTTTACATGCTTGTCTGCTGTTGCACATCCCCTCCAGTGTGCTCAGTGCTGTGGCCTGCCTAGGTCTGAGTCCCCACCCCATTAACCTGCAGGGCTGTCCCCCGACGATGGGGCCTCGAGGTGTTTTGACACCTCTGCAAGCTGACGACTTCAATGGCACCTGACTACATGCAAACTAGCGTGCCTTTCCAGCATGCCTTCAGTCACCCATTTGCCATAGTACAAGTGTGCAACTTTATGTCATAAAATATTATTTTGATGTCATTATGCGTTAAATGTACAACGAGGTATCAAGACTAGTATCTAATTGAACATTGAATCTTTGAATCCTAAGCTTTGTCTTACTAATAGGACTCCCATTTAAATGCGTGAAAGTGATCGAGTCGTGTCTGTTAGTCTGTGATGAACAAATGCAACGGGTCCCATTGCATACAAGGTGTCAGGAGCATCTTTCCTCTTTTCCTTTAAAAGAGGAATTTCATTATAACGTTAAGTGAATCCTTTTGGAATGTCTGTGGCAATACCGCTAATGGAAAATAATATATATATATATATATATATATATATATATATATATATATATATATATTTTTTTTTTTTTATTATTTTTATTTTTTTTTTTTGATCAAATCAGTTCTTAAATTTCTTTTTTATGTGGCTGTATTTCAAAAAGCCGCTCTCACATTTCCCTGCAACCCGCAGAGGGGGCGTTGTGAAATGCCCAGAAGGATCCCGTCAGCAAACGCGCGTGACCGCGTTCTCAGTAATTTCCACACCGGCCCCCATGGCCGGCACCCTGCCCTCTTTTCTCACCGTCTTACAACCGCAGCACCGTATGAAGTTAAATCAGTATGCTGCAGTCCGAGAGCTTGCAGGTTTTGGATATCGGACGATTGTATGATTTTATGCTGCACTAAGTTTTTCAACTTCACATGGCCGCAGCCCTTTAAATTCACAGTAACGCTTATCCTTTAAACCGATTCAGTAAAAACGCATTTGGAAAATGACTCCCTTATAAATCCAGACTTTTCCAGAAATTTGCAAAAATAAATAAAAATCTAACATAATAATTAGAACCTTTTTGAGCTCTTTTTTTAACGTCCTATAGGTCTACATGCAGTAAGCAAACTTATGCATCGTGAAATTGAAATTGGCTTTATGTTTGAGTCGTCTAGGCGATGATGACTGATTGATTTTCTTTTTTTTGTCCCTTTGCTTGTTTATTTTCCTGAACCCGTTAGTCTGTGGTGAAGTGATGCAGGAGCTAAAGAGGGCAGCTGGGCGTGGAGGAGAGGCTCTGCAGCAAATTAGAGGACTAGCGGGCGATGCTGAGAATCACAAGCGCTTTCTGCCAGCTGTTTTCCTAGTGCGCTCCATGGGGGGGGGGGGACTCTGTAGCTTAAAAACAGCCACTCAATTTTTTTTATTCCTTATTTATTTTATTTTTAACCTTTTATATCAGTATGTGTATTATTCTTAGGTCGGTTTAATTCTGAAATCCATCCTCATGCCTTCAAAGGCACCTCAAACATTTACTCTTCCTCTTAAAACATTTCAGCTGTCCATCCATTTTCTTTACACGCTTGTCCTATTCTGGGTCTTGCCGGTCTACAGCCGATTCCGGAAGCTGTGGGTACAAGGCAGGGAATAACCCAGGACAGGGACACATCCACCATCTGACCACTCCATTTCACCTTAGCATGTTTTTGGACACGGTGGCGGGGGGAACGACATGGAGGGACCATGCAAACACTGCACACATGCAGCCACCGCTAACCACTACACCACCGCTCCGCCCCGCGTTTCAACCAATTTACTGCCTTTCTGGCAGGACCCAGGGTGTCTGGCTTTTCAGGAAAGCCCAAGTTTTTTTAAGTTATAGTAACGAGTGATAAATGACGTTATTTGTGGGCCAAGCATTGATCGTCCTGCAGTAACAGTGCGAGTATGGAAATTACTGGCTGCTGGGGTTGGGTGGTTTTGCTCCAATGAGTTTCAGGGGAAATTGGTCTATTCTGTGCCAGTCACACAGGTTCACTATCTGTCCAGACTGGTATAGGACATCTGATATTTACAACTGACACTCTAGGCTCTAAACATCAGATAAGCTGGGTGCATGTCTACTGCATTTATTTTTCACATTTTTTATGGGAGTACTTATAAGAAATTAAATTGTATATGAATATAGTGTAAGTATTAAATTATACGATTATAAGTCAGTGAATTAGGTAAAATAGTAAAGTTCTAGAACAGAGTTTGGCTCCCTTAAACTCATGCTAGTTATGTACTTATCTGAAGAATCAGTAACTGTCCTCTAGGTGGCACTAATGCACTCACTATCACAGCATTTACCTGCACAGGAAATTCACCACATCGGCTGCTGGGGTCCAGCTCTGCTTTCATCATGAGAGCCACACATGTGCGCCACACTTGTGCACATCTTTGGAGGCTGAGGACGAATCACACGCTTGCCCGAGGCCTCCTCGCACACTCATTGGTCTGTCTTGTTTCAGCAGAGCTGAGCCACTTGAACTTTCATTGAGAATTTTCCAGGGAGGCTGGGCTGACAACAGAGAGATTACTGATGCTAATGGTGTTACGACAGTGCTTACCAGTCACTGGAAGTGCCTCTTACTGCACTGCTTAGGAAATGGGATGTTCTTCACCCTAGGGGATGTGTTGTTTTCAAGTAACCAAGAAGGATGTTTCTCTGGACTTCATTAAGAATCTAAGGGTTAAATGATAGAGTTTAAGAACAAAGTAAATATGTTTTCACACAGGGCAGGGAAGTGTGTTATGGATGGCATTTTCAAATATGCTTAATGACAGGGATACAGTGTTGCATTTTTTGTTAATTATTGTTAACAACTGGGGTGAACTGCTGTTTGCATTAACAAAGGGTGTGCAGATATGTGCTTGAAGAAGAAGATGCGTCATTGCATTGTTGTTAGTTAAAGGGGGTTTGCATGGCTCCATTTTCACTGATGAAGGGGGCACATCGCTCTGTTTTCATTAGCGATGGGGTACATCGTGGACGGGGGGCAGCGTATGGTTCTGTGGGCTAAACATGTGTGCCTGTAATCAGAAGATCACAGGTTCAAACCCAGCCTCAGCCTGTGGGTCCTTGAGCGAGGCCCTTAACCTCCAGCTCCCTGGGCGCCGCTACGGGTGGCAGCCCTTCGCAGACAACTTCCTCTATGAAAAAAGAGCAAGTTGTAGGTAAAGACAATTACCCTACGGGGATCAATAAAGTATCAATTATTATTATTATCTCTCGGTTTTCAGTAAGGAAGGTGGTGCACCTCTCTCTTTTCATTAACGAAAGGGGCTGCTTCGCTCTGTTTTTGTTAAGGAAGGCGCTGCATTGCTCTATTTTCGCTACTGAAGGGAAATTTTTTTGCTCGTTCTCGTGCTACATTCTCTTCTGCTTAAGGCACTCCGATTCTAGTTTAGTAAGTGCACTGACTATGGCCACAGATCACTCAAGACAACAGCTGGATTCCTCAGGGCAGGATATCAAAGCCAGCCATGGTTTTTAAGAAATTAAGAAAATGAAAAAAAATTGAAAAAAGAAATTGAAAAAAATGCTCTACTTTTTACACATTAAGAATTGACTCAACGGTCATTGTTTTGTTTCAAGAAGCAACAAGTGCAATAGTATAGTACCGCATAGTACCTCTCCCAAAACTGTGAGGCTGTTTGAAATACTGTTTGATAACTCATTTCCTAATTAATTTCCTGTTTGGAAGGAATATGGTGTTTGAAGGGATTTTAAACTCCCCTTCTGGCCACAGAACACCTGCCAAATTGCTTTACGTCAACAGGATTGTTTGCAGTGGATCTCGGCAACAAGAGATGTGACGGGGCCTCTTTCCGGTGTCCAGCCAGTCGGCTATGTCCTTTCAATCCAGCGGCTTATATCCCAGCAATTCCAGCCCAGCAGATCCGTTTGTCTGGCGAGTGGCACCCAGGCAATAAAGGAAGATTTGGATTCTGGCGGAGCGTTGCCGCCTTGCCCGCCCCCACCCCAGATGCTTTTGCCATCTGTACCCAGCCGTTGAACCGACTCCATGGGTGTCACTCCCCTGTCCCCCAGCAGCAGAAAACCCAATCACTCCCTTTGATCAGGACCCGTTAGCCACAGCGGCGGAGAGGGGGGGGTGACTTCCTGTTACTCCCCCCCTTCTTTCATTCGTCTTTCTCAAGCTCTCTATTTTTTCATGTTGATATTTTTTTTGGGGAGGATTAGCTCACTTTCATGACAAGCTCCATTGGACTCCTCAAAGCCTCACTCCCTTGCCATGGATGGATGATACGGAAACGAGGGCACATATGTTAATGGGGGTAGCAGGTGATCCCCAAACTGGGTAAGAGGCAGGGCTGAGTGCTCCTTCTCCCACAGATGTGGAAGTAGCCAGCAGGATCCATCCATACCTTACAAAGGGCATTTAGGGGAACACAGACGATGCTAGACCCAATTTAAGGTGTCTTCAGCCACCCTAATTCTTGTGTCTTGTTTTCTTAAACCCTTTTAGTGATTTGTAGCAGCCCCCCCCCCCCCTTTGGGTCAAATCATATAATTGCACCTGTGGAGGACAGTATGGCAGGCAGCAAAGGAGGCTGTGAGCCCCCCCCCCGGGGCAGTATGCTCCCCCAGCCTCCTGTTTTTTCCGTGACGGCTCTGTGCATTGTCGACACATCCAGCCGCTGTAGCCTCACGCTGTGGCTTTCTTCTGAAGCGGCTGGCGCAGGTCTGTCTCTCGGTATCCGCGGCTCACGTGTAGAGATAGGGGGCCGCTTCCTTTTATTGGCTACATACTTCACGAGAACCAGCCACATGAGGCTGGGGTGTAGCAGATGAGGATTGCAGCCGGCACAGGCCATGCTTGCCACATGCTGCTCATCTTCACGCTTTGCTTGCTGCAGACCACCATCTCCTAGACTGCAAGTGGCCTCATTAACGGTCACGGGATCTGAACCCCGCTTCTCACGCCATCAATAGCTGTTGCTCTCCAGCGACTTCGAAGGCTGCCCTGTGTGGAGCTCATGATTTTCAAAGCATAAAGGGCCGGCGAGGCTCCCGCAACTGTATGGGAGTCACTGCTGTACTCGCAGAAGAGGGTTTCCCACAATGCTCAGCACCGGAGGCCAGTGCATAGAGCGACCCACTTGTTAGCGCCCGTGGGCCATCTATCGCGTGCACATCCGCTGCAGGGGTGCTACGCCGTTTTCCCAAAGGTCAACCCAAAATGGTTCACTCTTCCGGTTGTCACAGATTCTCCTTCTAATAACTCCAAATATATTTGTATAAATATATCTGTCACTCTTTTGCTTTTTTTTAAAAATTGTTCTTCTTCTGCATATTTTGTAGTCTGCTGATTCGTAATGGGCGTCTCCCGTGGGCAGAGCATATACTAAGGAAAGTGAGGTGACGTCCTTAGCTGGTGTTGCGTGTATCTATCAACAGCGTGTCAGAGAGCAGATTATGTCATTGCCATTCTGGAACAAAGTTATTTTTTAAATTATATCATAATATTGTATTAAAATGTATTTTTTTATTTCACCGTTTAGTGCTTTCATCTTGACTGTGGTGTCCTTTTTTATATCATCACTTTGCATCACCTTTTTGTAGTAATTTTAATCCTTGTCTCTAATTCTTTACTCTGTAAGCCTGTTATTTTTCCTTCTCGACTTACACTTTGAGTTGCATTTCATGTACGAAAGGTGCTATGTAAATAAAGACGATTAAATTATTTTTGCGATGTTCCTGTTCATTCATAACTGTACAAACATGTTTATGTTTGCAATGTGAAACAACGGATGGTTGCTGATATTAGAAGCCCTTGAGATCATTCAAGTGTTGACCTTGCTGGGTGTGTGACCCTTCAGGGGTGGAGGGTCACATGACTGGGCTCACACCCCTGACCGCCACATGCGACAAGCCGCAAACCCATCGCAAAATTTTCCCCACGCGTTTCGCTCTCTGTTTCTTTTTCTTCGAAGTCTCGAAAGTATCACACATAAATCTAAATTTCCTATTTCAAGAAAATTCTATATTTATAGAACAAAATACATTCCTCTCAAGTCATTCGTCATAAAACCATAACAGTTATATTTGTAAATATTAAAAGCATGCATTAGCTTTTCTTTTCATGTTTTCTTTATTTAACATCTGATTAAAATGACCGGGTAATTTAAGAAAATGCTATGCGAGATTGAGACACTCAACCTTTGAGCTGTGAGGGGGCAATGTAACCCACGGAGGCTCTGTGCCAACAGCGATGATGATGATCGTAATGGAGGACATTTTCCACATTAGCCAAGGAAATTCAGCATAAGTTAGATGTACTGGACATGAATGCTAAATGCTAATATGACTCAGCAGTATGATGTCTAGAGAAAACAGAACAGCAGGATTATACAAGTCGGTTCCAGAAAAATCTTAAGTGAAAGATATTACAAATAAATTAGATTATGGAGGGTTGACACCTATTGGGGTGCCTTCAGCAGCTGTGATGTCACCATCCTAAGTGTTCCCTCAATGGATATGATGCCAGCTCCTAAAAGTTTCTCAAAGAAGCAGATTTGCGTTGTGTTTTCAACACATTCCTTCAGTTCCTTCAGATGGTGTCTCTGAAGCTAAGCATCTGGAAGGTTCTGTAAACAAAATCATTTGGTGTAACACGTTGCATTGCACAGCCTTTGATTATACCCAAACAGACTTTCAGCACATTTCAGAAATCCTTCACCAGGACATTAGAAATGTTGATGTATGCCTGGATATAAATAAGACCTGGAAGTCTACGTTGCATCGGTTTTGGGCTTCAGAGGACAGACCAGACCCACCCACATTATCAGATATCGTTTTCCATGTTATTGGCACTGATGCAGTTTCGTGAACGTAGCCGTGTCTTGTAATGTCCTGTAATATAAGGCATCCGTTCTCCTTATTGGTGAGAGAACTCAGATCCAGACCAAGATTTTGTTTCAACAAACCAGTTCAGTACTCTGTCACTGTGACTCTTTATACTCAGCTGATATAAAGAGTCATCTTGGTCTATACTTTTACTCACTAGAACTGAACTACCCACCTCTGGATGTGTCGGAGATGCTCGCAGTGCCTGCCTCAGCACCCTAGTCTGACCGTCCGAAATGCTTCCTGTCATCTTCCATGTGCAGGATCGTTTAACGGAAAGCAACAAAATAAACTGCACAAACGTGGCCGTGTGACTCTGGCAGCGTTGTGACGTAGCGTGCCATAGATTTTCAGTGACCATGGGTTACGCACAAAAACACAAAATAACAAATCTTGTGCATCACATTGAACCTTCGCTGAGAGATGAAGTCGAGCCCCAGCGCATTTCAATCTGCAAAACCACACTGACTTAGCGCAAATACAGAGAAGGGATGGAGCTCTTGGTTTCTCAGAATGTGCGTCAAAGCTTTGCCTGTCCTCAGCAGCATGATGACCTCACACGACGAGTGCTGTCTCTCCCTTACACCCGAGCTTCCTCTCTGTGCGCTATGGAATTTTTTTTTTTCTTACGTGAATACGAGTATGGGGGCGGGGTGTGCCTCAGCGAGTTAGGACTGTAATCAGATGGTCACTGGTTCAAATCTCTGGGTCTGTATAATGATGTCACCGTTGGGCCACTGAGCAAGGCCCTAAAGCCCCAATCGCACTGTCTGTCCCAGCTTTCACAAAGAATAAATGCTGCTTGGGGTAAAAGCAAAATAAACAAAGTGCAAATGTACAGCGTGTTTTTTTGAGTGTCATCTATATCGCTATTTCATAATGCCATTTTTGTTGCCCTGTCTGTAAGCATAACTCTGATGCATTTGAATTTTGCTAGATATAATAAAAAATATGCTTTCCTTTAAACTTTTAACAAAATTAAGCATGTGGTCTCGTGTGTTTCTCTTTCCCCCAGGAAAGGGAGAGCGAATGTGGATCGGACATCCTGAACCCAAGGATAGGACAGGATAGGACACGCTGGACCCAATGCAGAAAGTAAAGATGTGAGTTCCCTAAAAGGCGTTAAATCTCTTCTGTTGGTTTTCGCCAAGTTGTATGAGTTTATCTGAGGTGTGGCTATTATTTGAGTAGCTGTCCAGTTGGGATTCATGAAGATGCTTTTTGTTTAGCTTGGGCTGGATGTCTCCCATTGGGGGGGGGGGGTTTGCTGTCATCTGTAGATCAGCTCTCCAGTTTCTCTCCAGTCTCAGCCACTGGTCATGAAGCTGTTGGGTCATCTGGAATACGTGGGTCACGGAAATGTCCTTTTCAACCATAACAACCGCAGGAGCATTTAGCCAACTGGCTGAGGAACTTCTGCTGAAGCTCCAGTCTTCAGTGCACCACTATGACTTTGGTGCATGACTGGAGACAGTCAGAGTGGAAAGTGATTCTGCGCCTATGGGGTAGAGACTCAGAACTGATGGGAATTTATAGAAGAGACCAACTTTTTTGTGGCATTCGGCATCCGAGGCTTGCTGGCTAATGCTGCTGTTCTATTCAGCCAGATTGACCTAGACCTAACCTCTGCTAACTACAGGTCCTTCCTGAAATTTGTTGCAGGTATTCCAAAGAATTACAAGCTGGCTTGATTTGATTCTTGCTTCATAAAATCATTATAAATTTGTTTTTCCCTCAGATACAGGTATTTAGATATTTAACTGCAGAAGGTTTGAGTGCTGCCAAACGGCCATATCAACTATAACATGGTTTTGAGTAATTTTATTCTAATTAAAAAATAAAATATAAAACAGAAACATTCAGATTCTGATGGTTTCTTTTCCACATTATCTAGGTATGTTAAATAAAACCACTCTGAAGTTTACTGCTGCTGCTTTTGCATGAGCTCAGAGACAATCATAGTCATTCTTATATTTGCTGCTGGACTCACCCATAGACCGTGTCGCACGTTTGTGAGAAATCAAGCAAAACTGAGTGAAAAGGAGAAAATCGAAGAAGAACTGGTCACAAAAAGACATTCATCTTCTGCTGTTTGGAAATATTTTTGTATTCCAGAGAGACCATATTGAGCAAAAGCAACTGATTTGTCGGCACTGTTTTGTGTCTGTCGGCACAACTCAAGTTATCAAAAAATTCATATTAACTGATTATTACGTACCATGTTATGTAAAATGATGCAGCTAAGCGACGGGGCTAACCCTAGTTAACAAGAATTATTTTGACATATGGAAATCATAATAAGCAAAATGATTTGCGTCAAACTGATGACAAAAACAGGCTAGGCTACTACAAGAAGCTAAATGGTTAAATGGTTGGACAGGCTACTCTGGACCATTTTCACATTTTAGTTTTATTGTAAAAAGCAAGTTTCCTAAATAACGTAGAAAATAAATAGTCTGCACTCCTTGCTAACAAAATTAATTACAGTGGAAACCACTTATATTGATCAAGTCTGTCTGTGTGAAATTGATCATAATTAGCAGGTAATCATTATAGCCGATTTTTTTCTTTTTCTTTATATCTCTGGCAGATTACCATCTAATTTACATTTTAATATATATTACATGAATATAAGGTAATAAAACGGACAGCGTCTATACTGAATTTCATGGACGATTTCAAAATACAGTGAAGCTGTTTCAAAACGCTTTTCAAAATTACAGTACTGTACAAATTAAATTACTGAACTGTGTCAAATACGTTATAATACAATACAGTACTGTACATAACATGCAACTTCGCTACTGCAGCTCAGTGGCTCGTTTTTGTCAGTTTATAATAAGCTTTGAAAAGTCTATATTCGTCACTGAGAGAAAATGACTCTTTTTTTCCTGTCATGTTTTCTGTGCGCGCAGCATTAGCCTCAGGTAGCTATAGCCAGAAGCAGACGGGTTACTGCAGTGCAAAGTAGGCAGATAAAAAAATAAATATTACCGTTAAATATTTTCCCCAAATGTTATGTGTAAAAACACCCTAAATGAACGCTGTAGGCGGACTACTTGATTACTACAAGAAAATTACATAAATAGTTTTGTACAGGAACGATTCTGTCCCAAGCTTTTTGATCCATATAGGCGGTTCATCACCATAACCACGACCACTGTATGCGGTTTACGCTTTAAAATATTGCTAGTGCCGACCGATTGGCGGTATTACCTTTGGTCGCTGAAGCTGTTCTTCCGCAGTGTTCACATTTGACCTCTTTTTGTTCCGTGTCTCTTTCACTAAAGCCACAATGTGTCCACACGACGGACACGACGTTTTTGTTTGGTACAAGCTACTGGAGTTGCTCAGACGGATTGGCGTTTCATTTCGCCTCCATGTCGCAGACTGCGCGGGGCGGAGTCACGTGAGACCACGCGCGGTAGTATGTTTTGAAGGGGACAGTACACGAACACACACTGGGGAAAGTATTAAAAGTTTTTTTAAGTATTATAAGAACAAAAAAAAAGTAGTAGAGAAGATTACGTCAATTAGAGGTTTTAAATTGCGGTTTTTGATTATTTTTCGATGAATTGCCCATTCCTACGCATGCCTGGTTCACATCACCTTCCGTTGCCCCAGTTCCAACGCTAATAACTTAAGTACAGAGGACAGTAAAAAATCCCCAGATATCGCCCTTGCCCCACCCAAATATGAAGAACGCACAGATTGCATCCTGGCCATGATTCATTATCGCCCCAAGTTTGTTATTGTTAGGCAATTTACCAAGGTAGCAGGTAAAAACCTAAAATCAGCCCAGGTTAGATTTAATAAGTTTTATTAAATGTTTTATTTTCTTACCAAATAATGACATAAAAATGTATTTTTAATTATATTTTAAGATACTTACTTTCATTCACACCAATGATCGTGGGATTTCGGTATGAATCTCCAGCAAAACATCCTTCAAGTTTTATTTTGGAAGCTTATTGGGGTTACTTGTGGGTGTGGCCGAGAGTGAAATTGACCGATATTTTTCATTGAACTGTTGATTTGGTTGAATCTTGACTTTGATCAATGGAAAAAATCAGTGTGTTTTTTTTTATGGCAATGGATTGATTGGCAAAAAGAGTAGGAATTTTGTTTTTCTGAAAAATATTTAAATGTGGCATTCTGGATACAAAGCCTGGCAGCATGTGGCTTAGTGTGGAGTGGGCGGGCAGGGAAACGGCCTGGCAGCGTGTGGCTTAGTGTGGAGTGGGCGGGCAGGGCCACGGCCTGGCACCGTGTGGCTTAGTGTGGAGTGGGCGGGCAGGGCCACGGCCTGGCACCGTGTGGCTTAGTGTGGAGTGGGCGGGCAGGGCCACGGCCTGACAGCGTGTGACTTAGTGTGGAGTGGGCGGGCAGGGCCACGGCCTGGCAGCGGGTGGCTTAGTGTGGAGTGGGCGGGCAGGGAAACGGCCTGGCAGCGTGTGGCTTAGTGTGGAGTGGGCGGGCAGGGAAACGGCCTGGCAGCGGGTGGCTTAGTGTGGAGTGGGCGGGCAGGGCCACGGCCTGGCAGCGGGTGGCTTAGTGTGGAGTGGGCGGGCAGGGAAACGGCCTGGCAGCGTGTGGCTTAGTGTGGAGTGGGCGGGCAGGGCCACGGCCTGGCAGCGGGTGGCTTAGTGTGGAGTGGGCGGGCAGGGCCACGGCCTGGCAGCGTGTGGCTTAGTGTGGAGTGGGCGGGCAGGGAAACGGCCTGGCAGCGGGTGGCTTAGTGTGGAGTGGGCGGGCAGGGCCACGGCCTGGCAGCGTGTGGGTTAGTGTGGAGTGGGCGGGCAGGGCCACGGCCTGGCAGCGGGTGGCTTAGTGTGGAGTGGGCGGGCAGGGCCACGGCCTGGCAGCGGGTGGCTTAGTGTGGAGTGGGCGGGCAGGGCCACGGCCTGGCAGCGGGTGGCTTAGTGTGGAGTGGGCGGGAAGGGAAATGGCCTGGCAGCGTGTGGCTTAGTGTGGAGTGGGCAGGCAGTGCCACGGCCTGGCAGTGTGTGACTTAGTGTGGAGTGGGCGGGCAGGGAAACGGCCTGGCAGCGTGTGGCTTAGTGTGGAGTGGGCGGGCAGGGCCACGGCCTGGCAGCGTGTGGGTTAGTGTGGAGTGGGCGGGCAGGGCCACGGCCTGGCACCGTGTGACTTAGTGTGGAGTGGGCGGGCAGGGCCACGGCCTGGCAGCGTGTGGCTTAGTGTGGAGTGGGCGGGCAGGGCCACAGCCTGGCAGCGTGTGGCTTAGTGTGGAGTGGGCGGGCAGGGCCACAGCCTGGTAGCGTGTGGCTTAGTGTGGAGTGGGCGGGCAGGGAAACGGCCTGGCAGCGTGTGGCTTAGTGTGGAGTGGGCGGGCAGGGCCACAGCCTGGCAGCGTGTGGCTTAGTGTGGAGTGGGCGGGCAGGGCCACAGCCTGGCAGCGTGTGACTTAGTGTGGAGTGGGCGGGCAGGGAAACGGCCTGGCAGCGTGTGGCTTAGTGTGGAGTGGGCGGGCAGTGCCACGGCCTGGCAGCGTGTGACTTAGAGTGGAGTGGGCGGGCAGTGCCACGGCCTGGCAGCGTGTGACTTAGTGTGGAGTGGGCGGGCAGGGCCACAGCCTGGCAGCGTGTGACTTAGTGTGGAGTGGGCGGGCAGGGAAACGGCCTGGCAGCGTGTAGCTTAGTGTGGAGTGGGCGGGCAGGGCCACAGCCTGGCAGCGTGTGACTTAGTGTGGAGTGGGCGGGCAGGGAAACGGCCTGGCAGCGTGTGGCTTAGTGTGGAGTGGGCAGGGCAGGGCCACGGCCTGGCAGTGTGTGGTCCCGCTGTGACAATTACCCTGTAACGTACACCTCCCTCTCATTTTTAAGCCTCAGCTGCCACTTGGGTCCTACAGCCATCTGGCAGTGCATCCGGGGGGGCGCCATGCATTGACTGGCCTCGCAGCCAACCCCCCTGAGTGGCTGCCACCAATGATTGACCTGCGCTTCCCAGGTTGCGACCTTCATCTCACTCCCACCCCCTCCCCTGTGGGCCGCCATTCCCACAGCAGGGTGAAGTTTATATGATACCCTCGGCAGGCATTGCAGGAAGAGGCCAAGTTTCTAGTCTCCATGCTTGGTGGGCTGGATGCTCTCGTTTCTGTCTTGACCCCGCTCCCATCTGGAGAGGTCTGCACCAGGCTCGTCTTTCATCCCTCCCTCCACTCTCCCCGTTTCATCCTTCTCTCTGTCTATACTTCTCCCTGACGCGAAGATCATGCGCTTCTGCCGATTGACGTGCTCTCATTGCTGACTGTAAGCAGAAAGGTCTGTCACTCTTTGTAACAGCTTGTCACATGACGACCGATGCTGTATTATACCTGAAGGTCTCATATGAGTCTTCATCATCAAAGTAATGATCATCACCGCCATCATCATCATCGCCGCCATTGCAACTGCAGCCCATGTGTTCCTAACCCTTTCTCCCCATGCATGCGTATGCCCTAGACAGCCATGAAGCTTGCACAAGGGACAGCGATGTGGGAGGGGGGGTGCTCTTCAAGCTGCGGGCCCCGTGGGGGTCTTCACCTTTCCTGCCTTGATGATATGTCAGGAAATGACCCCGCGCGGAGACCATAACCAAGGCCGCAGTCAAAAGTACTGAAGTGAAGAAAAACTACTTCATCACATAATCACGCAGTCCTTAATCACATCTGCCATTTAGACAGTAATAAGTCTGTACAAATACAAGTCTGGTTGTAATGCAGTGACCCTGTGCCCTGTGTGTAACCCTGTGTCTCCAATCTCCTTATTGTTATGGGCGGGGCTCCTGCAGGAAGGGCGGTGACACGTCTGTTTCACAATGGAAAAGCCCCACCCCTCAGCACACGACCACACCTGCATGGTCGTCTCCCAGCATTTGCTGGCAATGAGAGGAAGTGACAGTTTCTCGGGCGGCTCCTGCTTTTACACCCCCTAACCTTAACCTTCTCGCCATATGGGCATCAGCTGTCTACCAGACTTTTTTGACAAGAAATGATAGCATGGTTTAGGCGTGGTCGTGAACCCACATCCCCCTGGTTAAAATCCTAGAAGTCTTGACGCTCACATCTTCTTTGGCTAACTTTGAAGCAAGTCATCCTGGCTCTATCAGCCTGCGATGGCAAAATTGGTGCTGTGTCAGAAAGGCATAAGTCTAAACTTTCAATGATTTGGGTTTAAAACTTCAAACAGACTTTGTGTGTTTGAGGATCCTGCCCTGGATCAGTCCTTGGTGTTCAGGTACTGAAGGATTGTGATTTCCAGTATCATTCTGCTACAGGGAATTAACTGGACCAGGGATGAGCAAACCTCACCCGTAACTGAGGAGACTCATGGCAGTCATCCCCTGATTTCACTCTGATGCCCCTGTGAAACGTCTGACGTTCACGCCAGTGCTGGGGGAGAGGCTGACACCTTAACAGACGTCTAACATCAGTATCGGCCACCCTTAAATGTCCGCTTAGCCTATATGAAGGCTTGAGTCAGACAGTGACGGACACTGTGTAATAAAATCCCTGCATCAAACACACCCACTCTGTGGCAGCGTAAAGAAGCCCACCCCTGCGACTCAGTCACCACTGCAGCTCAGTCACCACTGCGGCTCAGTCAGCCACCCAGTGTTGATACACTGCGCAGTTTGTCTGTCAAAGCAGAGAAGTGGAGCAGTTACTCACTTCATTTTTTCCTATTTTTTCTGCTTTTTGCTTTCCACCCACAAGATAATGCTGTGAACTGGTTCAACACTGGCCATAAAATGAATGCTGTTATTTTTCCAGTTTAGTAATGAACATAACGGTCATATCATAATTATCTGCTGGCATTAGTCCAGCACATCTGTAAAACTTTGCCATTCTCACAGCAAATGTTATGTCTTTAAGAGGGATGTTAAATATTATGAAAATCTTTGTTAAGAGTTAAGTTAGGCTCTAATTTAAAAGACTAGCATTAGTTTGAATAGGCTGCAGGGCTACTCATTAAATACTATATCCTGAGAGATGAGGAGAAATTCTCACTGGACCCTAGAGAGCTTCCAATCACAAAAGTTTACCACAAAGATTGAAAGAGCACATGCAGTCTTTATTTAATGTATACCAGTCTGTAAATATAAAAAAAATATATATATTTTAATGTCTGAAATAAGGCTGCCCATAAAGTGGAAATTCTGCTGTATAGGATATACTGCAGTTTTTGCATCAATTAATGTGACAGCTTGTAGTCAAACTCTATGGATGGGGGGGTGGGAGGGGTGGAAATGAGTAGCAGATGGTATTAATGTATTTCCATCTACACTGGTGGTTGTTTAATCCGCTGTGATAAACCATGAAAGATGCAATCTGTAAACCTGATGCTGCTTAATGATATGGCATTGTTCACTTTAATGTGGATGTCATTCTTCACTGCCATTGGCTGGTAGAGGGACGCACCTGAGATTTGTCATCTTATAATGATGATGTAATGGATGGTGTGAGACCCGCTTTAGTGCATTTGTTTTGAAACTAACTTTCAGTAGATTGGTTAATTTTAATAATAAAAATGGAATTCTGAGGCTAGGCATCCTGCAGGATACACACGGTCGGAATACAGGAAGGAAATGGGCAAACTGAAGGATATAGCACACGGGGAAAGTGAATGGGGAAAGTACAACAAAATTAGTTTAGAAGAGAATTGCCTTAATACTTAACTGTTTAATTTGAGCTTTTGCGATGGTTATGAAGTGGTTCTTCTGCTAAATCGATTGGGATCCAAATAAAATTCATTTAGCACCAATTTATGATCCAGTTAGAATCTACTTTGCATTTGAAAACACCTTGAATACATTTTAATACTCACCTTTGTCAGTGAGGAAAGATAAATGATCTTTATCATAATGCAGAGATGATGGGACTGTCGTCGTGATGATCCTGTCATTGGTTGGATGAATTCAGCCATATTTGTTATAATCCATCCAACCATTGATCCATTTTCTGTACCCGCTTATCCTACTCAGGGTCACAGGGGGTCCGGAACCTGTCCCGGAGGCTACAGGTGCAAGGCAGTGCACAACCCAGGATGGGGTGCCAACCCATTACAGGTCACACTCACACACCATTCACTCACACATGCGCACCTATGGGCAATTTGATAACTCCAACTAACCTCAGCATGTTTTTGGACTGTGGGAGGAAACCGTTATTTGTTATAATGTAGTTAGGAATTACTATTCAGTTGGGCTAACCGTAAATACAGCCTAACCGTAATAATAACTCATCCCATTTTCCATCAATCCAGTGCTGCCGTCCTCTAAGGGCATGACTGACGTCTGCTGACTGGTTCTAATCCCATGTGGAGTTTGTTACGCCTTTCAGAAGGTGTTACACTCTTTACCAACGCTGTAGTATTACACACCCTGTGAATCGACTGCCCCACCGTGGTACCTGGCGCCGCGGTCATACGAACTCGCCGTCACTATGACTCACGCCTTCTTTATTTCACGGAGCGTTATCATAGTCAAACATTGTGCCTCGGTGGAAGGCTCCATTCCAAGAATGTTTGGAATCCGCTGTTCCGGAACACGCCTTTTAAAATTCCAATTTGTAAGGTCCTTTGGAGGAAATGTGACCCCTCTGCGGAGATAATACTCTGGGATACATCGGTCCAGTACAAGGCTGTGCTGGAAGATTATCAGAAAAACGGGGAAGACGACCCCCACATCACTGCTCTCCGATTTGGCTTTTATAGTCCGTGAAAATCCACATTCAAGAGCATAATAACATGGGACTGTGACCTCGAAGCTGCTCTGGTACCTTACAGGAAAGTGCTCAACCTTAGAATCATAAAATTACTCATGGTAGGTGCTGAAATATTACCTGAGAAATAATAATAATCAATAATATTAATAAAAAGGAGAGCTTCATGCCACTTGGGGTCTGCTTAATACTATAGCAGAATGATCTCAATCCAGCCCACATCTCACTGGTACTCAGTCATACTCTTGATGGCATGGTCAGTAAAGGGAGTATGGAATGCATTCAATTTTATTTATTTATAGATAGCGGCTTTCAGAAGACAGTTGCCTGAAGTGTGTAGCAATACAGTACTGCATGACTTACACGTAACAGTGGAAGAAAGAAAGAAAGAAAGAAGGAAGGAGAGAATCCACAGGGAACAGGACCTCTACCCTTTGCCATGTTACATGTGCAATGCTAGCCCTGCAAATAAGCACCTCGCTACTCTCAAATGATCCTGGGTTTAGGGGGGTAGAGTGTCATTAGGGAGCGGCTCAGGAGACCAGAGCAGCACTTTCCCCTCGATATGCTGCTTTCCGCTCAGGCCACGCCATCTTCTCCTGCCCCCTCACCCAACACCCTTGGTGTTGCAGGAAAGACGCGTTCATTGGAAGCAGTGCCACGTGCTACACAAATTAGCCTGGCGCCTCTATCTGTACTGACAGGGAAGCCCCCCCCCCCCCCCACACACTTTCAAGTTTCCATGCTGCTTTGGCTGTGCAATCCTGGAATTTAGCGACCCCCCCGCCTTACCGATTTAGCCCCTTTAATCCTAAAATGCAGACTGCTCACACACTGAGATTAGGGGTGGCCGTCAAATCCGTGCCAAGGCTGCTGGGGGGGGGGGGGGGGCGACAGAGGCAGCGGGGGGGGGGACACCTCGTCGTTGTGGGTAACATAAATCTAAAGAAAGGTCCTCGGATGTGCACTGGGGTGCGCTGAAGACAGTGCAGATATATTACCCCGTCTTTGGTCACAATTTAATTAAGGATCTCAGCCCACTCCTGGTAGGAGTTACTGGGGGGAGGGGGGTCTGTGACGCACGTGAACTCCTGCATGACAACACATGGTGGAGCAGCTTTGGCGGCAAGGTGCCCACGATGTCAGGTCTTTTTACAGCCTACAGGAGACACTGCTCTGTGCCGCCAGCTTCCCTCGGCGACTCTGTCCCCGAATTATCCAGGGAGCCACTTCACAATCCCACACTGCCTGTGTGTTCCACTGAGCGCTATAATGAGGCTCTGTAATGTGTGGTTTGAACGCACTTCAGAGAAGTGCGTATGTACAGCACCATATGGTCTGGCTTGGGTTTCTCTGCCGCACCATATTTCCAGTCTGATGAATGTAGGGCTCATGGTCCCGTAGCCAAAGTATAACACAAACTGCCATTTGAAACATAAAAAAATTGTTTTTTTACATTTGTGTGTAAAGAGTGTTTTGATTAAAGGAGGAGGGGGCTCTATTTCTCAGAATCATAAAAACAATATCGTGTTTCCTCTCCTTTATGTGGTTGGTAGCTATTTCTGCGCTGTTTACTCCGGTATTCAAACTTTTACCTGTTTCAGATGAAACTTTTAAGCTCATGGGTAAATGACTGAGCCCGTGTCTGCATCTGAAATCATGTTTTTCCATGCAATGGGAATTTTAATGGGATTTTGGTGTGAACAAAAAGTAAAGCTTGTGCAGCCTTCGAATGTGTTTTTTATTTTTATTTTTTTACTATTTTTTTGGTGCCTCTGTGCATTATGGGATTGTACACTCTCCATGTACAGGTAGTCGAAGCTAGTTTACAGTCAAAGAGCACAGAAGATATTCAAAAAACAAGCTGATGATGTTAAACAGGGGTGTTTTGGGAATAATGGCATAATCAGGTCCAGTGTCTGCTTTTTTACGTGAGAATCATTCGAACCCGGGTCACTGCTGTTGTTCTCTAGTCCGGTTAAAAATTCCAGTGTTCCCATTGAATCCCTGAGTTGTTACTTTTTTTATTCAGAACCTTCCAGCACAATTGAGCCCTTACATCAACTAAACTATAAGGCTGTAATGAGATTAAATAATGTTGTTCTATTATGGTCATTATGTATCTGGCACTGGAGGCAGGAAATGCAGAAACTGGACTAAGCGAAATAATTACGAGGCATAAAGCATTATTTCCATGAACGATAACATTTCCAGACATCGCAATTATTTAAAATAGGAAATAGAAAACTAATACAGATTGTCTTGCTAGATATATTTATTTTGCAGTGTTTTCTTTTCCGGTCAACATGTTGGTAACCTTTTACAAAAACATTTGTGCCATATGTTGATCATTACGGGTGATATGAGTCTGGGATTTTCGGTGTCCTATTGTTATCTCAAGAAATTTGCATATATACGTGCAAATATGACCACTCTGGCTACATTTTGGTGATAGGATAGGATAGGATAGTACTTTATTGATCCCACAGTGAGATATTGAGTATTGAGTAAAATATTGAGTAAAATATAATAATATGAGGAAGGTCTGCATAATAAAATTTGTTAGGAAGTTAGGAAGATTAAATACAAATCTTAGTTTACAGTATGATATTCTTTTGATCAGTTTGATATTTATTCATTGAAAAATACCAATGAAATTCTTTTGTGAGTTTTGTGATTAAAAACATCGTTTTTATTTATAATCTATTTTATAACATATATTTAATTTCATAATTTTAATTTATATTTTAGGAAACACAAGTTGAATAAATTATTGATTACGTAGATCAAGATTTAGGTTCGAAGTATTCGAAGTAAAAATGAATAATTATGTATGTGAATTTAAAACCACTGGACAGAATTCATGGCTAAAACAAGGAGAACAAAAGGAAATAATGGTTACCATAGTAAAAATGTGGTTTATTATTTTAGCTTTTATTAAATTGTATAAATTTCATTACACTGTTTTTTATGTTAAAGAATATTGTGATTAGAAAAATGTTATTTTGGATTGAATACATTCATAATCTCTGATTTCTCTTGAATGTAACTATTAGATTTTAACATTAAGCTGGTGTGTGAACTTAAATGTTTGATTAACCAAGGGGCTAATTTTCCTCCGTTGTTTTCATGACATTAAATAACTCCAGTAACGTGAGTTTCATTTTACTTAATGTTGCAATTTTACTTAATGTTTCTCATTTCTGCAGCCATTTGTTTCCATTTAAAATTTGTACAATTTACATAGGTCTCGTATGTACAAGAAACAGAAATCTGTGTTTCTTTTGAAGGGAATTTCAAGGTTTGACTTACAGTTAACAGGGAGAATTCTCTCAAAGTTTGCAAATCTGGGATCGACTGGTGAAATCAGAGTGAAACATATTAATTGTTTCTTTTTAATGTTGTAAATAGACCCCCAATGACTGTTTTTAAAACTTAACTAACTTAACTAACACGGTTTTTTAAATTAACATGGTGAATTAGCTGGCAAACCTCTATAAGGCCCCCTACTTCCCTTTTTATGTTTACTTAAATCCAGCTGAAATTTTAGGGGATTTCTGAACCGCTTAACCTATTTAAAGAGGTATTGTGTGCATTGAAGTGTGTGTATATCTGTGTGTATGTGTGTTTGCAAACTGATGTTTTCATGCCACTTAGACGAAGGCATGATTTTGGTCCAGCTGTGTGAACAAGCCATGTCAAATCTTGACGGTTATTTCTTGGTCTGTCAGTCGCGCGACGCTCGCAGGAGTCCTGGCGGATGAAAGTGACAAACTTCGAGCTGCTGACTGCTCTTCCTGTCTCCTCCTCCTCCTCGCTGATAGCTAGACATTGAGCAGCTTGGCGTTAGGGAGCGTGTCTCTGGGTCCAGGAAATCAGGAATTCTGTGTGAGAGTCGCAACAACAACAACAACAAAAAAAAAACGTAAAATCCAACCTTGTCCGGTTACCTTGATGCAGCTTCTGGGCTTCCAGCTGTGCCGGTTGATGTATGCAGACGACTTCTGTTCTCGCAGACAGGAAGCTGCTGTCACAGGCCGTGCTCACTGAGCGGCGCTGATGTCTGTGCTGGAAGCCTTCGTGTTCTATACCGAAGAGATGATAATGCAGAGATGACAGGGTGAAACTGGGGGAAAGTAGCCATTTTGTCACCATGTCAGAGGTTAGTTCGGTTTAAGGTGTGGCCCTGGGGGCTCAGGGCTTGGGGGGGGGGATTGTAGTTTAAGGTGTGACACTGGTGAAGGTTTAGGCCGGCAGTAATGGATTTGTAACCCCAGGACCACACCTGTAACAACACACATGTTCCTTTATTTTCTGCACAAGCCTATCCAAACATGCATTCTGCTTGGCATTCAAAAGTGCGAGCTGGTGGGCAAAGTTGTGCTTCACGCGAGCTCTTCATAGAAGCAACCTCAGACAAGACCTCAGGCAACCTCGAGGGGAAATTGTGCTTGCTACGGGAAATACAATCTTGATCTCCCCCCCCCCTTTTAACTCTTACAAATTATGATGCATTGATGCAGCCATAACCGGCTCTGAGTAAAAATTAATTTCTTAAATGAAAATCAGTTTCAAGACGCAGCAGTCTGATAGCCGTGGATAACTCTGGGCATGCATCTTTGCATCCTGCCTGGACACCATGCGTCTCTCAGGTCCGTTCTTTACATTTACCATAAAAGGAAACCTGAAAGTGAAATCTAGCTAGAGCTGGTATGAACTTCAGTCATCTGTATGAAAAAGGCCTTTGTTTTCAGTTTATCCGATGGAGTATTTTATCTGAATTATTTATGTTAAATAATCAGATATATGGCAATAGAGCCACTTCTGAAGCACAATACAACAGCCCTTAACTAACAAGCACACACCATTAGCCACTGCATTAAGCAGACACACCCTTTTACTGCATCTGAGCCCTTGCTGCCACACCTCAGGCCTACAGAGGGCATCTGTTGCAGCTGAGACTGCTGATTGGCTGCTTGCATTAGGCTAAGCTGAGTCTCAGTCTCTAGAACCTCATGCATTTTGAGCTTCAGCAGGAATGTGAAGACCCTTACAATGCTGGGGTCAAATGAGGGGATGGCTAATCTTAGACATTACGCAAATAACCATATTAGAATGTTCACGTTTCCTGCTTTTCCTGTTGTATAGGATCCACTGCTTAGGGGGAAGAGGACTTTATATTGGGTCTTCCATCCATCCATTTTCCAAACCTCTTATCCTACTGGGTCCAGAGTCTATCCCGGAAGCAATGGGCACGAGGCAGGGAACAACCCAGGATGGGGGGCCAGCCCATCGCAGGGCACACTCACACACCATTCACTCACACATGCACACCTACGGGCAATTTAGTAACATACTGGGTCTTTCCACAAGTAAAATGAAAATGAATGTTATAAACTATATTGTTTTCGCCTTGTAAGAAAACAATGGTAGCCGAGGAGGGATAGCAATTCCAAGACACCAGTAACGCTAGGCGAAAAAGGTCATAGACCGGCTAATTGCCCAAATGGTCGTCGTTGCTCATTTTTTTTCTTTTTTAAGAACGAATTCAAGCTGATTAAGGCTGCCTAAACATAACCGGTGGAAGATGGTCACTGAGTCACCGTCACTGTTTAAACAGCATCAGACCTAAATGACTCTCTCTACTGCAACAGTCTACTTTAGCGATAGCAGCTGTTCTCCACCATTTTAAAAGACAAGAATGAGGGAACCAGTGGAACGTGGTCAATGCTCGAAAATCTAGACATCTTCAAAGCGGAGTGAAGCAGGGGGGCGAAAGCGCACCCGGGGGGGCTCCCCGTCTTCCTTCCAGAGCGTCTCAGGGTCACATGTACAGCGGGATCTGACGGGGAGCCCCCCGCGCCTGGCCCGCTCACCATGACGGCACCCCCTTGGAATTTGCCTGCTGGTGCACAAGATGTGGAATCAGGAACCTACCACAGCCCCAAAATATCTGCTGCCCCACCACAGATAACCAGGACCATTTGGAGCTCTGTCCGTATTCAGTCATTTTTTACTTATTTTTCCTTTTTTTGTTCCAATTCCAGCTTTATATGCCTGGGGGGGGGTTGTAAGGTGACGCGGCTGTGGGGTCACAGTCTGTGTGTTCCGGAGATGCAGGGGGGGAGTTGGTGGAGGGCTCTCTTGAGGCCTATGAAGGGGGTCTTGGCCTCGCCTGCAGGAACGGGGGGTCTGCATGACGGTGGTGTGTGTGTGTGGGGGGGTGGTCGTTCATCCATCGCAAACTTTGTTTGGACTTTGCCGCAAAGGAAAAGGAAGCCAGTGGTAAAACAAGAAAATAATAAAAAAAACAGGCCCCTAAAATATCAGAGGGGGAGCCTTGGCCAATGTATGAACAGAAGTCTGTTGTCACCTCTCCCCGTTTACCACCCCCAGCCGGGGCCGGAGATTAAAGAGAACGTCCCATATTGATAACTTCCTGTGTGGAGAGGAAGCAAGGAATCATGGGATACATGACATCAAGATAATATGGTCCAACGCCTAGACTTGGACAAAATAGCTGATGTGTCAGGCCTGTAAGAGTGGTGGTCTATGTTTGACTCTAGGGATTGGACTGGTAACTGGATTGTCATGTCCCAGGAGAATTTTAGCCGGTGTCAAGATACACAGACTAAACATGTGTGTTACAATATTTTACTGTACAGTCAGTCCTGCTACAATGTGTGTTATCGCACCGCAAATCTGTGCTAACATATGACATATTGGCACAGAAGTCCAATACAAGGCGGAATTGCATTCGTATTTTTACGCAATTTTCAGCCAGAGAGAAAAGTTCTACGCAGACTACATTGTGATATGGTCATATTGAGAAACGCTACTTGAATGCAGAAACAGCTGTCCGAGTGAAGGATAGTGATGTCCATCCGATTCATGAAGGAATCATTCTTTTTAACCAGGTCTTTTCAGTGAATCGGTCAAAGCAGTTTTCATATGTAACAGAATTGAACTTTTTGTACGTGTACACATTGCGCAGGACAGAGTCTTAGATTCTGAAAATATTTTATGAATTATCATATAGAAACCTTTGAATTCACTTACATTTGCTTTGTGTATACTCTTCGTAGCCATGTTGCCTTCAGTGCCCCTCCTCAGGCTGTAATCCAATGTATTTGTTCTGTGTGTTTGCCCGGCTGCATGTGGGCTGTGGTCACTACCCCCCAACTCTCGGCAATCGACAAGTTAGCGAGTTCGGCATGTTCAGTTGAAGTTACTAAGCAATTTTCTTGAGACTCATAAGACCCCCAGGAGATATTTATTATACAATTTATTAATGTATTATTATTATTTCTCATTTAAAATGCATATAATTACATTATTGGTCACTGGTATCACTGTTTTTATAATATAATTAATCCTGTAAGTCACTAAGTTTTGAGGTTGCATTTCCCTAACTGTGTTTTTCTTATAGTATATGTGCAATTTAACATGGGATTATAGTGAATGCACCATTTTTCAGGAACGCATTAGTTATGTAGTAGCAGGACTGACTGTATTTGTAGGTAAATTACACAGAAATCGAACCAAATCTGTCCCAAACAAAGTATTGTGAGCAGTTTAAAGATTTACTCTTACCAACTTTGAGCAAAACCCAGATATGCTTTCAGTTCATAAGAGTGTACTTGTCTAAATGTTTAAATTGTCTTCAAAGAGTGAGCTGGCTGTCAGCAAAAAGCCAGCTTTAAGGATAATTTAAGTCAACTATATAAAAACGGAACTGACATTCGACTTCTCAAGCTGCTGAACACTTTGAAACCTTGAAGTATTTGTGTCATTCTTAAAACATATGCTGGCTACGACTCTGCAGACACATTTCACATCTGCTCTGTGATCTATTATTCCATCCATCTTCTTTTCTCTCTTCCTGGTCAGAGCAGGGGTGGACTGGTAACAAAAAACTGTCCGGGAATTCGATGTTAGGTGGCCGAAATTCGATATTTTGCTTCCTCTGTATATTTTTCCACTTGTGATTATATTATGCCAGTTTTGGGGACGAAAGGTCGGCCCTCACAAAGTTCCCCAATTACCTGATGGCCAGTCCACGCCTGGGTCATGGCCTCCAAGAGACCTGTGGCATTTTACAGCATCGGCACAATGCCGGGATGCCAGCCCACCATAAGGCACGGGTGATGCGTTACAAGCATTGGCTCCATTATCATTATTAAGCATGTTTCTTTCTATGGGTATGTTTTTCTTGGGAGCATTTTAGCTTTGGAGATACAGAAAATCCTTCCATCCATTTTCCATACCCACTTGTCCTATGCAGAGTCCTGGAGGTCTGGGTCATATCCAAGAACCGAGGCAAGGGATAACCCAGGATGACCAATCCGGCAAGTCCAATTAACCTCAGCATGTTTTTGGACTGTGGGGGGAAACCAGAGAGCCTGCAGGAAACCCCACGACGACATGGGGAGAACATGCAAACTCCACACACGGAGCCAGGCGGAGACTCGACCCCTGGTCCCAGAGGTGTGACGCAACAGTTTTAAGCACTGCGTCACAGAAAATCTATAACTCTAAATGTACATAATAAACAAGCTATGGCTATGAAATCAAGTGGGCTGTTGCAGCCTAGCTGTTGTCAGACACTTTGGGTGCTTTTCCACCCTACCAATACTGTACTTTTGGTATGATACTTTTGATATCATCCCTTTTCCATTTTCCAGTACCAAAAGTGCCAAACCAGCTGGGGTACTTCTTTGGTACTTTGGGGTGAGACTTCTTTGTGGATTGCTCATGTAAATATCCTGCTTAGCTGTTGCCAGAAACTCTGAGTGTTATTGCTGTTTGACAGTGAACCCATTAGTGATGAAATTGTTGAGCAGTAAAAGGCGATTCACCACTGAGACAATTTTTACAGGTTTTATGCTGACTAACGAGAGCTGATTATGATTATTTATTATTTTACGTGAAGTCTGATGGAGATGCTGTGGGGACCGTATGAGTGGCGTGGGGGGAGGGTGCAAATCTTTCTGGAGGAGACAGTTTGGGACACAGGCCCCTCCACTCATGCGTAACCAGTTAGTGAGGGTACAAAGTTGACTGATTAAATGAGCGAGATGAGCAGTGACAATCCTACTCTTGGGGTTTAAGTTCTCCGTGATTTAGCTAGTGAGCGAAATGGGTACTTTGTGTGTTTCAGTGGTCTCGACTATGCCATCATCTCCAATCCACGTGTCTCATGGATCTGTTCGCAGTCTGGAAGAAGCTTCCGGAAGTTTTTCACAGACCGTATGAAAGAGCTTTTTTTTTGTTTTAATGGCATTTCACATGACGGGTGCCTCAGCTACTCGTGACGGCCGCGCCAGACGGACGAACCACCAAACAAACGAAAGCCGCCCCGGATTGTTCGCCAGATTCCAGCGTCATGAGGTTACGGCGGCATGCGGGTCACTCTGCGTAATTCAGAACAGCCCCTCATTCATCGTGCCCAAAGAATGTCCGCGTGTCGCTCAAGGAGCGGCTTGTGATCGGGGACACGCGGGATCATTCTGCTGCTCCCTCTGCCCAGCTTTTTTTGCAGTCTTAACCACAAGGGAAAAATCTACTTCAAGAAATTAGTGCGCGGAGACAAATCCTGCACTTTTAAATTAGCAGTTAGATGCAGCTCAAATGAATTTATGCCTGGCATACTGCAGGTGCAGACCGTCAGATATCGTGTTTGCAGTGTGGTCCAGTTTTCACTGGAGGCACTAGGATCCATGCCGCCTCCACTGGAGGATCGTCTTGCTGTGTGAACATCAGGTTCTCAAAGAAGCCACACCCCAGTGAGTCACATTAGGAAGCTGGGCACTGCAATAACAATGGCCCCCGCCCTTAACACCAAAGAGCCCCTCTCTCCCTACAGCCATGCCCTGTCCCAGCCTGTACTCCTTATAAGTGCTTAATGAACTTTTTCTCTGCCTTGGATTGTCTGGATATCAGCCACTGTCATTCAGGGCCTGTGGGATTCTGATCCCTGGATGACACCCAAGTCCGCAACATCCGGCCGCGGAGCCTGTAAACTTCATGTAAAATATAGCATTTTCACACGCAAGTACTTGGACAGCAGATTAGGGCAGAGATTCAGAGGTAGGCAAACAAAACAGCAGCACTCAGTTTACCAGGATACCATTTATAATTCATCTATTGTTATAAACTAGCCACAAGACATTCTGGTATTTTTATGACAGGAATTAAATTTATTTTCCGAGTCCTTTCTCGAAACCTTGTTAGAGAAGGTTCCGCCAGGCTCTATACAACAGGATATTGTATTTTGGAGCAATGCTGCTCTGTGCTCAATGGCACTACCATAAGGTCTAGCAACAAGCGACCTTAAGGTGGTGAGACCAGTTCTTAATTAACCAGCGTGATGCGCGCAGTGATAGTTATCGCTGCTGGTGGAGAAACTCCAGGTGCCCCCCCCCCCCCCCGCCGTCATCTGATATGACTCAGAAAGGCATGGCGGACCACATGTTTTTTTGGTGGTAAGGCTAGAATATCAAACTTACTTGGCTAAGCCCTGATCAAGAGGATGTTCTTCTGTGAGTCAAGCCCACTGGCAGCTTGGGGGTTTTTAATGGCATGCAAACGTTATCATGTGCTGGACTTGCGTTTTAACTGCTAATTAGCAAACACTTCCCTGACTCCTCGTCTTCCTGTCTGCTCATTTTGTGCTTTTTGATTTCAAAATGGGTCAACATGGAGGGAATTTTGTCGTATGAAAGGAGAGAAGGTTAGCAAGGTCGACTTGGCAAGGATGGAAGATGCTGTACTGACCTTCAGCATTAAGGCATTGCCAGCTACTAGCCCAACGTGGACTGGTGTGAAGCACAATGGGTTAAGATGCTGCGATGGAAAGCTCTCCGGTTCGAGCACCAGCAGAGCGTGAGCTGTGCCTTTTAGCGCCGATCGCTCCAGGGATTGTCTGACCCTACTCTCTTTCAAAAATGCACATCGCTAAATTAACAAAATGTAAAATGAGTGGCTGTATACGTCTGGATTGTGTTTCCCGTGTGAGGTTAGTGCTGGCTCAGCCTTCAGAGTGGGCGGGCAGGGGGAACGTCAGCAGGCAGCTCTGAGGCTGGACCCCGAGGTGTGTGGCAGGGCAGTACCGTAGCTCTGCGTCAGCCTGGGAGAAGGCGCGGGGCTGAGGATCCAGGTGCCTGGATGGCTGCAAACACATTGTTTATGCGCTTTCACATCTTTCTCCAAGCCTAGCCAGCGGTCAGTGCTGATTTCAGCCAAAAAATGCGTAGCACAGTAAATACTTTGAATATCCACATGCCTCTTCAGATAAGCATTCTAAACAACATTCAGACAGAAGGTAGAATGTCGAAACATTCTGGTCTTGTACCAGTTTCATATGAATGTTTCCCATGGTTGCACTTTCCGTTATAGCTGACTTAAGCCAGCCGGGGACATTTACGTATCTATCTGACGCTTTTATCCATAGTGATTTACAGTTGAGGGAAGGGGTTAGGCTTACAATTTACGTCTGCACCCGAAGATTCAAACCCATATCCGTTGCCTTTTAGCACAATGCTCTACTTATTGAGCCACACAATGCAGGCACTGACTCCGTCTGCAAGACATTATGTAAGGAATTTATAGCATCTTCTTATACAGTGTGTCACACCCTGATGCGTAGAACATAAACATGAATGATTGGTCCTTTTATGAAGGTGTTTCCAAAGCAGTAGCCACATTTTTAATCTCCATTTTTTTGTTATTGAGATATTGGGGAGAAAAACAGCACCTGGGTCTTTGTGATCATTGAAGAACTGGCCGTTCGAATGAAGATGGTAGCGCAGTAGTGTTTATAAATGTTTCGTTAGCTTCTCGTCATCCCGGGCCGGCGATCTGGACTCCCCATCTTTCCTGCTCCCCGACAAGCTTCTGCTCATGTCTCCGGCAAACGGGCTTCTGAGATTCTGCGGCCGAGAGGAAATGAGTTTTTCCATGCTCTTGCACGCGGGAACTTTATCACAAAGATCGCTCTGAGTTGCAGAGAAGGATAGAGTGGCTTGGATGGAGATCTGACAGTGGAACCGCTACATATATGTCACTGAACTATGCTACCGAAATTGGGACCTTCTGTTTGACTGTGGGAACCAGGCAGCCTCTCTGGAAATAGGCTGGGGGGTTTTCATGTCCCCCAGAATTTGGAGCAATAATCTCCAGTGTGTTGTGTATAACTCTCCCTTTGAAAAACCAAACAATTAATATGGTTCTATTAAATGGTCACATTTTCGGTCTAATTTAGACCCAAATCCCTCTAGTAAAGCTTATGTTACAATTTCAAGATTGAACATTTTATCTGCTGCATACACAGTGACAGTGGCACAGTGAACTCGCAGTGAAATGAAAATATGTTTGCATGATAGACTACAAGTCATTTGAGATTCTAAGAATTAAATTCATCTTGTATTTTCTATCTGTCTCTGTTACACCCTATTTGTTACTTGTCACGCTATCTAGAATAGTTGCCAACAAAGATTCCGATTGTGAAGTTTTACTGCTCACACGAAGAACGTTTTTAAAGCCTAAAGTGCTATGTGGATGGCCTGGTGGACCATCATGCTGTCTGCTGAGGAGCCCACCTCATTCAGTGCATTGGTCTTGTGCTCCATTCCTGCTCTCCTGATCCGAAGGCTCGAGATATATGAAAAGTAGTGAACAGGATGTCAGCGTTTGTATTGTACTCGCTCTGGACGGCTTTCCAGAGGCTAATAGAGCGTCCAAAATGTTAGCTAGGAGGCTAGAAGCAAGAATTCAATCTTGTATGAGAAAAAGTTCAGGGGGTCCTGTTTTGGTGCTGCGCTTGAATAAAACCGGACATCCCAGAAAGAGCATAAGTGAATGATACAGTGTTTGGTTCTGGAAGTGGGGACAGGGGAGAGGACAGTCTGCCCTTCAGGCCTTACAGCTTCGGGATTGGTGGACTCGGGAAGCCCTGGTGTCACATGACCTTGAAGCCTGAGTCTCAGTCCACCACACAATTGGCGCTTTTCTATTGACATACAGGGGACGACCCGTATCTGAGCCGTACCCCGATGAGAGACAGAGTGCGATTCCGGTTCTCACCATCAGTAGCCTCGTGTTAACCCTACCTGTCACTAACAGCACTCCTGGCAGACCTTGGGGGAGGGGGGCGAAGTCCCTGGAAGATCTGTGCAGCGGGGGGCAAGGCACAGTGCTTACATATGCTGAGCCCCCTAGCATTGGGACTCCCTCCCGTAAAGGCCCGCCCACGTGTGGCATGTGAACAGCTTAGTGAGCAGGAAAACGGCACCAGCGCTGCCCCCACCGTGGTGAGCACACCCCCTTAATGGCTCAGAACTTCGACTTATCGCAGCCATCGCCTCACGAAAGAGCCCTAATTGTCGCCGATATAAACTGTGCCCCTTGATTGTTGAACAAATGAAGCATTACACTGTTCCACATCGACTGCACTGCGGTCGAGACCCAGAGGAGAAAAAAAAAAAAAACACCCATTTCACCGATCAATACGCGGGCAAGATGGACTGGAACAAATTATCCACGTAATTGTATTTTAAAATAAGCTCTGCTGTTCTTTTTAGATATTTATTTCAGTATTTAAATGTTTTGAAATTTTCCCGGAGTGTTTTCTTTCTGTGTGACTTAGCGTTGCCGGCTTGTGAGGTTTTGCTTTATTTAGGTTCAGACATTGTTGTTGGCGGCCTTCTGCAGCTCGCCTCCTACGCTGGACTGGCCGCTCTCCAGCCAGGCCGAGGAAGCCTGGCATTCGCCTGCCGCCCTCAGCCAGGCCGGGCAGCTGCGAGCTGGGGGAGCTCCCCCACGGCGCTCCCACTCCCTGGCTTTCACTTGAACCTCTAGTTGTTTCAGGGAAACATGGAGCTGGATCGTACCTCTGAAAGCACATGCTGAGGGTAAATATAACACAAGAAAACAATCCTATTCCTTGTTTAAGCGACTACACGACTCCAACTCCCTGTTTTTCAGCATTTATTAAATGGAGGGATGCTGTGTGGCTGAGCAGTATTGGGTGAGTCCTTGTGAGCAGAAGGCTGTTGGTTTGAATCCCAATGCCAGCTGTTGGGCCCCTAACCCCACTAGCTCCAGTGACTGACCCTGCTGTAAATAAATAAAAAGTTGTGTTGCATAACATTTGACATGAGTCCAGCATATTGCAATAGTGGCTTTGTATGGCCGCCCCCTCTGTTGTGTGACGTGCACGTGTCCATCAAGCCCAGTGGCACACCATGATGCCCCTTTGTGCCCCAGTAAAGCCCAGTAGCTCCAGCCCTCTTGACCATACTGGCTCCGAACTGGCCGTGTTGATGTTTTATTGGACGGTCCCGAGTCCTCGGCAGCGATGAGGCATGAAGAATAACAAATCCTTTTAGCGCCACCTAAAATTACTGCTTCCCCACCTCGCCGCCCTCTTTCTGCTGTCTTGGCATCTGCATTGCCCCTGACTCGGGCCTGGTGCTGTTCCACCTGGCACTGCTACCATAAGAGATGCTGCAGCTCATTCGTGGGAAATGTGACTCCAGCGCCCGCTGACATAATAAGGGGCCATGAGATTCGCTCACGTCGCTGGGTTGGAGGAGGGTGCTGACCTTTCCGACGCCCCCACCCCCCTCCCCTATGCTCGGACGTTCTACGGCACAATCGGCCGTATTGTTGTGCAGCTCAAAGTCGCGGCCTGCAAGCTGTTAGACTGGCCCCCGTCCGTCTGGTACCCCGTCCAGCCCTGGCCGGTACAGGCCGCATCAGTGCCAGTGTTGCCTCTGCTGGGTCACCAACCCCCCCATTCCAGGGTCACCGCAGCAGCTCGCCTGCTTGGGGGTGGGGCATCTAAGAGCTCGCGGTGTGTGTGTGTGGGGGGGGGGGCTAAATGGCAGCTGTTCCCACATGGCACTCGTGGGATGTCCTACCCAGCCAGTACCAGGGGTCTCCTACCCTATGCTTTTTCAGCGAGCCGTCTTCGCTCAGTCTACCCACCAGCCCCATCTAAAGAACTCATACTGCAGGACTGGATGAGGCAGCCGAATGTAGACAACTTCTACACAAATACCCGCGATCGGCTGAGTGTCCCCAGGTGGGCATTGGTTTGAAGCATTTCACCCCCACCCACCCCCGTCCTTCAGCTGCCATCTTTTCAGTCTGATATGGGCATGGGTGGAGATGATAAAATGCACAGGCAGGCATGATGAGGGGGTGGGGGTGAGGCCTTTTTGGGAGGGGTGGTACCCGGATTCATAGGATGGTACTGAACACAAAATCCCAGCGACAATGTGGAACCGGATCCCGTTCTATCAAGGTAACTTTGTCTGATGTGTGCAGCTGGAGAGACGTGGAATCTTCTGTAAAGATGGAAAAGTCAGTCCTGTACCTGCTGGAATGGCAGAGGTGACATCATGCACTGTCATCCCCTCCTTTAATATGTCAGTTAGGCAGGTACCAGAAACTCCTGCTTCACATTAACGGCCTTTATGGTGCATCGCGGTTCCGGGCCCCTGCCCCGTCTCCACCAAATGCGTGGTCTATTGGCACGGTGACCTCTACCTGAGCATTTGCAAAGGCTGACTCAACAGGCCCGTAATCTGCAGTGGCCCGGCTCGTGTTCTGCGCGCCTTAATCACAAACTCCCCCAGCGCATGGAATGCACTTTCTGAGGGAATGAGAGGACGTTTGGCTCAGATGTGTTCCCAGTGCAGTAGGTCTGTGACGTCAGGCGCTCTGCTCCAGACGGCTGCTGGAACAGGCGTGTGGATCTGTGGGGAACGGCTCCTCACTCCCAACCTCGATAACCCCAGTCCGTGCGCTGATTGGGGAGATCGAATCCGGTTTGCTGTTCGGGTTTCGAGGCTGCGTCACGGGATGTAGTCGACACGTTGGCGCTCAGAGATGCCTTTTCAAAAGGCCCATGTCTCACGTTGCCAGACTTTACCGGTTCTCTGTTTCTCTTATACTTTTGCCGTCCCAGATTCTTCGTGCCAACTTAGGCCGAGGGTGGGGCCGCGATGGATGGCCGTGCCTGCCATGTAAATCAGTGTCGCTCAGCTTAAAGAGCGTTTTACGCTCTTAATCGTTAAAACGCCAAGCGGTACCCCATATATCTGGCTGTTTGACCCGCTGCAGAATTTGTGCCAGTTGCGGTCGCGCCCGCTGCACATAGATCAGTCTGGACCGTAAGTTCAGCCTACATGTCTCATGAATTGTAGATTTTTTTGCTTAAAAATCTAACCGAAAATGAAGATTACTTTCCCAGACGCACTAACATGCGCGGCATGACAAAAGGAAACCAAATATTGTAGCCTGTGAAAAGTGCTATTTGTACAAGTCTTTAATTAGCCAAGTAGCTCTAGCGGGGCAGAGATAATATTTGCGTTAAGCAATTCATATTCCATTTTTTTTTTTGTGACAGTAGCGTGTTAGAGTGGGAACGTGAGCTGGAAGAGTGGAGGTAAACAGCGGAGTTGTGGGGGCAGCATCCGAAGGCAAATATGTCAGAGCGACAAATCGGAGAATCATGTCATTTGGCGAGGGTGCGGCAGGAAGCTGGAACAGACGTCAGAGCGCGGCGACAATGGAGCACCAAGCCTGTTCTGCGTTAGGGAAAAATGGTCATTAAGAATATGTTTCATATGCAGTGTGCCAAGTGTAATTTGCAGTTTCTTTGCCACCACTAAGGAATGATGCGGCCTCCCTGAGCTCTGAATTATGACACGTCTCTCTGTACATGCAAGATGGGATCACTGAGCATTACAATGAGATGCCCCTGACCCATGCCTCATCTGTCCTATTCTGTACTATTTGATTGTCATTCAGGCTGGAGGATGTGGGAGGGGCCATAGGAAGAGGTGGGGCTTATCTTCAATATTAAACGCCACCCACGTTCGTACATTATTAATTGTAATCGAGAAAACTTCCACTGGTAGTTTAAAGTTAATGTGAATTAGGAACCAGGAACCAAAAAATCTCTTTTTTGAAAGCTATAGGAGTGTATCCACCTCTAAATTAAAATGAAGTGACTTTGCTAAACCTGGGATTTGAACCCGTGACCTTCCAATCACTGGCACAGCATCCCAACCCACCAGGCCTCCCTAAAGTCAAGAATGCTAGGAAAACACCACATACTTACACTCCGGGTGAACACAAGACACACCCTCACACCCCCGTTTACCCAAAGCACGCCCTTTTGCAAATTAAACTCAGATTCATTTCAGAGAGTGCTGACATCTCCATCTATCTTCTGTAACCGCTTATTCAGTAGATGGTCACATGCAGCTTATAGCCTGCCCCAGGAATCAGAGGCAACACCCAAATGCTCACCAGCCGATCAGCAGGGCAAGCCCGGAGTACCCAGAGGACACCAGCATAGCACGGGACGAACAAGCAAACTACACGCACACACCTCTAAGGGTTGGACCCAAACCCCTGAACCTGGAATATGCAGGAGACAGAGCTTTCCTCTGAGCCTCTGTGCAGTCCAGACATGGGCTTTCACATTTGGTAAATACAGAATACAAATATGGTGTTCCCAGGCAATGCTAACAAGTCTTATCCCTGGGAGCCATGCACAGATGTGATGTGCCATGGATGAACAGCGTTTGGGGGGGGGGGGGGCACTGGGAGACCCAGGAATTTCTGGGTACTTCTGCAAACGGTCATCCCGCGCATTGACAGGCTGGGCAGGAAGACCCCCCCCAAGGTGTCCTCTTTGGTGTGGACAATGTGAGGTGCTATACGGGCCCGAATGTGGGCAAAGGGGATGGCGGGGGGCAAACTGGCCCGCAAACGGAGCGGATTTTGGGAATCAGTGAGGCTTTTTTTTTGTGCTCAACTTAGTGGGGCCTGTTTTAATTTAATTTAATTTTCACATAATTTGATTTTAATTACACATTAATTACTTATGAATTATTCAATATTAGCTATGTATTATTAATTACTTGTAATTGATTACTTATAATCAGTGAGCTCCACTCAGCGCACTCTGCTGTTCTTATTCTTCCGCAGTATATGGAGCACACCTGTCGCGTTCTGTGGACCCGGTACAGCACACCGCAATCCGGCGGACCTTATCACCCTGGTGAATTCAGCCCGGAGGGGCGGCGGTTTTGATGATCACATGCCACGGGAGCATGACCGCTGTGGCGAAGGTCGGTCAGCGACGGGGACCGTCAGCGCCGTCCCCGGCCAACACTTTGATCCGTGTGCTTAATTAATTTTTTATATTCTAGCAAGTCTGATAAGTGTAAGTCCGGCGTCCACTCTGGGCAGGGGCACCCCACCCCCCCATTAAACTGCGACGTTAAACTGCCAATATGTTTTCATCCCTTTGCCTTTTATATCGTTATCTTCCGCTGCGTTAAACAGATTAGGTGGATGCCAAGGGCTCAGCGGAAAAATCCGCACCTTTCGGTCCGTCCAAAACAGGCTGCCTCTCAAGGGCATTTCCCCAGCGCCCTCCTGTGCTGCTTCTCTCCCTCCGCTCGGGAGCACCACGGTTTTGCACATAACATTCTCATGGGATCTCCTCTTTGCCTGTTTTTTTTTCCACCTGCTGGGGGGTCTGATGTGGCCCACCCACAGTCTGGCCCGTCCAGACGGTATGTGACCGTCTCTCTGCGGGGTGCCACCTGCCCGCACCCAGCCCGGCCTCTTTAATTGGCTGTCTTTTCTACCGCCGTTCCCCCCGATCTCCACGGCATATGCAAATAGGGGTCGTGGAATGTTCCTGTTATCGTCCTGCGAGGGCCACTGTGCCCTTGCTGCCGTGGGGCAGCCATTGATAAGGCCAAAAGTCCAGATAGCTGCAGACGCCACGGACACTTTTTAATGTCCCCTTACAAAGCAGCCGGCGTCCTTTCATGTTGTTTTTCCCAGCCAAGGACAGACAGGCGCTCCCCACCGGCGTGGGGGAGACTTGACTAATCAGTAACCAAGGAGTTACGGAGGCCAGCAACCTGTCAGATGGGATTCTATTCAGAGTGGTGATGCATCATGGGAGAAATCTGTGACCAAGGAATTGGTGCTATGCTCTCTTCTCATCTGATGCATCCATCATTCCCTTCTTCTCCTAGGTCTTCTCTCCTCTTTCCAGAGATGGACCAGTGCCCCTCCCCCCTCACCCAAGCTTGGCAGGGAAAACAATGAGACAAAACAAAACTAAAATATGCACCGCAGCCCAGAGTGACTTAACCAGAAGAGCTTTTTGGCATTTTGCGCTGGCCAGTTTTAATAGCATCCAAATAAGATCTGAGAATAGTTTTCATCAGTAACTGCACGTGCCGGAATTCCTCAGAATACTTATTTGAAAGACACACCCTATCTATGCTGATCAGGAAAATATCATGAATAACTGAAGCAATGGGGAAGCGTTTCCGACATGAAACTGCGCTCCTGTCAGTGTTGGGGTGCTGTCACGCATTGGGGCCCTTTACACGTTCAGTGACTTCATGCATAACTCGTCCCCATGTCTCAGGGCCTCAGTGGGAGGGTCCTGTACCACTATCTCCAGATATCCGGAGACAAGTTTTTCTGAGCGATGTCCAGTGATTTTGCATTTATTCATTATTATATTCATCTATCACATAAGTGGCTGGTCATGGAGCGTTTATGGGTTTATGGCTGCTGTGCACCCAAATGGGTGGCAAAAATCCAGCCCAACTTGAGATGCATCTTACCTAGGGGTGGGGGGAGGATGTCCGGTCTCGGCGTATCAAAACGAAAGTGTGGAAATGCAGTGGGGTTAAACTCACTCCCAGCCTCACTATGAAATAGCTGAAGGACAGGGAAAGGAAACCGGCATGTGGGCTGATTGGAATGGAAAACCCGGGTTTCTGGAGAGATCCTTGAATAGAAAAGAGGACAATCTCTCTTTTCCTCACCTGTTTTCCTGTTTTTCCACGTGCTGTTTGAGTGCTGAGTCACTCAACTCCACTGCCAAGTCAAACAACTAAAGGATTTATGACAGAATTAGAAATACAGAATAGTTTTACGTATGAGAAACTTATTTATGGTTGTGATGCAAAACTGATCGATCGATCAGTCTATCTATCTATTTATCTATCTATCTGTATATCTGTAAGCTCATGCAATGACCACAGTTACTTGGCAACAGGGAACATCATCCCTTTTCTCTGTTCTGACTACCAGCCTTTGGCATTAGGATGCCCAGAGTCTTCCTTCAAGGGAATGTTGGTCCTACTCAAGGAGGTTTTGGAAGCTGCTGTTGAGGATCGGGCCTGTTGAATTGTGTCGGACACTGACCCTGGACGCATGTTCCTGGGGGTATAGCTCTTAGTCTGGATCTTCATGAAATTTGTCATGGCAGTGCTATGCATCTTAGCCACCATTTGTTTCGACCAATATTTGTTCATGTATATGTACATAGGGGGGCATTTACCTCAGAAAGGGTGATCAGTAGGTAGCATGAAGCTGCTGGGGTTGTGGGTTTAGGGTGGCTGTGGGTGCTTGGTTTTCTCCAGGTCCTACAGCTTCTTCCTGTAGTCCATGTGGTTAGGTCACCTGTTATCTTGAAATGGTGTGTGTGTGTGTGTGTGTGTGTGTGTGTGGGTGTGTGTGGGTCCTGTGCTTCCTGGGATAAAGTACAGATTCACCGTGACCTGTGACTGAGAGGTGGACCGAATACCTGGTTAAAGTTCATCTGCAATGGTGTTTATGGTTGAACTTGTCCAGAATCTGAGTTGGCAAATAAACAGTAGATGAGTAGGTTGAGCTTCGGGCCTAGCTGCGAGGTCTACCCCGGAGGTCTTTCAGCTGAGTTTTGATGGTTACACAATAGGGGCTGAACCTGTGGCCATTTCTCTTTCAATTCCCCAATTCGGGGCCCGATTTCTACGAAGGGAGAACATTTTTGTCGAACGACCGCTTGACCCACAGCCGCAGCTCCTCCTTTAGCCCGAGCTGTCAGCTGTGGTCCGCTTCTCATCTGCCTGCTTGCATGCCACCCTGGCGCTCCGGTGCAGCTCATGGTGTTCAGCTGCTATCGATCTGCCATCGATCAAGATTGAGATTGCTGATTATTCTTATGGCGCATCATGAAGAAGGAGCAACATTCATGCACACCAGATTGACCATTCTCATAAATTCACACCTCATACGACGTCTACCTTAGCTTTCAATTCAAATACAATGATCAGCAGTCTTTGTGTCCTCCAGACTCATTGCCTGTGCCAGTGTCCACAAGCAAACATGCAGAAATCTGTGCCTGCTCTTTGGATCCAAAACACTTGTAGCTTCCTTTGCTGTTGTTCTTGTAATTCTAGTTTTATTTTTTATTTTTCGCTGTGTCAGACTAGCCTGCGCCAAAAGCCCAGTATAGATGCTCATCGACTTACGATGGGGTTAGGTTCTGATGAACCCGTTGTAAGTTGAATAAATCTTAAGTTGAATATGAATATGATATGATAAATAAGTAACCATTCCATCTGCTGTCAAACACTGTATAAGATGTTTATGCTTGTGATTACTATAGAGATGGGCCGCATGACTGGATGGATGCTGCCATCACTCGGCTTGAGTAGAAAGTTAGCCAGGGTATCGTTAGCAGGGTATCGTTAGCAGGGTATCGTTAGCTGATCAAAATTCAAAGTTGTATTTATACTGAATGTGTATCATTTTCGCACATTGTTATCGTAAAGTCAAAATATTGAAAGCCAGACCATAGACAACAAGGACAGCTCCACACCAACACTGGGGAGCAAACATACTCCACAACCACGGAGGCGCAAGGTTGCAGCATTATCCACCGAGACACCGTACTGTACTTTCTTGGTCGTCAATTTCAGAAATCTGGATATTGGGAAAACTTTGGAGTCTTTCAGGACACGGGGCTCCTAGTTTGATCTTCCCCCATTTGCTTCATATTGACCGTCTCAGCCGAAAGCTGCCCAACACTGAATCTCTGCCTGCATGGTCATTCCTCACAGATTTCTGGACAGAGACGTTTGCACTTCACTTAGAGAAAGGGAAGCTCCTGAACCAGTATGTTGGGTCCGTCTCACAGAAATGACACCTCTGGTCTGTACTATGAAGCGGGGTTACTGGCTTATTGGGGTAACTTGTCGGATTTAAGGCGGTCTGGGCAAAATGTAAATGAACGAATATGAAGTCCATTTAAACTGTGGTACCTTAAATCCGACAAGTTACCCTGATAAGCCAGTAATCACGCTTCAAAGTACAGACCACTGGTCTCATTTCTTTGACAGTGACCTATTTCACGGCAACGCAGCTCTGTATTGAACATGTCCCCTCCAGTACTGAGATTTCTCTTACATTTTCTTCATAAAAAGAAAACATTTTGAGCAGAGCTTCTCTCATTAGCCAAAAGAAAGTTTCAGTTTGTGCTTTTGAGCTCTTGGAATATTCCGCCGCGCTCTCTCTCTCAAAAGAACACAACCCTCAGGGTCTTTTTTGACTCAGTGAAGAAGAAAGGCATAGAAAATAACAGGTGTCGAGTTTAACACATTTTTTTTCCGAGTTCTCAGTTAAGAAGAAGTGGAGTCTGTTGCTGAATTGTCTTTTATTTAGCGTGTGTTTTACCATTAGTGCTAAGAGGTGTTTGAATGCATCTGAAGTCCGGTTGCCCAGAGGCTTCAAAGCACAGGTTTTTATGTGTGGGTGACACATTCCAGCTGGAAGCCACTGAGCAACCCTATTAGCGGTTCAGTTAACAGTAGCGTACAGACTTCCAGCTGAAATGGCAGCCATTCTGGATACTGTTTGCGTTGTGTCTTCCTGCCACGGACAGGGCAGAGGCTGATATGAGCGTCTCACCTTTTCAGCAGGATATGTGTACCTTATTACCTTAAAGCGCTTTATTAGAAGCAGAAGTTAGTGTTGCTAGCGTTAGCATTAGCATCTAGCATCTTGGCCATTGTGGCCTGATTGGCAGGTGGTCTCCTAGTGACCAACGTGTCTGCCTGAGATTGAGAGCTTCTTATATTCAGCTGGTTGGCTTGTTCCTTGTTGTCTCTGCTACTGTGAGAGTCATTACAGATAATTCTAGTGAGGGTGTGGCTTTGACGGGTGTGACCTGGAAGAACCAGAAGGTAGACACTGTTATGGGTCATTTTTGCCGGACTATTCATACCAAAGGGGTAAAAACTGCATTTCATAAAAACGTCCAATGAAAAGACAATGTATTTCAAATAATTTCATAATTAAATTGCATAAATTATTGCCTTTATTGATCAACATTTGACACCTCCATATATGAAATCTGATCTGAATAATTTCAGTTTGGTTCAGTGTGAAACATGTTTAAATAATTATAGTATTGCTTCACTGACAATTTCTTATTAATATGGAAATAAGATCCTGCATGATTTGTGATGCACTAATTTAAGAGTCATTTCTAACTGCATTATGTTTCACACACAAGTGCTCTTTTACATGTCATAATGTTGACTTACAGTACATAGTCGTTCATGCTATTACTGTTTCCCTGGAACGGATCTGAACTTCTGTGTCTGAATTGAATTTTCAGCCACATAAAAATCCCCACCTACCTGTTTTCTTTGAAACAGAAATGTTTTGTCACCTTTGAAGATCTGCTATTTTTAGTAATGAAGGGAATAACTATATCAAAAAACATTGTTTAAATATAAGCCTGAAACTTGACAGGGAAAAAAAATATATCTTTAAAAAAAATACTACATGTACTGTTTGATTGAATGTTGTCCGTTTTCATAATTGTTATTCGTGTTTTTGCGGAACACTTCCTGCAAGGGTTTAACACAGAAGACTTCCATCACACAGGGCATGTGGTGAGGATTACTCAAGTTATTGTGCATTGTTGGCTGCTGGGGGAGAGTGGGTGGGCTGGCTGTTTAAACACGCCCGCACTTCAGAGAATGCACAGCTAAATGTCTGACGCTTTTAAAAAACCCCGCCTTGAAAAAAAAAAGGTGACAACTGACACGAAGAACCTAATGGATGTTCCGGGAGGGTGGGTGGGGGGGGAGGTGGGGCTGTGTCCATGTTCGCTTATGCCAGTCACATGACAAATAAGAGGAAGCGGCGGAGAAAGAGAAGTCGCTGTACAGGGCTTTCCAGAAAAGAGGGTGGGGTGGAGCTTCAGGAGGAACCCATTTCAGGTCCCACCCGGCCAGCAGAACCGCCTCAGAGCAAACCGGACCTGAAATGACAACACAGCAGTCCGAAGCAGCTCTGAAAACACATCCCTCTTTAAATAATCAGGGAAAAGCCACATGCTTGCCGTGGGAAGGGAATTCAGCTTGTCGGTGGCCCTGCCACCCACAGAGGGCGCAAGCGAGACGGAGGGATGCGAGCACTTTGTCTTGCTGCCGCGGGCAGCCGGGTGAGAAGGGACTCCCGTGCACAGAGTCAGGGATGCAGGAGCAGCCGAAGTGCCTGTGGGAGCGTTCGGAGCCCCACCCTCGGTCTCGGCCCCGCCCACGTCTGCTGCTTTCTCCAATGGGCACTGCTCACAATGTGAAAAAAGTGGTAAACTAGTAAAACAGTGACTACATTTTCCCAAAGTATTCACTTATGTAATATTTTTGGGAAAAAATACACAATGCCGTCAATTCTTATGCAATGAATTTTATTCTTATATATTCATAGTATTATTACTGTTATTATTGTTTTAAGTATATCATTATTTAGGAGTTAATATACTGAGTGCATTTGCTTGTGAGCGCAGCCTTTGCGATGTTCCCCTTAATGTGCCTGGCATACGCTGACTTGCGTGACGTTTCAGAGACCGCAGAGAGATGCTGATGGACATTACGGGAGTCCTGGCGGTTTTGTCGGGGATAATTTGGAAAGGGAGCTTGCTGCTGAAAGATGGGGGGGGGTTTAGTGGAGAGAAGAGGTCTTCTGCATAGACTTGTGGGTACAGGAAGTCAATTCAATTATATTTGTGTAGCGCGTTTTCACAACATTACATTGTCAAGTCCGTTGGAAGCCATTACGGACTTTCGGGCCTCCTAATGTCCGCGACCGTCTACTCCTGGCTTGGTCATTTGCTACATTTAGCGGCATGAGGACTGAGTCCGGCTCGTATGGTGGACCAGTCTCTAGGTCCGGTGAGCTCCAGCTTTCTATGGGACCTCTAAGTGGCGCACATCTGCTGGCCCCTGGAGCACCACGCGAGAAGCCTTTTGGTGGTGTGCTGCTTGTTGTGGGTGACTGGGGTCCAGGCCACGCCCAGGTTAACCCACATAGTTCTTTTGCCGGAACATAATGCTGCAGGTTTCTGTTGTTGATTTCCTGAAAATGGGGCTTCATTCATTACAGGAGAATGCCTAGAACCGGCAGCATAGTGATGGGGTTAGTAAAGCGGTAGTAGTTAGCAGCTGGTAGTTAGCAGTTAGTAGTTAGCGTTGAAGGAAAGGATAAGAAAGGGGTTATATTGTCAAGACTGACACTCTTCGTTTTAATATCAGCAACTCATCAGGTTAGGAGTCCATTCCAATGTCTGGACAGTCATGGGTTCAAATCCCATGACCAGCAGCGTAATCACCATTGGGCTCTTAAGCACAGCCCTTAACCCAAACTGGTGTAGGAGCGCTGGACACTAGCTCATCCTGCTCTCTAACGCCAAACTGGTCATTGTCTGTGTGTGTACATGTGTCTGTCTCTGTCATGGAGAGCAAGATGAGATATACGGAAACTACCCAGTTTCTCCATGAGACCGAACAAAGTACCTCTTTTGTCTTAATTTGATTCTGATTCAATTTTCAGACGGTTTCTTGAGCTTAAACACATCTTGTCCTCTTCTGTTCTTCTCCTCATGCATTCCACACTGGCGCAGAGGAGAGGGTCGAAAGCGGGGACGAGGGGCGCGCCTGGCCCTCCGCAGTGAGCGGTGACTCAGAAGCTCCTCACTCTTCTTCTGTTCCTTCCCGTTCGCAGTCTAAGTGTCTCCTGCCACTGCCGCCCTTCGCGTTAGTTTCCGCACCTCAGACGGAGATCACCTGCCTGGCAACGGCTGGCCGCGGGGGGATCAGCGGTGGCAGGAAGGGCAAACAAACAGCGGGCCGAATCAGTATGCCGAGTACGAGCGGCCCCCGGTGCCCAGTGAAAGGGGCCCACCCCCTCCGCTTGCACCGAGACGTCTACAGCCCAAATAGGCGGCTTTGCGCTGACTTCCTTCAGCTATGGGGGCTTGACAGCGCTATTTAGTTTGCTTTCAAAGGCTCCCAGTCAAAGCAGCTGTGTGGGAGGATTAGGGCCCCATTGAGGAGAGGTTTCTACCTGAAGCTGTCGCTTTTTCATCCGAGTCCACCTGGACGGCACTGGGTAGTCCGACTCCCCTTACAAATGAGGAGAGGTGCATTCCACTCAAAACAGGACAGGTTTTTTCTTTTAAAAAAATAAAGAGACACTTTTTGGCTTTGTGGGAACCACCTGAAAAAAGGGCCATTGTTTTCATTCATGTAGACTCTCTGCCGTATCGCCTGGACAGAGATATTCCCTACCGCTCTTCACGCGACATGGAGCGGCTATCGATTGGCAGTACAGTGGAGACACAAAAACACAGGCTGGGCTGAGGCGTTAGTAGCGCCCCCTGCAGGTCGGGGCAGCACGTAACGAGGTCAGACGGCACAAGCTTTACCTATAAACACCAGTACTGTGCCGTTTGTTATTTAACCCCTGACCTGCACACCTGCCCAAAGAAAAAGAGCCTAACATGGATACTGAACAGATAGGTCGAGTTTAGTATGATCCAACTTTGCTTTCGCGAGTGAGATCCTCTGTGTACTGAAGATCTAGCCTCTTGTAATAGGCCCTCATGTAAAAACTGGCAGAGATCACTCCCTGTTTCTCCCACTGTACCTTTGATCATATCAAAAAGAAAACTGAAGCTTTTCCCAGACTTAAGTCAATTAAGAAGTTGTTCAATAATGCCGGTTAAATGGACATAATGTGTGTAAAATCACCTTTCATCATCCTAAGTGTTTAGGTTTCAAACAACAAAAGAGAACAATGTTTTAAAAAGGGTTTTTATCCTGGAGCCCCTCCCTGACTTTGATTCATAATGTGAGGAGGTCTGGCTCCTATTCAGCTCTCCCATTTTCGGGACTCTTCCCCCGCTCCGTTAAAGATGGCATGGCTGTTTTGACAACGTCACACCTCGCTGGCTCTCACAATATCCCGGCTCCCTCCCTACAGAAATCCTTTCAGACTCGTTGCATTCCTTCTAGGTGAACTGAACCTTATCCCGCTGTTCAATTAAACTTAGGTGGATTTGGGGAATTAACTTTCGGAAGTCAAGGAAGCTCTTTGACCTGTTTTTCTAAGAGCACATGACTCCACAGGTTCACCTCTGATAAGACCGAAGGGGAAGCTGTTTAAAATAAAAGTCCTCTTGAATAGAAACGGATTTACTAAACATAAATGAAAGCAGGTCTTCATACTCTGGGAAAAAAAAGCAGAATAACAGTCATTCTCCTTTTAAGAGAAAGTAAACATGTAGCTTTATCGTGGGAGTGAGTGAAATTCTGCCACCTCTTTTCATGTCAGCTCCTCACAAGATTTGAACTTACAACCTTCTGGTCAGAGTTCATTGGTTCCTTGAATCAATGTCCTGCCTGGTCCCCCCACCGTATGTTGGGAAACGCGTTCCCACGCGTGAGGTTTATATGATAGTTTATATCTTATTGCGCATGGTTTAGAGGCAGCTGTTGGGAAATTCCAGCACAAAAGTGAAAGAGGATCAATCGTTTTAGGACTTCCCCTGACGTACCTTCTCAGAATCCAAAGTACCGGTCAGACTTTGTGGGATAGTAATAACTTAAAGTAGGCTTAATTTTGCGAGGAGGTTGAGGATGAATCCAGGGTGTGTTTCGGGGATAATTAAGTGCTGTGATTCCATCCATGTTCTGCTCCACGGGTGGTTTTGAAATTCTGGAGATCCTGATGGAACATGCCTAGGAGGTAGGTCCTTCTTGCCACTGACTAGTAAAGGTAGGGTTCTGTCGCTGGCCTTTTCAGCAGGAGGGGGGGGGGGGGTTATGCTCAATCTTCCGGGTGGATTTTTAGCACCGGAAGCGCAGGTGTCATCGTTCTGGTTTTGCAGTGTTGTAATTGACGCAGCTGCTCAGACCCTTGCCCAGATGGGAGGGCACCATTCATCTGTGAGAAAGGGAGCCTTTTTAATGCAAAGTAATGCAGATGAGGCACAAGTATTAGGGGGGGGGGAAGAGGATTACTGCTGGACTATTGCGCACCGCCCCTCTGGTGGTAGGTGTGAGAGCCAAACTCTGCAGACTGCTTGCCATTCATTTGCTAAGATTTCCCCACCTCACTCTGGGCTACCATGTCGTCCTCCACGTTGAGTGGTAACGTTCTGGGCTGTCCGACGGTGGCGCGCCGCTCGCTTCTGGATCGGGGCAGATTAGCTAAACTGCTGGCCAGATTCTCACCCAAGGGTCTCTAGGAAGTCGACCCCACGGGACCTTAGAGTGAACGAAACAGACAAAGAAACAGTGAAGCAGACGAATAGCCGGATTATGGGGACGTCAGGCCGACATGACGCCGAGCGAAGTTACTTCAGGTGGAAGGAGGGTGGGAAATGTTCTCTCTGTCGGAGGAGTGATATTAGTTTGCCGTTTGGCTGGTTCAGATGGACTTTATTTGTTTTGTCTGTGGATTTTCAGCCTTCTGAAACTTAAAAATGTAAAACTGAACTGAAGCTAAAAGTAAATTTAAATGTGATATCCATCCATCCATCCATTTTCCAAACCGCTTACCCTACTGGGGCGCGGGGGGTCCGGAGCCTATCCCGGAAGCAATGGGCACGAGGCAGGGAACAACCCAGGATGGGGGGCCAGCCCATCGCAATGAAATGAAATGTGATATTTTAAGACAAATTTATTTTTAAGTTTAAATTTAAAAATAAGCCGATTGGTTCACGGGGCACTGGTGAATTTTTTTTAGTAAATAAAAGTTTCAAATAGCCGACCATGGCAGTTAAATAATGATATCTGAACTCATGATCTCAGCCGCATGTCTTAACGCGAATATACAAGCTATTTTTAGTTATCTTAGAAGGTCAGATGTTTCTGCCGTTGTTCATTATTGATCTCCGTGTAGTTTTATCATTTAGATTCCATAACATGTCTCATGGCTTATAACGTATGAAGTCAGGGGATGCAAAAGCGTATGGAGGCCGCATCTCTCCGCATGTGTGGATGGAAATTGCTCACAATCACCTGCATCAGAGGTTGTGCTCAACATGTAGGTGCCGTGTTTTTGGACGCTGAATGACTGCACATGACGATGAGAATCTCTTACTCATGGAAATTTCACCTTTATAAAAGAAGAAAAAGTGAAAGTAAACCAGTCTAATGAAACTTAAACAAAATAAATAGGTGTTTGTAGAATGCATATCAATACGCAATATATATCCCAGAGCCCACGCTAAATGACCATTACCTCTACTCTAAGTCGCTTTGGATAGATGTGTCAGATAAAAATATAATAATAATGATAATAATAATAATAATAATAATAATAATAAATTGAACAATTAAAAATAATACAGTTTACAAGACCCCTTGCTTGTAACCATGATTTTAAAAACCACTGAAACCAGACAGAAATCACCGGAAAAGGAATGAAGTTGAAAGGGTTAAGTGTCTTCACCCCGGCTGACTCAGCATTTCTTGGGCACGTCGTTCACTTCATGTTTCTTCCGCAGTTACAGCTGTCTCACCACAGGACGCTGACAGTGGGACGGCTAGGTCCTGCCTACTGCTAACACAGTGCTGTGTTTCATTTCCCCTTTCAGGCCTGGATCCTATGCCACTGGACTCGCAGGCAGCGTGTGCCTTGCTGGGCTGTAACCATGTGCTAGTGATGGGAATAGTGTCAGTTTAAATCCCAGGATCAGCACTGGGTCCTTGTGTAAGGCCTTTAACCCCCCCCCCCCCCCCCACAACTGTTCCATAAATTACCTGAACTACTTTCTCAAAAATATATATCACTTTAGCTAAAAGCATCTGTGTAAATAATAAAATATAAACAGTAATATGTTTACCAACAGTAGGTCCATGTTAAATTGAGCTGAGATTGACTATGGTGTCACACGTGCTGTTTGCCCTGTGATGTGGCTAAATGGGTGCACAGAGGGGCCTGTTTATGATTGGGCTCCGATCCCCAGTAGAGCAGGCCCAAAAAAAGACTTTAAGCAAATGTACAGCAGCTTCCTGTTTTGTCCGCTTTCAACAAACAACATGCAGTGGGGCTGACTTTTCTCTAGCCTGGCTGCTCTTCCCTTGCGTGTGTCACCAGCAACTAAAGAAAGGAACATAGGAAACATCTGGTGATCCACATCAGTGGCCAGATAATGTAAAGGATGTTGGACGAATGGTCTCTCACAATCTTCACTGACTGGACCCGTGCATCCTCTGAATGGAGATGCATCTTCACTGACTGGACCCGTGCATCCTCTGAATGGAGATGCATCTTCACTGACTGGACCCGTGCATCCTCTGAATGGAGATGCATCTTCACTGACTGGACCCGTGCATCCTCTGAATGGAGATGCATCTTCACTGACTGGACCCATGCACCTCGAATGGAGACACATGTCTCCTGACTGTGGCAAGTAGAACTTCTTCAGCATTTCGTGCTAAGGACTAGGGATTGCATGATGCCACTTTTTTGTGTCCGATACCGATATTTTAAATTTGGATATCTGCCGATTCCCATACAAATCTGATACGGTTTCTTTTTTTAACAACAAAGCAGAAAATTATATACATAAAAAATGGATGCATTTTGCATACCTTAACATTCAAATATGAAAAGCATAATTTTTAAACTGTGAAACTTTTTTTTTAAAAAACACTTGTATTGCAAAAATTGTCCACTTGCCGACAGGTCTCACACACAACAGAAACTCTTATCACTTTTATCACGTGACACATCCTATGTGAAAATGCAATGCATCTATTTACGGCATGTCGTAAGTTTTATCGAGCAGTTCCCTGATCTTTAATGGATCGGATTACATTTTTTTAATTCCTCCCTCATATGTGATCCATTTATTTAGGCCAGGATCGCACAGATAACGATACTGAATATCGGATCGGTGCACCCGTAATGGGGACCATGCTGTCGTCATTTATGGGAAGGCAGAAAGCCTCCTGCCATTATAGAAATTTTCCTTGTGGGGGGTTAAATGTTAATAGAAACTGTGAAATGACAGTACATGGAAGAGAAGCTAACCACGATACTAGCCTGCTAGTTCACTGGTGTCGTCCCGCATGACCTGATGTCGTTCCTGGAGTCCCTCCAACTCTCCACTCATTAAGTTAACGTCCACTTTCCCACTGAAAAACAACAGCAGCAGTGGACCTATTATTACGTAGTTAAATATATCGCAGTAAGAAATGTCGAAAATGAAGCTTGCAGGCCATTTAGAAGCATGTTTAGAGCCAGACTTTCAAGCTCCAACAACTGACATAATTTGACTTACGACACATACATAGATGCTGCGCCTGTTAACCTCCTTGCAGGACACACGGTACAGACTGTTCATGAGCAGAGCAACTTATGGGGTGGCAGCTCAAGGCAACGTGTCCATGCTAAAGGCAATTAAAAGGAGATGGACTTTAACAAGGTCTGTAGGGAGGGGGCTATGGTCCTGGGAAATAGTGACCTATGAATGACTGAACCGCGGAGATCTTCTGCACAAGCAGACTATGACCTCCCCTCCCCATTGCTCCCCCCCCCCCACCGGATACAGGAATAGCTTAATGTACACTGCCTCTCGCAGACGTTAAAATAATAACAGTGTTACCAAAAAGAAAAACTGTTGCTCATTTCTCGGTCCTTCCCAGAGTTTGTGGTGGGAAGAATCGATGGCTTCCTCTCATTATCTCCAGGGATGGGGACAGGAACGTCCCTCCCAGGGGAGATGGCCTTTTATTAATAGTCTCTCTGATAAGCCAGCAGCAGTTGGGCTTCATGGCTATGAGAACCTCTTATTATAGGCAAACACAGGAGTGCGGAAGACATGTATTTCCCAGCCACTGGTCTTCGGATGAGAAGGTCACTGGGGCATCCCGATACCGAGTGCCGTGCTCTACGCCTCCTTCTCTGTGGTCAGGTCTGATGGTTCGAGTCCTGGCTCCTCTGCCAATTGAATCGAGCGCTTGGGAAGCGAAAGACAAGCCCACCAAAGCCTAGGGGCCCGCCTTTGCTTTGTCTTTCATTGTGACTCCGGTCGTAGCACTGGCAATGACTCTGAGTTTTACCGGACTCCTGGATTTGTCGTAGGAGATCCGCACCAGAACTTGCCGCCCCCGGCTTTGGGTTCCCTCAGGTCGTTATGGTATTAACCAAAAAATGTCATGGGTTGGATTTCAGCTTATGTTTCCAGAGTGGCTATGGAAATAAAACATTATTTTAAAGTTTCTAAATAAAGCCATTGTTCACTGGGCCAGAAAGCTGAAGCAAAAGCCAGCATAAGTAGGCTGGCGTGCCCTCGTTGGTGTGTCCTCCATGAGAAAGACACCATGGGAAAATGTAGGTACAGGAAAAACAGTGATGTGAAAATGATGGATGTAGGCTGTCATATCAGAATGAAGACTCTGAGAGCATGTTTTCTTTATTAATGTATTTCTTATTTTTAGGAGAAATGCAGGTAAATTGAGCTAAGCTGTAACTGGGCCTATGTGAAATGCAGCTTTGCTATCATTGCTTGGCTTTTAGCCCCTCCGGCGTCGAGTCCGGCGTTGTGTCCGGCTGGGTGGGGCTGTGGTCAGGCGGCAGGGCACGGAATCTCTCAGCACCACTGAGGGGAGGGGCAGATTACATACCGACATACCAGACTGATCGCGGTGGGTCCCAGTGTGGCCAGCAAGCGGGGAGCCCACCCAGGTCAATGGCCTCACCCTTACCACCTCCTAACGTCCCGTGGGCCATCACAGGCTTCATCATGAGAGGGAGGAGCGGGAACGATGGCCGGTCTACTCCATCGTAGCTTTCATGCCCCTGATCAAGAATGCAGTTTCGCTCGTGCTATTTCCTGCAGATAAGGAGAAAATTTAGTCTTTTGCTTTGAGGGTGGGAGGCAGGAGGGCAAGCTGAGATGTAATCCTGAGGAGAATGTTTGATTTCCAGCTCTCCGAGATGTAGAGAACTGTGTTTAGTTCACAGAGTTTCGGCCTTTCATTGGTTGCCTAGGATTGCTCAAGTAAAGACCAGCACAGTTTGTGACACTTGACCAACATAATGTTCAGAAGGGGGCGGCATGGTGGTGCAGTGGTTAGCACTGTTGCCTCACACCTCTGGGACCCGGGTTCGAGTCCCCACCTGGGTCACATGTGTGTGGAGTTTGCATGTTCTCCCCATGTCGTCGTGGGGTTTCCTCCGGGTACTCCGGTTTCCCCCCACAGTCCAAAAACATGCTGAGGCTAATTGGAGTTGCTAAATTGCCCATAGGTATGCATGTGTGAGTGAATGGTGTGTGAGTGTGCCCTGCGATGGGCTGGCCCCCCATCCTGGGTTGTTCCCTGCCTCGTGCCCATTGCTTCCGGGATAGGCTCCGGACCCCCCGCGACCCAATAGGATAAGCGGTTTGGAAAATGGATGGATGGATGGATGTTCAGAAGGTGTTAACCAGGAAGTGAGTCTGGTCCTGTTCACCAATTGGCTGCATTGGCAGTTTGGCCCTCTGGGCACAGAGAGAAGCATTTAATCAACTCTACCATGACTTTAGTCACCCAAGACCTCCAAAATTGTTTCCAGCTTACAAGGAGATCAGTTAAGGAATCAATTAAGATAGTTAATAAGATGAGAACGGCTGACTGTTGGCTTCATTTTGTTTCCACTGCCAACAGAAAGCAGCTTGTCTCCACGCTGTTGTGCTTCAGCCTGGTCGGTGTGTGACCCGACATACATTCTTACTTTCGTGTTTATAAACAACAGAATCCAGAAATACAGTAAAAAGAAGAACAAGAGTGACTAAGCTACTCCGGGTCATTCATTTTCCAAGGGAAATGGCAAGAACATGATTTGATCCCAATGGTTATCTTTCATTTCTACCAGGTTATCGATACCTTGAAAATGCTAGTCAGACATAGAAGTACAAATAGCCATTATATGTACATTAAAAGCCAACAAAAGCTAACCAACAAATTTCAGGCTTACTTTGCTTGCGGTTAGCAAAGGGTTAGCCACTCAGTGTTAGCCTTCACACTTGCTAACTTGCTTCAAACTGCAGGCCTTCTTGGCATCTATATTTACATTTCTCTATAAACACTTCGGTGTGCCAGAAAGTGCAGGACACCCAGATATGACAAAAACAAACCTCCTCTTAGTATTTACATGTTGCCCGCTTGTCGTTTTCCAACCATAACTTAATGTTTTTGCATGGGTGCTATAGGACAGGGTCCATATTGACAGTGAAGTTAGTAATGCTGATATGGAAAGATTTTTTAAATTTAATATATAGTGAATATTATTAGACGAAAAGCCTGAGAATGTGTTCAGGCTACAATTTTATGCACATAATCTTAATGAATGATTACAAATAAAACTGGTCATTCGGAATGCAAAAATGTCACAGTGTGGTGACCTCACATTGTTCTCCTGTCTCCCGCCTCTGTTACTGGGTTCTGGGCTATGGGGGATTCATTTGCCAGTTAGCTTGGGGCACAGGGAGAGGCTTTAGCAAGGGTAGTACATGGGACATTATCTTCCCAGATTACATCCCGGATAATTCACTCCAATCACAAGCAACACCAGAGAACGATGTGGCCCAGGCTGGGGATTGGAGCTACCGGCACAGACAGGAGGCATGTTTCTCAGTAGCTCCTGTTAGTATCTTACACAGTTGGACCCATTCAGTTGCATGGTTCTATGTAAGTTGCTAAACTAGTTAGCAACTATGTTTTTAGGAAACGCACTCTGGGACTGTTGACTTATTGAGTTGAGCGTAAGGCTGAATTTCCTCTCCCAGTCCCTAAGCCTCGAATTACCCCTCTGCCCCTTCGAAAACAATGTAAGGGTTTTGTGGTCGATGTGCGTCTATTGGTCTTTGTGACATAAGAGACCTGGTAGATGTGATATTTTGCAGCGGCATGGGGTGTAAATGATATTAAGGCATCTCGCCGACGTGCGCCACGTAACCTAACCGCCAACCGTTCATGCTGCCGCATGCGTAACTTCAGTATCCGTGTTTCACACCCGTCGCTTTTGGTAAGGCTTGCGCCACGACGTGGGAGGGATTGCCGGCCTTGCGTCTCCCCCCTTTGTAAGGCACGCTGGTGTCAGCGGCATGAAGCACACAGCGCTCCGTACAGGCAAACAATCAAATGACTCAACAAATTTCCACTGAGCTAGGCTGTTGTTTCTGAATAACCGTCAAACTCTGCGGGCTAAAGCAAATACGGTCACCCGGTTTCAATTGTTTTACTTTCCGCCCTGTGAATGAATGGTATTTGTAATGCTATATCCATGATAAGGTGTTTTTAGTAGCTCCTACTTATTGATCATTTAATCAGGAATTGGCTATCATTACAAACTCAGGGGCTTCGCTTTGATGATCTCTCAGGTGTCACGTCACGTACCCTTGCCATGCTCTCAACAGGTTTTCAATATGCCTGGCTCACATCTCATCTACTAGAAGGGAACCAAAATACCCTGAATCATTCCTAACACTTCTATGTCTGACTTGTATGTGCTAGCAGGGAAGTAGGATGGGGTCATCATGGCTCCCTACCTAGAATCTCTCTGCCCCCAGGTAAGTCTCTTTTCTTTTATAAAGGACACCGCAACCATAAGCGATACGGTTGGATCTGCCACACATCAGTCTCTGATTGACTAGCACTCTTTCTGCGAGCAAGGTTACGAAGTCTCGAGACGTCTCTTTGCATTTGCGAATCTTCTGAGCAAAGTGGTGAAACTGCTGCAGTCGTTTGATTGAGGCTTGACGTGCATCTGGTTCAAAAAGATCTCTGCATGTCTTGCTGAGGTATGAGCCCTGGGGTTTTGCATGTATGCTCACAGGAAGGCCCATGAAATGCAAGCCAGCTTCACCGCCGTGCAATGCTTGCAAGCAGTCCTTAGACCTCAAACTCCCGGCCCCGTTAATTTCTGCTTTAAAGCACAGCTCTGAGAGACACTGTCTGACATGGGTTTCCTTCTCAGTTTCTTGCTGTGAACGTTAAACCTTGGTTGGTCCCCACACAAATATAGAGCGTGGTCCGGAAGGGTAGAAAAGCAAGTCAATTTGGAGTCTGCTAAGCCGGAATTGGATGTGAAACCTCTCTGCCCAGGCGGCAAAAAAGGAATTGCAACGAGGAATTTGTCATTTTCTTTCCAGCGGGGGGCGGCGTGAGGCTAGCCACACAGTCCTCCATCCTTCCTCTGTCCCTGTGTCCCCTCTGACCCACAGGAAGCCGCACTTCCACAGCCAGTCAGCTGGCCCCGCCCTCTCCATTCACAGCACATCTGCCACCACAGTTGACCGTGGCTTCCTACATCACTTTCTTTTTTGGTTCTTCCTTCCTAGAGTGGCGGAACGTGGCCCCGGGCTTCCCATTGACTGACACTGTCCCTTCCTGCCCTGTTCTCCTCTCGTCTCTTCTCTCCATCTCTCCTTCTCGCTCCTTCTCCTTATCCATCTGCTCCACATTCACATGCTTGCAGCCCCCACTACCCCCCACTTGCTTCATGGTGCCTTTTTTTTCCTGTTCTCGCAGATGTCGGCAAAGGGGGGGGGGGGGGTATATGTTCTGTTCGCGCTCTGTTTTCCCTGTTCCCAGACCACCCGCCCCCCAAGCCCCTACCCCCAACCCGCTGAGAGAGGCTTCAGGCAGATCAAAGGCCCAGCCTGTAAGATGATATCTGGGGGATTGCACTTTAACAGCCATCGGGGTACCCTGAAAGCGCTCAGGTCAGGACACGGGGAGTGTGAGGGCCCCCCGAAAGTGGAACGCAGTCTGGCAAGGTTGGGGATGGGGGGGGGGGGGGGATGGGGGCTGTAACTAACAGGCATTTCGACGGGGGGGACGACATACAGGAAGTGTTTCAGGCGGTGAGAGATATTCCCATAACACAGTGGACATTTTCTCTCCATTCTTCTGAGGCGTGCAGCCCGCATGGGTATACATCTCCATCTGTCTGCCATCTCGATAAGCCCAACAGGTCCTGAAGCTTCCCCCCCCCCCCCAACACACACACACGAGAGACGAGGTTGTGTCTGGGTCTGTTAGGGAGGCGTGAAAGTAAATAAGGTTTGTTTGTTTACCTGTGCTTGCTCATGCAATAAAACCGAGGATGTTATATTACCTAATAGAATCTGCCTGCTGATGCTCCAAGTTAGCCAAGGACTATTCGCCACGATATGTAGTTTGGCTTGTTTTCCATTCATCCAATGGTATATTCTCCTTGCATTCTCCATGCTTCCTGTGAAATGCTGTCAGTTTCGGTCAGTCCGATTTCCTACACGACGTTTTGTACGCCCACGAAATAGAGGCAGGTTCCGATGCAGCCCAGGCACCAAGCATTTGTTCCAAACTCACATTCTTGCTGGGTTTAGGCAGGTCACCATTTGTTATTGTCATTGTAGATGAAGGAAGGAAAAAGAAAAGACAATCCTTCGTCTTAAACTGACCTCCTAGGACAAACACTAGTTCTGTCAAATGTTGGCACCTTTTAAATACATGAGCTGGGAGTCGACGACCTTTGGAGAAAGGGAATATCCCAAGTTACGTATTTAGCTATAGCCCGAAGAGTTACATATTTACCACTGATATGCGTCAATATAATATATTTCAGCTGCTGTATATATGTCACATTTAAACTGTTCTGGAGCCTTGTCTGTCTCGTTTTCCCGGTCACTGTGCGTGCAAGAGTTCAGTCGTTAAATTCTTGCTGGCTGAATGGGTGGAGATGCATGAGCATGCACTGTTGGGGGGGGGGATCATGACAATGATAGCACAGAGGCCGTGATGGGGGGGGTTGTAAAAACAGGACTGTGAGGTCCTTCTTGAGGAGGAAGTACTGGCTCCCTGTATGTCCTCAGTATGGTTATGTAACAGCCTGCTGGAGGGACACACCCTCTGTACACTCATGTACACCCACACTCATTTTTTTAATCTGGCTTTCTGCTTTAGACATGTGACTAGAATATACCGCGCTCACAGCCGCGTGGCCGCTGTCCCAGTACCGGATGCCCCCTCTTGGGAGCACTGCCCAGTTTGGGGATGAGCTCTTCTGCCTTTCAGGAAACAGGATGTGATCTCATCTGCTAAAAATTCAACCTATGTAGTTTACTGCTCGTGACTTAATCCAGGCTTCTCTTTTGTGCTGGGATCCCCCCTCCTCCCACCCCCACCTCCTTGCAGGGTCTCCCTCATTCTCCCTCCTTTGCTGTGGACTTTGTGAAACAGAGGAGGCTAATGTTCTTCGAACTCCACGTGGGCTGTGTGGGCCACAGGCCACAGGAAGTCTGATGGGGACAGAGGAAGTCTCTCAGTTAAAAGGCTGCCCTCCTGTCTCCAGCAGGGCGGCACTGCACTCGCCTCTGTGTTTCCTGCACTCTAACTGCAGCCGCAAGCACTGCCTTTGATACGCACAAATTACACTGCATGCCGTCAGTATCGTGCCACGTACATTCTAAGGGCTCAGCATACCATAACCTCTAAGAACACCTAAACATGCTTTGTGCTGTGTAAAACCTTATATATCATAGTATATCATTTTAGTATAGTCATGTGAAAAACAAAGTACATCTTTCAATTCTACGGCTTTACGTATCTAGACATAATAAAAAATCATCTGGTCCTTAGCAGGTCTTAAAATTAGGTAAGTACAACCGCAGATGGAGAACAACACACGACGTATTACACCGCGTCATTATTTATTTAACAAAAAAATGCAAAATATTCAACATAGTTGCCAATCTTCCCAGGAGTCCCTGCAAATTTACCACAAGGGCAGACTCAAACACAAACACAGACACAAAGGCAATGCTTAAAGAAACTGCAAAAAAACCCCAAGAGCTATAAGTCTCTATAAGACTCTATAAGTCTCAATTAGCATGTTAAAAGTTCATGACGGCACAATTAGAAAGACTGAACAAGTATGGCTTGTTTGGACGGGTTGCTAGGAGGAGGCCCCTAGAACAATATCCAGATGAGACCAAAGTGAAGATGTTTCGCCATATTGCAGACCACCACCTTTGGCGAAAACCAAACACTGCATATCGGCACAAACGCCTGATACTGGCTGACAAGCACGGTGGTGGAGGGGTGATGATTTGGGTTTGTTTTGCAGCCACAGGACCTGAAAATCTTGCAGTCTTTGAGTCGACCATGAACTCCTCTGTATACCAAAGAATTGTAGAATGAAATGTGAGGCAATTTGTCCGGCAGCTAAAGCTTGGCCTAAATTGGGACATGCAACAGGACAGTTACCCAAGCGCACCAGCAAATTTACAACAGAATGGCCAGAAAAGAATGAAGGTTGCAGTGGCCCAGTACAAATCCAGACCTCAACCTGACTGAAATGCTGTGGTGGGACCTTAAGAGAGCTGTGCATAAGCGATTGCCCTCAAACCTCAATGAACTGAAGCAACATTGTAAAGAAGAGTGGGCCAACATACCTGCACAGCGATGTGAGAGACCAATGAAGTCATACAGAAAATGATTACGAAAGTTATTGCTGCTCATGGTGGTTCGACAAGCTACTGAGTCATGGGGGTACTTAGTTTCTCACAAATGGCTTCTCCATTTTGGCTTCATTTTTGCTAAACAAACAATGATACGGTGGAATACGGTGGTGTGCATCCTACGGGATGCTAAGTATGCTATACAGCAATATGCTATATAATAGTAAGTATACTATATGGAGTGTATTCCGCATAATGCTAAGCATGCCATATAGCAATATTCTACATAACGTTAAGTATGCTATATGGAGCATATTCTTCATAATGCTAAGTTAGTCATACACTTATCTGTTCCTTGATGCTCAGTGTACGACATGTTGAGTACCTTACAAACTGAATAATACTTTTATTATTATGTGTGCAGGCTGGTACAATATGGGTGGAATATTCTGTGCGTACAGTATGCCAAATACTAAGTAAACAGAAAACACACCCAGCCAGGCTCCGTAACCAACAATGTGGCATTAAGTGCAACAGACCCGTCAGGCCTGGTCCTGGCCACGGCTCTGCCAATGGTAAATCACAGAAAAACTGTCACTTTTCCAGTTCAGCATGTACTGACATTTTTTTTCTGAGTGACTCGGAGTTTCGGTCCCATGGCTATGTCCAGTTTTTATATAGGTGGTTATTTTTGTCATGCCAAGTGTCCTTTGCTATTAAAGATGCGGAAGGCAGTGAGGCACTGTTCAGCATGTACCTTAATGGGTCAAAACCACCAGAAACAGAAGGTTTGAGATCCTCCTAAACATTTGTACCTGAGGTGTTGGGTAGCATTATGGGTAATTTGAAGTCCGTAACTTTTATGGCTGTGAGGGGGAGCCATTATACATTTTGGGCCCCAAGAAAGCATATCATGTGAGGTTTTTCCATTGGCACTAAGAACCGAGTCGTACCCGTGAGCTGACTGTCTTCCATTGCAGAATATCTGAGCCATACCAACGCTGCCGTGGGCCTGTTTACTAGCAGGATCAGAAGCGTAATTAAACCAAGCTGATTGTGTCACCACCATCTGATAATGCACAGAGATATTAGTGAACTGAGTCAATATGCGTGGATTATTTGAAGGAAAAATAGGCATATTCTATATGTTATTAGTTATTAGAAGTATCGTGCATTGCTATGTATCGATGTGCTCCTGAAACTCAGAACCTGAAATTTTCCAACTACGTACTTAAAAAGTAGTATAACAGCTGAATGAAATGGATTTGTAATGCAAATTTAAAGAGCCAAATGCTAATTCCACTAGCGTTTGATGCTAACATAAGACGGCGATTCTCGCAAATGTGCTAGCGGGAATTAGCACGCAATGAATCATGATGAACACAATGTGAACGGTAAATAAGCTTTTCTTTGGTTTTAGGTCACTTTCGCTTTCCGAACCGCGTTGACACCTTTACCGAGCTGACCCTTCTGCTGTCTATCTGGTCAGTACGGTTTATACTAGTGTTGTAGTCAAGACCGCCTAAACTGAGACCAAGACACTACCGAGACTTGAGGGTACCAAGATCAAGACCAAGACACACTAAGGCGAGACCAAGACCAAGGCTGGTCGAGACCAAGACCAAGACGAAGACCGAAAGCAGACTAGGGCTAGAATCGACATAAAATTTCTCAGATCAACTGTAGAGAAAAAAGACATTGCTGTAAAGTGTCTTTACTCGTTAAATCAAATTCATGGTATCTCTTCAATTATATTGTCCATATGTCTCATTTAAAATGTCCCAGATCTGTCATAGTTACGAGGCCTGATGGAAAATAATATTCTCAGCAATCCTCTCCTATAACCATTTTATCAGACCTCGTCAAGGGAAAGAGATGGGATGTACCAGAAAGATGTTCATATTAAGTCTCTTATACCAGGGACAGTGGCCTTGGTAAGCTATGAATATGGCTATGTAATGATCCCTTGCTTGGAATTGAAGAGAATGAGCCTCCAGATTGACTTGCACCTCCAAGACTGTGTTTTCTAATGAATGTAAAATACCTAATTTATTTGAATTAGAACTATACTGTAGACTATGTTGTATCCATTAATAGATAAACTGGAATTGTCCCACTGTAATCTTTACACTTCGATATCAACATCACTAAAATTATTTACCATATAGCATAGTTTGACTGCTTGCTCAACACAATGCCCATAGACAGATGCTATATAAAATCAATGATGATTTATTATGTCAAATAACACCACTGTAATAATTAAACAATACACCCACACAGCAGTCTCCGTCAAGGTGGTTCCACAAAATCAGCATACAGCAGAATGTTTCTTTTTCTGGGACATTTTGCAAATATACTCTTTGTGCTCTGTAAAGCCAAAGTTAATTACTGCCGACTTTGCGAATGTTTTCGGACATTTCTTTGCCGACTTCGCTATGATGCGATGTGTATGATGTGTGTGGACTGTGAGGCGCTGCTAGTGTCCATTGAGAAAATATATAAATAAATAGATGCATCTGACTGGTTGCATTTGAATTCAGGCGCGAAATAAATGAAACTCTTCTGTGAGGATGCACTGTTTTCTCTTATTTTTCCCCATCCCATTGAGATTGCTATGTCTGAGACCAAGACAAGACCTAGACCAAATAGAGTCGAGACCAAGACAAGACCAAAACCACAAAAAGATTGGTCTCGAGACCAAGACCGGTCTCGAGAACTACAGCACTAGTTTATACATGGCTTGGTTCCTGTATGTCAGTGGAAAAGCACTGATATTGGGCCCCCAACCTAGAGCAATCCAATTATGTTCTAAAGCTTTCAGGGTCCCTTTCACTCAGGGGCCCTTGGAGTTGTCCTGACTCCCCCACCCTTTACGGCGCCCTGATGACTGTGATTCAGTTTGTCGGACAGACTGTCCCTTTCCAAGTGCCTGTCAGCCTACTCGCAGCTACCGATGAATGCTGAGGGGTTACACAGGCGTCCCTGGCCCCCATGCCAGGGCAGGGTTGCCACGCTGGGACAAGTGCCTCGGTGTGCCATGTGACCGGAAGCCAGCGGGGGAGGGGCTCCATTTGAGCACAATGGCCACAGCGCCCCCCAGACCCCACAGGCTCCTGGGCTTCCTGGCAAGACCTGCTGCTCTGGTCCTACATAATAAAGGCCCCCAGTGCGCATGTTAAAGCACGGCCTCTGGCCCCTCCCTCAGCATCCTGCTGCTTTATTGCCCCCAGCATGACTCCATGCTGGATTTATGGTGGGTGGCCGGACAGCGGCCCATGGGAGGGTGGAGCTGCGAGGTTACTGTGCATTAGTGGCTTTCTCCACCAACCGTTTGCAGCATTTCCGTGCATTTCAGGAACTGAACCTGATAAAGTCACATGCTTGATGCATCTGTTTTATCTCCCCACTCCTCTCTGTCTGTCTGTCCCCATGTCCCCACCCCCACCCTCCACATTCAAATTAACACAAAACCCTTAGTGTGGAGATTATCTGTCAGGCATGTCACAATGCCCTTGATGTAGCCTCAGGTGTGAATCGAACAGCCTCCCTCTTGATGACTTGTTCTACCTGAAATAGCAGCCCTCCCTCCTTATCCCCTTCTGTCCTAGCCCCCCCCACCCCCCAGCCCATGCGAGTTCCGTCTTCCTGAGAAACAGCGGTGCTGTAAATCCACAGGCTGTAATGACAGCTGTCTGGCCGGGTTCTGCAGCAGCGCGAGGCGTGAGAGCTGTTTCCCTCGAACCTTGGATCCGTTTCACCAATGACGTACTTGGTTTTTTCCCGAACAATAATAATAAAAAAAATTCTTCACTCAGCATTCAAACGCTCATTCTTTGCCTCCCTATTATTTATTTCTTTTTTTTTGCTTGCACTTCCAGATTTGGGTTGTGGTTCCTGCTCTGAGGCTCCATTAGGGTTCATATGGAACGTTCACCTTCCTACTCTACAGAAACGACTCTCTATTCATTTATTAGCAGCACAGTTCTGTCACCATCATGTAATGCAACATCTAAACACCAGTGGTGTTCATTTGTTATTTCATCCCAGTTTTTAATACTGCCAGGGGCGCATTAGTTGCATCCCATTTTGCATGTGGCCAGTACCACGCAGAGGCGAGGATAACAGGCATGCCGGAATTGTTCACCTGAACCCCTCAACACCGCAGGACTTGAACACACTAATATGGTCATATAGTAACACTAATAAGATAAGCATGTAGCAGATCATATAAAATTCTTGTACAATCTCGTTGAATTAGGGTTCTGGAATACTGGCCCGGTTTTATCTAAAATGTTCTCCTAACATAGAAACCACTGGGACATATCAAGCTGGCTGACTCACAGATTTACAGTTAATCTGCCCCAGTTGTCCCAAGACAGCACAGATCAACAAGAAGTTAAATACGTCGCTGGGAGCGGTAGATGGTCAGGGCTGATGTGTCTTCTAACCGGGGGCAGTTTCTGGCTCAGCGGGTTTGGATGATGTGCCTCTGATTGGTTGCTGGTTCAAATCCCAAGGTCGGTAAAATGATGTCACCGTTGGGCCCCCTGTGCAGGGCCCTTAACCTCGAATTGCTCCCGGGAATGTCTGATCCTGTTTTCTCGAAAATGTACATCGCTTCGGATATGAGCATCTGCTAAATAAATAAACAGTAAGCCAGCATTCATGCAGTGCTGAAAAGGCATCTTTCACCTGTGCTTTCTCGTCGGCAGTGTCTCCCAGCGGACCTGACTTTCCTGTGCCGCTTGTCGGTCTTTCCGGCGTGCCCCTGTAACAGTGACACCCGGGGCGAGCTCCGACTTGCTTGCTATGGATTTCTCATGGAATGCACACCCCCCCGATCCTGCCAGCGTCGTGTGACTTTTAATAAGCAGTGATTACTGTGGGGTTTTTTTTATCCTTCTACCTGGGTGTGGGAACCGATCCTGCCGGTACATTGTTACTCTCAGGTCAGTTCAATCCTAAGTGAATCTTCTCTGTAGAACTTGTTTCTCCACTATTCTACTTTGTATTGGTACAGGGCTGCACTAGGGAGTCCTGTGCCTCTGTGAACGACGGTAGAAAAAAACGGAAAGGAGGATGAATAATCGAGGTGCTATGCAGCGTTTGGCAGACAGGCCAGCTTGCAAAACAGACGGTCCCCCGCAATATGCAACTTGCTAGCGGTGACGACGACGCTCAAAAAGCTAAACCTGTGGTTGGAGACACAAGTTCGTGGTATGTTCTCACACTGGGTCAAGTCGGCAGAACTTCTAAAGTCAAACGTCAGGTTCGGTACCAGAGTTGCCCATAGATGACACTGATATTAAGAAGATAATGTATAGTTTTGTTTTTGATGCACAACAAGATTGGGGAGCGCGAGTGGAAGTGGGTGTTAAACAATAGCAAAGAGTGTTCAAAAGTGCACTGTCAGGGTGCACTTTTATCCGTAGAACATTTCGGTAGAACATTATGTGTCATATGGATAATGTTTGCCGATATCTAAAACCGGCACATTGAATTTCAAAGCTTATCTACAGCGTTTAATCTCTGACAGAAGAACTGGGTATACTGGGTATAGTTTATCTGCCTGGAATTCTGGAAAGGTCAGGAAGTCCTGGATGTTGATGAGAGTTCAATAGTGTCACCTAACTCCTAGAAAGGACAGGGTTAGAGAGACACGTGGTCAAACAGAGTGTTTGTGTGACCCTGCCAGGACATTTCAGGACATTTCAGAAATGTCCTTTTGAAGAGACTCCTGATAATTTCTTATCTCATGATCGGCAATGAATATGAAATTTGGCGGGAAGGTAGGCTGCACGGAGTCAGCTGCAGAATGCACTCTGTTTGTTACTTTCATTGCTACCCATTTTGCATTGTTGTCCATGGTCATAAATGCATGCAGTAAGAGGTGGCCTTTGAAAGCTCAATCAAGTACTTCCAACATTCAAGCTGTATTCTAGTGGATATATGCATTTTTCAATCAGTGTCTGATGGGATCTGACAGGTTAACGCAGATTTGTCATTTGTAATGCTTGAATTAATGATAAGCAGCAGTAAATGCATTTAAAAGAACTAGTTGTATTTTTTCTAACGGGATTCTTTCCGTTATTTTTACTGAAAAGACTTCATATTGATTTGCAGGCATTCTCTGGAATTTTAGCAAATTCAAAGCGATCTATAGAAGCTTAATGATTTAAATGATTATGCAAAAAGCAAAATGTGCAATTCGTCTATACATTTTGTTTTTTTCTTTCTGAATAACAGAAAGCAGAAAATTGCTTCATAAGTGTGTTGGGATTCTCAGAACCAAGATAAGGCAGTGAGCTGTGCAGGTGCAGCAAAGGATGGAAAGTTCTGCTGTCTATAAATGACTCCACCAGCCTACATCTCCTCATCTTCTCTGCTGCACATGACATGTGTTTAGGCTCCTCCCCCCCCTCCCCAGGCTGACTGGGCACTGACATGATTCCTCATCCATTCCCTGTTCTCTTTCTTGGGGGAATGATGGAGAGGAAACTCCTCTGACATGCTCCCGTTTGACGACGTGCTAGAACCCGCCCCGCGAGTGATAATGAAAGAGCATGTTAAAAACTGATTACTTCCACACAGTTGGATTATTATTTTTTCATTAGTCTAAATTCACTTTTCAATAGGTGTCATTGGAAAAAGAAAGAAAGGGAAAACCTGCATCTGATTGACTTTTGAAGGGTGTGCGTTTCCCTCGGCACGGTGGCGTACGTTGAACACCGGGCTGCGTGTTACGATGTGTCTGATATATGGCATCTAATTTAACTTTTATGGCTTCCATGTTCTGGAAGGTTGGGTGGCCAGTTGACCTTGAACCATGAGGTCTTTCTCCCCCCCTCCTTGTTCAGCATCAGCTGTTTTTGTCCCTCTCCCATGCTGATCTCTGGCTTTTTTTCTTGTCCACTGGTGCTGCGTACGTTAATATATTGGAAACTACACTTTATGAAAATAAATTGGACCGTGGAAGCGACAGACCAGGGCTGCTCTTCGGGAATTTCACATTTTTGCTTGTTCTTTTTTTCCATATTCTTCCTTTTTCTTTTCCATCCCCTCTTCTTTTGGACCGTGCACCTTTCGATGTGCCCACTTCAGCCGTCTGCCTGCCTGAGCCCCGTTCGGGGAATCACTGGATTGGAATCCCGTCTTTTAGAAGAAAATGGTTCCTTGCTTGCTTAAGGCCAGGTTCAGCGAGGACGTGGCATGATACAGGCAGAAATGTTGGACGACCCACTTGCGGCTCACCGGGACAGAAGGGGTTTACTTAACAAAACAAAAAAAAAAAACACTACAAACAAAAACAGACCTCGAGGGGTCAGAACTAAAAGGGATAAACAAAAACTAATTTCCAAACCAGTCAGGGCAGCAAAAGGTAGGTAGGCTACAAATAACAGAACATCGAACTACATACATCTACAGCAAAACTTCAACAAACAAAAAATGAACCACTGGGGAACTGAACTCAGGGAGGAACGTGAATAGGAAAACTGAACTGGGTAACGAGACAGCAGGAGTGAGCCGTAGACAATTAACCAATCGGGGAGGGCGCAGGACAACGAGCAATCAGGGAAACACACAAGGGCAGGCAACAGGTGAAGCTAATAAACTAAAACATGAAACAGAATCTAACAATGGGGAAAACTGACAGGTAAAAAACACAATCAAGGGCACAAACCAAAACCGAATACGAATGACAACACAGGGACCAGAAAAGTGATACATTTGAAACACAAGGAAACAAAATCTACAAAAGAGGAGGTGGGATTCAAACATAAGACAGAGGGGAGCACAGCCAGCCACATGCTCAGTGCATTGAGCCATGTGGCCGACCAGGAGCAGGCAAAAACACAAAGACTGACAACACGAGGGATGGGACAAAGAGTGGAACAACAGCAGCTGACCCTGACATGGTTTTCTTTCAATTCTCCTGTAACTCTTGCAGTCTGCTACAGGGACCCCCCCCCCCCTTCCCCCCACTCCCACAGGCATGTGGGGTCAGTCAGAATGGCAAGTAGACATGTACAGGACAGCATCCCCGGGGATTCTTGCAGGTATGGGCTCGCTTAAACAGGTAGAAGATGCAGAGACCTATAAGTTGCAGTTCGGAAAGTCTAATAAAGTTCTAAGGGTGGTCTAATTAAGTTTAATGTCCTCTAAATAGTGCACCTATGGCGTTAGAGTGGTCTGCATGGCAGGTCGAAGTCCAAACAACACAGTGACCTCTAATTAGAACGTTAAATGCTTTGGATTACGAGGAAAGCATGTCTTATATTAGATTGTGTGTGTTATATCCCGTCAACAATCTCATGGATGCAGTTTGATGTCACAGTTAATAGGAAAATCCAATTTTCTTGTGGGTTTGTCCAGTCCATCCATGTTAATAAGCCTTTTCGAGTTTCTTCAGTCATACCTTGTGTCTCAGTTGCCCCTCTACACCACGCAAACACTGACAGGCTGTATGCATGCTGCTGAAATGCATGCTGGGAGCCCCAGGGACCTGCCGGCAGATCTCTCTCTTTTGCACTTTCCCGCCTTCATCATTGTTTTTTTGTTTGTGTTTTTTTTTCCTAGCAGGTGGTCGCCGTGGGGACAGGCGAGCTCCTCTGTAGTTGGTTGTTGTTGTCACATGTGCAGAGCAGGAGACTGGGCTCTGCTGGAGAAGCCGCTCACATACTTCCCCTCTTCTCCGGGCCTCCTGTTTGGTGACAGTTGATGTTTTGTGGTTATTTAAATTTCTTATATTACATCTTTGTTGGGTCGGCCTTGGCTATCTTTAGATGGCGGTTCTTTGCACCAGGAAACAGGGCCAGGGTGTAGAGCATAAACCACCATTCAACGCGCCAAAGGCACACCTGTGCCCTGCGGCTCAGCTGACTGTTGCTTCCCGCCAGAACACCTGCCGGGTTTGACGATCTAACCCCGCTCTCTGCTTCTCACCTCGTATGACGCTGTATCCCGCGAGTCTGCAGAGCCCCCGGTCTCCTGAATCCCGCCGTTTCCATGGTTGCATGCTTTGCTCTCCCAGTACAGGACTGTACTTCCTCCCCTTGCTCACTGTATTTTTTTTCTCTAACATCTTTTCCAGTGATTTGATTTACATTTAGTTTATTTCGTAGACACTACTGTCCAAAGCGATGCACAAGCGAGGCAAATTAGCACATTGCAAAGATTCATGCTGTCAAGAAGTAGCTAGGCAGCTAGGCTGAGCTTCTAATGAATGCCCAGGTAGAAATGTATTCAGTTCTGGAGCAGGAGCTACACAATGTGTTATAAACACAGCAATAACGAATATTCCATGATGAGAAGTGCAGAAATGACTGCTGTGTTTAATTACCTGTAGGTTTTATCCAAAGTATATTTTTTTGCTTGAGAAATCAGGGTCCTTAGAGCAATTGAGTATTAGGGCCATGCTCAAGAGTCCAATTGTGAAAGCATCCATTTGACCCTGGGATTTGAACCAATGACAGGTAACTTAACCCACTGAGCCAAACACTGCCCACATGTTCAAAAATGAAAAGTGTATCTTTAAGTAAATGTCTATGCAGACTGGTATATTTACACAGCTGTACGCACGCGTCGTCTCGGCTGATGGGCTCCGTATCCATAATCGGAAAGCAATCCGTGGAATCGCAGGAATAATACTCATTCTTGGAATTCAAATAACTTTGGTTAGAGTTGTTCGAGAACACGCGGTTGGTTCTAGCAGACGTTCCGCCATCCCTACTTGTGTGAAGTAAGGGATCAGGCAGACAGCCGGGGAGATACAACACAAACAGATTCTTTTCTCTGGCTCAGACTGGTTGCAGTTTGACAGCTCATCGATCATAATACCAAGAGTAAAACAATACACTGGTATGGAGTTAATGGTATAAGCCTTGTCTTGTCCGTCTAATTTGACGACTGCAAAGCACACCATCGTCCCACACGGTAGTCTTTTGGGTTTTTTCTTGATAATTTTCAGCAGACAGTCAGAAGGGCGAGCAGAATCTTTGGTGGGGAGGGGTCACAGTCCATAATCATACCGCATCAAGCATGTAGCTTAGCGCGGTCGTATTCTTAAGTAATGAGGGGATGGAATGAGAGGACAAGAGATGGGGAAAAAAAGCAGGGCCCTTGAGCGCTATCAGCAAACAGCTGTTGCGAGAGTGATGAGGTCAAGGGCTGCAGGAACGTCTTGGGTGTTGTGGGGGTTGGGGGTGTGGTCTGGGACTGTGGGAACAGCAAGAGAAAAATGCCCACAGAATAACTCCTTCGTGGCCTGGGAATACCTGAGCGGAATGCTGCAGTAGCTCCCCTCTGTGATGTCCTGCGGATGGCTTTTGATGGGAGCACAAAAGGTTAATGGCGAAGTCGAAAGGGCTGCTTTAGATATATGCCGATGACAAAGGGTGGAGGTTAAGGAAAGGTAAATGAATACCAGGCTGGGGTTTCCCCACTGGAGGTTCTCCTGGGACGGTTTTCCACAGACATGTTGTGTAGCTCAGTGAAATGGGATTTGGCCCCGTTCAGATTTTCCGAATTTTTTGAATATTTTCAGCAGTGAATGTAGGTCTTTATGCGGGGCCTTTACAAAGAAGGACCTGGAAGAAGAACCTAGTGATCCAAAAGCCTCTCCTGGTTTAACTAGAGTCTGTGTTCATGACTTCAGCATCAGAAAATTACCAGGTTAAAAATGGGACCTATGGAATCTATCCAAGGCGAATCCATTGTCCTCTAGACTGATATGAGGAAAATCCATATAAGCAGATGAATGAGATATTATCATTTTTTTGGGGGCGTGGGTCTGTCAGGATCCCATTGTGTCTGCAGACCACCAGACCCTTAATGGCAAAATGGTTGTGCTGGTTGTATTGCCATGGTTTGGGGCTGGTTTGCATCTCAATTGGGTCTTGCACCAAGAAAACAATTTCAAACATATGCGTAAGTCTGTAAAACAATGGGCGAAAAACAAGAAATGCAGTAAGCCAATGTGCAGTCCTATTCCACATAGCAATGTGTAGCAGTTCCTTAAATTAGCAGTTCATTTTGGCTATCCCTCAGATGTTACTGAAATGAGCAGTTTGTGATTGATATCCCTCAGATGTTACTGGAATGAGCAGTTTGTGATTGATATCCCTCAGATGTTACTGAAATGAGCAGTTTGTGATTGATATCCCTCAGATGTTACTGAAATGAGCAGTTTGTGATTGATATCCCTCAGATGTTACTGAAATGAGCAGTTTGTGATTGATATCCCTTAGATGTTACTGAAATGAGCAGTTTGTGATTTATATCCCTCAGATGTTACTGGAATGAGCAGTTTGTGATGAAAACAAATGTGATGCCTTTAAATGTTACTGCCCAAAGTTTGTCATAGAGGAATCTGCCAAATTCTACACTTCAAGTGATGCAGCCATATACCGAATCTCAAGAGGCAGTTACCTTTTCACTGTTAATTATGTTGTTTGTGAAGTTAATTAAATATCTATCTATCGAATTTTATCATTATTTGTTGACTCAGATTGCCTTTGCATATCACTATGCCCCGAAATGTGGAAGCTTTAGTATTTTTCAAGTATTCAGTGTTAGAACCAAATGGTTATTGTAGAACCATAAAACAATATTCAGTAAATCTTGTACCCTAGGTTTAGAGGGGCAAAGAGGTAGGGGGGGGGGAATAGTACTTTTATTGAATTACTGAAATAACAGAACCATGGTTAAAGTAAGGGCTGAAGAGGAGTGTGAGGCAACCATATCACAAAAAGAAAATCAAGTACTCAAAAAGCAAACACATAACGAAAAGACAACCCATCCATCCATCCATTTTCCAAACTGCTTATCCTACTGGGTCGCGGGGGGCCCGGAGCCTATCCCGGAAGCAATGGGCACGAGGCAGGGAACAACCCAGGATGGGGGGGCAGCCCACCGCAGGAAAAGACAATCAAGTGCTCAAAAAGCAAAATAGGTTCTCATCATACATTTGACTTTTAAGGAGTTTTTCAAAAATGGGAAGAAACCAACTGAAATATGTACAGTACTGAGGAAACAGAAGAAAATTGTCATGGCAACAAGCAGCTAAGCCAAGTAGAACGAAGTGGACGCTGGGAAGACAAGCAGCTTTAATGTCTTTGGTTCGGCGTCCCTGCAGTTCTGAGCATTTCATCCAAATGTGTTCGCCTGGTTTGGTACAGCCAAGCCCTTAGCTGTGGATTACAGTCTGTAACAAAGCACTTCATGCAGTGTTTGGCTGTGTTTGCCCATGCAGTGTGTTTGGCCCATAAATACTGTGGACTACGATGTCACTAAAATACAGAATTTTGGAGTAACCATTGAAATAATGTTGGAAATAAACAATGAAGGAATGGGGATAAAATAAATGAAGATGTCATTCGGGGATAAACGGGCACCAGTGTACATGAGGAGAATTCAGCAGTAAACCCACTAAGGTTTTGGAAATGCTGGGTTGTGGAACGGGAGACCTGGAAGAGGAGCTGGAATAGGGGTCCAAGATAGGGCTTAGCTCTACTTCCGAAAAGTCTGTGAAACGGGTTAGGCAAAGGCACAGAATGCTGTTTGCGTTCATCAATGGCACCACAGCGGTTGACATCTACCTTTAAATTTGTTTATGAGGCGACAGTTAATTCGATGCCATCTTAGGGGTTATGTTGGGACACCCAATGATGCATTGCTTCTCTGCCATTGGTGGATGGAGGGGGTTTTGACTCTTGTTATTGTTCAACTGTAACATCTGCAGTTGCTCTTTATTCCGGATCTAACTGCAGCCAGCTGAACATAGTCACTGTCTGTTAGGACTGTGGCAGGGCTTCCACTGAAGGACATCCTCTGTGATGCTGGCTGACCTGCAGACTGCCATGTTTTAGAGATGCTTTTCATAAGGGCATCATCCAAAGTCACACCGAACTGTTCAAAACATCTGCTCCACATATTGAATAGATGGACAGCCTACTGTTGCTTGCACCAATGGGAATCTTTTGCCTCCAAAAATAATCTATCAGAATAGACTGGTAAAGTTAAAGAAACAGATTCTGATATCTGAGAGGTTTTTTTCCAACTTGAAATAACATTTAGATTAGTTTTAAGTTCTAATGTGCTTTTATTTTTAACATTTTTAATACTTTTTGCTCATTCTGGAAGTGTAAACATCTTGTCATAATTCCATTAATTAAATGTTGTTATTTTTAATTATTGCGGCACCAAACTCTCTATTATACCAATAGTATCATGTTTAAAATTGTTTTCAGTTGCACCATGAAGGCTAAAATAGCCTGCAATAAAAGCAACATCTTTGCCTGCTGCGTTTATGAGAAACAGAAGGATAGCTTCATCTGATAATCTTCACGTTTGTGGAAATTCACAGTGTGAAGAGGGTTCTGGCACTTGTTATGTGGTAACTGTACAGACTGCATATTTCAAAAGCAAATAAACAAAAATGTATAGTAGAAAACTGTAAAATAAAAAAGCATTGTTTATTAATAATAATAATAATAATAATGAAAATAAAAAAATCATTTATATGATGCATTTAATCATTTGTAAAATATTCAGAATTTGGATTAAGAAGAGTGCGCATTAAATTGCAGTAAATGTGAGAGCACATTGCTATAGATGCATACAGACAAATTTATATATGCCCTGGACAGTTTAATAGATGGGACTGTATGAACCTGTAATTTCTTATCCACTACAGGTACTGATGGAACAAAAGCTGCAACCGAACTGCTTAATGTGAGAAAGTATGGAGGTTTTGTTATTTTTTGTGGTTAAAGCTATTCCCTCATTTTATCCTCTGCATCAGTGAACTAATTTTTCCCTGCAGCTGTTGCAGGGCTGGTTTCCAGGTGTGATGTGTCACACACGGTGCCTATTTTAACGAAAAAGCATTAATACTGCTGTCAGCTCACTATAAATGGGGCATTACATTTTTTTACTTAAATTTAAATAGTGACTTTTGAAATTTTATGCATATCTGATAACATTAATAAATATTTATGATTAAAATTATTACATTATTTTCATTCATTTTTGGAGTTTTAGTCTTTAAAAACACAGGTTCTATGAATATTTTCAACAGAAAACATGAACTTTCTTGTTATTAAATGGACAACGGAAAAATACACATCAGCGAGTCTTTTTATATAAATTTATATTTGAAAACATGAGCCTTTCAGTTCACAACATGCACATCCAGTTATTTCATGAAATTCATTTTTCAATTCTCTGTTCTTGCCATTATAAGACATCTCCGTCTCTCTCGTTTTATCTCACACACACAGCCAGGTGTTCATTTAAGGCTTAATTCGGGGCATACGCCCAGTATCAATCTTACTTAATGGGGGGGCGGGGGGGGGGCACTCCTATTCCGTTTTTAAGATGTTTATATATACATTTTATAACGATGATTTGAAATTAGGGAGTGGCATTTACAATCCGATCTAAGTGTACTGAGCTATTTTGGTTATCAGATAGTAATAGCAAATGTTACACATGCAGTTTTAAATTACGAGAACAGACACCGAGCGTGTGAGGTAAATCCCAAAAACGATTAATTTAATCTTTCGGTTATATGTTTCACTCACATCTTCTTTGTAACCCGTTATGCCTGCAGACATTACAGGAAATTTATGGGCGCATATGAAAGACAGTTTAAATGTTTAGTAAGTTGCAGTGTACAGTAAATGAGCAATATTATGACCGTATGCACTGCTGAATTTCCCTTTCACTCAATTGGCAGCCACCGACGCTCAGAATTAATCATGACGTAATTAATCCGCGAAAATGCCGCATGTTCTTTGTCTTTCTTGTTTCCCCTGTACTAGACAACTTTAGGTATTACGGCAATATAAGCAGCCGTAAAATGACCGGATATATATCATTGTGATCTAGTGATAGTGCATTTGGTTAGTGTACGTGAAGAATAAACCGGTGCACTGAAAAGCGTCTTTTATTTAATTCTTTTTTTTGCACCACATCTGTTCTTCTTACTTTGTTAAAATGACGCTGTGTCATTCAACCCGATATGTCCACATATGAAATAGATGCGCTCATTTTTTTCTCCGTTTTTGTCGGAGGCGTAACATATGGCACACTTTTTTCTGTGACTCTTAAAACATCTGTTGTCCCAGAAATGTCATTAAATATGAAAAAACGCCAATTCAAAGCCCTCGGCGCGTCCATTAAACGTAGACTACAACAACAGGACATATTCGAGCGTCTGCTTTTGTATAAAGAATGACTTAGACGCACGGTTTAAAACTTTAATGCACTTCTGAATGAAAAACTCGTGACTTCGTTCAATAAGGATTTTGAAAATGAAATAAATGGGTTCTAACTTCACCGTCTGTTCATACAGTAACCACGTGTGCAGGAAACGCCCGTGTTTGGTTTCTAAGAACTGGACAAAATTAACGTGCCTGTTGCATGTTATTAGATGCATAGCCATTTTTCCTATGGAATGGATCGAAATGGATCAGGTTTACGGAATTTTAAGTGGCACTTAGGATTTGTTTTTTTTTTTTGTTTTTTTTTTTAATTTTTGCTTGCTTTGGCGGAAAGGGTGGGCGTTTGAGGCAATCCGCTTTCAAGCTATCTATAGACAACCTGTACAGCAACTAGCGAGAAAGTTCAATGAAACAGTGGGCAACTTTCTTGTAAACATGTCCGACAACTAGCTCAAAAAAAATCCCAGGAAATGTTTTGATATGCTAATTAAATCTGATAAACTATTAAGTATTGTAAGGTACTATGTATTTTAGTTGCGTTTGCAACCTATTTATTGCCTGTAATTTTTCAAATTCCGGCGGTGCTATTATTTTGAATATGTCAGTTTTCTTGACGCGTACCGTCCAAAACAATCTGCATCCTTTATCAAAATTGCAGTGTTTCTCAAATCTCTTTGCTGAATAAAAAGTAAACCTGTCAATATGTGGTATTTAATCTGTTTTTTTTAATCACTTAGAAACAAGTATGATTGCCTGTAACGCCAACCAACTACTAGGCTACTATGTTTTGCTATACAGTCGTATACTGTGGTTGTATACTGCGGTTTTAGATATTCAGGTCTAGAGGTATATAGACATACCGTTTGGATTTAATTCTGCCTGGTTAATTGTCAGACGTCACTAAATAAGGGGGCGGGATAGTAATTTTACGTATCTACACTGTAATTCCTAGTACAAACTGGCATTTCAGATATCTCTAATTCCATTCTTACCAGTACACATGAGCATTTGAGACGTTCGTAATTCAGTTCTTAATAGCGGGAATTACGTCATTCTTTTTTGATGTCTGCAATAGAATTATTACAAGGCACAATGTCCGTTTTAGATATCCAAAAGGCAAACTGGTTTAAGATATCTATAATGTAGTTATAGACTTCACCTTCAGCAGATAACCACAATTCATTTATAATATAGATAAACGGGGAAAGTGACGTCATTCCTGCCAGTAAGAAGTTAATTACAGATGACCGAAATGCTCATTTTAACTCGTAAGAACTGAATAAGTATTTCTCTGTACTGGTAAGAATTTCAATGCAGATATCCAAAATTACTATCCCGCCTACTTATTTAATGTTAAAGCGGCCACTTAAATTTCTTAAAGTTTTGAAGATATCTTACATAGAAATTTGCCTATGAGAGTCTAAGTTCTGTATCTTCAAATACAGTTTTTACTAGTAAGAACAGTTTTGGATATCTCTGATTTTCATTAAGACACGTAAAAATACAATTCTTACTAGTAGAAACAGAATTCTGGATATATGAAATATAATTACAGATAGGAAATGGATGTGTTTAATATTAAAATACTTCTTTGCTTATATAGTGTGCAATGTATTTAATATCTTTGGAGTTTATTGATTGGCGGAGAGGGGGGCGTCCTGCCGTTCAGGAGTAACAGCTTGGAGAGACGCTGCAGGGAAATCTGCCCAGTAACAATCAGCATGGACTCCATTGGCCTCAGCAGTGCATAGCAGATGTATTGGCTGCCAGGGGAAGGAAACTATCTAGAAAAAAAAATCGTTGCAAAGCGACGTTTTACACTCGTGTCAGAAGTTGCGGAAAGGTTCGGTCACTCGTGTTGGTGGCAGGCGACAGCTCTTACCGTGCATCGTGGTCTTTGCACTTCAAGCAGGACAGACTGCTTGTGAACTGACAGGGACCTGACTATATACACTATTTGTTTGACAAACATGTTAATCGATAATTAAAATACTGTGCATGACATTGCGCGTGCACTACGTTTGGCATTTAAGCGTTCTACTTTTAAGTAGGCCTATGTGTAATTGGTGTTAGCACATTTTAATGAGATATTGTTATTTATGTAGGCGTTTACGTTTTTGACGCTTTGGAGAACACACTCATGGACTGCTGTGGTAACGTTGAAAGGCTTGGTACTTCTCTGATACTTTCTGATGATTGAGATTGCATCCAGTCCAAAATACTACAAACTTTCAGCTGTAAGTTTTAAACGCACGTTCTCTTACTAACGCAGACGAGTATCTGAGAATTTTCTCGGAGCTGCATATTCTAGAAAACGATGTTCCTCTGACCGCAGGTTGCTATATAAAACATAGGTTTGGTTAGACCTCTTTGTACTGGGGGTGGTAAAAAACTAAGCAAGAACTTAAGCGGGCAATGCATAGTATGGTCACGTCAGAATGTCCTTTAATCAGCAGATGCCTTATGATGTCACAAGTGAGCTTAATGGAGAATAGAGTTGATGAAAAAAACGTGGTATCATCAGATATGTGCGTACTTGAAACCAGTTTTTACGCTTCCACCATTCCATAACTTTAAGTCAGTGTAACGAAATCCCCACCCCCACTTCAAACAGACATACATATAAACCTTGAAATTCAGAAGTCCAGTGTTTTCGGTGCAATAAGCCCAAATCGTGCACATGGCAGCGTGTATGTGATTCCTTTATGACTCTTTCGTTAAATTATACTGTAATCCAGATTGTTCCCAGAGAATACATAGCTTTACTCCAATTTCGTATATGTACGCATGTGCTCGAGGGGAATTCTAAAGCTGTATCTGTGTGTGCGCGCGCGCGTGTGTGTGGGGGGGGGTGCCTGAGGGTGGTCGCAGTTAAAAGTAATATTTATACACGCAAAAATTCGTAGTTGCACAGGACGTACGGTATTCTGGGTCTGCATTAATGCACTAAATCATAATATGGACGAATATGAATTGGGGTCGCGAGACGTCCGATGTGTGCGCGCGGTGTTTGGCAAACTGTGCTGCATAATAAGCTCCGCTCTGTTAGCGGCTTACGTCACTTGCTCGGGGACCTCATATGAAGTCCGAGAGCGCAGAGGAAAGTTCAGAAGGGGAGGCAGGACTACCTTGGATAGCCCTGCAGTCTCACTTATGGTTCTAAAAAGACTGCGCTTCCAGCTTTCGTATTCTTTTTCCAGTTGTTGTTATATACTTCAAGGCTGATTGTATTTGACAAGGAAATAACCGAGACAAACATGGAACTTCTTTGCCTCGAGGTGGACAATATCATAAGAGCCAGTCCCGACCCGAACCTTCTTTACGATGACAGGGTTTTACAGAGCCTGTTAACCATTGAGGAAAAGTTTATACCCCAATACTCGTATTTTAAATGCGTACAGAGGGACATTCAGCCATATATGAGGCGGATGGTTGCAACTTGGATGCTGGAGGTTTGTATCGATAATACTTTTAAATACTTGCTTTGCGTACTTTCCTTTCCTTTAAAGCATTATAAAATAACTTTTCTCGCTCGTTCGGGTAGACTTATTATACCTCGTGCAAAAACCGTATGCCTTTCAGCCAGATCGCAACTACACGTTGCCGATGTCGTGTTTCTGTAGTAATTATTTCAGAAGATTTCGGAAGTCATGCTTGTGTCTCAGATAACGTGAAGATGGCGAGAATCGTTCAAGTAAATGGTGTGTGCTTTTTTAAACAACTGCTACCTTGCAAAAAAGAGATTTAATTGTGAAATATAATGTCCATGCACACGTATGCGGCACCTCCATTCTATAATGTAGGCTAATCCTAACGCCATGTTGGCTTCCTAGTTAGGCTGTGGTAGTGATTGTAGTCAGACTAAATGGTCTCTTAAAACGTCTTAACAGGCATTCTAAGAGTCAGTTTTGAACAAAATGGCATTTATACAACAAAACCTAGTTAAACTGGACTCTGGAAACGTAACATGTGTCTCACAGATTATTTTACAAAGTGACCGTTCACGGAAGAGACAGGGCCGAAGTGCTCTTCCCACTTTCTGTGCACGAATCGGTCTCCAAAGAATTAAATTCTTTAATTAAAACCCCCTTTGACATTTCCTGTCGGAAAATAAAGTAGACAATTTAAGCTTTATTTTCATGTTTAAATTGTTCACTTGAATTCTTCGTGAGACTGAAAATAATTTTTCAAAATAATTTATTTTCGATCGGAGGTGACGTAGTCGTCTGAAACAGATAACCATTCACTTTTAATTTGTGTATTTTTTACGTAAAACCTAGGTTTACATTTGTATCAATTGTCGGGAATGATGTTAAAATGTCTGAAGAACATTTTAAGGTAAAAATCTTGCCCCTAGATAATTTTTTAATATTTTAGAATATTTTATGAAAAAATGACGGATTAAGAAAGGTTCCATTACTGTACTGCCTGTTTTTTTGGCTGGGTGATTGTGACTTGAATTCGGTTCCTAGTGAATCAACTGATGGAATGCGAGTCTTTTGACATATTGTGTTTGATAAGATTTCTAGCTCAAAAAATCTTTTGGAAACTAAATTATATTAGGCTGGATAGAGCAAGTTCAGAGGCTACATGTTGCGGTTTTTATAGTATGCCAGCAACTTCGTTTCTTTCACCTTTTTCTTTGGTGTTTTAATAAAAGCTTTGAAATCTTTGAATAGGTATATGGTTCATGTGTGTTTAACCCTTTAACAAATCCTGTCGAGGCGGAACGTGCCACTTTGCATTTCATTTAATGCACTGATGCCTCTCCGCAGGTTTGCGAAGAGCAGAAGTGCGAAGAGGAAGTCTTTCCTTTGGCGATGAACTACTTGGACAGATATTTATCCGTGCAGGCGACGAGAAAGTGTCATCTGCAGCTGCTGGGAGCTGTGTGCATGTTCCTTGCGTCAAAATTAAAAGAGACGCGTCCATTAACCGCAGAAAAACTGTGCATCTACACTGATAATTCCATCAAAACGCAAGAGCTCCTGGTAAGAAACAGCCGTTTCTGCGGGAACAAAACGAGGTAGATAGAATAATGGTACGAGATATATATATATATACACACACACACACACACATACATACATACATACATACACACACACACACACACATATATATATATATATATATATATATATATATATATATATATATATATATATATATGTGTGTGTGTGTGTGTGTGTGTATAAGAGCAGGATTGATAGTTTATATATCCTTTTAAATTAATATACATGGATGGTAATGCAGAGCAACATATCGTGATATCGTGTTCCAAGCTGTTTCAGGATAATTATTATTTATTTTGTAAGACTGGTATATGGAGCTTTGTCTGTTCTGTGCATCGGTATACTGCTTAAGTAACGCACAGTAAATTATCATTTAAGAATTGAAGTACATTATTAGCATGCAACATGCCTGAGACATTGCACACAGTCAATAGGAATCCTATCCCGTGAGTCATTCTTTGTTAAAACAGTCTCTATTGCCACCTAGGGGTAGATATTTGAGGCGGCAGTGAGGTGTCTTTCAGACAATGGTTCTGGGGTGTGAAGGTAAAGATATCCATGCAATTAAATAATAATAATAATAATATATGTACTATCTTGATATTAGATAAATCAGTGTTTCTTTGGCTAATATGAATTATATGAATATATATGAATTATCTAAAGTCTTAAAGTAGCAGTCGCCCCCTTAAAGTTAGTTCAGAGTTGTGAATTCTCCTGTACCTGTTGAAGACTCGTATATATTAAGTTACTTGTCACCCTTAACAAAGGGCAGCAAAAATAAGTGGATGTTCCTGTTGCCACAGCTAGTTTGAGATGTCGTATGTTTCTCTCCAGTAATGTAATGGTTATTGATCTTTAGCTATTGGCCATAGAGTGGACACCTGCTTAGTTCCTCATGAGTCCCTCCACCCCCATGTAGATGCATGAAAACTGCAGTTCAGACAGTAGAATCCACAGCTTCATTCCCTACATGATGGGTGATGGTGTATAATGTCTGCAGAAAGGGCTTTTCCATTGTTTCATTCGTGCTGCATTTACCTGACTCTCTTAAGGGTTTTTTTTTTGCGTGTGACAAATGTGGAAGCGACGATTAACACCAATCATTGTGGGTTTGGGGAGGGGGTGATGGATGGGGTTTTACCCCAGGCAGCTGTACTGCAAGCTGGCAATTCAATGGACCCACCCCCCACTTCCTCAGAAGCCCACCTAGCCATCCCAGTATATCTTCATTCATGAGGGACTTTAATTTTAGGATCTGTTTAAACTTTGCCTGTCGGCAGCTGGCCAAGGTCTGAATCCCCCCCCCCCCCCAAAACCCCATGCGATCAGCATAAAACTGTAACTGAGAGTCACAGGAGGGGCTGTCCCTGGGCCTGGGGTGGTTTCATAATCTGGGTGTTCACATCGCTGTTTTTCATGGTGCCTCTTTTGGTCAGTCGATTGAGAAAAGGAAATGGGCAATCAGCTGAGCAAGTCATATCTGCTGCACTCCCCCCTTTTTCTGGTGACAAATTCTTGTAAAAACCACCGACAGCGATGAAAGAATGTGATTATTGCCCCCCTCCCCCCCCCCCGAAGGAGTTGCATGACTTGAAAAGATGTGCCTGCCTCTACTGTACATGATTTACAAGACGGCCGCTTGTTTGAAGGGTTCTCCGTAGCCCCCGGTGTGGCAGAAGCTGGCAGTACAACCTGAGGCTCAATCTGTGGGAGTTCTGTGCTGGAGACGTGAGAGAGAGAGAGAGAGAGAGAGAGAGAGAGAATAAGGCAGGCTGAGAGAGATGTAACCTTAGTCAGATAGAGAGAGGTTTCATTTAGAGTGTGACTCGATGGTAATCATAGGAAAGTCTTCCGCACTGCCCATATTCACCGGGGTAATGCAGGTATTATATAGCAAAACAGTGTGCTTATGTTCCCTGAGCCGAGCTTTAAATGCTCTACTAGCAGATGGCAGACGGCTGGTGACTTTAAGAAGGTAGTGCTTCAGATGGCAGAGGAAAATTACGAGCAGAGAGACGCTGAGCAGCGGAGCAGTCGCCTGCAGGCACATGGCAGGGCCGATTCACGCCTTCATCGTGGTTTCTTTTCCAGAAAATCATTTATCATTTGTCGTTACAAGTTTCTGCCCTCGTTTCATTTCCCACTTTCATGTCTTGTCCCTCCCCAACCCCCCAAAAGGACGAACACGAGGTGTGGTGGGTGGCCACACTGTGGCATCCCATCCTAACTGACAAGGGTAGCGTGTCATCGCACCTATCTTCATTAAGCACAGAGGGCCACTCTCCCGTCCCGTATAGCACTATCTACAGATTGGGGGTGGGAAAGGCTCACCATACGTAACACAGATTGAGAATCAGCAGAATCCACAGCACTGCCGCAGCAAAAGTCCCCCCATTCCTCTAGATGCTTGACACCGATTTGAGCAAGCAGGGTCAGGCAGACCCTGGAGCAGTTGGGGTTTAAGGGTCTTGCTCAAGAGCTCAACGGTGAGATCACTCTACCGACCCTGGGATTGGAGCCAGTGACCTTCCAGTCACAGATACAGCATCCTAACCCAGTGAGTTGCACACTGCTCACCCTGGCTGATCGCTGACCAGGATGCTCGGCATTCCTGTCCGAGTCACAAGCATCTAGAGCGGCACGTCTCACTTGAGTCGCTTGCCAAAACGCACCAAGCACTGTCCAGTAGCTGTGTCACTGGTAGCACAGACTCCAGGGGCAACAAAAGTGAGATAACTTCAGGCACCAGTGTGAGATGAGCGCAGATCACAAGTCAGCTGAGACACACGTGATGACCAGTCATGTTTACGGATCGACGGATTGCGCATGGGCTCTGGATTCATGCTTTGTGGATGTGTTCATCTGTGGTCAGACCCATGCAAAGGCATTTTAGGGTCTTCATGTAAAATGATGGCTATACTTCCTCACAGTGGATTGAGTAAAGAATGCATGGATCCCTTTGTGTGGCTGTTATGACTGAGAGGATGTTCTGATATGGTCATGATCTTGGCATTAGTATCAAAGTCTGCTTCAGGTTAATTTAAAAGCATTCGAGTAAATAAATGACTGCGATGACTAAAGTAACTGATTACTAATTGCTAGTTGCTGAATAATTGTGGGATATCTGACGGCCTCCGAGTTCTGAAAGGTGACCTCCTGAGGGAAGTCCCAAATACCAGAGGAACTCATTGGGTTTCCCCTGCAGATGCGAGGAATGGAGGGGGCGGGGGGGGGCACAGTTTGTTCCGGATACAAAGCGGTTGTTTATAAGTGGGGGCAAATTTGCCGCTAACAGGAGGGTACCATGATCACAAGCCTGGATGCTAGCGGGCCACAAGCATAAACACAGGAATGAGGTAAAGCCAGTCTCACGCAGACTAGCATCATCAGGACATGAACAGGGAGAATGTGACCACAGACGTGGAAACAAGAACAAGTTAACGTGACTACAGCCGCAAGAGCGACGACTGCGCATGTGTCCGGTTGGGCCAATGGGGAAAATCGCGAGGGATGGGGCTGAGAAGAAGAGACGATCTTTATTTGGGGGAGCCGGTGTCCTTCTCAGGGAGCAGCCTCATAGGACACAGTATGAAAACACAAAAGAGTGGAAAGAAACCAAGATGTAAGGGTTGAGGGTGGGAAAGTTTGGACTTTATGAGGGTTACAGCTTGTGTCCAAATTCCTACACAGAACATTCTAAAACATACAGCAATACTCAGAGAATTCCAGAGAACAGTGAGCAGGTGTTATTTAACAGCACACCACTGCTGGTCACCTGACTGTCCTTCTCATCCAGTGCCACATAGCATAGAGGTTTGGCTGGAGTATCCAGGTGATGTTGCTGCTCTTGAGATGCTTGTAGGATGTGAGCAGCATCGGCCTGCAGTTTCAAGAGCCCCTCTCACCCTCCCTATCTGTGCCTGACCCCCCCCCCCCCCCTTCAGGAATGGGAGCTGGTAGTCCTCGGGAAGTTGAAGTGGAACCTGGCAGCAGTCACCCCCAATGACTTCATCGAACACATCGTCCGGAAGCTTCCATTGCCCAAGGACAAGCTGGCGCTGGTCCGCAAGCATGCCCAGACGTTCATCGCCCTGTGTGCCACAGGTGAGGCTCTTCATCATGATCTTCATCCTCGCTGATATTGCAGAGAACAATATCGTCTTGCATTAAAGAAGAACAGACCCAGTTATGCCTCACACCCATACCTCAGCCACTGGTCTTGCTGGTACATAGACTGTGCCAGTTCCTGCTCAAACACTGGCCTCTCTGTCTCCAGTTATAATACACCGGCACTCTGATTCCGTCGCCATAGTCGTGTGCAGAAAATAACAACACTGCCACATTTATAACCATAAAGGGGAGCATTTCCCAAAAGCATAGTCACTAACTATGTTACATAGTTGGATCCATGCAACTGAATGGCTCAAACTATGCTAGTTGGTAATGGGAGCACTTGGGAAACCCGAGGATGATCTGAGACCAAGGCCTGGCTCATCTGCCTGGTGCCACTCCTGCTCCCTTAATATGTATGCTGGTATTTAGTAATTTTGCGTAATAAATATTTCATGACCGAGTGCAACGGCTGCAGCTGTCTCGCATCAACATCTTGGACCTAGTTGCACAATCCATCCCACGAAAGTGGACTTCTTAGAAACCGTCGCTATGGCAATTTCAGTTGACTGGTTTTTGCGGGTCATTCAGTAAACACCACATATTATAACCGCAGTGAGATAAATGACCACGTGCAGTGTATATCACCGGAAAGAAAGGATGTGTGTGGTGCTCCGTTGTTACGCTTGGCGTCACTGACCCCCCCCCCCGGAGCTGGGTGTCGGCATGGACTGAGACCAAGACCGGTTTCGAGAATGCCTTATATAGCATGCCTCATATGCCTTTTATCTCTACAGTTGATCTGAGTAATGTGATGTCGATTCTAGCCCTAGTCCGTTTTCGGTCTTGGTCTTGGTCCCCTCAAGTCTCGGCAGTGTCTTGGTCTTGATACCCTCCAGTCTCGGGAATGTCTTGGTCTTGGTTTAGCCGGTCTTGACTACAACACTACTATGTTGTATCCATTAATAGATAAACTGGAATTTTTCGGACATTTCTTTGCCGACTTGGAGTTGGGCTGTTAATGGCTGTTAATGGCACTCCATCGATGAAGCAGTTTTATTGGTGGAGCTCTGGGCATGTGCCGCAGGACAGTTCGCATTAATTGCTAACATGGATAAGGCTTTCAGGGCTGTGAGAATGGGGGGGGGGCACAGAAACAAGCATTTCATATGCAGAGGAATAATGGAAGACAAAGAAGTCTGTTAAGGGAGAGTACTGCAAGCCCCCCCCTCCCCCTTGGCCAACAGTCCTTGGAGGGAGTGGGGGGGGGGGTCTCCTGGCCTGTCTGTCTGACCAGTCACATCCAACCTGTCCAAACATAAATGGGTTCATGGGTTGTACCCCGATGGTACCTGGGGTAACCTAAGGGGGGGTTGGGGGATGTTCTGATGGAGGTTTCCGGAAATCTCAGTCCTGCTACTGGGCCACACCTGTGTGCAGCAGCGGGAGGAATTTCAGCTGATGGGAGGTGCAACCGGGGGGGGGGGGCTTGGAGATCAGCCCTGAGAGGTTTTACATTTTCTGGATTTTTTGGTGAATTCCACCAGTATCCAGTACTGCTCCTGAGCGGTACGCTTGAGAATATTCCAGAGAAATGGCCTGGGAGAGTGGGGGGAGTCACACTCACACAGGAGGCTGGCATTTGTGTGTGGGGAGGGCTGGGGGGGTCGCCGTGACTCAGATGCAGCTGGGCCAGCGTGGGAGGGCACCCAACATGGGGTTTGTTTATTTACAGAGGGGATTCTAATTTCTGTTTCTTCCTCTCCGCTGGTCTCGTCCCCCGCTCCGTGTCTGCCACTCGCTATCTGGCTGCTCCAACATGCCCCCCCCCCATGAGGCCCAGGCTGCTCCGTCCGGCTCGCTCTCTGGACCCACAGTCGTTTCCGAGTGTGAGCCCGGTGGGAGTAAACATTCAGGGTTTTGGAGGTTGGCGCTGGGTCCTGTTACCGTGTGACGCAGACTCCGTTACAGCTGGTGTTTGGGTTGGGGGGGGGGGGCATGTCCCTGAGGTGTTTACATCACATTGTCACTCTCATTCTCCCACAACCGGCATGTTGTCACTCAAGCGCTGCCCCCTCCTAGAGCTCTGGGAGATGGCCAGATGGATTGTACGTGAGGGGTAGGCAGGCGGCCGTCTGGCTTTTGTGCAACTGTACGGCAGAACGGCGTGGCGCCAAATCGCCCACCCACCCCCCCACGTTAGCTCATCCAGATGCCCACTCACCCACGGTACCACAGCCCAGAAGCCAGCACGGCCTCAACTCCCCCCCGGTGGGTGCATGCTCTTTCTCTGAAGGTAGCATTCGAGATGCTGATGTTTTGCTGCGTGGACGGCAGGCCCCAGGCTGAAGTTCTCTTTGTCCGCAAATGAGCTTCACCTCCCCACTCCCGGTGGGACCCACGTGGCCAGTTGATCAGCAGGTTCGGCAGAGTTCCTGGACCTATTTCAGCCTTCTGGGTCTAATGGACCTGAGGTTTTGACATGCAGAATATTCGCAGATATTACCCACCATCCAGGAGCAAGCAGGGCATGGGGTGGGGGGGCAGAATGCCAGTGCTGGGATTTTTCCTGGCCTCATCTTCGGGGGGCATTGTGGCAATCTGGTGTGAGCTTCCCGCACCCACATGCTGGGGGGCGCGCCCCCCCCCGGGGACCCCGAGCCGCTTGCCTGCTGCCCCGTCTGCTCCGGCGGGGGGGAATAATGACCCCGTTTATTTATGGGAGCAGGGCTGCATGATGAGGGAGCCCTGCGAATGTCAAAAGGCCCCTGAAGGGCAGCGTCAAGCGCTATCAAAGAAGCGGCTGCTCAGATTCCCCCCCCGCCGCTACCACTTCCCCAGGAAAAAAGGGGGGGGGGGGCTCTCTTAGAATCACTGCCCAGAGTTTGCTTTGCAATTGAATATGGCGATATGTTAATGTGGCAGCTGGGAGCCCATGATGCCGTCTTTAGGCCCTCAGGGGCCCGGGAACAGAGGAATGCCTGTGGGGGTGGGGGAGGGCACTTTTATTTAAGGGGGGGCAGGTCATCAGCAGCTGGCCACAGAGGAGAGGACGAGGTGTGGATAGGATAGGATAGGATAGGATAAGCCACGCCCCCCTCCCTAGCCCCCCGCTGGCCCTCCCCCTCGTGTCAGCAGAGAGCTGTCGCTACATGTCTCCCGGCATCACGCACGGGACGAGACCCCCAACAGACGGAGATACGCTTCACGGATGCCCGCCGCACTCAATTATCACGGGGGGGGCAGGAAGTCTGCCTGTCGCAGGCAATGGAGGTCCAGCATGCGGGCTTTTCAGAGCCCCTCTGGGGGACAGGGGCGGGGGGGGGGGGGGGGGAGCGAGGCTGACAGCAGGTCAGGTTCCAGACCCGTCCGCAAGCTGTCCCGCTGCATTTGCACTGTCGGGGGGAGGGGGGGGATGGGGGGGGCTTTCAGGCGCACGCCCGCCGGCCACACGTGCAAAGCAGACCTACAGCGCTGGGCGCTGGCAGGATCACTGTGCCTCTTTGTTCCGAAGCTTTCCAGCGCTGGCGGGGGGGGGGGGGGGTCCTTTTCAGGGAGCTTGAGATTTACAGGGAGGGGGGAAGAGAGGGGGCCTGGACCAGGGGTGACGACATGGGCGTGTGGCAGGGTACAGCGGGGAGGGCATGGTGCTGACCCTCGTCATCCTCATTCAACAGAATGAGTGATGCAGTAAATACCAATTCATAGTCTTATCATACAGGTATCGCCCCCTATTGCCCATAAAAGTGAATTAATATGGAGGCACATTTTTAAAGTTCCTTAAAGGAGTATGTCCAGTTCAATGCTCACCGGCATCACTGTGCTTGTTACCCTCAGAGTTTAACTTCGCCCTCTACCCTCCGTCCATGATCGCCACGGGCAGCGTCGCTGCTGCCATCTGCGGGCTGCAGCTGGACAGCGTGGACCAGGCCCTGCGGGGGGACAACCTGACGGACCAGCTAGCTAAGATCACCAACACGGAAGTGGTGAGTAACTAGAGAGAAGTGGACCGTGGGCTGTCGGTGACCCACATCCACCTTCCTGTATGCTCGCTCAGAACTTCCTGCCCAAACGCAATGGGCACCTTTATTAATTGCACAGGTCTGGGGTAGATTTTTGGACAGTTCTTGGACTGCTGGGTAACTTTAGAGATGATGAACGGGGCAGGTTCATCTCAGTCTGGAAAGTTCTGTTCGTCCCACCCTGCACATGCAGCCGGGAGCAGCATAAAGTCTCAAAGCCAGACTTCCACAGTCTCGTGGACTGTGGCCACCGCCCGGGGTCTGTCGCGGTCGGAGTGGTCTCGAGCCCAGCGGCCAGTTCCCGGGCAGGACAGGACATCGGCGTGAGACCTGGGCAGGAACGTCTGTATGCAAGTCCCATTAAACCACCAAACCTAAACATGATCGCGGAGGTCGCCAAGCTCACCTCAGAGAATGTCCTACACCTTCCCACAATCCCGCCTGTTTGTTTGGGAGGGAGGGCGCACTCTCAGTTCACATCGAGGGATAGGTTTTCCTTTAATTCAATTTGAGCACCTTCAGTACTGTAACTGGAGCCGCTATTACAGAGGTCCTTCTAGGGACTCGACCCCACGAACTTCCAACGACCAGGTCACAAATTGTACGCTGCAACGGTGCCTCTTAACAAACGGTCAGAAATCTTCTGAACGGAGGAACACAGTAACCGAAACGATTCCTCGCGGAGAGAAAACCAACTAGCACAAAGACCGAGGCCAAATTTGAACCCCACAGCCGTACCTGCTGTCCTTTTGCCCGCCATGAAGGTCAGTAAATTTGCATGGTGACACATGTTCCCTTTCTGACGGCTTTCACAGAAGATTTCATTTAAGTCGGTGACTCTGGCATCTGGCATCCATACTGCCGACAGCGAAGGAAAATCACTGTAAGGTTGGGGCGTCACTGGGGATGACACACGGAATCATCCGGAATCCTTTTTTTCCTTCTTAGATGGTCTTATTATGTCTACCCCCCCAGCTCAGGGACAGTGCGTGCCGTGATGTCCGTCTTACTGCTCCTCGAAGATGAATCCCCTATGTGGCTTGTAGAGTGGGGGGAGGGAGGACATCTGTAGCCACGCCCCTTTTTAAATAACACCCCCAGAGCAATATGAAGGGGCTGTGGAGTGTATGGCACCAATACCCACTGGACACCAGCTTAGTGGACATCCACACCATAGCCAGGGCATTGAGCCCTTAAAGGGGCATGCATTATTTCTGTCAGGGACTGTGTGTGTGTGGGGGGGTGGACAGGCTTTGGTTTGGGGGAGGGGGGGCTGTTTTGAAGATATCTGCATTTTTGCGGTAGCACGCAGCCAGTTCCTTTACGAGTTCGATGTCCTGGTTAATTTTCTCTGAGGAATTTTATTTTCGCGTGACTAATAGAGCAGGTCTCAGCAGGGGCGACATGATGATGCCGGTCGGGCATGGTGGGGGGGGGGGGACCACATCCTGCATGGGAAATGCGTGGATTCACAGACGGACTGGCGTTTCAGAGACCGTCTCATGGCACATTACCGACGAGCTACTCACGTTTTCGGACCTGGGAGAGGGGGGGGGGCGTTTAATGCGGATTCCATGTGCTCTGGACACACTGTTTTTTCTCACTTGCTCACAGTTATGCCAGGCACTGGCAGCTGGTGAGTATTATTCCACATGTAAACGTATAGCTATAGCTTTGCTGGCTCGGTCTCCAGTCCCGGCGGTCTGCGGACCCCGTGTGGTCTGCTTTCCACCACACTGCTCTCATCTTGCCACAGCAGTCATAATAAAGGCTCAAATTAGCTGTGAATTCCAAAAGAATGCTCACCACTCCACAAGCCTCTCTTTAACTCGGGTGGGGGCTCATGGGGAGCGACACCTTACAGCCTTCTAATCTAGATCTGCAGTGCGAGAGGGAGAGAGCGAAAAGGAAAAAGGGAGGAGGGAGCCTATTTGTCTGTGTCTTAGCTTGGCTGCTGCAGTTCGGCATGTCTCCACCAGGGGGCACACCTTCCAATATCACTGCATCACACCCGCCTATTTTCCCTCTTGTACCCAGACTCTGCATTTTCCCACAGGGTCTTGGTCTCTCCAGATGGTTTCTGCTTTCCCAGGACCCTCTGTAATGGTGCAGACTGGGATGTGTAAAGTAGCAGGGGGTGGGGGGGCACTCTGGGGGGGTTCTCTGTTTCTCCTGGTGGCCCTTTGAAGCTGTAACCTAACCTTGACGGGGCCCAGTCAGGTGGGGGCCCTTCGGGCAAAGGCCCTTCTCATTAAAAACACCCCCTTAATGGTCCCAGAAGTCATGGATATAATTAACATAGTTTTGGTAATACCTGTGTTTTCCCGGTCGTCAAGGTGACCGGCCATGTTTTGACGGGGTTCAGTGGGGCTGCACGGACATCCTGCTGCCGCCCTGGCATACTCATTAGCCTGGCATGCGGCAATAACTGGGCAGCTACGATAGGCTGGCACCTGCAGCCCGTGTCGGACCAAAGGACAGGCGGCTGGCCGGTTGGCGGATTGGAGGGCGGGGTCGTGTGATGCTTCCTAGCCAGCCACTACACATTCCGCTGATGCGACATCCGCAAAGGCAGGTGACGTGGCAGGAATGACCAGGGATCCCACCAGCTGGCACCCTTATGAGATGCCCTTTGCGCTGATTCCACTCAATCTGAGGGAGCAGCAGCGCTTTTGTTTTGAGGGTCGTCCTGTGGGGGACCGTAGGTAAGAATTGGGATGTAGACCGTAGGTGAGGACTGGGATGTAGACGATAAACGAGAATTTGAATGTAGACTGTAGGTGAGGACTGGGACGTAGACTTTAGACCAAGACTGGGGTGTAGACCAGAAATGAGGATCGGTATGTAGACCGTAAGTGAGAATTGGGATGTAGACCATAAGTCAGGATTGCAATGTGGACCGTAGGTGAGGACTGGGATGTAGACTTTAGACCAAGACTGTGGTGTAGACCAGAAATGAGGATTGGTATGTAGACCGTAAATGAGAATTGGGATGTAGACCGTAGGTGAGGACTGGGATGTAGATCGTGGTGAGGACTGGGACATGGCCCCCAAAACCGCAGCCACCAAATCAATCCTCCTGTCAATCTGACATTGTTCCCTTTCACCGTCACTTGTGAACAAGATCCCGAGATGCTTAAGCTCCTTCCATGACCACTAATCCAGTGCTAGGCTTCACCACTGCCCTGTGGTCTGTGTTACAGGACTGCCTGAAGTCGTGCCAGGAGCAGATCGAGCGGGTGCTGGTGAGCAGCCTGCGGGAGGGCCGTGTCGCCCGGAAGGGTCAGGAGGAGCAAGACCAGTCCAGTACGCCCACGGACGTCAGGGACGTGAACCTGCAGTGAGGCCAGCAGGGGGCGACTGGCAGGGCAGACTGACAGAAAAAACTCAGACAAAAAAAGAGAGGAAAAAAGCAAAGAAGAAAAAGAAAACAAGCCCAACGGAACCGTTTTCCGTTTTGTTTTACAAAAACCTGCTCCCATATATAAAATATATATAGATATATATATATATTACAAAATAAAAGCTATTTTATATACAAATACACATATTTCGATTACAAATTTATACAAAAAAAATCTCTATGGTGTCTCGAATTTTTATAAGGGAACCCTATTTTTCATACATATTTCTATTGTATATGCATAAGCTATATTTGATAAGATGATTATATATGATAAACAGCTTCTGAATTTAGTGGGCAAACTCAGTCTTTGCGTATTACGTGCAGTGGGGGGGGGGTTTATCTCGCGTTTTTTTTTCTTTTTTCGTTGTGTATGTGGGTTAAGCCTCCCTGTCGAAGGAAGGCGGGGGAGGGGGCTGTTCAGTGGATGGGGCTGTGTGCACCCCCACAAATGTGTCTATGGAAAATGAGCAGCACGCCAAGAGTAGGATTGGGGGGGGGGGTCACCATTCACTGCGCAGTTAGGAAACGGCAAGCAAGCAATGCAGAATGTCATTTACTATTAATTATTATTATTATTATTATTATTATTATTATTATTATTATTATTAGAGTAGATTAATTTTGTTTATGGTTTCTTATGGAACCGTAAAATGCTCATTTCAGCCTGTGTGCTCAGTGTGTCTGTGTGTCTGACGTCAAACAGGAAGATGGGGGGGGTGTCTGGGGGTCACACATGGCCACCCCAGGATGAACGTGTGTCCCTTAAAGCCTGGAAAAATGAGAGGGCTGGTCCCACTCGTGAGAGAGACAAAGGGGGGGGGGGGTTGGAGTGAGGACAGTTAGGCAGGTCTCACTGCGAAGCTGCCATGTCGGGGTTAATAGAGAGGAGGGAAAGGGAGGTTTTATCATAGGGTACAGCTTTGCTTCACTGCCAAGTTACCAAACAATACTGGCATGTATTTAGTAGCCTGTATTTTATTTTATTATTTGGTTATTTTAGTGATTTTAACTTGGACAGACTGGGCGATTCTGAGTGATGGAGATGACTGTGCCCACAAGGGGGTGCTAGCACGTGAGTATGAGATAGTATGAGAGGTAGGTGTGGCTCTGTGAGGGCAGGTAGGAGGCAGGGCAGAAGGACTGACTGGGCAAGTTGGGCAGGAGAACATTTATTCAGTCAGGCCTCCGGAAGGCGAAAGCAAGCTGCTTAGCATGGGAAAAGGTCCTGGAGGCTAGAGGACTATGGGCTTGTTGGGGTTTAGGAGCACAGGGACATTACATGTGCTACCATCCCAGAAATGGCCACGCTGGAGTTACAGACGTGTCAGTCACGTGATCAGACGTGAGAGAGCAGTTTGGGGTAGAGCGGTCATGTATTGATTGTTGCTTTCGTACCATCTTGTGGATCCTCATACCATCTTAGATGCTTTGCTCGTTCCGAGCCCAGTGATGGCAACATACTCCTCTGGGAACGAGTGCGCTTATCACAATGCAGCAGTAGCTGTAGACTGATTCATGGGCGTCTGTCTCATTGTTGTTGTACCATTGGGCTGGATCCCTGTGTTCTTCCAAAGTCAGCAGCTTGTGGATGTTGATGTTCACCGTAAATGTCCGTAGTGGGGGTGGGCAGGGGAGTAAGGGGGGTCCCATTGATAACCATTCCAAATAAGACAGAAGGTGGTCTGATTGCTTAATATTAATGTTATTTAAAAAAAAATTAACTAGAAATATGCCAATACATTTACAAAGAAAAGGTCTGCAAAATTTTCTTTACGTTTGTTGCTTTCTGTTTTTTTTATTATTAAGTCATTAAATGTTTGTTTTACTTGAATTTGTTTTTGCTACATAGTAAAGTCACTCGGGTGATGTACAAAAACGGAAAAAATCATTAAGGCTTGTTCTGTGTTCGTTTTTGCACAAGTTTTTTTTTTTTTTTTAATTAATTAAAAAGTGTAAGCTGTTATGCTTCAACGGACGTCAGTCGCACGGAGTTGTGCTGCCTCCTGCTCGTGCGCTGACACACCACAGTGGACATTCTGCTCTGGGACAGCGTTGGGTTTGCCTGGCCTGGTGTCTAGGGAAGAAACATGCTGCTTGAAAGGCTTTCGATGCGGGTTCTTGTAAAATCCCCCTAACCTTAGCACTAGAGCCAGCCTGGCCCCGTCGTAGACACACCAGCGGAGAGGACTGGTCTGCGGTCGTTCGGAAATCGCCTCAACGTGCTCATGAGAACTTCTTTTGATTTGAAGAGCAGGAGAGGGCGTGTCCTTTGCATTGGACAACAGAATAGTTGGGGGGGGGAGGGGATGCATTCCTTACATTTATACGAGTGTGTAGTTGTAGTGTCTGTTTTTTTCCGTAAGAATGACATTGTTTGGCAGGTAACTCATGTCGCCCAAGTTCCTAGCACCCTGAGGAAAGTCATTTCCTGCCTGTCATTCCATGTACTGTAATTCAACCCCAATCCTGAAAATCAACCACGACACTGAAACGTACTCTGATGGTGAGTTTTAGCGATTACTTGTGAGCAGAACAGTGTGGGTACAGTTGTACTGTTGTTGGTATTTTTCACGGGGGGGGGGGGGGGGGGGGGGGGGTTGGGGGGGTCATTCATACAGTTCGATACTGTTTTCCAAAAAAGAGTGTTATGACCTGAATTTAAGTTTTTTTTTTTTTTTTGCGCTGCTAAAAGCTACAATTTTGTTTCATACTTATATACAAATAACGTTACAATAGGTGTAATGTGTCACGTAAGTGTGCTGCTATTTTATAAACCTTTGTACCATAGTATAATTGTTATAACGCTTAGAAACGTTCCGAATACAGAAGCAGAGGGAAAGAAAACGTTAGACGAGTGTGTGACTGGAAACGCTTTCTGTAAAGTTTTCTCGATTAACGCGTCTGTCCATTTCCTGTCCTTTCCCTGCGTCACACCCTGCAAAGGTGGGCTTTTCACGTATCGGAGGATCGCGGCGATGAGCTCAGCAGGGGCGTATCCCAGTATTTCACAATATCACGGTCATTCAGGGGGCAGGGGCTCTGGGGTCCATGCAGGAAATGACAGGTTTCCCATGTTGTTGCCCCCCCCCCACTAAAACAGGGAACAAGTGAATCAAAGGTCCCAGCATGGACTGCGTAGTTAGTGGGGGGGTCACCAAAACAAAGAGATACCCATTGAACTTCAGTACTGGGTTTTTACAGAAATTTATCAACCAGTCAGATACTCATAAGCGATGTCGCCAAATATGAGACTGTGGGCAACTTATAAGGGTTTTACAAACACAGTGTGACCCTTTTGTATCATCTTCCTATTATGTCTGTGCAACGGCAAGTCGGTTATGAAGATGCTGCCACAGCTTATATCTACAACAATTCTACTTTCCATACATGAAAAATAACGACCTCCTTCTTAGGAGGTCTCAGAGATGAACTCTGGTCAATAAAATTCATGTGTTCTCCTTATGAAGTTTTAAAAAGGGGTTACTGTTTTATTTTCTTCCACTATAAACCACATTGTGTACCTCAGTATGTCAGTTGCACAAACTCTGTTCAATAAACGTCTGCTTTAATGAGTGTGATGTCATACTGGCTTATCGTTACTATCCTGTCTGTCTTCTTAAATAAAATAATTATTTTTGCTTGAAACTGAGCAGTTTGCGGCCTGTCAATGTGTCCTGGAGCAACTTCTAGGAAGGGGACTGGATCAGAAACTGGGTTGGAGGAGACTGGGAATATGTATCCTGCTGGAAATTGAGTTGGGCAGAATCGGAAGTGGAAAATAGTGTCCATTGAAGAGTATTGGGCATTTGCAAATTTTTTATATTAAGATGCTAAAATGAGCTTTCCCACTTTGAAAGTGGGAAAAGACACCGGTGCCGATTACAGGGCTGCTTCTAGTTATTTAAAAGATCTGGGCTAAGTCAAGTTTACCTGGGGCTTGACTTGTTTTGTTTTTGGAGGAAGATTGGCGTTGGGGCTAAAGTACTCAGGGCTTAGCTTAAAATACTCAAGGCTATAGCCCTGAGTAGGGATGCCAAGCGGTCAATAACCTCACCATGAACAAAGTGTTCCTGCTGTTGTTCTGTTAAGCACACACCGTAATCCCAGTGTCCTACAGCAGCACTTCATGGGATGATGGATTCTGCAGTACCTAATGTTTAATATCTGTGCAACTGAGATTGCCAACAAGTAGTCAATGTTCTGCATGCATGCAGTCAGGTCTGATTGTTGAGAAAATCACAGCGCTTACTAACTTTTCTCATGAGAAACACTAGATATCGTTTCTGAAAATGAGGAATGTACCTTTTGTAACAAGAGTTATTTCTTCTGGAATTGCTAAGCAAGCCAAAAATAGTATGAAAAAGAAATACAAAAATGACAGTGTGCTACAGTACATGAGATAAAGTTCAGATGTTAGGGTGAGATATCAGATTCCTGGAGGTCAGAGGAAGTAACTTCCAGTAACTTCAAGATGTCACCAGTGACTTGGCACCACAACCCTGAGCATAATTAGCAGTCAGAAGATTAATGGATGGATGAAATACTGCATGGTAGATAGGGCTGGGCAATTAATCGAAAATTATTCAAAACCGACATGCAGAACCTCTAACCAACGTAACCTTGCCCATGTCAGTTACTTAAGTTTTTTTTTCATTCCCTTAATACTTAAAGTACAGTGTGTGTTCGCATAGACTGTCGCCTTAAGAACACACTGCATGTGCTGTCATGTGACTCCACCCCATCCAGTCTGTGACATGGAAGCATCATGGTAGCGAACTCAAACACCGACCCAACTGAGCAACGTAAATAGCAGCGCTTTCTGTTTTATTATCTTATATGCATGTAATAAAATATACAAAATGTCAATTAGATGGAAATCTGCCTGAGAAATAATTTTTTTTTTTTTTAATCGGTTATAATAATAATAAGCTTATAGCAATCAGTCTCACACAGACATGATCACTATATATAAACAGTTTCCAATGTAATTTATTTTGCTTGCAAGAAATTATTTTCTACATTTTTAGGGAACCTGCGTTTTACATTAAAACTGTGACTGTTTTCGCAGGATGTTTTTCATCTAAAGAGATCTGTGCTTTCAATTCAGTTGTTGGCCATAAGTGGTTCATTTGCGTGTTTCCTTCAGTTATTTTACAACCATTAAGATGTACAGCCCTCTATTAGAAAAAATAGCCCAGCTTTAACAGTTGAGCATATTTACAGCGAAAACCTTGTCCCTGAAATACGGGCAAAAGAATAATTGTTCATTAATCGTAATCAAAGTAAAATGTTCAATAAATCGTGACATTGATTTAAGGTCATATCACCCAGCCCTAATGGTAGAGATATTGACAATGGGATGTTTTTATTGCTTTTCAAAACAATCGATGAAAAGTGAGTCAAAACACTTTGTTTCAAATCTATCATTGAACATCTAATTTATTGTGCCTGGTCATGTGACCTTAAGGGAAACAGAAGTTTTAATTGACCACTTGTGTCATCCATCCATTTTCTGTAGCTGCTTGTCCTATTCAGGGTCACAGGAGTCCAGAGCCGATCAGCACAAGGCAGGAAATAACCCAGGATGGTATGGAACCCATCACAGGGCACACTCACATACCACAGGGAGGACATACAAACTCCACACACATAAAGCTAGGGTGGAGACTTGAACCCTGGTCCCAGAGGTCTGAAGCAACAGTCTGAGCCACTGGGCCACCCAATCAGTGCACCTGGCACCAGCCCTCACCTGCTCTGACTCTTATTCGTCCATATGCACAAATCAGAGGCAAGAGTTTCCACGTATCAGGTACCTTTATATTTACATGTGAAAGAATTAATTAACTTCTGCATGTCTTTTTGTAGGAACTAACCATTTTAGCGCAGACCTGAACTACCAGTGTACTTCGTAATCGCTACAGCCCAGTACACAGAAAATGGTGACGCAGCGCTACAAAACTGTGACGCAAAAGCGAAAGCGACGATCTAGAGAAGTCGCAGTCGGGGCGCCGCTACCATGCTCACCTTCGGCTTGACCATAATCCGGCAGTAAGTAACGACGGAATGGGGCCATCTGGGTCCCTGAAGGTCTGCCGGTGCATGTTAGCCTTTAACCGGAGGAGGGGCGGCGGAGACGGCTCACCGCAGAGGCGTTTTGAGGCAAAATACCGCTACCGAAATACGGTGATTCGGCCGCCTCGCATGCGTCCGGCCGCCAGTGTTTTACTTTAGCTGTCTAATGAACGTCGTGTCTGACCTGATCTCAGGAATCCTAGCACAGACACCACGTGAAACGCAACGTCGTTAGTACGCCGCAAATGAAGGGAGGGGCGGGGTAGGGGGTCATATTACCGTTAGCTTCCGTGCCTACATGAAGGTCAGAAAGCACCGGTGTTTAAACATAAGACTTAATTCATCCAAGAGATCCTTTCCTGTTCCCTGCATGTCAAATATATGTAACTTAACAGCGGCTTTTGAACAACGGAGGTTTCACCTGGTGCGCCATCGCAGTCTGTGTGTAGCTGATTGAAAAGCGCTCAGGAAGCCCGGCCCCTTGCCGTGTGCATCCTCGCCGTACACTTCCACGTGACCTCACCATGACTCTCCCTGTTCCCTTCTAGTGGAGAAACCCAATACAATAAGGACAAGCTTCTCCAAGGTACCACTTCTGACCTCATCCCCATGTAACGCCGATCTTCCTTTCACAGGGTTGTCATCTCTCACGCATTTGGCGTGACGCTCACACTTTCAAACTCTCACGCTCTCGCAAGAAATCTTACTGCAATTCTATATTGTTCCATTATAAACCTAAAATTAGCTACACCAAAAGCGTTGGAGGAGTTGAAACTCGACGGACTATTTGCAAGATAATACAACTGTTACATATATGTAAATGAGCGTGCATACGTGTGCAGACTTGTCTCAAATTGACGATCTCTCTCCGGCCCAGTAACGAAGTTGGCAACCCCGCTTTCATATTAAACACCGTAATACATCGTGAGTTAGGGGGGCCTGCAGGTCCCCTGTACCACACGTACGCCTGAAATCATCTTTGCATGACATAACAGCGCAGTCTCCTCCGTGGACTCGCAGGGCAGGGCGTAGATGCACCCCTGTCCGACGCGGGCAGGCAGCAGGCTGTGGCTGCGGGGCGCTACCTCAGGCAGCTGAAGTTCACCAATGTGTTTGTCAGCGATCTGCAGCGGGCCAGGCAGGTAGGCCCTCGGTCGTTATGGAAACGGTATGTGTCTGTGTGGGAGGGGGGGTCTGCTGTTCATGGCATATGCAAGGTTTAAACCTTTACACTTACATAACCCTAAACTGATTTACCCCCTACCCCTTAAGAATAAGTGTGAATATGGTTTGAATAACTTCCCTTCCTGACTAGATCTTGTGTTTCTCAAGTCAGTCCTGTAAAAAAAATAAGCATTGTAATTGTAATTTCCATCCATCCATTTTCCAAACTGCTTATCCTACTGGGTTGCGGGGGGTCCGGAGCCTTTCCCGGAAGCTGTGGGAGGCAGGGAACAACCCAGGATGGGGGGCCAGCCCATCACAGGGCACACTCACACACCATTCACTCTCAAATGCATTCCTACGGGCAATTTAGCAACTCCAATTAGCCTCAGCATGTTTTTGGACTGTGGGGGGAAACCAGAGTACCCGGAGGAAACCCCACGATGACACGGGGAGAACATGCAAACTCCACACACATGTAACCCAGGCGAGACTCGAACCCGGGTCCCAGAGGTGTGAGGCAACAGTACTAACCACTGCAACACCACGCCGCCCCGTAATTGTAATTTAAATGTAGTAAAAAAATAGACCGGGGTTATCGTCAGCAATTGAGAAACATCTGAATCTGAATTTTCCAGTAAGTTAAATGAGCATGTTTCCATGTATGGTAAAAGCTTTAAGGGCCAGATTTACTGTGTGGGTGTTTAGCAGACAAATGATTCAAATTCATTAAAAAAGTTTTTTTTTTTTTTGCAAATCAGACAGAATCCTCAATAGAAACACACTGGCTGTGTGAAAAGCTGTGATTTTCACTCCCACATAGTTTTATCATTCAGGAAGAAAAGGTTACAGTAGTGGGGAAAATATTTTTACTGGGAAGATTATTCAGCAAGTTAAGAGGATGTGAGGCATCATTGTGCAAAATACCATGTTTATACTAATAATTTCAAAGTCTGGACATTTACTTTGTGGTTCTGTTGAATCATTCATTCCTGTTGAGCATCTCTCTTATTTCCAGTATAACCTATTAAAAATATTTCAGACCACATTCACAATCCCAGGACATGTTCAGCTGTTTGGCCCTTCAGCAGTTACCCATCCTGTTGTAGAAATTTACCGAATTTGGAGGAGAGTGTCGGTAATCAGAGTGATGATGTAATAATGTGAGAGTGATGTAATAATGTGAGTGATGATGTAATAAAATGTCCCTTAACCACAGACATGGTTCCCAGCAAGAGACCCCAAGCAGCCTCGCTCTCATTCTTTGTGTTTCAGACCGCCGACATCATCCTCAGACACAACTTGCATAGCTCCGATGTTGAAATCGTCTCTGACCCTTTGCTCAAGGAGCGGGTGAGTGAAGATCTGAGCTTTTGATGGCTGCTGTGTTGGGGCTGGGCCCAGTCACAGGGCAGTGGGAATAGGGGAGGGTGTAACCTTAAAGCATGGAATGTTGATTCTCTGATCTCCTGCTCTGTACCAATGGAAGCACAGCCAGACTGATCTTTGACCTCTGTGCAGAGTTTTGGGATTGCAGAGGGACGTCCAGTGGAGGACCTGAAGAACATGGCCAGGGCAGCTGGTCTATCCTGCCCAGAATTTACCCCGCCTGAGGGAGAGACTCCAGAGCAGGTGAGGGGGGAGTGGGACCCCGATAATGCCATGTGTGTGGTGGACTACACAGTCTCTTCCTCCTGTTGACCTCACTGCATTTTTAAGTGTAATACACAAAAGAAACACTAGAGGGCCATAAAACACTGCTGGACCAAGTCATTCCTGTGTTCTTTAGATGATTAACTTTTTTTCGCTAACATCTTTACTGCTACAATAGTTGCTGCTCTGACTCTTCAGATGCACTGTAAACTAGTCAGATTTATGATGAAACATAAATGGCGTGTACAAGCAGATGGAAGGTGTGTTCCTTTAAGTTAGCGAGATAAGAGACCAAGTAACTGATGAATGAATGGTGACTTTTGCCAGCATCTCTAAGCATATGCAGCTGTAGAATTTGAATAATAATAATAATGTTTTATAAATAATTATTTATAAAAGGTGGGATTGACAGGGTAAACCTTTTTGAATTGGTGAAATACTCCCTCTGATTACCTGCTCGATTTCAAGCCTACTGGGCATTTTTGCACTATCAGCGCGAATGAGGTAAGATGCGATCTACACTGGGGTCGCTGAGCTCTTGCCCTCTCCTCCGGGGATCGGATTTCGCCCCATGATGTGGTAAATTTCCGTTGACCGGGGCAATCTTCGTGCGTAAGCACATGTTCCAGTGCTGCCCTCGTGGGTCTCGGACATTATGTCCACGCAGTAGCCAGTGAGCAGGTCTCTCTGGTGATATCTGTGGTGACCATCTCTGGGACTTTCAAGAACGTCATAATTTCCTGTAGATACGTCATGACGGCACAGGGATTCCTGCCCTATCGGAGCGCCGGGATATGATATCGCACCCTGCTCATCGGCTCATAGTTCGATTCTGAGCGGAGATGGTAGATTCTCGTACGACATCGCCGTGAGCCAGGCCTCGTGATAATCGTGTCTTTATCATGAGTCTGGGACACATCCGCGGCTGCTATGTTCACTTTAACCAAACTCTGTGCTAATGCAGATCTAATCTTGTTCCGAATGCTGAAGCGAGGTGATATTTCAGAGAGATATACGGTGTTGCGTTCTGCTAATTCAACAAGACGTGCCTCTTTAATTCACTTGACGGCGCCTGATGGAAATTTGACCGTGGTTTTTTTTTGTTCCAAAATTCATATGCTCCACTGAAGAAGGAAGTCAGACCCTTGGTGAAATTTACGTTGTAACATCAGATTAAAGGGTGCAAAGCTCATTGACTGCATAGTCCGAAAATTAGATTCAGATAGAAATAAAATATAAAGACAAGATTCAAAAATGAAGATACAGGTAATGAAATGTGGATGCTTCTGTCAGCTGAGATTTGTTCTTTACCTTTTGATAGTTATTTTTTTACTTTATTTTAAGTAACAACAGTATATTGCAGTGGGGCCAGTGTCCACATAGTCTGCATGTAGTCCAGTGTCAGTGTCACATGCAACAGCAAACTATAGCCTGCAGTAAAATGAAAAGTGGTCAGCTCTGCCTTAATGAAAAGCATTAAAGCAATGACAGCAAAAACAAAAAAAAGTAACAATGCAATAAATGTTTAATAAATAAAGAACAAAAAGTTATACTGAAAAAAGAAAACCAGAGAGAAAAGGAAAAAAGTTACATATTTCACGCGTCTCTGCACAGTTTGTCAGATATCGGGTCGCTGGCCGATGATGGCGTGCCGTGTGATGTCATCAGAGCATCAGGTAAATGGCGGGTTGCTTTCCAGGTTTGGTTTTGACGGGGTGGGGGGGTCAGTTGCGGGTTCGAGCCATGGGGATGGAGAGGCTCACCACCACGTGTTCCCCGCAGGTCAAGCTACGCATCAAAGCTTTCATGGAGACCTTGGTCTGCCGCATGGCCGCAGAGCACTGCAGCAACGGGCAGCTGGGTCCCGAGCTGCAAGGGCCCCCCACCGGCCTTCCTGATGACGGCATCCGGGCTCTGGCCCCCCACGCCTTGGTGGTCAGCCATGGCGCCTACATGCGCGTGGCAGTGCGCTACCTGGTGGAGGACCTGCACTGCGGCGTGCCATGCAACGCCAAGCTCTCCCACATGTTCTCTGCCTGCCCCAATACGGGCATGTGCCGCTTCGTTGTCACGCTGCCCGCCAGCAAGCCACACCTGCCGTCCGCCGCCATCCGCTGCATCTTTGTCAACAGGAAGGACCATCTGAAGGCCGCCAAGGAGGAAGTGTAGCAGCAGCGAGTGAAGACTGGATTTACCCAGAATCCTCTGGGAGAAAGTGGTGCATACCTCACTCTAGTGAAGATCTTATTTATTTGAACTCCTGTATTGTTCTTATACAGGCATGTAATTATCAATAACAAATGAAAACCCCATTTAAAGGGGTGTGCAGTTGCCGTCCGTTAAATTTTAAGGAATTTCCATCCCCACTACAAAGCAATATAAACGTGATTATTAATACGTCATAATTGTGTTTGCACGTTTATAAGGTATTTCAACTGTCTACGGATGTTCAAATAGCGCTTCCTGACGTAAGCTCTAGATCACCAAAAACTGGATGGATGCATGGATGGATGGATGAGTGAATGGATAGAAAAGCATTTTAAATGCAACCTGCAGCATTAGCTGTGTCGATGCACTGAAAGTTTTCGTTTTTAATGCAGTGCTAATGAGAATCAGCCAGTTAGGCAATTTTGCCAAAGGTGGCATCTCTGTGTTTGTTTTATTTTCGACAAGAAAAAAGTATTAACTTATTTATGTGGAGGACAATACTTGCACATTTTACTGTAATAAATGTTCATTTGTGTTCTTAAAGAGCCTTGTCGGTTCTCTTTTTGTTAATCCAATTGAAAGCTTGGCATGGCTGGGTTTTAGGCTAAATGGGCGCATGATTGGCTGGTTTTTAGGCTAAACTGCCGCATGATTGGCTGGTTTTTAGGACATACGGTCGTGTGATTGGCTGGTTTTAGGATATACGGTCGCGTGATTGGCTGGTTTTTAGGCTAAACGGGCGCATGATTTGGCTTAATCAAGTGACAGTCTGCACTACACATTAAAATGTTTGCGTCCACTCAAAGCTGAGGTGCTGCTTGTTTTTGACCTGCCTTGCTGCTCTGGCCCCTGTTACTCTTCCCCTCAGGTACTGATTTTTATTTTATTGCCCCTGACACTAGTAATTCACTGGTTGCATGTGTCTCATCCATACTGAGGATTTGGACATACTGCTTAGTTCACATACTATATTTCACCTACTACACAGCAAACAAGTACTCGATTTCAGACGCACCATAAAAACAGAGCAAAGCACCACAGACAGCGAGTCCTGGATCGACTCCTGAGTTTTATGAAGTCGCCTACTGCTGGAAGCATCTCTGCTCAAGCAGTGTTTGTAGAGGATCTCACATCTAATCCCATGTCATGTTTCTCCTTCCAAAATCCAACACAAGACAACCATGATCTTCTTGTATTCCGCTGATAGTATCTTGGTTGACTGTACAGATCATAGATACCCCACAGAACCTATGGTAATGCCAGCATTCACTGTCGGAGGGGCACATGGGCTGGAAGCCCAGCAAAACTCCCTGACATGAGCTGCGTTTGCAGTCGGATCCTTTCTGTCATTAGAGAAACATAAACGCAATTAACTTGTAAGTGTATCGACGATCCAACCTGCTTGGTTTTGAAGAGGTCTGAAACACGCCGCCCAGAACAGACGTCTTGGTTCCGGCTAAAGGTTCCACCCACAGACCCCAGTCAGGACCTTCCGGAATGTACCGTCATGAATATTCCAGCGGAAAGACAAGAACTCTGGGGCACAGGGAGCATGACACCTCCAAAAATAGGTCCCGTATGCTTGGCGTACACCTGGACTTGATAAAGCTTGATGGGCATGAGAGTTTCCAGAATCTATTGATGGAAAACCTGAGTAATGCAAGAGACTAAGTTGCATTTTTTAAAATAGAACAGTAGGATTGTCAGCTGTAAACGTAAACTTTGCTCTCTCATGCCTACGTCAACATTACTTGCTGCCCATCAGACACACAGACAAATACTGTATTGTACGAAAGTCTTAGGCAGGGAAAGAAAATGTTCAAAGCTATTTATCTGGGCAATAAGTGTGCATTTTCTCAGAAATAAAACAATTTAACATTACAGCATTAATGGACTGATTAAATTTAATTTCAGCTCAGTAAATTAATTGATTAGTTAAAAGCGCATGGGTATACAATGATTTCGGGAGAAGCTTTGAGATGGCTAAGCAAACAAACTTGGACAGATGTAATTTCATAGTTTTACACCAACACAGAGATCATTTAAACATCATTTTCCTTGTTTAAGACTTCTGCATGGTACTGTATGCAGGCAAGAGCAAGTCTAGAGGTCACAGTCTGTGGTGAGCGCGGCTAACCGAAAAGTTAGATTCGATAACCGCTAAGATGCTAACTCCAAAGTTTGATTTGATAACTCTATACTGATAAACCACAAAGAAAAAATTAGCAGAAGCAAACAATTACCTATAACCGTTAACTTTTATTTTATGTGTTTAGCTTCTGTTTGGTTTTTGGTTCTGAAGCCCTTAAAAACATACACAGAGCTAAGATTTTAACTTGTTTAACCCTGACTTTAGACTTGAGTGATTAACAGGCAATATTTAGAACTTACCCAATTGGATACTGCTGGATTCTGTCGCATCTCTGGAATAAACTTGTTTTGACATTTGTAAGCCTTTTCTTTCTTCAAAGTAGCCCTATTTTGCAACTAACTCATGCTGACATTTTGCCCTCAGCGAAGCCGCTTGGGAATAACTAACATGGCGCCATTTACCCGGAACTAGGAATGAGGTTCTCAGCTCTTTATTGGTCTATAGCTCTGTCAATCAGAAATACATCCTGGGTCCTGTATCACGAACCAGGATTTCTTGGTTTTCCTCTGACATTGCTAACCTTTCCCACTCATGTCGATTTCTTCTCTTCGACATCAGAAAGGTTCGTCCATTTCTTTCCACACAGGCCACTCAGGAACTTGACATCTGGAGACTAGACTGTAACTCACTCCTAGCAGGTCTGCCTCTGAGAGCCATTCATCCAGAATGCAGCTGCCCAAAACTGCAACAGCACCCTCCTACCTAAAAGAACTTATCTCACCCCACGCTGCGCCATGCTCTCTCCGATCCTCCAGCACTGCTCGGCTGGTCCCACCATCTCTCAAGGTACAAGGTAGACAAACATCTAGACTCTTCTCTGTTTTGGCACCTATGTGGTGGAATGAGCTTCCCCTAAATGTCTGAACTGCTGAGTCATTAGGTGTCTTCAAACGACAACTCAAAGCCTACCTCTTTTGGATATACTTGGATTAGCATTTCCAGGATTGTACTCTTATTATTTAAAAAAAGTGTCTTACTTGCCAACAAGTTTTTTTTAGAGTGATAGTATTGTTAGCTGGGTTCCACTGAACCAGTATCAGAATGTATTAACTGGTGAGACGTCTAAGCACTTATGGAAGTCTCTCTGGATAACAGTGTAAAATGTAAATGTTAAATCCGACAAGTCATCGTCCAATCATGTGTTGTGTTTACACGTAGTCAGCCAACAGAATGCTAGATAGACTCTTGAAGACACGCTCACAACAAATAGGAACAAATATGTTGTTGTAAGATTTTAAGGGTTACAAACATTTTTGACTTTATTCACTTTGCCTCCAAATAAATGTTAGCGGATTTACAGTTAGCGGCACTAAGCTTAGCGAAAGCTAATTGGTCTGCTGACAGTTTAGTGGAACCCTGCCCACCACAGAAGTCAAGAGTATCCCAGCTTTTAAGAGCCTTTCTCAGGGGCCTAAAGGCAGCATCTGTACATCCATCTGCCAGCCTCAGCATTCACGCTGATGACTTTCTGATCACAAGCATCAGTCCTAACACTGGCTGAGTCGCACCCCCCCCCCCCCCCCATATCATACCACAACCTCACTGGACACACATGCCTTTCGGAATAGCTGCTCTTTCCTTGAAACAGACTGACCAGATTAATTCTGGTGAAAGTCATGATGCTTAATTGATTTCACTTTTTTAATCCAGTGAGTTTAGATGAAGGGGCAGACATATGAAAGGAGGATGTTTAAGCCTTGCGACCATGGCCAGCCCGTAGCATAGGCAATCTTCTTTGCCGAGAAGATTGACAGAATCTGTCAGACATTCTCTCCCTCATCCACTACACTACACACTAAGGATTTCCCTCCCCCCTCACTGGCCCAGTTTTCCGGTCTTATGGCAGATGAGATCATGAAAGTCATCTCATCTTCCAACTCTACCACCTGCCCACTTGATCCAATCCCTTCTGCATTGTTTCAGACAATCTCTCTAGACCTTCTCCCCTTCATCACGACTATCATTAATGGCTCCATAACCTCCGGTCATGTACCGACAGCATTCAAAATAGCCAGGGTCATTCCCATCCTAAAAAAACCCACTCTAAATCCCTCAGACACTTGCAGCTACCGACCAGTATCGCTTCTTTCCTTCCTTTCAAAAATCCTCGAACGTACAGTCTACAACCAGCTTTCTCTCTCTTTCTCAGAACAACCTCCAGGATCCTAATCAGTCTGGCTTTAAAGCAGCTCACTCTACAGAGACTGCCCTCTTAGCAGTCACTGAGAAGCTACATGCTGCCAGATTAGCCAAACTGTCATCTGTCCTCATCCTTCTTGACCTATCAGCAGCATTTGACACGGTCAACCACAAAACTCTCCTATCCATCCTTAGGAGTCTTGGCATTGGTGGCTTGGCCTGGCGCTGGCTGGCTTCCTACCTAGAAGGCCGAACATACCAAGTGACATGGAATGGATCCACATCTACACCACATTGTCTTTTCACCGGTGTCCCTCAGGGCTCGGTTCTTGGCCCTCTCCTATTCTCCCTCTATACTAAATCTCTTGGCGAAGTTATATCCTCACATGGCTTCTCCTACCACTGCTATGCCGATGACACTCAACTCATCCTCTCCTTCCCTCCCTCAGACACTCATGTCTCCACTAAGATCTCTGCATGCTTGGCAGACATCTCATCTTGGATGACCACTCACCAGCTAAAACTCAACACTAGTAAAACTGAGCTGCTTTACATCCCGGCTGACTCATCCCCCCTCCAGGACCTTGCGACCTCTTTCGACAACTCCCTGATCCGTCCTTCGGTTTCTGCTAGAAACCTTGGAGTTACCATGGATGATCGGTTTTCCTTTTCCTCACATATCGCCAGTCTTTCTCGCTCTTGTCGGTTTCTCCTCTTTAACATCAGGAGGATACGTCCATTTCTTTCCACTCAGGCTACCCAGATACTCGTCCAGTCCCTCGTCATCTCACGCCTTGACTACTGCAACTCGCTTCTAGCGGGTTTACCACTGAGCGCCATCCGTCCCCTCCAACTGATTCAGAATGCAGCTGCTCGTCTTGTTTTCAACCTTCCCAAGTTCTCCCACACCACTCCTTTGCTGCGCTCCCTCCACTGGCTTCCTGTAGCTGCCCGCATCAGATTCAAAACACTGATGCTCGCATACAAAGCCAAAAATTCTCTGGCACCATCCTACCTAAAGGACCTCATCACACACCGCACTGCACCACGATCTCTCCGATCCTCCAGCACTGCTCGACTGGTCCCACCTCCCCTCAAGGCACAAGGAAGACACACATCTCGGCTCTTCTCTGTCCTGGCACCTAATTGGTGGAATGAACTCCCCCTAGATGTCCGAACAGCTGAATCCTTGAATGTCTTCAAGCGACGACTCAAAACATTCCTTTTTCAGAAATACCTGACGTAGTACTTCTGAACTCTTACTCGGCTCTTCTCTGGTGTATGTGTGTTTAAAAAAAAATAAAAATTCTGTACTTCTCAACGGAGTTTTCAGACAGATGGTATTCATAGCTTTGGTCCTTATTGAGCTAGCATCGGAAATTCATCGCAGAGTCTCAAAGCACTTATGTAAGTCGCTCTGGCTAAGGGCGTCTGCCAAATCCTGTAAATGTAAATGTATAGGCAAATGCTAAGGACGACATCCATCTAGGGAGCGCCACAAACGGGGGAAGAAAAAAAGTGTAACATTCCACTATTCTTAAAGCTAGTTGGTATTAATGTCTTAATATGAAAAGAACAAGCCCACATGAATTTACCTGCTTAGCAAAGCCTATTAAGTAGTAATAATAATGATGATGATGATGATACGTAACTTTCCTGTGAGGCCCACCCCCTCCTTTGTAAATCCCTTCAATAACGAACTCGAACACAAGTTGATCTCTGATCACAGGCATTTATTCGCGTATCCATCCGAGAGTGCCGTGAGAACTAGATAAAATAAAGCACATAAATCATAAAATGAATAAGAAAAAACACATTTTCCTTAAAATTACCAAACACAAATATAAATACAGCTCGCTCACGCCATTAAATTGCAAAATGGACATAAAATCTCGTACCTCATTGGCCGCGTTAATTCAATAGGAGATAAAGAAAGAAATTTATGACTGCAGCTTATATAATAACTACAATCTCCCTAAATATTGACACTTACGAATTACAACACTTTCTCATCCGCATAACAAATACTGCACTTAACTGAGCAAAACGAAAATGTTACCAGCAAAACTGACCAGACCCCAACCCAAACGCAAGATTAGTTCCGCTATATAAATACTACAAAGATCCTTTCAAACATATGCCTTTAAATATAATTGTGATAATTACTAAAATCTTTATTGAAATCAAACAATGCTACGATTTCAGTTATGTTTAAATTATTCTTATATTTAAAGTAATTAAATAAACTCAGGCCGGTCGATCTTACAGGAGACATAGGCGGCCACCTAGGGTTCCAAATTCTTAGGGGACGCCGACTTGCCTTCCTATGCCTGGGAGAGAGGGCGCCGGCGCTGATGCTGCCTAGGGCGCCTCATCGGCTAGGACCGTTACTGCTTGCGACAATGGAGGAATGATTAGTGTATGTGAGGTTTAAAAGGCTGATAGGCGTGCTGGTTTGAAGCTCTAGAATGGTCCGTCCAGCCAACTCAGTATAGCTGGGGGGGGGGGGTGACATCCGAGCATCGCTGAACACCTCTGAGAAACACTTAACAGCTTGTTAAGTCCACGCCCTGCTAAAAGAAATCAAGGCTGGTCTGAGAGCACAAGGAAGCACGATATTATGAAAATGTTCCTAAAGTGTCTTTTTATGACATGGGAAGGCCAAACTCATCGTAAAATAATCAGCAAAGGGGTGACAGCTTCCAGCAGTAGATGCTGATGAGGCTCAGCCATTCATCGGACAAGGCTGGAGGCCCACAACTTGCTGGTAATTTCAGTTCATTTGTACCATTATAAATAATCCACTGAGCCAGAAAATTCATAACCATATAATTTATTAGTGAAAACGTTCATAATCCAAAAAAAAACAATACATATAAAATATTTTTCATTCTATCTGACAATATTAGGAATCAGCATAAATATTATAAATAACTGAATACATTTAAATAAATAAATATTTCTGATATTATCTGGGTCCTCGCTGGTGGTGTCCAGCACCTGCAACACAGCTGTTCTCGTGAATTTCTAACACTGCCTTGTTTCAAAGATTGTTTTTGCATGTCACACGTGGAACAGTTCACCTCACAGATCGCTCCTAGTCCCTGAAAAATCAGATGAAGGGGTTACTCTCTGAAGGAGATAGCACAGCATTACCAGGAAACCTGCTTATCAGCTTGAAATGTTACATATTCTGAGCATGGAAGAAGTGAACTACTGGTCTGTTTAGGCCCAAACACAGCTTATAGATCCTTATACAGCCAAGCAAAGTAATCCATCTGACAAAAAGCTGTCATCCCAGCTACAAGAACACTCACAGCCATATCAGCTGAGGCTAAGAAGACTATTCAAATGTGACTTATGATTAGCCACGGCAGAAATAAAGAAACCAAATGTAAATTAGAGGAACTGTTTTGCAGAGAATCTCCTACTATTATGGCCTTTAAAAAAACTTTAATGAGAGGGTTTTTCAGACCAGCTGGAGAAAACGCAGCCCCCCCTCCACCCCCCCCCCCCACCCCCCCACTACAACTTCCTCAGCCCATATTCCGTGGGCTGTTCAGGTGCTTGGAATGCACCTGCAGCGGGTCGTCGTAGAAACTGGAAATGACCGTCTCCCTGGAAACCGCTCGGCCCAGCTCAGGTAGCTCGACGTCCTGGTCCTGGTCCAGGTCCAGATCTGGGTACTGCATGGAGTCAGAGCCCTCCCAGGGCTGGGGGTGCATACGGAGTGGGTCAGCCAGGTCCACCTGGCGGTTCCTCCTCTCCCTGCGCAGGAGCCTCTCCAGAGGCACCGTGTTCCTCTCAGACAGGAACAGCGAGGAGGTGGGCAGGTTGTGACCTTCCACAAATGGCTGCTTGGCCCCCTCCAGGTTGAGAAGCATGCCATTCCGACAAGAGTAGTAGACGTCCCTGTGGTTCTCCAGAAGCTTGTGGTGGAACAGGCATTCGTCTCTGTTACAGACAGTCTGAAATAAGGACACATTCAGTCATTAAATCCAGCTTTCCCTACGTGTAAAATAACCTAAGTTGGTCACCAAAGCTTTAATGCTTAGAGGAAGCATTTCCATGGACACTTACAGAAGTGAAAGGATTTCCGTCTGCATCCATGCACAAGTACCGGTTGCTCTTCACGCCGAATATCGCTACGCGGTCTCTCGCTTCTGACTTCAGTAAAATGACACCTGTTAGGGAGCGCAGCAAGTACACGGATTAGAAACATCCGGAACATTTCATGCAAGTAACGCAAAAAAAAAGATATGAAATGACTTACTGTAAGAAGTCCTTCTCGTGGTTTTCCTAACTTGGCCGCTCAGACTGATCTCTAGGTAGAAGTTGTTGATGTCCGAGGATGTCTGCAGGTGTACGTATCTTTTTGGGTTTCCCCAGTTGGACCCAAGCAGCGGAGAAGGATTGGGCATGGAGAGGACCAGCGTGAAGCTTGTTAATGCAGCCAGGCACAGCGTGATCAGAGACGGATGCATGGCTATACTGGACGGACAACTGAGGCTGTCAAATCCAGACTTCTCCAAAGGCTGATCCAAGCCTGTCCACGTCGCAGCAGGAGATTATTCTGATGTCCCAAGGGCTTGCGTGCGGCTATTTAAAGCCGCCGGGTGCCACTCCTTGCTCACATCTTTGACAGCGCCCTCGCCCCCAAAACAGATGTGGAGATCCCTGAGGACGCAGAATTAAGGAAATAAGCAAGGAAGGAGTGCATCGGGGTTCCGGCGCTGCCTGTTTACGTTTGAATGTAATTTGGCACAGCGGTTTTTCAGCAAGCAATTTCCGTGCCCCCATTCTCCTCAATCCGCCCAGACAAACCGAGGATATTATGCAAACATACAGGAGCTATACTTAAGGGCGCAGCTGGACGCAGCGTGAGATTGTGTGCATTTTCTGTGCCAACTATAGTGCGGCATTTCCTATAATAAAGCATATAGTAACATGATAGAAGAATTAGCTCCATGTTTAGAAAAAGTTTGAAATGCGGAAGGAAAAGATTTTCTTCCTTTATAGATTATGCAAATAAAAGGTATATCATGTGGATACTTTTATTATATTTTTTGATATTAATATCTTTATTGTCCTTTCGCGTTGTATAAGCCTATCATATACTTAATCACTGGACTGAAAAAATAGGAAATGTGTTCAAATTTGGAAAAATTCTAAAAGCTATAAACTGCAATATACCTTATATATGTAATATATCTAATTGCGCAATACCTTGTATATAAATTACGGTGCGGGTATTTACGAGATTACCGCAAATAGGCTATACAATAGTTGGACTAAACTAATATATCATTCTTTATTTATATAAATTATTGATGTTGTTCTATAGTGACTACTACAGCAAATATTGCCATTTTTAAATATATTTCTTCCACAGCTGAATTATGTCCGTGACCAAAATTGTGGAAAAACTATTTTTAGAGATTGTGGGACTTTATTCAACTGTTGCTCCAGTAACTTATTTAGTCGTCCAGCGTTTGATATTTGTAAAACAATACATTGGACGATTAATTTGAACGAAGGCAATCTCTAATAATCGGCATTGTTTCCACAGTTTTGGCCATTAGTGTATGGGGCGAACAGTCGTTAGATCCGATCACTCGGGGTTGTAGACCAGAATACTTTAGATTTTAAGACGCGCCCGAAGTATTTTAGTCCCGATACCAATCTTCCATTAAGAAAAGAAAGTCAAGCCCCAGATAAACTCCACTTAGCCCCCGATCTTTCCAATAGCTAGAACCCCCCCGGGGCCAAATATCTCCTTAGTCTAACAGATGAGCACTGGTATGCGCGCGACGGTGAATTGGTTTACATCACTTACGCTTCACCGGTAGAGGGAGCCATAGCTTTAATTATGATGGCAGGTGACCACCAGCATATTATTAGAAGACCGGGAAGCATGCATGCCTTCTTTATTTTTGAATTATATTTTATTTTTTCTCTTTCTCAGTTTCAGAATCAGCATAGAATCGCACAGAAAACATTCTGAAGTGACTTTATTATGAGTATATTTTGAATCTTGAATTTTATGAAGTTCCATCGATCTTAATGTCTTTATGGACTTGATTGACTGGGATTTACGTGAGATCATTACTTGTTTTTATAACTTTACATTCAGATTCCTCGTTGTTTGCGTACATAATGCAGGTGATTTGGGTAGTCTGTGAAGTCACTGTATTTCTCCCCATTGGTTGTGTGACATTTCCAGGTTAGTCCAACATGGCTGATTATTTGTGTTTGAGGGAGAAGGAAATGTATTCTGGTGTGCAGATCTGCGTGTATCACTCCAAAACAAACATACACGTGTGAACAACCCATAGAAAACAAACCTTTATTGTTGTTTTACAGTAGACTGCTGTGCATAGCACATACGTACAAAAATAAAAGGAAAACCATTTTTTTCATATCAGAATTCTCGTGCTCGGAGACGTCTGCTGTTTCTTACTAATTTACAATCATCTTAACAAACCCAAACTAAGGCAGAAGGTGAGGTATATGTTGACAGAGAAGGGTGCTGGGGGGTGTTAGGGAGGTCTGCTGCGCTCAGTGCAGGAATTCAGAAGGTGAGAGGGGACACAGAGGCTGCAGGAACCCCCCTCCCGGTCACCGAGGCCCCCCAACCGGCTGCATTTGGACATCTTGCTCTGCGTGCGATGCCGTAACACTCCGTAATCCACACTGACCCCTTTTAATGAGGTCAGTGTCTCAGCTTTTTTGTACATAATTTGGGAACGGGGGTAAGATTCCTCATGAGGTGTTACAGTGACCAGGAGGGGGTACTTGGGGGGGGGGGTCACCCACAGACACACACCATTGTCACTTCACACATTGATTGATTGTTGTATATGGACCGGAAACAACATCAACAACAACGAAAACAAAAATCATAAATAAATACATAAATGATAAAGCTTTATATTAGCTTCCCTTAACATCGACTATATATCACACTTGCATTGTAATTTGTGAAAACAAGAGCATCTGAAAGGAACAATCAAAAATGTCAAGTATGGCGTTACATGGCTGTGAAAATGAGACATCCCTAATCGCTGGGGGGCCTTAGGCACCGTTATGCCTCTTGAGACAGTTGTGCAATGCAAATTAATAATGATCAGCTAACATTCCCCAGCCACCCACCCCACTAGATCAAGCAGGTAAAGAGGAACCTTACTCCATGTTTACTCAGCTGTTGAAATAAATCGACAAGCCAGACTAGACAACCCAGTTGTCACTGTTTTATTTGTCAAGCCATTGCAGTAATATTTACAGATCAGCCTTCACACATGAGTTACAGGTCCCTGGGATTCCTTTTGGTTCAACTTCCAGAGCAGTTTTTAGAATCTCACCAGCTCCTACATCTGTTTCTCCATGTTTTCTTTTAATCGTTCCTTTCACATTCTCCTGAGTCTGTCAGTCACACGGCCACGCCAGGCTCCATGTCACACAAGCCGTGGTCGACGCTGTGCCGTGGCATTCGGGTGGTGAAGCGCTGCCCTGGACCTCCTGACCTAGGGGCCCTAATGTGTGATGGGGGGGTAGGGGGGTAGTCATACTTCCATTCTTCCTGGGGGCACCCCCCACCCCCAATCCCCCGAATTGGACTTCACCTCTCAAACCCGCTTATAAAGGGATGTTGTTGAGTTTGTGGAGAGACCATAATTGCAAACATATCATACTGCAGACTTCTATCAATCTGGAGATGACAGCACAGGATGGGCAGTGACACAGCAACTCCCCGAGGCCCTCACAGGACCTACTGCAGGGTTGAAGCGTCCCCCCCCCCCCACTGCACCAAGCCTGCAGATGCCCCACCCACCCCCTCCCAAATACATTTCGGATGCAGATCAGAGCAGCATGCCAACTGGGGAGGTCCTGGCGTTCCAGCTCTCCTGACCTCTCACCTTCCGCCTAGCGCTTATTTTTAAAGTGGAACCCGGAATCTGCCAACGATTCCGAGATCACAGGGCTTTTACTGTCCATATTTTTTCTCTTTTTCTCATATTAGCTTAAATGCCATTTTCAACTAGTACTGGAGACTGATATGACTATCAGAGACGGGCCAGTTGGCCCATCGAACCAGCGGTCGCCAGACAGACGATCACGATGGGCACAGCAGATGGACCGTAATCCGTGCAACATCTCCTCCCCAAAACTATACACTACTAGTGAATGAAGATAAAAAGATGAGTATGGGTGGGATCCGCAAGCAGTATGACCTCATAAGCTGCCCCCATGGGCCGGGGTTGCCATGGAGGGGGGGCCGTGGGGGGGGGGGGGGTGCCGTGACCCTGACCATGAACTAAAAGTGGACAAACGGGCTTCGAGGCATGGGCGGGCACTGGTGGAATTTCGAGGTCGCTGCTGGTAAGTCTTTTTATTATTTTTTTTATGGCGACAGGTGGAGGGGGTTGGGGCGGGGGGAGAGGGGTTGCTCAGGTATTCGGGAAGTACTTCATCGCAGCCCCCTATACTGGATCCACATTCTTTCAGAGTTACGTAAACAACAGCATCCACAAGCAGCAGCACTCCATACGTCTTTTCCAGATTAAAACAAGCCCTCAGGTCCATAAAACATGGCTGAGGTGAGGGTGCAGTCCATCCTGGAGCCCTGGGGCTATGAGTGACCCCACACAGATGTCCTATCCATGCATGGGCACTGGCCCATTCCCTACTGTCCTACAGCCACGGCACTCTAGGTGCTGGGGTCGCGTCCTGTTTGCGCCAGTCTGCGGCCAGCTGAAGAGAACAAGGCCTCTTCTATGATCTTCAGACCAGGGGCCATCACCAGGACCAGAGCGTGCAACAGAAGAAGCCAGAACAGCAGCGTAAACCTCCGGCTTACCGCCCCAGTTTCATATTATTATTTACACCGGTCCGACTTGACATGCAGACATCTTCTTGGACTGTTTGTTGGGGTGGTTTTGCCGTCGCGTCACCCACATCCGGGGTGAGTGCCTAATTGCAGCCGCTTGAGGGATATCCTGTCCCCCTGGGAAATTCCCCCCCTGCATCCCCCCATAAATCCAAGAACCAGCAGCCATCGACCGTGTGGCACGCCTCAGACGAGCTGCCAAGGCGCGTGGCTGCTGTAGCGGCTTCGACAGCGCTGGGCAATTGGGAGTCCCGCTTGTCAAGTTTCCCTGGTTGAAGCACTTTGGGTTTCTACAGCTCTGGCCACGACCTGTGACTTCCTCTGATCACCATTCAGCTCAGGTTCGATTACTAATTGAGTCTAATTATGGAAAAAAAAATACACAGAACTCATCCCCTGGCCCTCTAGGAATTAGGCTAGAGTCACCTGCAGGAGGCCTGGAGAGTCACATGACTCACATATCGTGATTCCTATTTTGGACCGCCGGCTACATTTTGCGCGTGCAAGTAAAGGGGGCCGTAGGCAGGACGCTAAGGCACCATCTCATCACACGGTAAAGGGGCCCCAGCCCCAAGAACCTTCATTTCCCATGCTAGAAAATGACAATGATGGTGGAAAGGGTGGGGCATAAGTAAAAAGGGGCAGGGCTGAGGAAATGGGCGGGGCTTAGTAAAATGGGGCGGGGCTGGCATAAAGTATTGCATTCTCGCAGGGTCGGGGCCGCGCCAAGTGGAAATTCATGCATCTATTCAGGCGGTGATTATATGAGGTAATAAAAAGGATCTATGTCACCTCAAAAAGCTGAGGATAGTAGTCATACCAGTGACAAGGCAAGGTCTCTGCCTCTTATGGCAAGCACCTATATAAAGTTCAAAGGCCAGTTGAGCCTTTCTGCCTTGTATAATGATTATAAATATATTAAGCAGCAAAGTATGGCATATACGTCAATTCTAATATAAAGGTAACTACCCAAATATACATATATAAAGATTAAATACTACTGTATATAGTGTTGATCTGCAGACAGTGTGTTTTGGTGTGTGTACATTACATGATATACGTAGATGCGCATGTGTGTTTGTGTGAGTGATATTTTATATATGTATATATATATAGATACACACACATATATAAACAAACTGGGAAGATCCCCATGTGCAAATTAGTGAGTTATTGCGACTTTAGCTCATATTCGAGGGAGGAAGTGTGTGACCGTCATGGCCGTTGTGGCCCTGTTCCCTCTCTTGACCCGGCCATGCTTGCTGAGCGCGATGTAGAATCCTTGGTAGACCGAAGACTCGTAGGCGTTGTAGTTGTTTGGCAGCAGGGTCTCCTTGAACTTGCATTCGTCCCGGAAGGCCGTCTGGAAAGGGCCAAGGAGATGGGGTGAGAGGAAAGCCCTGTGTCGCTCCCCCCCCCCCCCACACACACACACAGACACTGCACCCCGATGTTACCCGCTCCCCACAATCAGGCATGCCAGGCAAATTTTCCTAAACCAATTACTAAGTCCAGAAAAATCACACTAGATAAGACATTCTGACATTTTTGCCAGCAAATACACAAACAGTGGAGCTGTGGATCGATACTAAGACGATTTTAGCTGTAATGAAATATCTCTGGTTACCGAATGTCAGTTTTCTTTGCTGGTGGGAAGCAGCATTAGGCAGCAAAGCAGTTAATGATCTGGCTCAGCAGACGAGCCAGCTGCTGTCTCAGGAAGGACTGCACTGCTGCACCTGATGTGTGGCTCTGATTGGCTTTGTAAAAAAAATAAATGTAACCGTTAGGAAAAGTAGGAATGAACTATCCTTTCCAGGAAAGTGAGCTGATTTGGCCAGTAGGTATGAAGCGAGTAAGCAGTGTGGGCTCAGCAGTGTATTGCAAACTGGGCAGTTTGACTGCTGATGTCCTGCGATGTCATGGCTGCCTGACATGTGTCTGTCTGCTTATTAAAAACAGGGGAACAAGGTGCTAAAACACAGCCAATGCCTGTCAGGGCACCCCCCAACCTCACTGCCACACAACAGCCCCCATGCCACTAAGGACATGCAGCAGAACAGTTTCCTTTTTGGCTTGGGGCAATGGCATATTTTCTTATTACTAACAATTTCACTAATCCTGCCTGGGTGATAATTGTCTACCAATTCATTGCTCTCTCAGCAGAGATCAGCAGTGTTTCAATGTAGCATAAACAGGGGAGTCTGTTTCATTATCAGATAAATCAAGTGATCTTTCATTGTAGCATGAATGAGGTGGTCTTGTTTTATAGTATAACTGCCAATCTTTTTCATTATAGTATGATTATTATTATTCATTACAGAATGAACTGCTCTTCATTATATAATGAATGAGGTAGTCTTTCACTGTAGCATTAATGAGGCAGCCTTTTTCATTATATAATGAATGAGGTAGTCTTTCATTGCAGCATTAATGAGGCAGCCTTTTCCATGACAGTATGAATTACTCTTCTTCTTCATATGAATGAGGTATCTTTCATTGTAGCATTAATAGGTCAGTCTTTTTCATTACAATATGAATTACTCTTCTTCGTCATATAATGAATGAGGTATCTTTCATTGTAGCATTAATAGGGCAGTCTTGTTCATTACAATATGAATTACTCTTCTTCGTCATATAATGAATGAGGTATCTTTCATTGTAGCATTAAACGAGGCAGCCTTTTTCATTATAGTATGCATTCTCCATTATAGAATGAATGAGGTGGTTTTTTGTGTAGTATATCAGAGGCAATCTTTTTCAGTCTGGCATGAATGAACCGCTTTATAAAAAAAATAAATCGAATCTATCAATTCTTCTTTCCTAGCAGCAGAATCTGCTTGGCTGCACAGACTGTGACACTTTGGTAACAGTCTCCCTCCAATGCCAGGATACCGGGATGGGCACAGCCTCACATCACACATCATCCTCTAACCCTAACCCTCTGCAGTAGCTCCTCTGCCCAGGCGTTCACTGAGCTGCCTGAAAACCCCATTTTTGGGCACAAGTCTCGCAACCAAACCTCACCCAACGAGCCCCCCACCCCCACCCCCCACACCCCACCCTCCGGCACCCCGCACCTCCCAGATGCTTCCACAATTGCAGAGCTTTCTGGAAATGATACACAGCACCATTAAGGAAATATTATACCCATGATGATAACCATAAAAAAATACACATTCTTTGGATGTGTCTTCTAATTTAGTCTTAAGCACAAGCTAACTGTTTTTATTTATATTTAGGCAAATATTATAGCCTAACAGATTCTTTGAAGTTTATGGGCCATTGTAAACGTCTACAAAAAAGGACGGATAAAACAAATTATGCTCTTTAAAGCTGTCTTTAAATTGCATAGCTATAGATCGATATCAGCTTCATCGTTAATCCCAGAGAAGGCAGTTCTTATGATTATCTGCGGTGCAAAAGCTTCCCAGAAGAACGGGGATCCGTGCATCTTACGCTGAGTGGATAGGGCTACCTTGTGCGGCACGCAGACTTACAGTAAAAGAAGAAACTATTAACATTACGTGGAATACACCTTGCTTCGCCTGCCTCCGTTCTTGCAAACCTTTATATATACAAATCGAGGTGGATTTTTTTGCGTCAAAAGCAGTGACAGTGCGACAAAACGCGAAGTGAACACTCGTTTAAGCTGTCATCTGCAAAATTATACTAGGCTGCTCGTGAAAATACTTTGTCATCCCCCCCAAAGGAGGGTGGGTGTACCTATTTTACGGAAAGCAGCCTTCTCTGAAAGGTGATTTCGCTAAAATGTCCCTTGTTAAAGTTAACACTGACGGAGGCAAAATGCTCGTTTTGATCCCACAACTGTCACAAAAGCGGGACACGAAATGATGCCTTCCACATGCCCATTTGTCATAGTTCCAGCTGATCGTCAACACTATAAGACTGACGATGAATTATTAAGGAAATAAATTATTCATAAAGGAAAGCTCGCCTTATGCATATTGAATATCTGTGACACGCTTTATTTTTTCCTAACACGTAAACAAAACAAGAAAACAATTTTATAGGCCCGATCAAAATTATTAATACGAACAATCCGCTAGATGTGCAATTCATTTGCAACCAATTCGCACACTACACGCACGGACATTTTTGTCAAACATGCCCCCTCAACAAAGATCTACCCGGCGATACACTACCCCCCAAAGCTGATCACTCACTCTCTCCAAACCGCAAGCCGGTAACAGCGAAAGGAATAACAGTTATGCACACCTACCGTGCCGTATAACCTTCCTCTGCTACTCATTGCGACATACAGGTCACTCCTGACTCCATGCAAGCTAACCACTCCTCGCTCTACCGTGGAGATCTCTATTAGACCTAGTTGGAGAAAAATATCAGGCGTTATACTTTGCAAAGGAAACCGGTCAGGTTGACACAATGTACGGTCGCCGGAGGAAACAATAGCAGACACGCACTATGATGTGGGTGTAACCTTGCAGGCTGCAGGTCTGATCGCGTCGCCTTTGTTCTGAATATATTTCAACCAGGAAGATGTGACTAAACACAAGAAAATTTCATATATCTACAGATTCGGACGAGCATGACTGCCCGTTTCTGGGCCGCAAAAAGATCCCGTGTAAAAATAAGTTGGCATCTAAATTCGTCCAAGCATTCATGTCATGTTTGAGCCTGGAAAGATATCTAGCACTGATGGGTACTAGTTTTTTTTAATAGATTTATCTTTAGCAGACATCTGATGCTGACTTAACGGCAGATTAAATATCATGCAAAATAACGAGGATACAGATGCTCTTCAAGTTGTAATTACTTGCGACCACTCATAGTATGTGTCCTCTATTGCATTACATTTCTGGATGCAACTCACTGTACTGATTCTCATTATGTACACCGTTTATCCTGCCGTCTGGAAGGATCTGAAGGTGGAACCCGATGCCCACGTTGCAGTACAGCCTCCGCACTCTCTTGATGCCCAGCAAATAGTCACTCTCCCAATTCAGGTCCGATTTCTCCCCCGAGATCCCCAGAATGGAGCGGGAGAACAGGGTCTCCCATCTTTTCTCCAGTAAAGTTGCATTAGTCCTGCTCGAAATCGGATATGCTGACACAATCCCCAGCAGGAAGCCCAGGAGAACAATCGCAGTCAACGTCCAGTGCGTGCCGGCCTCGCAGGACATACTGATGAGGAGTCTTTGCGCAATGGCCATCCGGTTTACCTACGGGGCACGTGGTCAAAATTAATGGTCCTAAAAATACCACTCTTCTTGTTTTTCTTTCTTCGGCATGGTGGCACAGGCTTATTTTTGGAAGGCAGATCAGGATTTCGGGCATGAAACGAAAGCCCGAGAGCGGAGAAGAAAAAGGAGAGAGCGCGGCAGTGCTTGAGGTGGCGGTGGTGGTGATTATCATGTTGTGCCGCTCCGCGCCTCTCTCGGTGGGCAACGCTGGCCGTGGAGACTACCACTCACCAAAAATCTAAATCACCTTGCCACGCATCCGCATCTTTATATGACATCACTCTGACTTCAAACAAAGTAGGTGGGGGTGGGGGTGGGGGGGGAGAGAAAGTTGCAAGCCCGCAAGAGCTGAAGCGCTGAACTGCAATGCCAACTCTGCTGGGACTTCAATCGAGCGCTGTCATGCCGCATGTGAGACGGGGGAGAAGGGGAGCCTCATTGGATGGCGTTGAGCGATCATGGGATTTGATGGGCACTTTGGCAGAGTCCAAATTGGGCCGGCGGTCATATGTCAGACAGCCCGCTTCCTTATTTAGAAGGAAGGTGTAAAAACGGTGCAGCAGTCACCGGAGAGCAATGGCAATCCTGTCAGCCGCTTCCTGCGCTGATTGTCCCGGAAGTCCACGTTACCGTATGTTAAAATTTCTCGCCATGCAGGATTTGTGACAAAAAAGCAAATCGTATTCCCCATGGAAGTCCCTGAGGCCCCGTTGTGCAGTTTTTTCTCTCTCTCTCTCTCTCTCCTGTGCTGTGGTACAGATTAGAGCCGGTGGGAATAACCGTAGGTCAGTGCATAGCGAGCCCTCCAGGCGCTCCTGCAGGTGCTCGGGGTGTCAGGAACGCCGTACGTACTGCGGCGGCTCCAAAGAGCCGCGTTGTTTTAAGGCAAATACGTGAGAGCTGGATATGTGATGCCTCCGAGGTGTCCGTCCGACAAGTGGCCAGAGTAACTTTGAACCAAGAAATGCAGAATAAAAATATCAAAGCATAAATACTGCACAGTCGTGAAAACTGCAGTAATAATAAGACGGTATCGAGTAGATATCATCCACAAAAAGCATTAAATAGCAGCCGACGGCACAAAATATAGTGTGTGTGCGCACGTAGAAACAAATAAGTATCATATTAATTCGTTTTCATTCTAGTTCAGCACACGATCGTTCTGACATGTTCGTAATGAGCCGTTTTCCTTTGTAAAATCTCCAAATTTATAGAGTTGAGCTGTCATTCTGAATCTGTGAGCAGGTTAGAAGGATGTAATTAGATTGAATTGGTATGACAAACCAAAATCGCATTCAGATGACAGAAAAAACGGATCTTATGTTAAATAGATCGTGGGAAAAAAAAAAGTTATAGCCTATATAAAAATTAGGAGAAGGACTTTAATTAACATAGCGGGTAAGAAGCTTCACATCCAGAATAATGCAGGTGACATTAAACGTCAGTATGGTCGTATTTCTTTGCTTTAACGCGCTACCCAGAAATAAAAACCCCAAATATATTTTAGAGAAACTGTTTGCTCAAATGAAGTTTATTCTCGACGACATATTTCCACCTCACAGCAGTTAAATCCCAAATTTATTAAATTCACATATATATTAACATTTGTCTTAATGTCACGTTTCCGAGAGGCTGTATCCTTCACTCACAGACAGCTTGCAACTTGTATGTTTTATTGGTTGTAATGAATTAAAGGCTATAAAATGGGAAAAAAACAAGTCCAGGTAAATTTCCAGACCACATTTGCTTTATGAAGAAAGTGAAATTCGTTTATGTTCTTCTAAGCCTACAAGGCAAAATGAAATATTAACACTTTTTAATACAGGCCTACTGTATTAAATTCAAAATCCATCTGTCTGCAAGACAGTTCATTTCAAAATAAGTGGCATGAAGCTGTGTGCATCAATAAGTTTATATATAATTGCATTTAAATTCACTTATAGGTGGAAACTTAAAGACCGGAATGATTCACAGAAACAAAATTTGAAAAACACCTTTATCGAGATATTTGAATGGAAAAGGCATAGTTCGAAAACAGAGTAACTTTTAAATCTGTACTTTCATACTACTGATTATCTGCCTTTGAAACACCGAATTACATGAAATGTACATTTTAGTCCAGAAAGTTCCTAAGGAGGAGAAGCCAGCGCAGCCTCGTGCATGACAGCCCATAATTAACAAAGCGGCCGGCCCTGTCACAGCTTCCCAGTCCAGCCTTTGCCTTCCCATAATGGAAAGATACGCTTGATAGATGGGGCCCATTCACAAAGACGCCTTACTCATTAACCAATCCGCTGAACCACGTGCTTGTTCTTTCCATATTTATTTCCATAAAAAATAAATAGATGTAAGCCGAGACCAGTGATGCCATTCGGCGTTATTTTAAAATAATAATCATGGGCTCAAAGAGGCAACATTTTAAAAAGCCACTATATGATATGGAAATTAATGCTTGGAACTATATAGGCTATTAACCGTGTATTACTGCAGAAACGCATAAAAGCCTTTTAAATGTCCCATCCGACCTACTGATTGTAATCAATACTGTTCTGTAGTATATAATTAAGTGATAATTATTGTAATTATGTGGGTTTTTCGGGCAGAAGCCGTTGATAACTTAAGGAAACGAAGAATTTCCAGTTCAATTATAAGTTACGTGACCTACAGACGACGGCGGTATTATTTTTCTTAAGCAGAAAGTGAGGCACACAGCTGTGTGATTGGTTTGCCTCTGGCCCAGCATTGGCTTTGGTACTTATTTGCGTCAATTCGACGTCTAAAGACTCCTCCGGGAGGGAAAGAGAGAATGCTGAATACTCAGGTAATTTATACTGCGTAAAGCAAACGGCAGGGCGTAGCGTAATAACAATGGATTTCTCTCCTAAACCCTCAAGAAAACCAATAAGGCAAAATATTTTTAGTCTCAATATGATTCTATAAGTAATAAATAAATATTTACAAAAATACATTTTTTTCAGGCACTTCCCAAAATATATTTTATAGGGTTAGAAAATAAATGATTATAAACAAAACAATGCAGTCTGACGAAATGCGCGTACAATACATATAATACAGTATTAGTACAGTATTACTTGGAATATAACATTATAAATATTTGCGCACTACAGCTGAGACGCACGACATTTAAGGATTGGACAGACATAAGGACAATTTGAACACAAGGTATCTGCGTCCACTTTAGCTACAGCTGAACAATGCATAAGAGCAAAGCCAGTCTAACATGCCTTGGGTTTTTTCTTTATGAAGATATATTTTATATACGTTTCCTCCTTGCGGTCCAAATATCAGTTTAGTTTATTGAAAGTGCATAGAATCGTTTTGATGAGTCTGATAAGAGCAGGCCAGGGCAAGACAGTAACCCAGCCACAAAGGCCATTTAACTGGCGGAAACAGTCAGGCTGGTTTCTCATCAGACCCAGAATCCCACTGGCCAGGATTCTGACTGCTGTCACATGACAGGGTAGTCACATGACCAGCCAGTCCACACTCCCATTTCTTGACCACTCCTGACCTTTGAAATAAAACATACAAGACAAAAAAAAAAAAAAAAGCTACAACTGAACTTCAGGACAAGACTCATCCCATGACTTGGCTGTTGCCCAGACAACTGCGAGCAGGACATTTCAGTGCTCCATTCTCAGCCATCTGATGGGATTTAACACAGAAGGCAAGAGGCAGCCTTATTCATTATGCTGGGCTTTCAAGCCATTTCCCTGAAACTGATTTATTATTCTGCAAACAACAGCTTTAACTAAATGCTCCACGTTAACACAACTAACAATTAACAACAAAACCAGACCACAAGCGCACAACACCTGTGTAATATTAAGTCTGGTCCTGATAGCCTTACACAGCAGATGTATGATATTGTAACAGGTTAAGTGTGAAGATTTTGATGTCTTTTGTCAGAAACACCACAGACTTACTCATAGCCTCTTCCAAAAAAGGTTGTGTAATAAATTCCCACAGGGATATAATCATTTGTACACGAAATATATACAGCATTATGGCTCTTTACGTTAAACTGTGCTGAAATGAAACGGCCACGTCTGCTTCCTAATTCACCCTAGTGTATAAATACACGTACAAGGTGGGAACCTGAAATGTCACCGGTCACTGTTCTCTGTCCCTCAGGGTGCTGCTGGTTATCAACACCGATCCCTTCGCCATGGCAACCAACCCGAGGTAAACAGCAAGCAGTCTGAGCCAGAAATGGGTTTCCCCGACTCGGCTTTTTTTTCAGGAGCGGCACCCGCAAGGGACGGGGGGGGGGGGGGTCGACTCCCACGAGTGTCAACTGTCGTTAAGCACTGAATTATAGCCTGCCACTGGCAGAATGGATGATAACCATGTTGTTTTGGGGTCTTCCTACAGTTTTTGGGTCTTTAAAGTGGACTATTTCTGGCGTGTGGGGTACACCGGGTAAAGAGGGAGGGGTGGGTTACGTTAAAAACAGCAGGGAGGAGGTGAGTGAGTGTTACAGGGTTGCAACTCAAAGAAACACCCATACAGAACTTTGAAATATAAAAAAAATAAATATCTATGGGAGGACTGAGTCTCCATGGCAACAGTGACAGCATGTGACCCTTATGTTGAAAGAGCAATGGCCAAGTAAAGAGCAGACATACTTCTATTCCCCCTTGGCCTCCTCTCAGTTCCTGAGGTCCTTCTGCTCGAACACGATGTGGCCCACCAGGTAGATGGCGATGGAGCCGAAGATGGCGGACGAGGCCATGTAGGTGGTGACGGACTCCGTCAGCTGGACGATCATGCCCATGAAGAGCGTGGGGAAGACCTGCGAAAGGAGGAAGGTGCTGTCCAGCATGGCGAAGTCCAGACCCACTCCGCGTTTCCCATGATCCTCCGCTGGGGGGGGAGCCGGGGCCGCCGCAGGGCCGTTCAGGGGCCCGGAGTGTCCAGTGGCATCCCCCACGAAGAATGCGGCCCCATTGGCGTTGCAGAGCACGCGGCTCAGCTCTCCATTGGCGCTCTCTGCAGTCAAACACCCCACCTCATGTGAGGCCAGGCTTCCATTTCTTTTACTACATTTCGGTTGTTTTTTTGGCATGAAAACCTGAAAAGGAGGGAAAAAAAACATTTGATCAGTTTTAGAAAACCATGAAATTAAGCACCGCTGACAAGCAGGATGTAATGTCTCAGGTCTGTGGGCCTAAGCTTAACTTTACAGTTACAAAAAGAGCCTGTGGGGGGGCCCTCCTCATGGATCGTGGGGAGGGCAGAGTGCAGGGGACAGATGCAGGCCCACCTCCTCTTCCTTGTGGTAGTGGCAGGTGAGTGTGTAGGGCAGCGTCTGCAGCGTGGCGTAGGCGAAGCCGGTGAGCGCAGACATGGCGGTGACCAGCGCCACGCTCTTGGACAGGCAGACGACCAGGGCGGAGGCCGTGAAGCTCGCCATGCTGCCCAGGTAGACGCGGCGCATTCCGAAGCGGCGCACCAGCCGGCTCATGGCCAGCGAGAAGACGGTGGAGGTGGCGCACTGCAGGAAGAGGCCCAGGCTGCCCATACGGATCCCTGGAGGGGACAAAAAAGGTCACAGAATTCAGAGACAGCAATAATGGCAGATCTATCAATGTCCATGTTGACTTCTGTCTGAAACTCAATAAACGGGACTGAAGTAACCGCACGGCAGGCAGGACAGCGTCTCAAAGCACATATCGGGGGTGTTTAATACATCAGAAAAACTGAACTGCCTTGGAGAGAGAATCTTCCTGGTCGCCAAACCAATATGGGGAATCTGGCTTAGAAGCCAACCCACTGCGGTTCAGTTATTTTACATTTGGCAGGAAAACAGGAAACGTGTTTTCTCAGGGATTGTTCTCTCCCTGAGCCTGAAGTGCTGTAGAGGGTATCAGCATAACACAGACCCCCCCGGGACAGGCCCCCTTCAGCGCCATCGACAGGCGAGACTGACAGGTCCAGACAGCGTCACCAATCCCTCTTCTTGATGCCTGTCTGATGTCTCCCGTGGCCACGTGCCCTATGGGGGGCGGATACCACACTGCTGACCGCGCAATGTCCTGCACTGACATGGCGGGGTTAGGGAATGCAGCACAGGACTAACACAGAAATCTACACTGACACTAAGTCCATGTGCAATTCCGTTGTGCTTGCATGCGGACAATAAAGTTCTTGAATCTTGAATGTGTATGTATGGGGAAATCTCAAATAAACCAGAATTCAAGAAGCCCAAATGAATCCCACACAAATACAGAGTGTAAAGATAATTTAAAACTGACAACGATGTTACGCCTGACAGACACACCACCTCAGTCGTTTAGTGGTGTTTGGCTCAGCAGGTTAGAAAGCCCTGCCTGCGACCGGAAGCTTGCTGGTTCGAGTCCCAGGGTCAGCAGAGTGATGACACTGTTAGCCCTGAGCAAGGCCCTTAACCCCCAATCGCTCTAGGAACTGTCTGCCCCTGTTTCGGAAATGTCACTTCGAATAAAAGCATCTGCTAAACACATGTAAATGCACAAAAACACAGATGGTGTCACTGCCCTCAGAGTGTGTTAGTTACCCGCACAAGTGTGTTAATGCGTGTGTGTGCAGATGATAAAGTGACACTTAAGAGCTTCGTGGAAGGAGCAGAAGTAGGAGCAGAGGAGCTGCCTCTGAACAGGTCTCCCTCCCCAAGCTCCGGTGGGACCTGCATTGTTCCAGAAATTTCCACTGCGACTTCCCCTGGGGGGTGGGCCGGCAGGGCTGCCACGGCATTGCCCACGTTCATACGTGTGTTTCTGGCTGCCGGTTGCACGCCCCCTGACTGTGGGGAACACGAGCATGCAGCTCCATGGGAATCAGCAGAGGGGGAGGGCATCACAGAGATAGGCTAAAATGATAAACACGCCAGCAAGGTAGGAATGTGTGAAAAAGAAATAAAATAACCAAACAAAAAGAGGAATGATTGAGAGTAGAATGACAGCTGCACCTGTCAGTGTGTAAAGATCCTGCCAGGGTTTTTACGGTGAAGAGGGCTGCTGTGCAGAATGTGGCCAGGTGGGGGAGCCACAGACAGGGGGAGGAGAGAGGGGAACGTGTGTGTGGGGGGGGGGGGGGGTCACAGAGAGTGGGTGGAAATGGGAGCACAGGAAGTACAGAAGGCAACGTTAAAAATGAGGCAATCAGGCGCTAGCTAATGGAAGGCAAAGTACGACGTGAGGCAAGTAGGCACTAGCTATGGGTGGAGTGGTGGCGGGAGCGACCTTCATCGTAGCGCTGCCTGGACGCCGTCCCAGGGGCTGCGCTGGGCACACCCTCGTAGAGCCCCTCTCCCACAAAGTCCGTGTAGAAGAGGACGAAGGACATGACGGCCATCCAACTGCAGAGCTGCGCCGCGCACAGTCGGCGCATAACCTGCGGCACGTGGCAGTAGCTGCGGTACAGAGCGGGGGTCACGGACCAGCAGGCATGGAGCAGGCACAGCAGTGGGCGAGGTCCCCGGAGGCGAGCCTGGCAGCGGGGCATCGGGCAGCAGGGGCGTGGGAGTGTAGTGTAACGGACAGCCTCCAGGGGGCGTGGCTCCATGGTCATACTGCACGGTGGCTCCTCCATGGACACCTTCATGGTGATCAGGACGCTGGCCACGAAGATGAGGATGAGCACAGCAAAGAGGCTTTCTTCCTGGCCCCCCAGGTAAGTGGATAGCAGCCCTCCACTCCAGTCCAGGACTGGCAGCAGGTATCCCACGCAGCCCCCCAGGCTGACCATGAAGGAGAACATGGCGAAGGCCTGGCCACACGCCTCCTCCTCACCGTACAGGTCCGAGAGCAGTGCCTCCAGCGGCGTGAAGCACACCTGGCCACAGAAATCCAGCAGGCCCACGCCGAGGATGAGCAGGCCCACCTGCAGGGGGCGCCCTCCACGGCCCAGGCGGGTGGCCAGCACATCGGCATGTGGGATGATAAGGAGAGACAGCAGCACGCCCAGCGAGAGCAGCCAGATGAAGGGGCGACGCCGGCCGTAGCTACTGACACAGCGGTCGCTGGCTGAGCCGATCAGCGGGATGAAGAGGAGGCCCAGCACCGGCCCGATACCTACAGCAGAGCAGGAAAGGGTCGTCAGCTAGAGCGCAGGGTACCGCCGGACTGCAACCGGAGGGGGAAAGACGTCCTGCGTGACGACAAGCTGATTGCAAAATATACCAAGACAGTTTATAATACTCCAAATTTTAAGTCATATTTTTTCCACCAAGAAGAGAATGGAGTTGGGTTTTATTTCATCGCTTGCTCTGTAAAGTGAAGCCGTATGGATTTAGGCTGGTCAGGAAGCAGAGAGGGGGGCAGTGAAGCGTTTTACAAACTAATAACATGTCAGCGTCCAGGCTAATAGGAGAGGCCCCGCGGGAGAGCTTGTCCGCTCAAATCCCTTCTGTGTGGTGCAGGACAGGAGCCCCAAGACCAACAAATGGTTCCCATGGAGCCAGAAATGCTGAGACATGTCCACATGTCATACAAGAGGGTTTGGGTGAAGGAAGGTCTGTTGACAGCAGACTGATTAATTCATTTTATGTATAACCTGCTCCTGTCCTGCCAGCTCACTCTCATTGGGGAATAGCAGTGTGGCCTGACACACACTCAGAGAAGAGATAATTCACACACACACACACACACACACACACACACACACGCATGCACACACGCACACAGCCAGCTGGTCAAACTGTCATCGCAGCCCGCAAGCAGGCCACACACGCAGACCTCAGATCAATTTCCACCACAAAGAACATCTTCAGCATGACCTTGTGACGAAGGGGTTACCATGGGAAACCCCCCCTCCCCCCGACTGCTCCAAGACAGCCTGATGAGACACGACAGAGTGCTGCCCCTCCTCACTGGAATAAACTCCACCTGGAAACATCAACCTTCTGGCTGCAGCCACCAACAGGGGGCGCCACATCTTACTGCACCACTAGAGGCATTTCACGTTTGCATTTACTGGCTGCTTTTGTTTAGTAACTGGTGAGAGGGGAAAATATGCCAGCTGAGATCTATCCAGCGGCCCGGCTGAGGACCAGATGAAGGTCAGGAGTGTTTTAATATGTAAACCCACAGAAGCTGCAGGGAGGGAGGGTTACCTCTGCCGCACACTGCGTTCTCACCCTCTGAACCTCCATCAAAAGTGCCTTGCTGTGACCGGTGTGTGTCCCTGCCCCCCCCCCCCCTCGTTTGGGACTGAAACGTTAAAACGGAATGAGGAAGAGAGCGGAATGGGCCGAGGGTACGGGGGTCTTCCAGCAGTCCCCCTTTAACCTTCAGACGGGCTTTTGGCATGGCGACCGTACCACACACACATCACCTAACTTTTAAGTGAAAAAAATGGCGATTTGTAAAGGGAGAAGCGAGGACCAGGGCCAGAACAAAGAAGATGGCGGTGCCACCGTTGCAGGGTGCTGTGGGGTCGAGCGCAGGCCCCCCAGGGGACCGACCTGGGGCCCCGTGCCAGGCACTTAGGAGGCAGCGTGTCGCTATCCCAGACAGATCCAGGCCACGCTGGAGGGGGCAGCCAGCTAGCCCAAGACGCAAACACCTCCCCTGCCCTGCTCAGCACACGCACCCACGCACATCCGCGGCTAAATGCGAACAGTTCTGAGCAGAAATCTACAGCTGCCAAAGACAATTATTTTGAAATCTTTATGTTGGTACAGAACTATGGTTTCTTCGTCTGTTGAAGTGTATCAGCTATACCACTTCGAAACCATTCTGAAATTATTTACAGTAACAATCCAAAATACCCACATATTTGATGACTCGATCACTAACGTTCCACGTTTGTATAATCAATACCTCATCACCTTATCTAACTAATTAAATTAATTAGTTAAGTGAGCTGGTGGTGGAATTCAACAAGATATCAATAATGTTTCAGAGAGCAGAAAAAATTCTTACTCATCTTTATTGTGCTATTATTTTATTTCATACATTCAAGTCTTAAATTTAGTTTAACATCATTTTTCTGAGCAAATATGCACTTACTTTGCAAATAAATAGCTTTAAACATTTAAACGCTAAAATCTTTCACTACCTAGACCTTTTGCACAGCACTGTACACCCACGGACACACACACCTAATACATGCACACATGCAGACAGACGGACACGAAAGACAAGATGCCGCACGTACACACTCACAAAAACGCATGCAGAAACATTTTCCTTGTTATAAATAATAAATGTGCCCCAACCTGAGGGCGACGGTCTGCATGTAGCCTAGCGGCGGCAGTGAGGGCACCCCGACAGATGGTGAGGGGCCGCTGCTGTATCCATGGACACCTGGCCGCCCTCACACACACCAGTTACTACGCGTAAACAGTCCCCGTTATCACCCCCAAATCTCTGAAATCTCCGAGCTGCTCCAAGGCCCTCAGGCCAAGGCTACATCTGGCCGACATCTCTGAAGCCTCCTTCCAATTAGCACCTGACCATAGCCCAGATAAAGGGACAGGTGAGCGACCTCTGACCCCCGGATCAGGCTGAGTGCCTCCTCAGGCTGCCTTCAGAACAAAGAGCTCTCTGATGCATCTGTAACCTACTTTTTACCTTTACATCTAAAAGAAACCCTTTAAGTACTTTTTAAAAAGCACTGAAAAGGACTTCCGGATTTTTTTCCCTGGTATGGAACTTCTTTAATCTATAAAACAATGTTGACAGGAAAATGACTGATTTAAAAAATTGTTAAAATTAACATAACCGAGTTAATCACAAGGAAAACAATGAAAACTCACTCAGAGTCTGTTTCCCAGCAGGCAACAACAGACATCACGTTACGGTAGAGTTGCATGCAAGTGCTGCAATTTGTTGATTTATATATCTGTCTTATTGAGTTCTTGCTGTGTTTCTAACACATCGTGTAGCTCCTTTACTGCTTACTCTTGTACCTGGACATTCGCCCCACAAACACCACTTACCGAGGACCATGGTCATGTACTGCTCCTCCACCCCCGCCTCCAGCAGGAGGGGGGGCACATACGTGATTCCGGCCGCCACGCAGATCTCCAGCCCGCAGGTGAGCGAGTTAAGTAGGACGAGGCGCCCCTGGGCCCTCCATCCAGGCATCGCTGCCAGCTACGGGCACTTCCTGGGGGGCTGTGGAACCCGGGGCGCTCGGGGCAGGGGAGGGAGAGCAACTGGTGGGTGGTGTCTCAATATCTCCAGGGGTTCCATCCTTCTTGGGGCATACTGGATCTGGATCAGAGATGGAAAGAGAGGACAGGTCACTCGGTCCTACATTAAAAGTCTCAAGAGGATTTGACAAATAACTAGCAAAATATTCAGAGCAGACACTTCAGCCCCCAAAACTAACCTACAATAGAAGGTTTACGCTGGGAAACAAGGAACTCCGGATAGATTAGAAGCTGTTCCCTGTGAAGAATGCCGGCTGACAGAAAGACCAGCCAAAGGGGCAGGAAGACCCAAACCCTAATAAGTATTAATGCTCCTCTCTGATTTTCAGCCCCTCTGAGACACATTGCCCAGGAGTGCAGAGGAGCTTCCAGTCAGAGAGCACCAACCTTATCATCACCATGGCGATTCAGTCCCACACCCTTTCAAGTGTCTTCTCAGAGTGACAGAGTTTCATTTCTGCTTCCAGCTCCTCAAACCCTGTCATTGAGTTCAGCGTACAGATTTACGTGTGTGGAAGGCAGCGGGAAGGGGACGTCATGGCTGACACAAGCCTGTGGTCTCCAGCCGTTCCTCAGGCCTTGGATGGGGAAGCCGCCGCTGATTACTGACACCACCCATCCCAGAGCTGTAACGTCTGACAGACGTTCTTGTAACCTCACACTCTGCAGCTTCCACTCCATCTGTCTATGACATTTCCCAGCCCCGAGACTTTTTCCAACATACAATAACCGTGACTCGAGAATCCGTCAAATCGGAGTAGAAACTGGGTTGGCGAGGTGAAATATTATGTACAGTTCACACCATAAGGTCTAAACCCCCAAACAAGAGACCCTGCTAAGCAATGGCCTCTCTTCACTCCCCATCCCACCTGAGGAACAGGCTCAACATGCAACCTCTATCACCCCGAGCAAATAAGTTCCTTTCACTCCTTGACCAGAGCAGACATCTCCTACGAAGGATGACTTCAGGGTTAGCCGTGCAGTAACTGCTGCACAAAACACCAAACACAGCAACATTCTCTCTCCAAAAGTGTCTGTCGGTCTGTCTATCTCTCTCTCATGCAAAGGCAGCTGCAGAAGCCACACAAACAAACACGTGTTTGAGACTGAACCTGAAACGCAGCACTGATTTTACTCTTAACTTGAGAGTGACCTCAAAACAAAGTGGAATTACGTGGGGGGATCAAAGGTAAAGGGCCTCACTCAAGGACACAACAGTCAAATCACCAAAATCACTATTGGCTACCTTCCGATCACAGACACAGACTCAAACCCACTGAGCCACAAACTGCTCTCAAAAGAAACACCTTCTTGTGTGGTGGGATTCACACCAACGTCATCGAAATGACTGGAACCTACACCCAACACCTCCCAAAAACATTCCATATCAATGGAGAAAAGAGGCAAGACTTGCAACAGCTGGCAAACTTGACACCAGCCTACATAACGTCAACAGAGGCCATAAACAGATCATTTGAAACCTTATTAAGTTTCATATCCCCAAAACAGGTATCAGATCTCACTCAAGGAGGCTTTCAGATGCATCAGCGCAGAATCAATCTGCTTTCAAAAGTCATTAAAACAGAAAAAAATATATTTTTTTATGGTTGTCAGAGTGTACAGGTCTGTCCAGGACCCACCGAAGAACCGACAAGCAGGAACCATGGGGCTGTGAAAAGGTCCCACTGTCCAATCCATCCTTTTTTTGAGCAAAGTTATTTCTTGAAGTGCAAAAATCAGCCTTTGTCCCCTGCCTCTCGCAGCCTGCCATCCTGTGTGTGTGAATACTGTCGCTGGCTGTTGACAGGAGAGCAGGGGGAGTGCCAGACTCGCCCCCACACCTGTGGGAGAGAGGTGAGGAGTAGGTGGAGAGTACTTACAGCTCTATGCCCGCCCAGATCCATCTCCTCAGCATTTAAGCCCAAACTTCAGCTAGTGCCAACGCTAATCCGCCTCTGAGGCCTCCATCATGGGTGAAAACCGTGATGATGTCATCATTGCGAGCGATGTGCGAGAAATGTGCTGGGAAAAACCCCCCAGGAACATAACAGATGCTGCAGACTGGAAGCAGCGGGATGGGGGTGTGGCATTGACTCTCAGAGGGTCTCTGAAAGGCACCCATCAGGGGATCCCCCCAAAGCCCCCGCAGCTTGTCCACTTCCACTCAGACTAACCCCCCCAACCCTTTTCAGCATCCTTGTCCAGTCGACCCCCCCTCCCAGTTTACCCACAATTGCTCTGGTTATATTTCTTTGGGCCCCACTTGGGCCGCCAAGCCCCCCCTCCCCCGTCTTTTTTATCTCTCTTAATCTCCCCCCCCCCTCCTTTCTGTATGCATCTCTTTCTTGCTGCCCCCCCACCCCCCAGGAAACCCCCAACAATTGATCTTCCTGACAAAATGAAAGAGACTTTGGGAAATTGACACCTTTGATTTATGTCACCCAAACCCCAATTTTCTGCAATTCATGGCCCAGGAAAATGTTCCTGTGTCTCTAAGTTTGCTGGGGAGGTTATTGTGAAGGATTTGCCCCGGAGACCAAACATTAAGTTATTCGTCGAATGAAGTCGGCCTAAAGATTAGCCACGGTTGACCGCCGGCACAAGTGCGGCACGGCGCGCACACCTGCGCGACAAACTCCTCGGCTCGCCTGCCTTAACCTGCTCGCTGTCACCTGCTTTCCATTCTGGTCATTCCTATGGATTTTCCAGCCACAACAGCCTCGGGACACGGGAATGGGCATCTGCGAGGGACGGAATGGGGGTGTGAGCTTTTACACCAACCCCTCTTCTCGCCATTATCCCGCCTATTCAGCAAATGCTCCACAAATCTGCCTCAGTGGGCCTGAGGGGTGTCACCACATAAAACAGGCTTTGTGTACATTGTGCCTGGGTAACCCTATACACTGGGACACAAACCTCTTTCACTTACGCCTGTATTAATGTGTGTTTAATACATGTGAGAAACACGGACGTATGCAGAGGACCACGCCGTGTCCGTGTAGGAGAGCGGGCGACATGGGAGGCTGGAATGTCCACGTCCTGGAGTCGCCAAGCAGAAGCCCCAGGATTGCTTCTGGCTCTGGATGAATGGATGCAGCTCAGAAGTTCACCTCCACGTCCTCTTAGGCAACTGTTGGCAAGCAGACGGGAATCCAGCTACGCTGCGCGCAGCGACCATCCGGCGAAGGTAATGCGGAAACCTACACAGCAAGTTTAGCGAAACACCGCGCTTCCTCCAGTGTGACCCCTGACCTGGCCTCTCCCCTCAGATCATGTGACCAACAGATCACGTGACCAGCAGCACAGCTCAGCTCAGATGGTCGGCCATGTTTCACAGGAGCCGGCTGGCTCTCCGCGTATACTGAGAAAGATGATTCAGCGGCGGGACAGGAGTCCAGCTGTCTGTCGGACCTTGCGAGCGTCATTGACACCTTCGAGGAAGCTTTGGTACCTAAGGGTTGTGTGACATCCAAGCGTGTCTGTGTACTGTTGTCAAATAACCTGCAAATTAAGTTCCTCTGAGTCCTTCACAAAACAGCCATTAAACTTACATCAGCAGGCACGACTTAGGCCAAACCAGCCTAAACAAAATGCAATGGGTCACAGACACATTAACGTCCAGAACTGGCACAAAAAACTGTCACTGGAGCAGCAGTGAATCCCTTTGGGGTGAATCTTATTTAAAACGCTGCACAGTCTGCGTTTGTTCAGTTTTATCAGGCAAGAAAACCCCACATAGATATTCGGAGCTCCTGGTGAGTGTCAGGAGAATGTCTACAGGCAGGACGGAGTCACAGCACCGGGCCAACACTGACACTCACTACGAGATTGGCCGCAGCGTGACACCGGACCAGCAGAGCGCAAGGTCACTCACGTGGCTTACCAGAGCAGCGACCTGTGGGCCGTCCTCGTCCCCTCGCTGTGCCGGACACCCCGTGTGCTGGGGACTCCACGTGTGCGAGTGCCTCTCCCAGCTAAACTCCCAGCTCCTCGTCGGCCAGGTCTCCAGCAGCCTGCTCTGGGTCTGGGGACCCACGCTTTTCCTTCTCTATTTTTACCACCCCCGTCCTCTCTCCCGCTCTCCCCTCTCAGTCTCCGCCTCCCTCTCTCCCTCCCTTTTCCCTTTCTGTCTCTCTATCCCTCCCACTCTTTCACTTCCACCCCCCCCCCCAGCTTGTGAAAGGCGCTATACACCTGGGGGTCCACTCTCAGTGAAGGCAAACACTTACTACCCAACAGGCTGCACTGAAACAAAGAGGGAATTCATATCAGCACCACTAAAGAATAGCCCCCCCACAACCCCTCCCAGCTCATCCGGTATCATGTTTAACTGCCTATCAGAAACCCCCCTTACTGCCCCCTCCAAAAATCAAGGCCTTGCCCTCCCACATCAGGTCCTCCCCCTGCCACTCTGCTTGAGAAATCCCAGCTCAGGCCCATTCACACACACACACACACACACACACACACACACACACACACACACACACACACACACACACCGGCACTCATGCACACACTTAAGGAATCCAACTTAACCACACTTGCTTCTAGAAATTAGAACTCAGCTGTCTTCAATAAACTCTATTCATAAATGCGGGCATTATTCTTAAACCCCAAACACCGGACACGCTCCCTGAGACACAGACATGGTCAACGTTGAGCGTTTCACCTGACGCTCATTCTAACATGACACCAGGCAGGATGAACAGCAATAAGAAATCAAGCATCAAACTGTGAAAAATATTCCTGTTCTCTCTTCCAAACAAGTTTATAGGAAAAGTCTGAGAAAGCAGGCGAAAATCACAAGTCAGAATTAGTGTGAAAAATAAATCAATACAGGAAACCTTTTACACTGGGCATTTAACCTGTTGTTTTATATTACATAAAGTTTGTCAGATAATATGGAGAGTCAGTAGGTGGTAAAGCTGTTTACCAGCGCGGGCTGTGCCTATGAATCCAGGCACAGGAAATGCACATGTCCCTGTCCGTGTGTGTTTTGTCCCACTTTTCAAAAACACGTGAGTCATATAAATATTTAAAGTGTCCTTACATCAGGGAAGTTTAAAAGGTTACCATTTATAGGTCTGCATACATCAGGCGTAAGCAAATACCACATCTGTGATTCCGGATCTTCCTCTACTGCCCAAGCTCGTCAAGCAGTGTGATGCACGGCACCAGCATACCCTCAAATTAAACTCGATTGAGAAAATAATGCTTTTAAAATGAAAGGGTCTTAATAAGATGATACATGAGCCTGTCAAAGATTTAGATTTAACTGTTTAGACCCTGGAAATAATCAAGAAAACCCAGCAGACGGCATTCGGCTTGTTTTTAGCAGCTCTCCCATGTTGCTCTCGAAGCACTTAATGCTCGTTTTTCATGGTTTGTTAAAGGTGATGGTGGCCCTGGGAACGAGCAGGTGGGGGTATGGATTTACTCTGTCATCAGAGGTTTCGGTTATTCCGCTAACTCAGCCCCCCCATCCCTCCCCAAACTGTCACGACGAGCGATGGGTCCGCACGATATCTGCGCCAATGTCCACCGGCAATGTTGGCGACAGGTCTTGTGCTAAATCGGTTCGGGAAAATTCTACAGTGTCTTTCTGAGCAGGGTTGGGGCTCGGGGGGGGGTCCCATCGCCATGGATGAGCACCATGAATGAGCGCGGGACTGGGGGTGGCATTAATCACACCCTCGTGCGTTCCCATAGCAAATTAACCTTTAAAAAAATATGTGATCCCAATGCTAAGATGGTCGCAGTCCTTCATTACCCCACATGCTCGTTGGCCGGGTCTTTCTCCTCGCTTCGCGTTCCTAATGGCCGCTCTGTCGCTCATTGTTTATGCTGAATAGGTGGCTCTTTAGCCGAAAGCACTGTGGGCGTCTCTCAAGGAATATTAAGGAATGCTCTCGACCTACAGGAGACAACGCTCCAGGTTCACACGGAGGGATTTTCACAGCAGGGTCCCGGTCACTGAATACGAAGGGGGTACTTTTACTAGAAGGAGCCTAAAACAGGATCCTGGGTTTACTAATTTCCTTGACGACAGAGGGGATGCTCCCTGTGCGACGGGGAATTCTGGGCCCAGACCCGGAGAGGAGATCCCCTGGTGGCCATCTCTGTAAGGCCGGCTCCAAAGCCGAGGTTGTGACTGTCCAGCAAGCCTCCAGAGAAGAAAGAAGCCGGACTCAGTGGCTGGACTCAACATGTTTGTCACCGTGGTTGGAATCCGACGGCAGCCCTGAGGGCAAGCGTCTGCAGTCTCGGATACTCCAAAGAACCATGTGGCAGGCAGGGGGGTGAGATCCCACACACACGTGCACAGAGACACACATACATACACACACACGTCCTCACACGTGTCTGCACATAGACACACACACACACACGTGTCTGCACATAGACACACACACACACGTCCTCACACGTGTCTGCACATAGACACACACACACACGTCCTCACACGTGTCTGCACATAGACACACACAAACACACGCACACACACACACACGCGCAAGGCAACCAAACATTTCACCCTTTTATATAACTGGGCATCTGACTGAACCTTTTAGATCGCATCACAAATAAGTTCACACACAGAAGACATTCAAAAAGATCAGCTTGCTGCTCAAATTAATACAGAAGTGAATCTGACTTACTCCTCCAGTTTGGCTGTTTTTTTAATAAACCTTTTTTTAAAATAAATAAATAAATAAATAAATACGCAGTGAGTACAATAAGGATGTCACAATGAAATTCATAACTTGTTTTCTCTGCCTTCCGAGGAATGATGAATCTGGCCTATATTATTCCCGGAGGCTCAACACTTTCGTCAAGTTACTTTTGTTCCCGGAAATACGAGTATAAGCGATGCTTCATTCGGCTATTTGTTACTTTCTCGGCTGATTTCTCATTTTTTTTAGTCATTATCTGACGCAAGAGAGAGTTTTTTGCTAGGAATCGTGAGCAACTAGGTCAGGGTAGGGAAGCTCTCGTACTTCCACTGAGGACCAGAAGAATCTGCAGGTATTTGGGTCACATTTCCATGGAGCGATTTACACCTGAACTTAGGTCCTGTCCTAGAAGAAACTTCAGCGAAAAAAAAAGTTTTAAATTAAAACTTCAGGACGGGGGGCGGCACGGCGGTGCAGTGGTGCAGTGGTGCAGTGGTGCAGTGGGTAGCGCCGTCGCCTTACACCTCTGGGTTCGAGTCTCTGCCATGACTCCATGTGTGTGAAGTTTGCATGATCCTCCTGGTACTCCAGTTTACCCCCCCCCACCACAGTCCAGAGAAATTCTGAGGCTGATTAGAGTCACCAAATTGCCCGTGTATGTGTGTGTGTGTGTGTGTGTGTGTGTGTGTGCGCCCAGGGAAGAGTTGGTGCTCCATCCTGGGTTGTTCCAGACATTGGTCCCCAAAACCAATCTGTAATATGTGAAACACAAAGTCTCTTTACTAGGTACTGACACGGGGGTGTTAGCTAGGACATGATTAGTAAGACCCTCCCCCACAAGGGTGTGGATTTGGACGGCAAGGACGTGTCCCTACCGATACTGTGGGAATATCATGTGTGTTTAGGATGACTCGAGGCAGACTGATCCCTACCAATGTTGAAACCAAACACACCCCCTGCTCCATCATCTTGTATACTGAATATAGCCAGTAAAGTTGGATCGGAGTGGTTGTGTGTGCGTGTATTTTCAATACTATTTCGAGGCTAAACAGATGAAATATAACCAATGTTGAGCTCCAGACTATATGCTGCTCGCAATTTCTTCTGCACAACACGACACCACGTAGGACCAATTGTGGACTTTGAAGCATAACTTCATATCTAACAAGTGAAAATACACTTTGAACAGGGCACCAAGACTGTCCCCGGCACAGTGGGAACGTATGCGGTCAGCATGAGAAACCGGAGCGATACAGAGGACTTAACACCAACACGACGGCCACGAGACGATTCCCACGTCAGCTCGGAGCGAGCATAAGAATAACTACATGAATGAAATGTCCAGACTCTGCTTCGGATGTCATGATCCTGGAATAGATTCCTAGTCATTTGCTCATTCCTCAACATACTGAGGGGTTCAAAAAGCCTCTGTGTTGGTGTTTCGAGACAAGCAGACCGTAGACATAAGATGCCTGCCCAGCCACAGAGCGGAAAATTCCATCACGCTGGAAAACAGGATGGAAACACAGGGCAGACTGCGGCATCTAAGGCCCTGCATGAGGGATGCGTTTAATCTGATGTGGTTCCTGTGTGATATACTGGGTAACATGAATCTAACCCCCCCCCCCCCACACCTAGCACGTTCAGACATTTTCCAAAAGTCTAGGTCACTTGGAGTTACTCGACCCAGGGTCTGCGTGAAACTTCAGAGCATTTCGGCTGGGTGTTCGGACTGTGTGAGTCCTCTCCTGTCACTCACACAAACACACAGACAAACACTGTCAAGCCAGCACAACTAAAAAGCTAAAAAAAATTTTTTATGGAAATCAAAGCCGGACACTGCCCGTGTAGTGTTATGCACTTGATCTTTTCAGACGGTATACACATCTCATATATCAAAAGGTCTCTTTACTTAGTGAAGAGTGAGTACTCATAATTCCAAATACATGAAAGCCTTCTGTCTCTCTCACGTAATCCCAATTTCTTTCCCCTACTAACATCGACAGCTTGAATGAACAGACAGCCACATAAATATTTATCCCTGCAGAACCTCCTGTGCATTTTAAGGGGCCGACGTGAGCAAAACGGCGGCGGTTGTGTGCCACAAATTCAAAGATACACACATCTCACAATCTCCGGAAAACTTGAGCACATTTCCCGAGCGTTATCTGCGTGTAAGTTTGCCGAAGACGGCCAGCAGCAGAACGTGCAAATCTAAATGGCACCAGGTGGCTGCAAAAGACAGAATACCTCTCATTAGGGAAGATTTAGTGGGTGTGGCTTCACCGTCGCCAGGGCAGAGAGGTACTGATTTAGCTCAGAGTGCCACCATCAGCAGGAGGACCGAGTAGAAAAGTTCATGAACAGAGTTGGAAATTGTTAAGCGATTGCTTGGTCTAATTACATAATGTAAATTGAAATTGAAAAGGCAATAAAGCACATGGATGCTTTTATGTGTCAAGAAGGAGGAGAACAGCCAAATAGACATCAAATACTCCTTTTGGCAAAACCTCCATAGCACCAACAGTGAGGAGATACCTGTGGTCCCCCGCTAGGTGCTACTGATCAGGATCTGTCACCACCTCTCTGCCTTCATGCCTACGGACTCTGCCAGGACTTACTGCTGATGAGGGAGGAGCACGGTAATGGAGACGTGGGTTCTCATGCAGAAGATGGCTTCAATATTCCAACAGCCTGAGGCAGAAGCCCTTTCAGGTCCATTGTGCTGGTTTCAGAAGTCAAGGGCATTTAAAACCACCTTCCTAAGACAAAACATGCTTAAAGGTGTTCAGGCCTGCCTGGTTATAAAGGATCACCAGAAATCTAATACTGCAAAGGAAAAAATGGAACTTCAAAAAATGGTAACGGATATTATAAAGGGATATCAGGGAAAGGCAGCGTGTTTGTAACACCCAATTCTTAAGTAGCATGCTTTCCGCAGCAATCTGGACACCCTACCTCCATGACCCCAAGGGCCGTGAAAATGGCTGGGAGCAAGAGGTCTGGACATTGTTGTAGACATAGACTAAATTAGAAATTGTGGTGTAGAATTCATGAAACAACCAAATACATGAACTGAACACAGATTACTCGTAACATGCTTGCATCTTCACAGCTCATCCTGCTCCTCATTCCTGCACCAGGCATGATTGCACAGTCACCTTGGGAAAACTTTGATTTAATTTCGCCTCAGAAAGCATTACTCAGTGGAGAAAGCATTCAGCAAGCTGGAAACAGGCTACCGCAGGGAATCCATACAGCTAATTAAAAATAAGAAGCCATCGCTATTCGAAGGGGCTTGCTGGACCATTTGTATCCCACACTCAGCAGAATTAGCGTGAAATCGCTGGCAGCATAGGTGACGGTCACTCCCTTGGGCCATCGGGCTCCAGGCTCAGTCTTGCTGCAGGTACCCACTAACCACAACCACTTACAAAGACTAATGAGACCATTTTCAGTTGGGTAACACTCATGAGCTGTCAACCCTCAGATATATTGCTACCTTTACCTCTCCCTGGTCACCTAAAAAAATTACTACATTTAAGATATACCTACTGACACAGATTTTTGGCCTACATCTCCCCGTCCCTTTTACACGATTCGCAAAGATACAAAGAGTCGATAAAAGGAAGGTATTGTTCTGTAAGTCGCGTACAACTCAGGAGCAACTCGTAAATCCAAGGAGAGGCAGAAAGTGCAAGCAGACGGAGGTGACAGCTAAAGCAAAATGTGGGAACCCGATAAGGAGAATCCTGTAGTTAGCAACCAGCTGTGTGCTAACAGAAGCGAAAGGCAGCCAGATCAGTTTGTAGGGCTTGGCTTAGTTGATGTCAAAGCCTCCTGCTCAGTACTTAACATGACTGACATCATCACAAGCTACGGCTGGAATAACAACATTGGTACTTTGACATGAAAACTAATGACGTTCATTCAAGGACCTATGGTCCTACAGAAAGAGGAGACCCAACAGCATCCCTGAGCCAATAATTACACTCCCTTTCCAAGTGATTATCATCTAGGTTCTCTTACTGCTAGATGATGAGATCTTTCTTTGCTAAAGAATACTATTATGCTACTCACAAAGCTAAGTGATTTTCTCCAGAAAACATATTCATTAGATGTTATTTAGGCCTTTTATTGGCTGAATTTGTCCATTGATCTGGCCACATAAAATCCACTCACCACTAGATATACATGGATTTCAATCCTTTCTTACTAAAACCGGCTTACTGAGCGCTTTTCCTTGGGTTTCTGCATGCAAAAGGCTTTAAGTCTTACATTGTCATCCTCCTCGTCGGAACCACCTGACAATTTTAAAATGTAAAAATTTTTTGACATCAGAGGCACAAGTGCGGATAACTGTCACAGAACCTCAAAGCAGCAGAATGTCAAACTGAACGAGAGGTTGGCAAAGACCAACCATTAAGTCGACAATCGCTTTTCCTATCTGCTCCTGCTCACAGAGGAAACACAAAGTGCCCAGTCTTCTACTGAGGAAGCATAAACCAGTGAACTGGCTCTCACTATTCAAACAGACCCTTTGTGTCACCAGTGTCATGACCACAGTGACAATAAAAGTTACTCAGTCTAGAATTGAAGGCTGTTTAACCTTCTCGTCCTCTTCTATTGAGACGTTCAAGGACTTCTTAAAAAGAACCAACGATGCTAACTTAAAGGAGCGCAATCCTACCAAACTGCCATACTGAAGTGTCATACAACTCCTGTTTACAAACTGAGTCTTTTATAGTTGTAAAACCCAGGGTGCAGCTGTCTCTCATTGACATTCTGTATGAATCCAGGACATTCCTGTTCTACCATCCATCAGTTCAGGCTGTCTGAGGGCGTTTGGTGGATTGTCACAGGGTGGAAATGTCTTTCTCTCTGCGATTCTGGCATGTAAACGGCTGTGTGAGAAGAGTTAACTACCAGATGGGTCCAGATTTAGCGAGTAAATCAAAGCTTTTCACTCGGATAAATGCAGATATATCTTAATAGAAGGCTGGTGGATAATTAAACTTTCACTCCTGTTTTTTTCTCCGTTCTATCAAGTGACTTCAGTTAAAGTGATAACTAAGAGGAGATATTCACGTGTAACTAGTATCTACACACGTTTACCAGTCTAACAAGTGGTTTCGAACTTTTATATGCGTCTTCCCGATACAGTAATTTCCAGCAACACCAGAAGAAAATGCGAATTCATTTGCTCATGCTTCCACTAGTTTCACAGTAGATAATGCTTCACGAATTTAGTAATAGATGTATACATATAGACGCGTTATTAAAATACAAAGAACACTTTGCGGGAAATAACTACTCGTAATGTGGAAACGTAATTTAAAAACATGTTATATATGTGAGATGATGCAGCTTCCAAGCCTACTCCATGTTAGGGTCGCCACATGCACTGTATTAAGAAATTAGGTAAAAAATTCAAACAAATAAAAATCTAAAATATTTCATCCCAATTAATATATATAAAATTTAAAAAATAAATGTAAAAAAAAACGCCTACGGTAGAAAGCTGTATAATCGTCAAAGTGAAAAGGGAAACACGTGTAAGCGTCACAGCTACCGAAGGATAGTAACTTTACATTATTTATAAATAAGTTTCTTTGAGAAACACACTATTCTAGACGTTTATAGCAGGAAGCGGAAGTTATTGAAATACAAAGAAAGTGTTTAATTTAATGCTGGGACGGAGCGTTATCTGCACGTTACGTGTGCTTTTTAAAGGATAAAGGGGGTGGAGTTGTAATTGGGATTAATGAGCTACATTAAGGCGTCATTACCTGGCAAACTGGCGGATCCAAGCGCAGTTATTGATTTTTCACTGAGACTCCGGCTAGCGGGAAGGAGGCGGAGAGCCGCGGCGGTCGGGCGCCCCGGCTGCGCGTCCCGGTCTCTGCATGGGGGCACCGGGGGCTCGGCGAGCTGCGCTGCCTTACGCTTCCACTAACACTCCATTCAGAGGTTATGTTTCACCGTATCGACCCTGACAGCAGTTATTTTTGTCGTGTAGTCAGGGTGGGAATTGTACTGCTTAATTTTAGCCTGCACATTTTTATTCATTCACATATTTCACATCGACTTGCGTACTAATGCCGGCCTACTGATTATTATGGGGTCCATGTCTCAGGGTAACGTAATGTATGACTAACGGTTAAATGTCGCTACGTACATTTACTGGTGCCACACTGGCTAAGATCGGCACTTCTGTGTCCTCTTGAATATTATTGCCGCCTGCAATGGCTATTTCAGGGGTGGCCAATCTTATCCAGGAAGGTCCGCTGTGTGTGCCGGTTTTCGCTGAGTCTCCATAATTAGTTTATTAATTAGAGGACTGATTGGCCTACAGTGAGTCCTCACACCTGGGTGTGAACAGCCGACCTAAAGGTTATCCCAAGAACCCACATACACACCGGCCCTTTACGGATAAGACTGGCCACACCTGGGCTATTTGTATTCGGTCTTAACCAAAGACTGCATAATAAGTAATATAGTGGTGGAAACATCAGGTCGGGAAAGTAAAAATCCAGACCAAGATTTTGCATTAACCAGCCAGTGGAGCATAAAAAGTCACCAACAGTGGTGGCCAATCTTATCCCCAAAGGTCCGGTGTGTATCTGGGTTTTTGGGATAACCTTTAGGTCAGCTGTTCACACCCAGGTGTGAGGACTCTTCAGCCAATCAGTCCTCTAATTAGTAATCTAATTAGCGAGTCTCAGCGAAAATCCGCACACACCCCCTCTCTGGGTAAGATTGGCCACCCCTGGTCACCAAGGTTGCAGCTGGTTGGTTGAAGCAAAATCTTGGTCTGGATTTTTACTATCTGGACCCGAACTTTCCACCTCTGAATTAATAGAATAGGTTACTGCGGATATTTATTGCTCAGGAGAATAATGTAACATAAGTTAATTATTCAGTCTAATAAAAATGATTAAAGATCAATCAACGCACTACTTCAGGGCCACTATAGAAGGTGACGGATTATAAACATCAGCTTAAACTGACGTCTACTTAAATACGTAGTTAGCTAACTTTGTCACGTGGATCGTTTCACAGGTAACAGATGAAGGTGTAAGGACAAAATAATCGTGGCTGTCTTGTGGGAAATTAATTTTCCCCCGAAGATCATATTAAACGCTGTAGACAGACGTCTGGTTAACACAAGTCAGAGAAAGTGAATGAATTCAGCGCCACAAATATTTCTTGTCAGAGATATGAAATGAGGTACAATGGGAGATTGTTACCTGCACAATCGTCTCCATTCCCATGCAGCAGACGTGGTTCTGGAGCTTCCCTGCATAGGGTGCCAGGGCAGTGATTCTTTGTTTTGTGGCTGAGAGGAACATATGGATGAAGCGTAGCCCAACCAGACAATGCACACTCTGTGTTGGTTGCCCTCAGTTTTTAATGCCTTCAATGTATGAAATGTTACACTGTACGGCTCGGGCCTGCACAATGTAAACAATCTGTGCTCAATTTCACAGTGTAATATGGGTGTAAGATTGTTGGACCCTTGTACTTTATTAGATGTCCAAATTAAGCACTGGGGAGTCTTTATGAAACACCAAGGCTAGTCAGCTCAAGGCTTAGCGGGGGAGGGCTGGCGAGGAATGTTGAACATTAGCCAACAATTCATGATGAAACCAGGAGCACGGCCCGCGTTCCTGCACTGGCCCTCCTAAGAATGCTGGCAGCCACACAAGCCTGTGTTCACAATCAGCAGGTCCGAGGCCAGTGCGCCACAGTACCACCATTACACAGGAGGCCCGTTTGCTCATATCAGATCTCACTGTGTTTCGGAACGGCACTGGGACTAGTGCCGATTTTGATTCTCCTTTCTTAGGTTACAGTGTAAGTCCACCAGAGATGATAGCCCCCCCCCACCCCCCCGTGTGGTGCCTCGAGGCTCCTGGGTCGGCCAGCTGGACGACATGGAGACTTCTGTGGTTCGGCAGAGCATCAAAGCCGCCTCAGCGCCTGGATTCCACGACCTTGGGAACACAACGCCACCCCAGACCCGTCCTGGGGACGTCAGGTATTCTGTGACACGTTTTTAACCCTCCGATCAACTCTCACTCTCCTGTAAGAGAACCTAAGAAGCATCAGGAATGTGGGGGGGGGGCCCGTCCGCCCAGGAGGCGACGTTGTGGGTACCTGCCCGTCTTGCCCTTGCCATCTCCCACATTGGTTGTGACTAGACACCAGTCATGCTGCCCGCATGTGGAAAATGAACCCCCCCCCCCCCCGTTAGAAATGGCCAACAGCTTCACACATACTTTGCATTTTGCTGCCCATTCATCTTTGGGATGCTTGGCCAGGCAGTTACCACACTGGGATTGGCACGTTTAGCAATTGAAAACTCACATTTCCCCACTGTGAGCACGGTAAATTGCAAGATACACTGTCTTCGATATTTTGTGCTGGAGATTAATAAGGCCCACCCTCCCCAGTTGTAAATTCAGATGTTTAGAATACATATTAGCCCAATTTGCTGCAGTAGTCTAGAAATCCCAAAATATTTCCATACGTAAAAAAAACCCAAAATAAAATTCCATACTTTGTACGAACACTGGGGCATGTTGCACGAAGCAGGGTTTCTCAATTAGCTGGATTAACTAAAGATAAAAAACATCACCGACATATTTATTAAGCAACCAGACGCAAAATCAAGTCAGGGAAGTTTCCACATTAGAGTCATTTAGTGTTTTCTTCCCTAAAAGTGTTTTGAGGTTCGCTGTTTAGGGTTGTTAAAACAACATACTGTGTGCGGCAGACTACAGAGATTACCCAATTGTTATTATAATATTATTATATTACGCCATCGATAACTGCTGACGGTGCATAGCATTGCAGATGAGTACGTAACACATCCACGGCCGCGGTATTCAAAACCAAGACGACATGGCCTGTCTTAAAGGTTTACTGTTGTATTACACACCACGTGAGAATTACAACACAGGATTCCAGGTGCATTACTCAGTGTCACTAAGTGTCCTGCAGCTACAGACACAATATGACCAGGAAACACAACATCACCACTGGGCATGAGTCACGGGGAGGAACAGGGGTACGCCTGAACAGCCAGCACCCGGGCAGCGGTACGAAAGGCTACCCCCCCCCAATCACAGGGCAATCTGCATTATAAAAACACAGCCATACTGCCCTCCTTACAGACAGGCACAAAGCCAGCTCTCGAGACACATCTCAGCTGACACGGGCTTCGGTTTTGGTCTTCCAAAGGGAGGTTGCTCAGTGTGCCCGTCTCGGTTGGGAAGAGCGCCCTCTGCTGTCCATGTGCCACCCCCATTGTGTGGCTAGCAGCCAACGCACTGCAATGCAGCACCCTGGCACCAGTACACAGCGTATATTAGCATTAGCACAAATCAGCCTCTTCCACAAAGAGCCCGAATAGGAGTGTGAAATACACATTATTAAACAAATAATTACAGGACAGTAAGTCTTCTCTGTGCATTTCAGGAATGTCTGCTTTGCAGAGACTTTCATGTGTGAAATAACAGAGAAGCAGCTCAGAATGCTTAATTCCCCTACTTTTAGCTTTAATATAAAAACCCGAGGTCATGTTTAACTTTCTTACTTCCCTTGATTTCCCTCAGGACAGCTAATTAAAACAACTGCAACACAGCAACAAAGTTGGAGGAACCAAACGTGGTCACGTGGCTTTGGCAGAAGTGCCAAGAAACTGCTGGGCAGGGTGTCCCGGGGTTCTCATTGGTCCAGCTGGTGTGGGCGTGTCCCTCTTTGAATCTGGCTAATGGTGCAGGCCCCTGTCCTGTACCTCGACAGGCAGCAGGAGCAGCATCAGCGCTTGGAGGTGAGCGTCAGCGTGGAGGAGACCCGGAAGATCTGGGGCAGCATGTTACTCAGCTGGTAGAACATCTCTTCTGAGATACTCTGTCGACACACACAGGGCGGCAGTGTGAATTTCAGCAGACATGCCTTCTGCATCAGAGCACCATGCAACGGGAGGGCAAGCTTCGTCAATAAACTTCTCCAGAAGAGACAGAAGAATCAAAGGACCCAAGTGGATGGCTGCTGGTAACTCAGCGACGGACGGCAAAGGCCAGTCACCTTTATTATATTCCTGTCAGATGTAATTCTACCAGCCCTGCGGACTCTGATCTGTGGCCAGGCTCTCTGCTGATCCTCATTAGATCAGTACATCTAGCATGTCTCACTCATGTTGTATATTTAGGGACTGTGCTGAAGGTTGCGGCACTGCTGAGTCAGACGGGTGCTTCTCGGACTCCCGTGGGCCCAGAGATGGGGAGCAAAGTGCCGTCCATGCAGAACTTGGCGGGCCGGTGTCTGTATTGGCGCTGGGACAGCTGGGTTTGTGCGGGCCGGACAAGATCTGACAACTGGATCTAGGACGGCTAGTGAAAAAAGCTCTGGTTGAGTGATTTTTACAAAGAAATTTCACTATTAAGCTACTGACAGTAGACTGGCAGTCTTGAAAAAAATGCATACGAGGACATCTGATTTAAGTTTTAAGGAGTAGGACCAACAATATCTATGTGTGTGTGGTGTTTTTGGGTCACGTGTCGGATGTCACTTGACAGCAAATCAGATGTGGGGGACAACAGCCGAGTCACCATGCGGCGGAACCCGGCAGTTGGAGGCCACGCCCCCTGCAATCTCCTTGAGGGGCGTGGTCACAAAGGGCACAAGGGCCTCACTGGCCAACCATAGGATCGGCAGTCCTGTCAAACGCTGCCATGTCGGGGATCAGCACGCTACGAGCAGGACAACACGATCCGACTTGAGTATGAATCACCAGCCTCGTGACTAGCTGTGGGATGGGGCTTATTCTCAGGATAACACTCATTAATATAAATCTTGTTAGTATACTGTTCTGTAACTTCATTCATTTAATTTAAATATATATTTAGAAAACTACCTGGGGAGAAGTGCAAAATGGTGATAGAAATAAAGACCATTACAGGGCAAAATAAGACTGAACTAGAACAGAAAACAAATTAATAAGCCTGAAAATAAGAAAGATAATGAGGCCTCTTTCCCTGGCTGGCTGCTGCCGCAGTTACAGGACTCGACTTTGAGGTCGCCCCCTGCTGGAAGGCCCTCAGCACTGTTTATTACTCTCCAGCAGAGTCGTGACACCAGACGTGAATATGTGACAGGGCCACATTCTTTGACATCAAAGTTAAAGCATGCAGTGAAACGCTTGACGGGGTTACAGTCTGTCCTGCCTTCTGTTACTTCTAAAGAGTCGAGTGTTAATTATGGTATAATGGATCTTACAGTGTATCCCAGGGTTCCCCAATTTTCCCCCCAGAGGGAAAAATTCTATCAGCAATTCAAAGCCATAGGCCACTGCCCCCAATGAAATTTGTGGAGTGGGGGGTGCTGGCCACATTAGGGAGGGTGCTGACAGGGCTGGATTGACCTTTTCAAGGGCCTTAGGCAGGGATGTTACCAGAAATAAATTCAGAGGGGGAAGGGAGTCCCCCTCAGTAGATATCGCCAACCAAGGGGGGGCCCTCGGCAGATAACTCCGACTGGGGACTTCGTCTGGACCCCCTTGTGCTGATCGGGCCCTAGGCAGTTACCTAGTTTGCCTATGCCTAGATTCCGCCCTGGGGAAGAACATTTGCCTTGATTTTGTCTGTGAATAGCGCTTGCTTACCAAAGACACTAACACATGTCACATGCTTTTTCTTCTGCAGAACCTCTATGGCTCTCAAAAGGTTCCTTTAAATTTCCTCATTAGAAGAGCTATGTATCCCACTAGGTTCTTGAAAAGTTCCTTGGTAACACCTCTACTGTTCTCACTAGGTTTCTGTGTGGTTCCTCTGTAGAACCTCAATGGATCTCACTAGGTTCCTGAAAGGTTCCTCTGTAGGGCCTCCATTGCTCTCACTAGGTTCCTGTTAGGCAACCCTGGTATCAATTTTCTGCTGAGAATTTTATAAACACAACCTGGGCCATTTCAAAATTCAAGGGCTAAGAGTCGCAATGCCTTCATGTAGCTGCACAAAGTGCCGTAGGAACCCAGGAACGTATTCATTGTTATGGAAAAAAACATTGAGGATTAAATGGTACAGAGATTAATTAAAGACTCTAAAAGTGACTCCTTACCTGTGGCACCAGGAACTGCACCGTGCGGGAAATCCCTCCATCCCAGGAGACCATTTCCATCATGAATCCTGCAGTGGAGAAAGATCAGCGTCTTCATGCCCCATGGACAATTCAATACTTGTGGGTGTGCTTTCATGTTTATTTGTTTAGCAGAAGCTCTTGCCCAAAGTGACATAGTCAAAGTCAGGAATACATGGGGTCAGCCAACATCCAGAGCCCCCTGGAGCAGCTGGGATTAAAGCCTGTCCTCAAGGGACCAATAGGGATGTGTTTACTCTGGCATGAGAACATGGGATTCGAACCCACAACCTTCCAGGCAACGATCCCTAACCCCCTGAGGTACCCAAAGAACTAAGTTTTTGTTTACCAACCATTTGCTCTCTAAACCACATCCCTGTGACAGAAATAACCCCCATGCCCAGATGGTTGGCAGGACGTTGGTGTTCCCCGCGTTGTTTTCAAACAGAGCTCTAATTTGTGTCGTGAGCTGACGCTCCATCTGCCGAGATACGCAACGGTGGCGGCGGGAGAGTGGGGGAACGACGGCAAGCCTTGGCAAGTCCTTTGCTCCACAGCACCCCCTTCTGGTCACCCACTCACCTTTCACACATTTGAACACCAGCTCGGCCCGCTTCAAACACCAGGGGATGGTCATCTCCTGTGAAGGGGAGCCAGAACATCAGACAGACCGCCGAAAGGGAACCGGATCGCGGTCCCAAAACTCTGCCTTTCCGTGCATCTTCCCACACTGTCTGGTTCTCCGTCGCTTCCACTGGCAATTAGCGTCTCCAGGCACGCGCACACAAATAACCGGAAAGGCACATAACCGAAAAAGGACTCCCGGAAGCTCTTTCCGGAATGCATCCGTCAAGTGCTCCCTGGCGGCTCCGCCCACTCATGGTTCAGCGAGGGCCGCGGAAATGTCAGCTTTGGCCGCCCTGTGGTTACGTCTGGTCTGGAGCTGAACGGAACCCGAAATGGGGCCATTTCTCAGTTAACGACAAGACTGCAATGCAACCCCAGATGTGTGGACAAATAATCAGCCGATTTTAACTCTGCATTCCAGACACAGGACAGACCCAGGATAGACCCAGGATATATAAAGCTCTCAGGCAATCAGTGCAGCCTAATAATCACTTTTTATGAACACCAGGAACTTATCAACTTATCAAAAGACATCTTTTCCAGGGACGCCCATGCATATTTCAATAAGACAACGCAAAATCACATTCTGTACACATTACAAAGTCCTGGCTGCGGAGGAAGAGGGTATGGGTACTTGACTGGCCTGCCTGTAGTCCCGATCTGTCTCCAATAGACAATATGTGGCGCATTTTGAAGCGCAAAATGCGACAACGAAGACCCCCGTACTGTTGCCCACCTTAAGACTTGTTTGCAGAAAGAATGGGACAAAATTACACCTGAAACACTTCATCACTTGGTGTCTTCAGTCCCTAAACGTCTTAAGTGTTGTGAAAAGGAATGGCAACATTACAAAGTGGTAAATGCTTTACTGTCCCAACTTTTTTTGAAATGTGTTGCAAGAAACAAAATTGGAATACGGTGCTTATTTTGAGAAAAACAATAAAATCCATGAGGAACACATTAAATAATGTGCTGTTGTATTGTTGTCAATGTAATACAGGTCAAAGATAATTTAACAAAGTACTGTTTTCAGCTTGATTTTCATTTTACACACCGTGCCAACGTTTTCTGATTTGGGGTTGTATATTACAGAATAAAATATTCTTTGATTCCAGATTTACTGTAAATTTTCTCGCAGCTGTCATATCTCATTAAAATGGATATAGATTATGTAGACAATTGATACTATTTAGAGTAAATTTTGGTTCAGTACTACAGATCCATTTCTCTTTTACAGAACAGAAAATGTAACATCAGATCCTTTTAAAGTGCCATATTAATAGTGCATATTTTTCTTTATAAAGTCAAGGGCATAATTTTATATCCAGAAACCTTCTAAATGTCCTTGATGCAATGCTGGTACATCGGAATCTGCCCACTCTGGTCAGTGAACGGCTACTTCATCATGCTTGTGTATGTATTTTATTAAGTTCTGATCACGACCCTCACCAGGAAAAGTGGACTGAAGGTGGGTTACGTTGCAGAAGACCACTCAGCAGTATACCTCCAAGCTAGACTCAATGTTCCTGCTCTTCAACATAAATGCAGGGAAGATCCTGTAAGCTCAGCTCCTGACAGCGTAACGTCAGCTCCCGGTTTGCTTGTATTTTCCGCTGACTGCCATGCATCTACAAAGAATGTCACAGAACGTTCTTTTCTGGAGCTAAGTAACGGATACTATTGCAGTACGACAGGACATGGCCGAATCAAAGGAGCAGGACGGGAGGGGAAGGGATCGAGGGCAGGCTGTCGGATGTGTGGAGAGCGTGCTCAGAACCAGGCCCGGAGCTGGCGGACAGGGGGGGACAATATTCCCGCCCCCCAAGCTACCATTTAACCGCTGCAGAGGCGGTGTGGAGTCAAAGTTCAAACTGGTGAGCGGTTCCCCTGTTTGTGTGTCCTCCTGCTCCAGTCCTGTTTACATACGTTCTTCCTTCCTCTCCAATTATCTGACCGCAAGAGTAGGAGCCATGCACGTCACCGTCACTTTCACAAGGCACCGTCGTGTAGTGAACCGTGCACCGTGCATTTAAATATAGAGCCAGGCTTTTGCACAACATAGACCACTTTGTGGGGTACCACTTAACCGATTCAGAGGAAACGAAAGCAAACGTCAGCAGCGATGAACACTGGAAGTGCGCTCCACCTGAGCCCAGAATCCTACACTGCTTTCAGGTTCGTGCTGCTGCGCAGACCGCTTAGAGATTCCAGTGACCACACACTATGGACCATCAAACAGACAGACGATCAGTGACAGACTTAAGTGTATGAAAGCACATCTCTGATCAAGGCCCTTGTTTTTTTTTTCCTTTTGTAGAACCTCTATGGCTTTCAAAAGGTTCCTTTAAATTTCCTCAGTAGAAGATCTATGGAAGCCACTAGGTTCCTGAAAAGTTCCTCTGTAGCACTTCTATTGCTCTTGTTAGGTTTCTGGTTCCTCTGCAAAACCTCTACTGCTCTCACTGTCTTTCTGGCGGTTCCTCTGTAGAACCTCCATGCATCTCACTAGGTTTCTGTAGCACCTCTATGGGTCCTGCAGCTTGCTACCACTCACCTCTGACATGTCATGAACCAGAAGCAGGGGCACGGTGATGGTGGTGATGTCATGTGTGCAGCACACCTTCAGGATGTTGCGTAGGCCCATGATGGCCGGGTCGCGGGCTGTGATGTTGCCTGAGCGCACGTTGTCATCCACGCACAGGTGGAAGACAATGTGCACCTCTGACAGGTTGGAGTGCCGGGTGATGTAGAATTCACCTGGCAGACAGAGGTGGGGCAAAACTTATAAGAGATGCTTCAGAGTAACAGCAGGACAGCGATCACAGCAAATTACAAGAGAATGGACCCACCTGGTAAAATATTTGAGGTATTCCTTTCAAGGTTTTTTGCGTTATCCTCACCGCCTCCATTTTTAGGACCCTCTAAGGGAAGAAAATAGGTTCAATCAGTGGATCTCGACTTTCCCCTGAAATGAAGACAGACAGACAGACAGGAAGACCCATATTTGGGCAGCGAAGCCCATAGGAATGGAAAAGCTCCGTTCCCAGAGGGTCCATTTCGCGGCTCACTGAGTGTGCAGTGCGATAAGCTCCACACCGGTGATGTTACAGTACACCCAAAGCAGAGATGCCCCCATAGCCCCCACGCCCCCCGAACCACGGTCCTGGAATCCCACGGGCTGCATTTCCTCAATGGCCGATAAACAAACACGCCTTCGCTCTGCGGCTTGGTCCCTTTGGGCAATCAAGGCTGCCAGGAGTCTCCGTCTCTTACCTTGAGTTAGACGGCAAGCCGATGCTAAATAACATAATTCTATAATTTCAGGGAAAATCATAGCCATTGTAGCCAGCCGTAGATTCAAACAAAAGAAAAGGGATTAGACTTGACTCTATGAGGCGTTTGAACTGGGAGTGGTTATCTTTTTTATTAACTGTAAAAACTTATTAAGTGTCAAATTCCACTGACTAAAGTCTGTATTCAGACCTGCAAATCACTGTTGACCTGTCAAATATCAAGTCAACACCGTTTTTGCAATTGACTTATCTTTTTCTATGTGGCCTTAAACCCCTACTGAATCGTAATTCTCCTTTTTAAAATAATATTTAATTATTGTCAATAAATGAATGTTTGACGTAGCAAGGCTTGCTGTTGTGCTGGTTCACAACAACAGGAAACACCGTGGGAACACAGGAATGTCCGATGGCGACCTCTACGACTCCCTGCCCACGCGCGTTCCTCTCCACCCGCCGGATCGAAGGCGGCCATATTGGCCACCACTTCCTGCTCTGGACCCGTGACTCTGGCAGAGCCAATGCAACAGCCGCCCCCGCACGTGACGGCCAAAATGACAGCCCTGCGCCGGATGGCACCTTGGGTAATGAGCAGAGGTGAAAATGACGGGCCTGCCGTGCTGGCAGGGGCCTCGTGTGGGCGGTCCGACGGCTGTTCGCTCACCAGGCTGCTCCCGCTGCTTGCTGTTCCTCTGTGCCCGGGCATACAGCACCACCTGCTGGACCACCTCCAGCTGCTCCTCCAGCCAGGGGAAGTGGAAGTCTGTGCACTCTTTGGACACAGTGGCAAAATCTGGTTGCAAAACCAACCAGAAGAGTCAATGTTGGCTGGTCCGTGTTCCGAATGCAGGAACGGGCCTAATCAGCAACCCACGAGCTTCAGGAAAATTCTGTTGCAACTGCAGCTTCGTTGGCAACATGACACTACACTCGGAAACTAAACTCCTGGAGGAATTCGCAGCACAACAGCGCTGCAGGTAGGATAAATCATCCCACATCCCAGCGCAATACAAACGTCAGATGCAGGTTCTTATGCAATACCTGCACTAAAACTCGCAATATCTGTAAATTTTCGGTACTTGCGCTTTTTCGTGCATTATGTCAAATCCTGTTTAGTGGAAGCGTGTAACTCTGGATCTGCACCCACGTGTTTCTCACTGATGAAGAACTAATTGCCGTTTCCTGTCAAACAAGGAGCTCCAGGGTTTAGCCAAACATCACGTCAATGCTGAATGCTAATATGTCACACAGGTCATGAACCCCACGGGTGCCACTTCAGGCTCGGCCGCAGGCCCCCACTCACCCCTCTTGATGCCGCTGTAGGAGTTGACCCGGTTATCCACCAGCAGCACCAGGCCACACAGTGACGTGGAGTAGAGCGACAGTGCTGTCTGCAGCCTCCGCAACTTGGCGCCGCCGCTGCCATGGCGACGGTGCTTACAAAAGTCCAGCACGTCGGCCCGCAGCAGCCGCAGGTTGTGCATGGTCTTCAGCTGTGCACCTGCAGGACGTGTATGGGGGGGGGGGGGGGGGGGGGGCTTCAAATGAGTACAAGCAGGGGTCTGTGCTGACCATGTTCCCCGGTGGGGTTGCTTACCTAAATGGATGGTGAAGCTTTCCTCCAGCTGCTGCTCCTCAAACATCTGGGCGGAGGCCTCACTCAACTGGCTGGGCTTCACCTTGATCTCCTCGCTGGGACCCACATGGATGGAGAACATCAGCCGCCACAGTCCATGTAGCAGCCCCCATCTGCGGATTCCGTTTCCCCCGCAGTCTCACACCCCGTCTAAGCGATTCCGGACCCGACCCACGAATTCATTATCTCCACTCGACCGATTTACACCCCCCCCGCCCCCGAGGCTGGAAAAGCTGCTGAGTCACCGACACCCGGACGAGAGTGGATACAGTTACACCTAGACCTACTTGATGGTGCTGTTGTTTGGATTCTGCAGGTCCTGGTGCAGCTTGAGGACCCACTCCTGGTACTCCTGCTTCTGGATCGTGGTCACCTGCTTCAGCTCATTGGCCCACTTATTTTCCAACACCTTTGCACACACCAGAAAAGGCACAAGCAGTAGCTTCAGGACGATACCTCCCAGCAATTATCTCATGCTGGATAGATTAACAAATCCATCCATCCATCCATCTTTGCTAACCTCTAAGCCAGGGTTTTTCAGTTTGCGAGGTTTTTGGCTTCTTACTTGATCCAGCTCCCCCGTTTTTATACCGTTTCTTAAGTTTAGTACAAATAAACCGGAGGCTTAACTAGGCGACTCGGTAGCTTGCTATAGTTTTGCAGCAGCTGGTGCGGTTGAACGCGTCATCCATCCTCTGTTTTTTTTTTTATGCCACACGATCTACCCAGACTATCTTGGCGATCGACCAGTAGATCGCGATCGACGTATTGGGCACCCCTGCTCTGATACAATTAGGGTCACAGTGATTTGCAGGAGGCACAAACTGAAGGATGCTGTGTGCCACCAGACAGTAACACACACACACGCACTTGCTATGAGTCAGCTGACCTTAGCACAGATCTCTGTCTTAGGCAGAGATACAGCAGAAGCCTCAAGAGATACCCCCCACTCAGACACAGCATTAGTGCCCCCCGGTCCTTTCCGTAACTCAGCCTTGCATTTGGGGTCTTCCCCAGCACCCCAATCTACAACCCCATTGTAAAAGAAGCCATCCGGAATCCATATCCCCGCAGCCGACCTGCTGGGCATCAAAGTGCTGCGAGGCCACCGCGTTGACATCCTGATCGCTCAAGGTCTTCCCCAGCTCCTGCATGACACTGTCCATCTCCACTGCTTGCCTACACCGTGTATGAAGGGAGGAAGAGTTTTGGAAAGATATTTGTGTCTCAATTTTGGAGAGATGATAACAGGAACGGAAAGGTGATGAAAAGCAGGGACCTTCCACATCACTCGAGCAAACACAAACACACACACACACACCTCTCCTGTAGTTTCTTCAGTTCCATGTCCCTCTCGCTGATGAGCTCCGAGATGCTGAGGAAATAGTTGTGCTCGAGGTTGAGCAGCGTGTCTGAGGCAGGGGAGTGGATCAGCTCGTGGTACACGTCAGCGAAATCTTCCTCTCGGCTTGGCTCCTCAGGCCGCGCGTGCTCCAGCGTGCTCTGTTTGGGGGTCAAAGGTCAGGGGGGACAGGCGAAGAGGCGAAGCCATACTGAGACACAAGACGGAATAACAGGGGCCGGTGGATGAAATAAAAAGTAAAAACAGAGTCTGAACACGATGTTGGGATATACGAGACACACGGACCTCAAATAGAGACCATAAAACAGCCAGGCTAAGAAAAAACACTACCATAAAAGCAGTGGCCACAGAAAAAAACAGATCATTACCGAGAGAAGAAAAATATCCCCACAAACACCACTAAAATCTGTCACGTACAGAACAATACAAAATAGACAGTGCCAGCAGTCCGCATGAGAAATTATAAGCCGGGAATGCTGATGCAGTGATCACAATGGATGCAGAACGCTTTCCTGAGTGCCTTTAAATAATCCCACTGACCTCCGCACGTAAAACAGGCCGCTGCAGTAAAACATTAATGATTATTCTGTGTGCTCCGTGGCAGCAGGCCAAACGGGCTCCAGTGCTAGAGAGGGGGCTCGCCCGGCCTTTTATAAGCATCTCAGGCAGAATATAACCAGCAGGGCCGTGCGGCAAGAATGCGGACAGTGCGGCTGACCTTAAAATGGGAAACGGGGAGGTTATGCTTTTTCAGAGGGATACGAATCATACTCAAGTCTCTGAATTAGTTCAGTAAGGGACGCACTTCACACCACACCCAGAAATGAAAGAAAAAGAATTATGATAGAATTGTGTTTTATATCCCAATGCAGATCAAAGACGACAAATAAGGCAGCCCTGAACATAGATTAGAGAACATAGATTAGAGAACATAGATTAGTTTGGTAGAAGCAAACTAATAATCCTGTCATGTTAATTTGGGTCATAGCGTTTACCTCACTGTAGACCTTAGCCCAAGAATCTGTGAGCCTGTCCATGTCCAGATCCTTCGTCGTCAGCTTCTGCAGGATGGTCTCTGCTTCCCTGTCATAGTCCAGGATGGTTTCTCTCTCTATAAAGCTACAAAGGACGGTCTTCAAATCTATTCCAGAGATAAGTTAAATAAAGCAGTTTTAGTTTGCCTGTTATGTACTGTCAAGATTGACTCTTGACTAATTGTTGTTGCAGTATTCATTGACGAATATAGACATTTTAATAGATATCGTCATTCATTTCAGATAAGATTCATCATCTTGACCTGTAACCAACCGTTTTCTACGAAGCAGGGCAGTTTGTGCAGTAGCTTCAGCCGCCCGAGGAGGTCGCTGGTGTTCTCCTGCACCGGGAACTGCAGGGGCACCGTCAGGACATAGTGCTGCTTCCCTGCCCTGAACTCAAACGTAAATTCCTTTTCCGTTGTGCTTATTTTCCCCTTATTTTTCTTCATATTTGTTTATTTGATGCTGAAAGGCAGACCCAAACGTAACAATTACGGGTGTGAAGTATTTTTATATACCCATTTAATTAACCAGGAAATCATCTGAAAATCGTTTTTGGGAAAAAAAATCTTTGGCAAACACATCAAAATGTTTTTGCAGTTGTAGCTTGCAAGGTATTTGTGCTTCACTCCAATGAATATACACAATTTTGAGCCTCCAGTCACCACTGGACTTCCTGCATTTGCACAGCGTCAACATTACTAGCAAAAAGCTACGCTTCACACGAGAAACGATGATTACTTATTTTGTGTTAAAGAACGGTAAAATAAAATTTTGAAAATATATATATATACAGTATTCGTCAAAATGACCATAGCTGGTCAAATCTGAGATTAACAGTATAATCTACATACAGATGTATGAGCTGGTGAGTTGATTAAGATTTGCTATATTAGCGCAGCAGCTAATCACTGAATGCAGTAGAACTAGGTACCAGATTATCGATTAAACAGTCTTACCAGAAATCGGACATACAAGTGTAATATTGTGTTGTTTGGCTAACGGTGTCGTAAACACCCATTCATCGTTAGCTCTCCAGCTGTGCTGTCAGATGACTGCGTCCGGCAGTCAAGGCTGCGTTTCCGGAATCGCAGATTCCATACAACATCCCAGCCTTTACATTCATAATGTGCAAATACATGGGCGCCGAAAATTCGCCATAACCAATAAATTATAATATGATGTTTATTAATGTACAGCGAGTCGCAGTGTGTTGTGCATTACTGCACATAATGTATCCCCTCATCGCAACCGAATCAGCCAACGTTAAAATGAATTTACTCCATTCGCTTTCAGGCGGGATGTTTTGCGGGGCGATCAAAACATTGCTGGATTCCTTAAGCCTTGTCTTCTAAGAAGGGAAAAACGAGGTTTTTGTTTTTCTCCAAATATAGTTACGTCATCTTAGTCGTGTTACTATTTTATTTGCCTATACATAAACTTTTTTTGTGAAAGCGATTATGGCTGGTGACTGAACACAATAATTATAGGCTGCTAGGGTGTTTTACCTGTTCTGTTAATAATCTCACGATTCTTATAAGCATGGAGAGACCCTCCAGGTGCGTAAGTAGCACAACAACCCTCAGTTATCCACTTTCAGCTGTTAATATCTTGTTACAGATGTATTTGTTTTGATGATGCCGGATACAAGTTCAACTGGTGATCATTACGGCTGTAACTTAATTTGATATTCATTTGGATATTCGTGTATTTATATTTGGTTCATTACAAAACTTATTAATGGCAGGCGAGACCTATGTCTATGGCGTCTGTCTCAACGTAGCATTTTTACTGACTTTTCCTTAGTAAAGCAGTGACATGTTGTGCCCGTTATTACCGTTATGATCGGAAATTTGTAACATCTAATCAATAAAATCAACAGCTGCCATCTGCTATAAATGAAAGTTGTCTGACTTATCTTACTTTTTTTCAGGAATAAGAAAACTGTTAATTATTCTGAATTTCAACAAGATGCTGACGGTACTGTATGTTTTCATGTTGTAAAGTCTATAAAGTTAGAGTAACAAATAAATAGAACTTAAAGTAATAAAGTAATTTTCTATCAGGCAGAATGCGTACAATATTTTCTGCAGTGCTTTCTGAGATGCTTTCCTCAAATCAGATGACGACTTCACCTCTGTGAAAGTGCCACCCACCAAAAAGCCCCGAAAGTCCGTAGGAGAGCCGGAGCGAGAGAAGAAAGCTGAAAGTAAAACGATTACAACCACAAGCCAGGGGGCCAACTCGCAGCAAACGGCCCCTAAGTCGAGGTAACCAAAAGGGGCCTTATCATAGGGTTCAGAAAACACTCGTGAGATAAAGCAGAAGGGCGTTACATGGATTTATACACGCAGCTGTCATTTTTCAGAATGTAAATTCGCTTTTTGATTTTTCATGGCAAGACGTTGACGTTTGTTCAATTTGGTGGTCCGTTTCTTAACATTAGTTATCCAAAATGCTGTGTCTGTTTCAGGCTATCTGTGGATGAGAAAATGTACGAACGCAACTTGGAAGCAGCTCTTCAGCTGTCCATGATCGCTTCGGCTGCGGCGGCAGAAATCCCTGGTGAGAAGAGGGAACTCTTTCACATCATGGAGATTCCTCAAGGTTTCAGTTTCAGTTACACTCCAACATCATGATGCAAAGACTCCGATTTTCATTGACGTTTTTATGTCCCCCCCTTCTGCGAGGAGTCAATGAGAATCAGCCTCCCCCTGAACTGGATGCGAAGGCTCTGTCTCCGCTGCTGTCTAACTGCAGTGTGGACCCCAGCTTTTTGGGTGCGTTTCATCTGGTTTTCATTTAATTTATTTAGGCAGATTTTTTGAATAGCAGTCTCACGGCTCATTTGGAGTGGACCTGTCCAAAGACGCCATCGTGAAAAAACAAACACTTCTCTTAGGTCTGGATAAGATTACAGATGAGGTGGGGTCCCACAGCACCCCCTCCAGGCAGAGAAAAGCAGCATCCAAGGCTGCTGAGCAGCAGAAGCGAATACTGAGTGCCGGGAGGGACAGCGGTGCTGAGAATGAAGGGGATGAGGATTATCAGCCCACTTGCACACCAGGTACCGGCCGCCAATAGCATGTTCTGTCTCATTTCGGTTTTATTTTTCTTCTGCTTTCTAAAAAGTTAAAGTTGAGTTAAAAAAAAATCATAGACTGACATGCAATAAAATCCATTCTGAGAGGCTCCTCAGTTTATTTTGTGTTTTTTTTAGCTATTGTTGCTGTAGCCTTGGGTATATTTCTATGATTATATATTTAAACCCCCAAAAAAGTGCTGGGCGCTGCTGGCGTTACCGGCTACGCTCATCTCTACAGATGCCGATTCCGATAGCGACGAAGACTTCGCCGAGGACGGCGAGAGCGAAGAGGAGGAGTTCACGATTACGAAAAGCAGAAGTGTGAAGAAGGGAGGGAGTAAGAAGCAGACAGCCAGCCGCGCGGGGGGCTCGGGGAGTGAGGGGAAGCCCCGCAAGGCCGCCAAAGCGAAAGCACAGCCAGCAAGTGCGTTTCCCATTTCACAGCAACACAGCTGAAGCTTATTTCAGGTGTCAGAGGAAAATTTTGCCTCTTTGTGGCTCTTGCTCATCTGGCTTTATTTGTTCGTTTGCTCGTTTGTTTATTATCAGAGACTCCCACGGTGTGTCGCGCTGCAGCTCCTTCAAGACCAGCTTCTGTGCCCAACATATCGAAACATGCAGTACCCATCAGTCCAGCAGGGGGCAGACTGGCCAAATGGAATCCACCTGGTAAGAGTGCCGGGGCGAAACAAAGTGGTGTCATTGCAGCCAAAATGCTGAAAGACATTAGTTGTCCAGTAAATGTCAATTATTTGTGGTTAAGTACTGTTGTGTTTTCTATTGCTAGGTCAAATTGGGCGTAGTCCTACCATCACATCGAAACCTCAGGGGAAGTCTCCTGTTCAGGGTCTGAGACTCGGGCTGTCCCGTCTGGCCCGGGTGAAACCCCTGCACCCCAGTCTGGCTCCCTGACATTCTCTTGTGTGTTAGATACTGTGTTTGTGTGTCTGGGGGGGTGTTTTGTGCTTTTAGAGTTATTTTTAATTGACATTAGGTTATATATATTGTAATATTCCACTCTACTTTTAAATTAAATTTCAAAAGCTGTATCTCATCTGTATCCCAGAGCAGCTGACTCACTAAAGGTTCCTTTAAGGGATGACATAAAACAAGCCTTTTCAGCTGTTTTGCTTGCCTCAAATTCTGCGCTTTGTGCTGTGGAATGGTGGACTCTTTAATCCGAGTTTCAGTATAAAATGAACAATACCTGGACATTTTATAAATAGCTTTAGTTGCGTTGCCTGGGTACAGAATTTAGCTGTGTCTGCATGGTGCACCAGCTCCCCCTGCTGGGCTAACATGGAATTTTAAACTCTTTTTTACATCTGAAGTAAATGGCGCATTTATAAATGTACGTCCTCATTCTGTCAAATTCGCCGTGTGAGAGCTACAGCTAGTTACTGTTTTTGTTTTCTCTTGACTACCGCTTTCTCTGTGTATGTTTGTCAAACTTTTTTATTTTTTAAAAGAATTTAATAAAGATTTATTATTTGGAAGAGGTCTTTGGGTTAACTCGCAGTTGACGTAAGATTGTTTTGAGTGCGTTTGAATCCGCTATTTGCAGCTTTTCAGGAAAATTATGTAAGTCAGTAGTTAAAATTGCCAGTAGTTGATATTCCAGTAGTGAAATGTCGAGCATGTCCGAGAATGTATAATGGGTATCTTTCAGCTATGAGTTATGAGCACCCAGGCCTATAAGTTAGTTTGATAAAACAGGCCTGTGGTTAAGCCTATATGATATTTACATTTTATTTATCTAGCGGAGGCATTTATCCTTGCAAATAGAGTTAGATAAGTAAGGTACCGCGCTGACCTCATCATTTCTGCATTTGATGTCCAGGGGTTGTGTGATGCTGTTTAGGAGATAATGCCGCCATCGGTGCAATAAATAGACTGCAGCATTTGATTTCACAATCTTAATGGAAGACCCCTATTAAATATGCATGTTGTATCGGTTGCAGGTATTTAAATCGTGCACTAACACAACACAGCTCGGTTTCCCGCTCGACAGGTGTTTGGTGCGAATCACTGAAACCTATCTGATGCTTGATATTGTAGTATCGTTAATGTGGCGAGCAGACGTCTTACAGTAGTTATCTAGTAAGGCACTACGATACGCTTGATGTGAGGAATTTAATTATCTGTTACTAAACGTGGAGAGGGGTTTGGGGGACTTATAGCTCGCTTTTTAGTTTTTACCCGGTGAAATTAGTGCATAAAAGCTTCTCAGAGAGGGGCTCCGTGCCTGAGAAACCGGTTTATGTTGGTGGATGCTATATGAAACTCGGCAGTCGGCACTGATGTAAGCTGTTCATCTTCGCGAGTGGATGAAACCTTAAACCACAAACGTGACACTTTGCGCGGCCAGAGAAAACTAGACCGGCGGCACCTCGCCGACAGTGTCCGGTGCTGCCCGAGCAGCCCCCCGACTCCCATCCGGTTGTCATGGTTACGGGGGGATGTCATACGCGAGCCCCCCCGTCACTCCGCACGTGGACGTTCCGTTCTGGGACCTTCAGCCAGAAGCAACAGCAAGCATGATCGCCGCCGACCGATGCACCAAGAAAACGTAAGCAGTACAACTCTATCCTTCGCGTTTACAAGCGCTGAACTGCTATAACAGACGTTCCTCGCAAAGTTTTGACGTAATTTGTAATAATCTAGGGCAGAAGTTTTGTCAATGTACACGTTTAGTTTTCTGCTACAAAGTATACACTGGTGGGCAAAATTATGGGAACGTTTTTGCCATTACGCTTTAAAAATTGCTACAGGAATAGCAGTAATGTTTATAAACAATCAAAGCATGCTACAAATATACGTAAGACATGATTCCATAAGACTGGAATCAAGTTCTGCAATCTCTAAAAACATGGAAGTGTTTCCACAATTTTGGCCACTAGTGTATACTGTCAAACGTACGTAAAATTCATGGGGTAGTTCTCATCTGATGGTCATTTAGGCTTCTCTTTTGAACGCTTGACTTATTTCTGTATTATTCTATGAGGATATATAATAGCCGCGTCCATTAGTGATTGAATCAATTATAATTACCCGAAGTGGGGGAATCTGTTAGGAAAGTGTTCAGTCTGAGAATTTATCCAAACGGGATTTAATTATCACGCAACTTTTCAGCAGGAAAATATTGAAGAGCCAGTTAGAAAAGCCGACGAAAGACAACAGCCAGACTCTCCCAATCCTGAAGAAGGTGAGACGCGTGAATTAAGGAAACGAAGCAGTGATTTTGTATTGGATGATTTTTCAGAGCTGACTTTAGTAAAATTGTTATTTTGAGGCTCTCACTGCTGCCAGGTTTGTACAGTAGATGATATCGCAGATATATTATGCAGCTGGTATTAACTATGTCCACGGAATGGGTGCAGAATATTATCAAAAAGAAGCATGGGGGTGTTTTTCCGAGGCGCCGGGTCCCCCTCTTGGCTGAATGCCTCGAAGGTTTGTCAGAAGCGGTCAGTGCGATGCGCGCTGATTCCTTTGTCCCTAAACAAACCCGCAGGACCTTTTAAATGTGCGGCAGGTTGATTTATTCAGATGGCATCCGTAGTCCGCTGGATGGGAGGGCGGCCGTTGCTATGCCGCCTGCTGGTTTGCTCTGTATGGTTAACAGGGCTGTCAATCAGCCCGCCTGACCGGCCCGGTTTATCTGTTTGCGCACGTGTTTCATAGTAAATACGCTAATCGCACCGTCACCATTAAATTTCACAATTTATTTTCTTGTTCTTTCTGTCTTCACAATTATTGTATCACTGCCATAACATTTAGTGTCATGCACATAAACCTAGCCAGTGTTATACCAGAAAGCACACTCCTTTGGGTAAATCAGAGCAGGCCCGGTTGCTTTTTATATGAACTGTTCATTGTGCTTCTCTTGTCCTGCTGATTGAGACATACAATGTGCCGTAAGTGAATGTTCACGGTTACTGGCTGGAGGAGTCGATGGGTTCTTACCGGAAAATGGTGTCGAGCTGTCGCTCACTGCTCGGGGTATTGTACCACGTATGTCACCTCCAGCACTGGGCCGGGTTGGGTTTCCCATGCGCAGCTGATTAAGCTTTAATACTTCACGCTACAATCTGAAATGACTGCTGCGGGCTGACGGCGTAATCCCTAAGAAACATGGAGGAACACAGGCTATCTGGGCTGTAAGTAAAGAAATTGGGAATAGGCAGGAATGTAGACTGCGCTGTATGCAGTTGTACTACTGGTTTTTGTTGGACGAATTTTTCCGTCGGAGCCCAGTGCACTGGGTTTTCCTGCCTGAACTCCCACATTCCCACCGATTGTAGAAGTGATGTTAGTAACTGAAATGGTGTCAGTGAGCATCAACATAAGCTGATCATTTAGACACTGATATTAAATATGTCAAATATATGACTTGGTCCCAACGGCCTCCCGTAATTTGGGATATTTCAGTTGTGTTCTCGAGGTCCTGGTGCCGCGACTCTGTGGGTGGGGCTCCGTACGGTGCCAAGCGTCTTGTCCTCCCTCTCCGCGGCACCCGTAAGTGTTGCCGCAGGACCTGAGCTGAAGTACTCGCTGCCGTAAAACCCGTTAATGTCTGTCAGTGTCGTAACCATGGGAACACTCCAGGCCTCTCTGCGGGGGTGGGGCCATACCCTTTGTGGCCCTGGAGAGCGAAGGAGGTGTCCCTGTTTCTAGGGGGCCAGGTGGGACCTGGCTCAGACGGCGTCTCAGCTGTCTGACTTCACAAGCGCTGTGCTCAGGGACGGCGGGGTGACGATTATGTTGGGGACCCCACGTTTGGCTGACACTCCTGGGAAATTGTTCCTTAAATCTACGCTGACTGCAAACATGTCTTAAGTTTCTATGATTCACTGTTTTGCGATTCTCATACTCCTGATTACTGCTCTTGCCTTTAATTTCCTCCTCTCCCTATGGGACTGAAATGTGCTCTTTTCTGGGGAGAGACACTGAGGGGTTAATCTCCTTGTTGAAGGCCCCCAGCCACCATGTGAGGATTTAAACCGGGGACCTTCTGATGTTAACCCACAGAGCTACACTCTGCACCCCCCCCAGTCCTAGGCTGGGGTGACTGGCCCTCCTTGCCCTGATGGAGACCCCGCCCGCCGGACTTCCCTGCGGAGCACTCTGTCGTGCTCTGACACCAGACACCGCCTGGTAGTGGACCATTTAACTGAGGCCAGCCGCTTTGAGGTGTCACTGTATCGTTGTCTCTTCACTACCGCTCGTGGTGACAAAGGAGGCCGGGCTCCCGGCAGGGGCCCAGTCACACACCCCCAGGGAGTACGGTTACGTGGCTGCCCTCTGAGTTAACCCTGCCCCTCACTGCACTGTTATTCAGCTCCTCCTGTTGCCATGGTTACCATGGCTTGCGGGGAGTTCCCTGGTAATGCCAGGGCTTCAGGTCAGACCCAGCCCCAAATGCAACAAGTCCTAATTGGGCTGGGGCGGGCGGATGGGGAGAGCAGACATTCTGGGCAAACCGTATCCCTTAGGAGGGGGGGCAGCGGCGTTAATGAGCAGAGGTTTCAAAATATCAAATCATCCCCTCTGGCTTAGTGACGCTGAGTCAGAGGAACAAACAACACATCACATGTAAACAGATCCCAGTCTCCCCACTGAGAGCGCGTGGGGGACGTGCTGGGACCAGCAGCCAGGCCAGAATCGTGCGCCAGGCCTGATCTTACCTGCTGACATCAGAAGAGCTTTACTTTTCTTAATTTATTTTCACGCATTATGGAGATGCAACGAGTCTTTGTTCGTCTGGAAAGCTTCTAAGCTGCACATGCCCTTGGCAGGATGCCAGCGATCTGGGCGCACCCTCTCTGCCCCCCCCCCCCCCCCCCCCGCTCAGTTTTATCAATCTATAATTGTCATTATTTATTTCCGAAACTGTACTGAAGGTATCCATTTAAATATCAGATAAATATTCAATTTCAATTTTGCCCTCAATTTTTACCGAGAAGCTTACAAAAAAAAAATCCATTAAACCAAGGACCGAAATAAATTCATTGCAAAATCCCATATCTGCCATGGAAGGAAAAGTGAGGTCCACACCATCAGGTCAGGGGGACCCCAATAGCTTAATCACAACAACCATTAAAGATGGTGATTTGACTTGAATATCGAAATCATTCTGACTTATTAAATCTAACCTGGATCAATTTTTACCTGTCGGGACCTAGTCTGTGTTGGCCTGCCTCAGAGTCTGAGCGCCCTGGCAGCTGTCCAGGGCGGGGGCCGCACTCGTTACGTGACCCTCTTTTGTTTACACAGTAGCGTGGAGCCTGTGACTCCTCTCCTCTTACATGCGTGTCGTGTGGTTCTCTCCTGCCTCTGTCCGGGACAGAGACGGCGTTTGGGAGTCTGTGAAGACCAGCGAGATGATGAGGACGCCGAGGAAGCCTTGCTCATAACGATCAATGAGCTTACACCTTCAACCTACATTTATTCACGTTCTGCTCTTTAATATCTGTGTTAAATTTGAGAATCATCTCATTATATGTTGTACGTCTTCATCCATCCATTTTCCAAACCGCTTATCCTACTGGGTTGCGGGGGGGTCCGGAGCCTATCCCGGAAGCAACGGGCACGAGGCAGGGACAACCCAGGATGGGGGGCCAGCCCATCGCAGGGCACACTCACACACCATTCAGTCTCACATGCACACCTACGGGCAATTTAGCAACTCCAATTAGCCTCAGCATGTTTTCTGACTGTGGGGGGAAACCGGAGTGCCCGGAGGAAACCCCACGACGACATGGGGAGAACATGCAAACTCCACACACATGTGACTCAGGCAGAGACTCAAACCCGGGTCCCAGAGGTGTGAGGTAACAGTGCTAACCACTGCACCACCATGCCGCCCCTGTTCTTCTTGTCCATGTGAATGTGGACATTTGTATAAAACTTAGAAAACCAAAGCTATTCATAGTAGAGGAAAGGATTCAAATTTATGTGTGATCCCTGGGATTCAGACCCACAACCTTCGTGTTGTGAACCCAATGCTCCATTTATGCAGCTGCTGGAGCTACTGAAGCTATACTTACCTATGTGTCTCATACTTGGGGACGGTCCAGGCAGACTGAGATATTTGTTTGTCAAACAGGTAACATGCCGAGTCTCATGACACAAGGGCGGGAGGCGGGAAGAGGGTACAGGGTTATGCGTGTGGTTGCTAAGGAGACAGAAGCGGAATCTTTCGTGACGACTGGGAGTGGAGAGCAGGTAGACGAGGTGAGGTCCCAGCTGCAGATACTTCCAGGGCGTCCTGCCTGCTGGTGCCTCACATCCGGGGAAATGTTAACATGACTATTTAAAGCTCTCCTGCTATATGATGTACAGTGTTTAGCGTCGCATAGAAATATCTTTGCTGTAATGTTTTTGTTCCATCCGAGGATCTCGCACAACACAAGCGACGAGCTGTTGGGGTTTATCGGTGATTCCCCCCCCAACCCCATTCCATGTGTTAGGCCAGATAGCCCCCGTATCACGTGTGTGACTGCATGCATATGGGAAGGAGGGAGGTTTGATGTGTCCTCTGTGATCTACGTAAATTGCAGCAGATGTATTTATCCAAAGCGCCATCCATCAGGGTCAGTCCGTCGCTGGACCAGTTGGGGCTTAAGGATCTTGCTCAGGGGACCCAACAGTGGCTCCACTCTACCAACCACAGGACTGGAACAGGCGACTTTCCGATCATGGCCACAGTGTCTAAACCTGCTGGTTACACACACAAACCCCAAGACAGACCATCTGGATTACAGACCTACTGCCCCCCCCACCCCACAAACCAGCAGTCCTGAAATTCTTAATAACATGATTTTGAGCTGGGTGCTCAACCCTTATTCTCATATTGGGGGAGGAGGGGGGGTGAGATTAAATGACTGTGAAAATGCCTCATACCCACGGAGAATCAGAGCGTGTTTTTAAGCAAAGCAAAAACGGAATAACAGCATCAACCATTTGGTGCTGCTTTGTGTTATATATAGCTTCTGCCTCTGACAGTGCAAGGGGCCCGTTTTCTCCCAGAAAGCTTGCCGAGAACGGCGAGGGGGAGGGAACCTCTAACGACCGACCTCTCTGATCAGTGGCCCGTCTGCTAACAGTTCCGTGCCGGAATAGGATGGGGTACATCGCTCATGGTGATGCGAGCCGTGGGGGCAGGCTGTGACCTGTGTGTGACCCTCACCCACTGACATCCTGGCTGGCTGCTGCCTAGATGCCTTCGAGGGAAGGGCGGTATCCTCGTGATCAGAAGGTTGCTGGTTCAAACCTCAAGTTCGACAGAGTGATGTTAAGGTCCTACTGTCCTGTGCGAGGGTGACAGCCAGCTGCTCACCAGCTGATGCAGAAATCCTCAAAGCTTCAGCGTGACGATGTGTGTGAACGTCATGCTGACGTGTCCATGTTACTATGACGACCGCCACTTGTAATTCTACCCCATTCTGAGCCTGGGAGGACAGACACATGTCTGGGGAAGGGATACACTGGCATCACATGTATCATCGGTGACTCTACACATGTCTCTATAGTGTGTGAGAGTTATATACGGATACAGTTATATATGTTGCAGGTGCTTGTATCTCATCGGTGTATAAGGCCTTGCTCAAGGGTCCCACGGTGACATCACTGTGTCGACCATGGGATTAGAACCCGTGACTTTCCAGTCATGGGCACACACCGCCCCCCAGTGTCACCCACAAACCTCTGGCTGGCATCCAGATCTAAGGCTTCCCTTCAGTCTTATCTCCTTTCTTCCTGCTTGCGCTGTTCCTCTGGGAATGATGCTATTAAAAAAGTTCAGGAGTCAATTTAGACTTGGGGGGTGTGTGGGGGGGCGCATGAAGCTCTCTTGCCCTCTCCCCGGATGCGGCACTTTTGCTCAGAAAAGCCTTTTTCCCCCCACCACCCAGTTCCCTTAAAAAGGCGTGCAGTGCATCGCAGGCATTTGGTGATGTAGCCATGCTGGGGGGGTGGGGTGGTGATAGTGGGAGGAGGCACTACACCAGCGATGCAGTCTGGGACGCTCTGCTTCAGTATGAATTCCCCTGCCACCCCCCACCCCCCCAGTCCTGCCAGTCAGTTGACTGCTGTCCCAGGAGGAGTACACCTGGGAGGAAGAGGCATCTACCGACCACCTTTGGCTCCCGGGGCATCCTCACACGGCATCCTGCGGGGCCCTCGGCGGGGTCCCTGCCCACGTCAGCCCGGTCTGGCCACGCCCTGCCCCACTCCCCCTCCAGACCCCGAAGGAAAGCGCCGGTTACAAGAGATGAGCAGGGACGAGCCTTCGCCTCCTTCTTCCTCCTCCCAGGACGGCGAGAAGCAGAGGAGCTGACTGGGTGCGTCAATGCCGTGACGGGTGTCTGCATGGGCAGAGCGTGAGGGGCGGCCTGCTTCTCCGGTGAAAGACGGCGCGCCACCTCCCCCGGGAGAGCTGCAGCACCCACGGACCCCGGGCGAGGCAGCATGGGGGAGCCCAACCATGTGGGGGCACCACGCCTGCTGCGGATTTAGCTTCCTGCAGGACTGCTGCGGGACGGTGATGCGCGGGAGCCGGAGGGTGCAGCCTGAGGTAACAGGGGTGGGGGGGGAGGCTTGGCTCATCATCCCTCCCCTGATCGATCAATCGCTCTCTCGCTCGCTCGCTCGCTGCCTCTCGATCCCAGTCCTTCTGCACCCCCTGAAAATGTGCAATGCCAGGCTTTCTGTATTTCGGTCCACACCAGCTGAAGCACTGGCACCCGTGAGCAGACAGGGGGCACCCTTGTAAACGTGCATGTATGTGTGTGTGTCCCCACCACCGCCGAGGTCAGGGAGAAGATGAAGCCTTTCGGTTTGGAGGTGAAGATCTGCAGGATAATCATTCACGCATCTGACATTTTCCTCCACAGCATCACAGCGGCAGATAAAGATAATTCTCTGTACTATTTCTTACAGCTTACTACTGCTACTACTACTACTAATAATAATAGTGGTGATGATAATGAGTTTGTCATCCTGTTATGTCATCTTTATTTATTTGTGTCTCTCATTCAGCATCTGACTTGACAGGAACGTAAACAAGAAGTGCTTCTGCCAGTAGTGTACGCATTTTTATCTGTTCTCTTTATAATACGTGACAGATTATTTTTTTTCACAGAATGAATAAGGATTGGCATGATTCAGAGTCAGAGTAATAGTGATGAGTGCGTGTATCTGTGGAGATTCTGCAGTGAGTGTGGAGGAGGCGAATAAGTCAGGGGAAGCTACCGCGGAGGCCGGGCCAGAGCTACACGCTCTTGGGGGGGGGGGGGGGGGGGGGGGGGGTCTGCTAAGCAGTGAACCTCGATCCACCACAAACTGCCATCTGAGCTCCCGGCAACATCTGCATTGGGTAATCGTTCAGTGTCAGGAACTGTAGGGTTGTCAGTGGATGAGGGTCATATAAGGGATCGCGGCCCTTAACCCATCTGTGGATCGGAGTCGCGACGACAAGATTCGAAATTCCAGGCTTTATTTGTCGGTTGCAGAGTCATGCTGGTACCAGGCCCACAGGCAGAAATAAATTTCATAGGGTGTCCAACAGGTATTGTTCTGATTTTGCAGAAATGGCAGTGGGGGGTTCAAACCCTTAATTTTATGGCCTGGCCACGTGCCTGGCTGAAAGAACTTGCAGTAAAACGAGCGTCGGGCTTGTTCCTGCGACTTTGCAAAAAAGAGAGTATAGAAAAAATAAATTAAGCAAAAATGGAGGGGGGGGTGTCTGTCACTGGCTACTGTACGTGTTGCTTGTTGATTACATGCAGTGAGGACTATTTCACTGGAATCTGCATTAAACAGAAGGGAAGTTATTTCGCAGCAAAAATGACTGGGAGACATCGGTCACTCGCGATTCCACTGCATACAGAAGAATCTGCATATTTACAAGAATCTACGTAACTGTTGGCATGTACAGGAATGAACGGTTACCTGGAAGGTGGTCCCCCCCCCCACCCCAAAAAAGTGCGTGGTGCCGGAATGTCTGAGCCCGGGTGTTGACGTCGCGTTCAGCGGAGGACTGATCGTACCCAGGAAAGTGAGCTCCTGTTGCATAAAACCTCCTCTAATCATATCTGTCTTTTCTGAGTGAGTGATTTGGACTCTGATGTGGGTTGCCGTGGGAAAAGAATAGGGGGTGTGAGTTGCAGTGCTCGCCCCATGCAGTCATGGCAGTGCCTGTCATCTCCATACAGCTCAAACTGTGAAGCGTGCGAACAGCCAAACTGGGCATTTGTACAATTAAGGGTGTCTTTAAAGCCCTTTACAGGCATGATACAGGAGTTTTTTGAGGAAGCTACTCAGGAAGTTAATGATAAGAAGGCCTATGATGTCATCTACTTAGATTTCCAAAAGGCTTTTGATGTTGTCCCCCACAAGAGGCTCCTACTTAAACTCAAAGCGACAGGTATTTTAGGTACCGTAGCGACCTGGTTGATAACTGGTTAACAGATAGGAAACAGCGAGTAGTTATAAGAGGCACAATGTCAAAGTGGGCTTGCGTTCATAGTGGGGGACCACTATTGTTCCTAATTTACATAAATGATATGGATACCAATATATACAGTAAACTGGTGAAATTTGCAGATGACACCAAGGTGGGTGGTGTAGCAGATACTGAATTAGTGGCTCAGCAGCTACAGCGGGATCTTGATTTAATTAGTGACTGGGCCGATACCTGGCAGATGAAATTTAACATCGATAAATGTAAGGTACTCCATCTAGGGAGCAGAAATATAAAGTACAGGTATTTCATGGGTGTCACTGAAATAAAGGTAGCTGATCATGAGAAAGACCTTGGTGTGTATGTTGATGCTTCCATGTCCCATTCTCGCCAGTGTGGGGAAGCAATAAAAAAGGCCAATAGGATGTTGGGGTATATCTCCAGGTGTGTGGAGTTTAAGTCAAGGGAGGTAATGCTAAGATTATACAATTCCTTGGTGAGACCTCACCTAGAATATTGTGTGCAGGTTTGGTCACCATATCTTAAAAAGGACATTGTGGCCTTAGAAAAGGTGCAGCGTAGGGCCACAAAAATGATTCCTGGTCTTTGAGGAATGTCATACGAGGAACGGTTACTTGAGCTAAATCTGTTCAGTCTCAAGCAAAGGAGACTGAGGGGGGACATGATCCAGGTATATAAGATTCTAACAGGTTTGGATGCTGTTCAACCAAATAGTTACTTCAGCATTAGTTTAAATACACGAACTCGTGGCCATAGGTGGAAATTAGCGGGAGAACACTTCAAGCTGGATTTAAGGAAGCACTTCTTTACACAGCGTGTAGTCAGAGTATGGAATACCCATCCTGATAATGTAGTGCAAGCTGAATCCTTGGGTTCCTTTAAATCAGAGCTAGATAAGATTTTAACGACTCTGAGCTATTAGTTTAGTTCTCCCCAAGCGAGCTTGATGGGCCGAATGGCCTCCTCTCGTTTGTATAGTTCTTATGTTCTTATGTTCTAAAGTAGTCCTGTGTATGGAATGGAACTGGCTGTCTGTCTCGAGAATCTCCAGAGACTGATCAGTGCTTTTTGATCTACCTACATATCCTACACGCCTGGCTTTATGGTCATATTTTTATCTAGTGAATTTATGCGGTAGTAGCTATTTTTCACAGATTATTTTTGATGATCCCCCAATACTTGCGCTGCCTGAAGTGGTCAGCACGGAGGATTTTTGTCGATTCCCATTTTTTATTTTTTTTTGCAAGAACTGCCTACAGGAGAGAGCGCTGACCTGTTTTTACAGTAACATCACATACGTGAGCACAGGCGGCCGGTACATCAACATCCAGGTGACGGGTAGGGGGAGACAAGAATAGACCTTCCTCGGGAGAACCAGCTGCCAGCTTTGTTAGCCTGAGCGCCTGAGGGGTGGTGGGGGGGGGGGGGGGGGTTGAGTCAGCTTATCCCCTCTCTCCATTTGATCTCCTGCTGATGACCACTTTTCTGTACCTGTGGCTGCGGATTCTCACCTGCGTAGACTGGCTGTGCGTCCCCGGTCCGCGGACGCTTCGGGATGCGTGTGCGCTGCGCGGTCACCGGCATTGTGCGGCTCCGTGTCTGTTAATGTTCTGTCACACTGCAATGGCACAGAGGTTCCCGGTGATAACGGAATGCTTCCTGACATTAATGACAAGGTGAGAGCGCCATGCGTAAAATGCCGAATGCTGGTGAATTCTGCTGATGGTGTAATGTGGATTGGTTACGACGAGTTACCGGTGTGGATTCTTATTGTTTTGGTGTCAAACTGTTTTTACTAATATTTAGTCATACCGTGGCTTTTTATGAAAATGCAGTAATTTCACAACGTGGCCTGTACGTATGGTTTGAAATACATTGTTTTTAAACTGCGTTTGAAGCGAACATAATCTCTGTTATTATTAAAACTAATAATTTAAACCTGATGTAAATGAAACGTTTGTCAGTTGGCAATGGAAAAACGTGGTTTACCAGCATTTAAGGTTGTCTATACATTTCATTAATTCTCAGAGTAATCCTAAACAGTAACTGTATCTACCCTGGTCAAAAAGTCCACGTTTCGAACTGATGTCCACAATTTCGTTTACTTTCCTTTCCCTCACAATCATGTTGCACCGTGAAAACTATAAATAAATAAAGTAGTAGTTTCACTAGTACACATGACATCCATTCCAACACTTATTTACTTTATCAAAGTGCACAAGTGCTTAACAAAGTTAACCAGCATAAATTTACCGTGTACGCCTTGAAAAACATCAGTAGAAAAGGTATAACGATCTGCCGTGGTACAGTCCTCTCTTGTCTCTCCCGCTGAACCGCACAGCTTTTTCCGATTAACAAGTTCCGGTCCACGTGACTCATGGAGTAGGTAGTTACTCACCATTATTTTAATGGAAATATTTTCCTCAAATAAGAAATTTATGGGGTGGCATGGTGGTGCAGTGGTTAGCACTGTTGCCTCACACCTCTGGGACCCAGGTTCGAGTCTCTGCCTGGGTCACATGTGTGTGGAGTCTGCATGTTCTCCCCATGTTGTCGTGGGGTTTCCTCCGGGTACTCTGGTTTCCCCCCACAGTCCAAAAACATGCTGAGGCTAATTGGAGTTGCTAAATTGCCCATAGGTGTGCATGTGTGAGTGAATGGTGTGTGAGTGTGCCCTGCGATGGGCTGGCCCCCCATCCTGGGTTGTTCCCTGCCTCGTGCCCATTGCTTCCGGGATAGGCTCCAGACCCCCCGCGACCCAGTAGGATAAGCGGTTTGGAAAATGGATGGATGGATAAGAAATTTATATAAAAAAAACTTGTAACTTATCTTGTAATGTTTACTATAAGTATACTTATAGTAAATAAGGAAATGGAAACAAACAGGAATAAATGTGATGGTCCCACATGCTGGCTTTTGTTATCATGGCAACCCACACAACCGCATTTCAGCGTCAGCTACAGGAACTATCTCAGTATGTTGTGGCCTTGAGTCAGTCATTAAGCTGGAAGAGATGCATAACATAGTAAGTTCCACAGGTGACATTAGTGGGTTTTTTCTTTAATTCATTAATTCAAAGCAACTTACTAGTGAGAGATAAGTTACAGTTTATGTCCCAGGGAGTTTAATCCACAACATTTGTAGCATTAGTACAATGCTCTACTTATGGGCTGCAGGAGCATCGGCATTTGGTGGAGGGGCACTGAAGGGACATTTTATGGCTTTGTCTTTTTGGGTCTGGGGCTCCACCCCCACCACGCACCCCCTGGAAAAACCAGGCGTGTGAGCCTGCGGGGCTCAGGCTCCACATTCATCATCATCCTCCTCTGGAACTTCTGCTCCACCAGACCGCAGAGATCTGCATTAGCGCTGTGCACTTCTTCTTTTAAAGTAATTCTCTTCTTTTGGGAACTCTGCTTTACAGTAAATTTTTTTAATATAATCTAAATGTTTACTGATTCATAAATAAATATCCAAGCACTTCCAGACAATATAACAATGTAACAATACAGACAGTGCAGTTTTAAACAATGTTAAACATACTTGGTAAACAGAGGAGTCCCCATCCAACTGGACAGTAAAACAAGTAAAAGTGCTTTATCTGATGCATATTCTAATTCTATTGCATAGTTGCTTTAACCGAAGACACAGATAAGACAGCTCATACATGACTGGAAATAACAAGATTCTTTATTCAAACCGATTTTTCTGAGTGTGAGCTTAGTATTTTAACACCAATGTACACTCACATATCACCACTGCCTCTGGAGGCTGCCATCTTGGGTCGCTGGCACGGGCTTGGGGGTTTAGCTCGCTGGGTCACACGCTACTGCTCTCAGGGGTGGTTCTAGGATTTTTTTAAAGTGTGGGGCCTAAGAGGGGCCAAGGTTCATATGGAGGGGCCAACCTTATCACTAGCCAATGGAATGTTTTGAATTTATGAATGACAGGGGAGGGGGCACTCCGGGAGCAAATCAGCTTTCAGCTGGGGCCAGTGCCCTTGAGGCCCCGCCTCATACACATCCGTGAATGTCTAGTCTGAGATGGCTATCAGGCTTCCTCTGGCCCCCGCGACCCACCTCCATCCGCGATGAGGTTGACCCAGAGTCCATGAGTACAGGGCAAGCGATCCCTGTATGCACTCATTTGTTCCCGCTGTGCAGGACTGAAAGAACCTCGGTTGCAAGGAGTGTTTGTGCTTTGAAGGGTTTAAGTAGCTAAAAATATTGCAGTTTAATTAAGGTTTTCAGCTTCATCCATTTATATAATCTGCAGAGGCTGTCAAAATTGGAGCCAGACGAAGGGGAAGGCTGAACCCCTCCCGTTGTCCTGGATTCATAGGTGGAGAAAATGGGATGTGCGGAGGTGGGTTTGTCTTTTATCAGATCAGTAAAGCCCTGAACCTTTCTCCCCATAGTCTGCAAGACCTGAAGCCTTCCCCGAGAATCACAGGATCCAGGGTGACACCGTCCACCAGGGATCCACCCGGATCTCCCTTCAGGTAATCCCTGGTTCTCACAACCTGCTCAGATGATCCAGCCGGAGCTTGACTGCTATGCCTGACCCGTACTGATCGGCCAGCCCCATATTTGGCGCATACTAATCATTTAACAGAGGCAGGTTTGATGTGTCCTCACCCACTAAACCACAGAGGCCACAGTTATGTGGGACTGTAAAGTATGTGCAATATTTACCAGACACTTTTACTCAAAGTGATAGACAGTTGAGAAAGCTGGGTCGTCCAGTCCGTGGAGTGTAGGGGCCCAATACTGACATCACCCTAAGATTTGAACCAACAATCTTCCAATCACACGCACAGTGTCATAACCCTTCAAGTCACCATCCCAACGTGTATCATGTACTACATAAATCAGCTTTTGAACCCTGTGTAGACCCTCCAGCCCTCTTTACACTTTCAGTAGTGCATGGAACTAAAGCCAATTATAGCAAGCAATTCCAACACTGCACACATGAGTACACTGGAGTCAATGGTGATTCAGGGCAAACCCTTGGCAGGTTGCCAAGCTCAGCACACAGTTGTGTAGAGCCACAGGCCAGTGGAAAGGAAGCTATGGGCTGCAGGAAGTGGTGAGACCCAGGAGGGAGTAGGAGAGCTTCTCACGTTTAGCCCCCTACAGGGCAGCACTGACAGCCCCTGTCAGACCCTGGTCCCCAGCCCTTTGTTCCTGTGGTCCTCCTCTTCCTGCTGGGTAATTCCACCCCACACATATGGGGTCACAGCGTCCCCCCAGATCATCTCTCCTGTTGGCTTCCTGCACCGTAACCGTCTCCCCACCTTCTTCCTCTTCGTCGTCCCTGGCAGAAGAAGCAAAGCACTGGAGTGGGCACTCTGCCCCAGCTGGAGGTGCCCGTCAAGCAGGTGGCGCTGAGCCATGCCAAGACCCAGCACCAGTGTGACAACATCCTGCCTCACATCGCGAACAAGAGCAGCCACCAGACGCGCCAGGTGGGCTCCACGGTGCTGTCTGTCATTATCATCGCATCAATAATTAGGGGTGTAACGAGAGACCGATGTGAATCTGACATTCACTCCAAGTGTCTACAGTACATCTGCATCAATTCAAAACCCCCAAACTGGCTCACATTTGGAATCGGCCAAAAACTCTTAAAACCCCGACAAGTCGATATGCCCATCAAGGCACTATTACAGTTTTTTACCATAATATTTTTAATGGTAAAATCCTTAGTTCTCTAGTGTCTCAGATGGCTTTTGAAGTGACTTGTTTTGAAAACTAGTAGAACACTTTAATACATGTTCATTTGATCTATATTTTATCCACTCAGAGCTGAGTAGAATCATATCATATTTGAATGAAATCATGTCGAATCACTGCTGAATCGAAATGTATTGAATCATTAGACATTTAGCTGTATCTTTGTGGATCGTATCTTAGACCATGAGTCATACCATCTGAGAGGGAGGTACACAGTCCTATTAGCAGTACCTCACCAATAACCTTACATTTCAGGTTGGTCTTAAGCAGGCTATTATTGTCAATGGATGGAATTCTTACTAAAATGAAGAGCAGGGATTCCTGGTTGCCATGATCTGCACCTTAGCCACAATACAGTACAGCCAGCTTTAAAAATAAGAAGTGAGAGTTGGTTTATCGAAGTGACACGACTGCTGGACTGCTTAACCTTTCTGCTTTACAGGAAGAGAGACAGAGAGTGCTGCATCTCCCTGCCAGGTTCAGCTCCTCAGTGGAGAACCTCAGTGAACCTTTAAGCCCCAAGAGTGTTAGCAAGAAGCCTGAGAAGGAGAGATGCTTTGAGGGCCTCAGGCTGCCAATATCTCCCACAGGTGAGTAGTCATCTATGTGTGCTATGTTGAACAGTTCAATTGCATGATACCTTGTACATGACAGGGTTCCCCAATTCCGGTCCTAGAGGTCCTGAATCCAAGACAGTGTGACTGCACAGACATACCTACTAAACCTGGTATTTCGCTAAGGATGCAAACGGACTGGAACTGGGGAGCCCTGATTTATAATTCCTGATATCCTATCTCACATTTGTAATCATCACCCCCCCCCCCTCAACCCAACCTATACAGAAGCACTGAAACACTTCCGAGACCGGTTGACAGAGTTTGAGCAAGAGGAGATCATGGACTACTCTGAGATTTGGTTCCTTGGCCTGGAGACAGAGAAGATTGAGGCCAATCACAGCATATCCCCGAACTATGGTTACGACGACGAGAATGGAAGCTACATCAAGGTAAGTGTTTCAAGTCTGAGGTAGTCCTGTTGTGAGTAATGTAGACCACTGGAAAGGCCAGAAATTGATAAGAGAAGCTGAGATCTATGACAACCTTGAGGTACCCTGTTTGTTTAAAGACTACTTGTAAACTCTCATACCAATTACTCAGGCTGTCCTTGTCATGTGCTTGTCCAGGTCCAGCACGACCAAATTGGGTACCGCTTCGAGGTTCTCGATGTGATCGGAAAGGGGTCCTTCGGACAAGTTCTGAAATGTCTGGACCATAAGACCAACGAGCTGGTGGCTATCAAAATGATTCGCAACAAAAAGAGGTAGCTAGGGTTTGTGTTCTGAAAAATTAGCTTCTCCTTGGGCGAAATAGCAACTTGTTAGCTGTTTCCATGGATCAGAACCCTGGATTGAGATGACAGATATGATTAGGTGGTACTGAGATCTCTGGAGATCTCTGGAGTTACATGTGTAAAATGATCCTTTCTAGGTTCCACCACCAGGCTCTTGTTGAACTGAAGATCCTGGACGTAGTGCGGAGGAAAGACAAGGACAACAGCCACAATGTCATCCACATGAAGGAGTATTTCTACTTCCGGAACCACCTCTGTATTTCCTTTGAGCTCTTGGGGTAAGAGCAAGACATCCAGAGTATGATTAAGTGACTGGGTGTGGAGTACGGATGCAGAGGAACAAAACATGAAAAGATGAGATCAGATTCTGTTTTCTTTGTTCTGATCTAAAATGGCACTTCCTTAGCTTCCATCTGTCTCGTTTTTTGAGATGAGCTGTGAGACTTGGTAGCAAGGCTTTCGTGTTGGATTTTAAACAGCTGTGTTTTCTCCACTACAGTGCAGCGCCGATAGTGGTGTCAAAGGCAGAATTGTTTTGTGCATATCAAGCATTGTGACTGAAGTTCTGTCTAAACCCTGCATATTTTTGCAAAGTTCCTTCTCAGCTAAGCAACAGCTTTGATGTTTATAGATGTTATGTGGGGAAAAGAAGTAGTGGAGAGGAATGCAATTTACAAACGAGACATTTTTAAAAGTAGTATCTAGGACACATTACCTGCTTAGTTCATTAGGGATGGTTAGATAATGTCTAGTTAGCCTTAGCGTGGTACACAGCTAGTAGTTAGTAACTGATAAATGGGTGAGAGTGTCTTGGTTGTTGTTTGTTTTTTTTTTGGGGGGGGAGGGGGTGGGTCACACAGGCAGGGTGACCTTTACAAGCTGCCTATTGTTACTGATCTCCTGTAATGTTACAGATACAGAATCCTTTACCAGAATCCTTTATTTAATGCCCTGATTTGAGCCTTATCAGTACCTGGTGTCGCAGCTCTAGTTACCATAGAAGGGGGTTTGTCCGTCACACTCTCCAATACCGTGTACTAGCAACGACTCCGCAATTACCATGTCAGTAAAACAGACTTTCCATTGTAAGCATGAAATTATTTTTACATTTTTACCTTTAGTGCAATGTACTTTACATTTAGATTCACTCAAGTAAGGTAAAACTGACATCTAAATACCATGCAATGATAAAATTAAGATGATGATGATGAGGATGTGGGCAGCATCCCCCTTTAAAGAATCTGGGAATTGTGTGGAGTAGTGTTTCTCGACCCGGTCCTCAAGGACCCCCAGACAGTCCATGTTTTTGCTCCCTCCCAGCTCCCTGCCAGACCGGCCGCATTTTTTCTCCCTGTGAGCTGAGAGGGAGCAAAAACATGGACTGTCTGGAAGGCCCCAAGAACCGGGTTAAGAAACACTGGTGTGGAGTATTAGGGAATTGGATCTCGACCCTCTTATCAACAGATCAAACCTATATGAGTTGATCAAGAAGCACGACTTCCAAGGCTTCAGCCTGATTCTGGTGCGACGCTTCGCTCACTCCCTGCTCAAGTGCCTGCAGATGCTGCACAGGGAGAAGATCATCCACTGCGACCTCAAGCCGGTGAGGAGGCCCTGTCATGCTTCAAACATGCTTTTGGGCGTCAGGAGTCAACAGGAGTTGGGAAAGAGGTTCATATTTGCGTCGGTCATGCTTTGTCGCTACAGGAGAACATCCTCTTGTCGCCGAAAGGACATAGGGACATCAAAGTGGTTGACTTTGGTTCCAGCTGCTATGAGCATCAGAGGGGTGAGTGGTCGCCTTCCCCTCCGCATGGTGATAAGGTTGCGTTTGGTCGTCGCTTATTACTAAGCTTCCCTCTTACACCGTCTGCCACTTGTCCCCCCCGCTCAGTGTACACGTACATCCAGAGTCGCTTCTACCGCTCCCCAGAGGTGATCCTGGGCCACGCCTACGGCCTGCCCATTGACATGTGGAGCCTGGGCTGCATCCTGGCGGAACTCTACAACGGGTCCCCGCTCTTCCCCGGGGAGAGCGAGGTGGAGCAGCTGGCCTGCATCATGGAGGTACCGTCAGCTCATGGGATGTTGCTGGTGTTGGTGACTGCGTGACAGTGGATGTCCCTGTGTTTCAGGTGCTGGGAATACCGGCCAGCGATTTCGTCCAGTCAGCACCCAGAAGGAAGTTATTTTTTGGTAAGTGCTTCAGACTTCAGGGTTCGTTACATTATATGTATTAAAGTATTGGGACATCAGGCCATTATACGTATAGGACCTTTGTGACGTCCCATTCTATATCCATAAGCATCAATATGGAGCTGGTCCCCCCTTTGCAGCCATAACAGCTGTCACTCTTCTGGGAAGACTTTCCAAAAGATTTTGGAGTGTATCTGTGGAAATTTTAGCTCATTCATCCAGAAGAGCATTTGTGAGGTCAGGCACTGATGTTGGACGTGAAGGCCTGGCTCACAGTCTCCATTCTAATTCACCCCAAAGAATTTTGATAGGGTTTAAGGTCAAGTTCTTGCACACCAATTTCACATAACCATGTCTTTAGGGACCTTGCTTTGTGCATTGTGGCAGTTATACTGGAACAGAAAATGGCTTCCCCCAAACTGTTCCCACAAAATTGGGAGAATAGAATTGTACAAAATGTCTTAGTATGCAAGTACTGGTGCCCCAGTACCTTTATCCATATAGTGCATGTAACTTCCTAGGTGGGAAGTGTGACTGGTTAATATATTAATTTGTTTGACTGGCACAGATTCTAAGGGAACTCCCAGAAACATCACCAACAGCAAAGGGAGGAAACGAAGACCTGGCTCCAAAGATCTGGCTGGTGTCCTGAAGACTAATGATGCTCAGTTTCTGGACTTCCTTAGACGATGCCTGATGTAAGTGTAGACAGCTTGGAACTCCTTTGTCAGCTACTGCTGTCCGACACTGTCGCCTCACTGTGTCACTGTGCCAAGCAGGTGGGACCCTGCCAAGCGCATGACACCAGATGAGGCCATGCGCCATGATTGGATTCAGGAGGCCCGGACCCAGAAGAACCGCACCAAGACCCACTTTTCTAGGAATCCCTTGGAGTCTCTGATTGGTCCAGACAACAGCAATGAGCATGCACACTGCAAAGCAGCCAACAGCAAGAAAGGTGAAAGGATGGATCCCTCACTAAGCCCCCAAAGCAACTCCCATAACACACTGCAAAGCAGCCAATAGCAAGAGAGGTGAAAGGATCGATCTCTCACTAAGCCCCCAAAGGAGCTCTCATAACTCACTGCAAAGCAGCCAATAGCAAGAGAGGTGAAAGGATCGATCCCTCACTAAGCCCCCAAAGCAGCTCCCATAACACACTGCAAAGCAGCCAATAGCAAGAGAGGTGAAAGGATCGATCCATCACTAAGCCCCCAAAACAGCTCCCATAACACACTGCAAAGCAGCCAATAGCAAGAGAGGTGAAAGGATCGATCCATCACTAAGCCCCCAAAACAGCTCCCATAACACACTGCAAAGCACCCAATAGCAAGACAGGTGAAAGGATCGATCCATCACTAAGCCCCCAAAACAGCTCCCATAACACACTGCAAAGCAGCCAATAGCAAGAGAGGTGAAAGGATCGATCCATCACTAAGCCCCCAAAACAGCTCCCATAACACACTGCAAAGCAGCCAATAGCAAGAGAGGTGAAAGGATCGATCCATCATTAAGCCCCCAAAACAGCTCCCATAACACACTGCAAAGCCGCCAATAGCAAGAGAGGTGAAAGGATCGATCCATCACTAAGCCCCCAAAACAGCTCCCATAACACACTGCAAAGCAGCCAATAGCAAGAGAGGTGAAAGGATCGATCTCTCACTAAGCCCCCAAAGCAGCTCCCATAACACACTGCAAAGCCGCCAATAGCAAGAGAGGTGAAAGGATCGATCCATCACTAAGCCCCCAAAACAGCTCCCATAACACACTGCAAAGCAGCCAATAGCAAGAGAGGTGAAAGGATCGATCCATCACTAAGCCCCCAAAACAGCTCCCATAACACACTGCAAAGCAGCCAATAGCTAGAGAGGTGAAAGGATGGATCCATCACTAAGCCCCCAAAACAGCTCCCATAACACACTGCAAAGCAGCCAATAGCAAGAGAGGTGAAAGGATCGATCCATCACTAAGCCCCCAAAACAGCTCCCATAACACACTGCAAAGCAGCCAATAGCAAGAGAGGTGAAAGGATCGATCCATCACTAAGCCCCCAAAACAGCTCCCATAACACACTGCAAAGCAGCCAATAACAGGATCAATCCCCCACTAATCCCATCCCAACAATTATTTCCTGTTCTCCTTCTGTGCCTATTTTTCAATAGTATCAGCTTTGGCATTATGAATGTACATTCACAGCACAAACTCCTTTTTCATACACAGCTGAGAAGGTCACAGTCAGTGGGCTCGAGAAGATCAGGAAAGGGAATTCTGGGAAAGGAGGCAAGACTGTAGCGGCAGAACGTCTGAGGCCCGTCGGGGCATCAGCAGAGGAGAAAACGTGTGACTTAGGCCCCGGTGACTGGGGGGAAGCAGGTGACAAGACAGTGACAGGGGGAGAGAGGCCCATCCACATCATCATCAAACCTCAGAAGGAATCAGCCGTGGACCCTGGAAGCCAGGAGCAATTGCAACACCTGCCTCGGATTTTATAACCATTAGAGGCAGAGACAGACTGGGGTCAGGGGGGCTGCTGTATTTCTGGTGGAAGGTGGGGAGAGCTGACAAAAGCTTTTTGGAGCAGGGGGTAATAATATGTAACCCTATTGGCTGCCATTGGTTCATTTTTGCTTAAGGAGGCGTGTGTATGTCATACATATGCCTTTTGAACTCCAGCACGGGCATGGTCTCTCTATAGAATGGCACCCTCTAATGGCAGAGAATGGAAATGACAAATTTCACTTCTGATTGACAATACTACAAGCCAATTTAAAAGACTTAAGGGAAAACACAATTCTCAAAATCGATCTATTACAATGATACTATTTCACCTTAATATCTGGATTAAAAGATACAAACAGTTTTACAAAATTTTCGGTGATGCTACATTGATAGTCATCTCCAAGTCTGCAGGTGCTAGTTAGTAATCCCCAACCAAGTTCACTTGCCTAATATCTTTAACATTATAATTTATCTGTAGTTAATAAAGTTAGGTATATATATGTTATAATTTCAAATTAGAGGTATAATGTCGATTTTGGGAAATATGTTAAAATCACATGCCATATTTCAAATGATTAAGCGTTTATATAGCCTACCTCTTCTGATTAAAACTGACTAAGAGCGGGGTTGTTTTGACCTGACGCAACACTAGTCTTTTATTTGTGCCTTTTGATATCCCATAATGCCAGAGACATAAGTGATAAGCTTTGTTTTGTTATTAAATGCCATTATTTGGGCATGCATTCTTAAATAGGTTTGTGTAATACACACCTGGGCCAAATTAAGCCTAGATATAACAAATTACACTTGGAACGGTTCTTTATCTCTTAATAAATAACTGATTAGAAAGTCAATCTGCATATATATATAACTTTTTATGCTATAACATTATATAGATTCAAGGTCCTTAATGTACATTTTTTTACATAGCAAAACAATTTATATGAATTCAAGATTTTAAATCACTGACGACACACCACCATTGTGTGTCTTTATTTTGTGGTGACCTTCATTATTTTTGTTTGTTTAGTGCAACATACACAAAAGTTGTTATGCTTATAAAGTAAATGTGAACATTAGGCAAGGTTTTACTTGTTAATACACGATGTTGAATTTCATGAGATGTTTTGATGACTATGTTTTTAACAGTCTATGTTTTTTTTTGCTATAAAATTAATATTTTTTGTTTTTTTAAAATACATTTCTGTTTTTAAATACATGTGTTTTTAAAAGGAATTCTTTTAATAAGTAGCTTGTGCCTTGCAGTATTAGAACCTTTGCACTTTGAGATTATACAGTATATTCTGCGACCTTGAAGTTTGTAAACTGAAGGGTGACGGGTTTCCTTTGACCAGCAGGCAACTAGGCTGCTCAGAACATTCTGGAAATAAAACTGATGTGTTATTACTGCTAGTTGGGAAGCATGTTGATGTAAAATGACTTCTGATTCATACTGTAGCACTGCACATTATTGTTTATTTATTTATTTGTTTGTTTGTTAAGTTACGACAACAGGTGAACTATCGGGTTCGAGCTGACAGTCTAGTGCTAGTCCATTGTAGTTATGCTATTTGAGGTCTTGCATGGATAATTTAGATCTTTAAGCCTTTTCTCGATTTCAGACGAATGTGAAGGGTACATTCCATGCATATCTGTCATACATATTTGCTTGTTTTTCCATCGTAATTCCCAAAAAGAATTGGTAGGATCAGAGGCAGCAGGAGCAGAAAGCTCTAGTTTTCCAGTTGCTCCATGTGGGGAAATACATAAAAATATGAAAGCTAAAGCCCTGTCAAACTGAAACACTAAAAATACAGAGCTTCACAATTAATGTGAAATTAATGTGAAGTTTTTAGATCAAAGATGATCTAAAAACAATAGTCTCACCAAAAGAGATCTTTTCTTACATGTTAAGAGATGGTGACAACAGAGCCATCCTAACCCTTTTTATATATACTGTACAATAAACTGTTCTGTCCAACCTTTGAGTGAATGTTTCTCGGTTTGAACACCACAGAAAAATAGAAAAAAATAAACGATCTGTCAATCAAAATGTTAGCTATTCAAGGTCTCTGTCATTCTCTTCATCTTACTGACTTCTTTAAAACGATGCTGTACAGCTAAGGACTGCATATATCTGCAATCAGCTCTGATTTTGTGAATTCATTAACATGTGGAAATATGTGTGTACATTCCAGTAAGACCCTAATTTGGGGCCTTAGGGTGATACATCAGGTTGTTGGACAGTAGAAAATGTGCAACTAAAGCATGCTAATCTGTGGTTTTCTATCCCAAGGGGAAGTAGACCTGTCATAAAAACACATTTTAATGTACGAAAATGCCATAGTTTTTCTAACCCAAACCGTAGCCACAGATTGCTACCCCTAATTTGGGGCATTAGGGTGAAAGAACAGACTGTTGCAAAGTAGGAAACATACTACTAATGTATGCTAAACTGTGATTTCCTATCCAACAGGGGAGCAGAACTGTCAAAAGAACAAATTCTGATGTCTGAAAATGCATAGTATTATATGTTAGCAATATATCTAAACAAACTTTTAAAACCGTGTGACTACAGTGATACCTAATAAATGTCACTCCTGTTACTTAAATGTGAAATTTGTTACTCTGGAAAAGTAACAGGACTGACAGTAACAGAGTTGACGATTTCAAGCTAATTTGCCCCTAGTCAGCTAATGTTTAAGGTCACAAGAGCAGATGTCATACTGTTTGAAAGGATGCTACTTATAGATATGGTAAATATCAAGATACAAAAAATATTATTTTAATTAATATGTTAAAAATGTGTAACAGTAATGATGCGGTATGATGTCCCCACCCCCAACAATCTCATAAAACAACAAAATTTTACAATATATAAGAGAGAAACTTACTTGTCTTTTAAATGTTGGAAATCCTCTTCCTGTAACTGATGTAACTTCCTGTAAATGATGTCACTGCTGGAATGTGCCATTATTTTACAGGGGTTTTTTGTGTCTATGAGAGGGTTGACTTGAAATCAGGGGACACTGAAAAAATTATTTAAATTTTATAGAGATGACATGTGTTCATGCTGAAAACATTGCTTGACAATGAGATTACTTTTAGAACAATACAAAAAATGTGAAAATGTTATTTTTTCAACAATTTACTATTAAGAAGACCTGCTGAAAAATAACTTTCATAGTTAGGGACAGGCCAAAATCCCTGCCTTATCAACATAAATGGAAATTTAACCATGGGCAATAATATTTAATTTACTTAATTTTGAGGTAGTATTGATGATAGAAGACATGTCCATGTTATGTTTTCAAATTGTGCATGTATCTGGTATTATAGTTTTTTATGACAGATTATTTCTCTGGGACACAATATGTACCGATTCCACGGAATGACCCTTATATTGATGACATCTTGCGTAAAAGCCAGTTTCTTTATTTCTACCTGTCTTATGTCCGTTTACGCAGCGGAGACCATTTTTGTACGGTGGGTTGTATGTTACTTTTCATGGGAGGATTTTTTAAAGTACATTAAATCTAATTAGGGGAACGCTGTAATGTAGCTTAATCTAATTCAATTCATTGTAGATATGGTTAAACACCTTCTTTATTTGATGCAATGTGTTTTGAATATGTAATAAAAGGTATTAATGAAAACCGCATTATGTTTATCAGTATACTGCACGGGTTGTTCAGACAGCTAGTATAATCAAAGTCAATGTACAGGAACTTCGTCACATTTAACTGTAAACAGCATTCGTAATTCGAATTTTAATTTTATTTTTGCCAGTCATTTTAAGCAACCTGTCTGTTACCATTTCGTTTATAATAAAAGTCCAATTTCTGGGCTGATTGGGCTTCGGTTCATTCTAAAGAGCGCCCGGTCACGAACTGCATGCTGGGAAAGCTCGCTACGAGTCCTTGTATCCTAGCAACCGTAATGTTTCCTGCGGCGGTGCGGTGGACCGACGGCGAGCCAGCGGCTGTCACCGCGGTCCGGGCGGGTACGATGCGTGGGAGCGAGCTTCTGTTGGACCGGGTGGAGGCCGTCAGCCTCGCCCGGAAAAGGGATCGGGAGACCCAAAGGCAGGGCAGGGTCTTCAACGCAAAACTCAGAACAATTGGGGTGAGTAACAGCGGAACCTACTATATGGTATAATGGTACTGTGCAAGCCTGTTTTGCATTAAGTTGCTGCATCATTAGGTATGTTGTCATATAAAACAAATGGATGACGGCTATTTATTTATTTGTTTTTATTTGCGCAGATTGATAAAGACGCTTTAGATTACCAGGTGAGAGAACGGAAAGAACAGGAGAGGAAAGAAGCGGACACACAGAGATCATATGGTGAGCTCATACAAGCAGTGGAAATGTGCTATTTTATCTGTTTAATGCTAAATGGAATTGCTTGTATGCCCAAAGGCAAAATAACCGGTTTGTGTCATTGCGTGTAGTATATTGCATATACAGAAATAGTCACTCTGTGCAAATATATTATTGGATTATGGTCATATTTTGTACAAACCTCTAAAGGCGTTAAATGAATTTATACATTACTCCTCGATTAGGATTTATAAATTACTAGTGGGATCTAGACTTTTTTTATTCTTAACCACTACGTTTCTCCTCCCAGCTGCTGATCTGCTTCGCAGTGACCGAATCAGCTGCCTACTGGAGCAGAGACAGCAGAAAGAGCAGCGGCGCCTAGAGGGCGCTATTCTGCAGTTCCGACGTGACTTCCAGCAGCCCGAGAACCGGCGCGAGTTCGACCTGAACGACCCGGCCCTGCTGAGGAAGCAGCGGGGGGGTCTGGTGCTGCCCGGGCTGGTTGGGGAGGATCCGGGCAGTGCCGAGCGTCACCGCAGGCAGCAGGAGCAGATGCGGGATTGGTCGCTGCAGCAACGGCGCGAGCTGGAATCGGCGAAGTACCAGCAGCGGCTGGAAGGTACTGCACCCTGTAGAAATCCCAGCATTGCTCGCTCTACCCCAGAGCAGCTGGATTTTCCCAGCCGAGCAGTCCCTTAATTATGCCCGATTAAAATTCTTAATGGAAAAACACGAATTACAATGAGATTAGCTCATTGCAGTATTTCCCCAGTTCCGTTAAACATCAGAATCGTTTCTCTTTTACCTCTTGAATTAATAAAACGATAAACAAATTGCCGCACATGCAATTTTAATGTTTGGACTACTGTAAATGAAGTCCAAACGACCAATTTGTTTAAAAAAATTTTGCGAGTTCCAGTATGACTGATTTGTTCAACACTTTAATGAAACAGAATTAATTGGTAGGTTAATTTTGAAAAGCAGCAAGCTTGGTTGGATACCTCCTGCAGCCTGTGGTGATGTTATGATCTTTTCTCGAACCCCCACACCAGCATTTTGTTGCACACTGTGGTGTCTGCCCACAATCTTACCTCGGCTACCTTACCACAGACCAGCAGTATGAGGACAGCAGGATCACACTGGACCGCCGGGCCGTCAAGCTCCAGAATATCGAAGCGGAACGCAGGAGATCGGTTGCCATGGCCACCAAAGACTTCAACTTAGCCATGGTGGGTGCTAAGGCATCCTCACATCCCTCTGCCCACCCACCGGAGGGCGTCGCCTCACACAGGTGCATCCCTCGTGACCTTCCCCGTATTTCCAGGCGGCGGAATCCTCTGAGAGGCAACGTCAGGCGCGACTGCAGGAGGAGGCGGCTAACAGAGAGGAGATCCTGAGCCAGCTGCAGGGGCCGCTGCTGAGCGAGAGCCTGGGGTATGGCGAGGGCCTGCGTCATACGCAGCCCAGCAGCTACAAGGGCATGAGCCAGGATCAGCTGAGGCTGATCAGGGAGTACCAGCAGCAGCAGGTGGAGGACAGACAGGTATGGTCCTGGGGCTTTATCGCTGTTATGCAGTTTTTTTCATTATATTTAGCTCTCATAATAAATACTTCATGTTTAAGTGTTTCGCTCAAGGAGTGACGTGGTTCTTGTGGGAAGGGGTAGGATTCCACCTGGACGTGATGTCGCTGTGTTTCCGACAGAGAGCCCATTTGGAGCAGCGGCGGCGGCAGTTGGAGTGGGATGGGCGGAGCCAGGCTACCGAGCGCCACGGCCTCCTGCTGGAGAGACAGCAGGCGCGGTTCAGCAGGCAGCTACGCTGTGCCCTGGACCGCACCAACGCCCAGCTGGCCAGCGAGCAGCGAGCGCAGTACGGCCCGAGCCTACCCGTTATACGTACAAAGCAGCGTGTACAAGGCAAACAATCATTTGAAAACAAACGGACAGGCGGAGGTTTCAGTTCAAACCAGCGCCCCTGTGGTTGTACAGAAAAGGGTCTTTGTGCCAGTACCCTCCAGAAAATGATGCGAAATGAGGCTGCGATGTTGGGTGGGATTACTCTCATTTACACACCCAGCAGTGGTTCGGGGGCCCAGTTTCTTCCCTAAGAATACATTAGCCTTGATTGGATTTTAAAAATCAATTCATTAATTACTGAAGTGTAATTGGGGTAATCCATCCATTTCCTTTAACTAAAGCAGGCGCTCAGCCAGTTTGGAGCTTATCCCACGGCACAGAACAGGGTATATCCTGGAAGGGAGGGGGGGCACAGAGCAGGGTATATCCTGGATGGGGGGGGAGGCACAGAACAGGGTGTATCCTAGATGGGGGGGGGGCACAGAACAGGGTATATCCTGGACAAGGGGGACACAGAACAGGGTATATCCTGGATGGAGGGGGGGGGCACAGAACAGGGTATATCCTGGATGGAGGGGGGGGCACAGAACAGGGTATATCCTGGATGGAGGGGGGGGCACAGAACAGGGTATATCCTGGATGGGGGGGGGCACAGAACAGGGTATATCCGGGATGGGGGGGGGGGGCACAGAACAGGGTACATCCTGGATGGAGGGGGGGGCACAGAACAGGGTATATCCTGGAGGGGGGGGGGGGGGCACAGAACAGGGTATATCCGGGATGGGGGGGGGGGGGGCACAGAACAGGGTATATCCTGGAGGGGGGGGGCACAGAACAGGGTATATCCGGGATGGGGGGGGGGGGCACAGAACAGGGTACATCCTGGATGGAGGGGGGGGCACAGAACAGGGTATATCCTGGAGGGGGGGGGGGCACAGAACAGGGTATATCCGGGATGGGGGGGGGGGGGGGCACAGAACAGGGTATATCCGGGATGGGGGGGGGGGGGGCACAGAACAGGGTATATCCGGGATGGGGGGGGGGGGGCACAGAACAGGGTATATCCGGGATGGGGGGGGGGGGGCACAGAACAGGGTACATCCTGGAGGGGGGGGGGCACAGAACAGGGTATATCCTGGAGGGGGGGGGGCACAGAACAGGGTATATCCGGGATGGGGGGGGGGCACAGAACAGGGTATATCCTGGAGGGGGGGGGGCACAGAACAGGGTATATCCGGGATGGGGGGGGGGGCACAGAACAGGGTACATCCTGGATGGAGGGGGGGGCACAGAACAGGGTATATCCTGGAGGGGGGGGGGCACAGAACAGGGTATATCCTGGAGGGGGGGGGGCACAGAACAGGGTATATCCGGGATGGGGGGGGGGGGCACAGAACAGGGTATATCCGGGATGGGGGGGGGGGGGGCACAGAACAGGGTATATCCGGGATGGGGGGGGGGGGGGGGCACAGAACAGGGTATATCCGGGATGGGGGGGGGGGGCACAGAACAGGGTATATCCGGGATGGGGGGGGGGCACAGAACAGGGTATATCCTGGAGGGGGGGGCACAGAACAGGGTATATCCGGGATGGGGGGGGGGGGGGCACAGAACAGGGTATATCCTGGAGGGGGGGGGCACAGAACAGGGTATATCCGGGATGGGGGGGGGGGGGGGCACAGAACAGGGTATATCCTGGAGGGGGGGGGGCACAGAACAGGGTATATCCTGGAGGGGGGGGGGGGGGGCACAGAACAGGGTATATCCTGGAGGGGGGGGCACAGAACAGGGTATATCCGGGATGGGGGGGGGGGCACAGAACAGGGTATATCCTGGAGGGGGGGGGGCACAGAACAGGGTATATCCGGGATGGGGGGGGGCACAGAACAGGGTATATCCTGGAGGGGGGGGGGCACAGAACAGGGTATATCCTGGACAGGGTGCCGGTCCATCACCATGCACATGCTCAGCCTTGGGACTATGAGATGAAAATCTGTAGAAATACAGAGAACATGCAAACTCCACATATACAAATAAAAACAAGGGCGGGAAACACACCTAGGATTAGTGGTCGGTCGGACAGACGGACGAACAGATTGATTTTTTTTTTAATGAATGAATGAGTGAGTAGTGTTTACGAGTACGCATCTGACCTGTATACCTGCGACTGTGTTGCTCTCCTTACAGGAAGGAGTACCTGGAGAAGGAGGTGTTCACCAACATTCCTGACAGCCGCTACTTTGCGCAGTTTAACACCACCAGTCGATAAGAGCGGTGCTGTCGGCTCAGCCTGGTCCCCTCGCTTTTGTCTGCTGCACCGCTGCAGCAAGCGCAATAAAGACTGCACTATTCACTAAGAATATTTTACATGATGGAAGATCTTGCTGTAGCAGAAAATGGACATTCGAGTTTAATGCAAATGCTGAGGAACATTAAATTATGTGAAGGTGTAGGTTTATCCGGGTATAGAAAGACTAGTGAGGCTGTTTAATCTGCACTCCTGCTTATATTCTTAAATTTTCAAGTAAAACACTGGACTTGTAATGACATGAAGTCTTTTAAGGACTTAAGTGTTGCTCACGCAGAATCTGGCATTTTGGTAGGAGTGCGGGCAGAGCAGACTGGGAGTTCTGGGGCCGGGGACAGGATGGGGGGGGGGGGGGGGCTCTGCTTTGGAACAGTCCTTCTGGGGAAGCTTGATAAAATTCCTGCCTGAAGCAACTAAGCAGCATCTGCTAGGATAGCAGGAGAAGCCAATTTTCCTTCGGAATCAGACGAAGGAAACCTGATTATCTCAAGGTCACGTTCTTGAAGAAAGCAAGGAAGTACGGAGATAGATATGGCATCTAACTTAACAAACAAAACTTTAGAGTCTGTACAGTAAGTAACAAAGATTCATGCTTTTTCCTGGCATAGCAACTATAAGCTGGAGTGATCCCGCCCTACTGGGAATTCTGTGAGATGAACTCATCCCACTTTGTCCTCCAGATCTTCAGCGCTTTTTCCTTCAGCTGAGGAGACAGGGAGCTGTACCTAGGAAGGAAGGAGTGTCAGATGGCTGCTTCCTGCACCCCCCCCTCCCCCACCAAAGACAGGTGCGCAATGAGACATACCAGAGGGAATTGAAGGCCAGGTCTTTGAGGGTGCCCAGGTGGGAGCTCATCCCACCGATGCCCACGAAAGCCTCGTAAAAATCGTATGAGAGCCCAGTAGCCCCGAATAGGGCTGGGTCATCAGAGCTGATCACCAGAGGATGTCCCTCAGACATCAGCGTGCCGGCAGGGTGGTTCCGCAGATCTGAGACCAGCTTCAGGATCTGCATTTAGGCATGTACACACGGGGCTTTCATTTAGAAGCTGGGCACCAGAAGCACACAGCAACCGACAGCAGTGGTTTTGTTGGGCGTACCTGGTTGGAAATGGGACACACCTCCACAGCCACCCCCATCTTCCTGGAGAGCTCCTTCGCCATCGGGTGGTGAGCCATAGCAAAGCCATGGCCAATGCGAGAGGTGTTAAACAGCAGGGCGTCGAGCACATTCCCGTCCACCTCTGTGCCCGTCTGGTCTATGAATAATCATTACAGCAAAAAGCGTTCCTTACAGGAACAAAGGATACCTTTTTTTTTCATTAGCCAGCGACGGTATTTTAAAGGCCCATTAAGTTATAAGGACAGGAATATGTAGTGTGTGTCTTTTGATCAGAGCGATTTCGGGCAGTGATCAGCTCACCAGTCTCTCCTGCGTGGAAGAAGTAGGGCAGGGTGACTCCAAGGTGCTCTGGAAGAGACAGGGCCTCCCTGAAGTACCACAGGGGCCTGCCGCTGTCCTCACGGCCCACCTCAGAAGCCAAGATAAATGTGAGGCAGCAGTTCTAGCAATATAAATATAAATTAGCAATATAAAGTAGTCAATACAAATGATCATCATGAATACGAATGTTAACTAGCATACACATAAATACTAGTTAAGCAGATGACTTTATAAAACACCTTTTCATTGGAGAATTAGAAGTTAAACGCTATCAGTATGCAGAGGAGAATGGGCATATTATGTCTACAGTGTAAGTCACAATTGTCGCAAACTGGACATATGTAGTTGTCATCGGACAGCGGTGATATGAGAAAAGCAGCCACCAGAGGTTAGAAGAACGTGGTGATGATGACTGATGATGGAGACGAAACTGGGAAGAGGAAGTACTATCTGTTAGGTTAGTCATAATGACAACAGAGTAGGAGTGTCATCGTCTGATCCATGTTAAATGAGAACCTTTCACAGACTAAATTCAATCGTAAGACTGGTAGGAAACCATCATTTTGCAGAGGAAATGTTGATAAAATATACTAACGGTGTAGATTTGGTCCCTACCAATGCTGAAACCAAACCTATGGCCTTTAAACAAAACAGTGAAAGAGGATATGGACTGTAGAGTTGCCATGACGGTGCAGTCTCTCACAAGGTCAAACCCCGCCATGACCTCTGGAAATGCTTTCTGTAGGTTTATGGCCTCCTTCACCTTCTCTTTCATTGAAAAGATTGTCTGACTCCTGGGAGACACACAAGGGGAAAAATTATGTATTCATACTCACATAATCAAGATAACAAGAGACCAAGGTCAGAACATGAAGATAAACACATCGGACTAAACTCAAATAATTACTCAAATAATTAACCAATATAAAGGCCAAGGACGGAGACTTGGGTGCATCTGTGTGCTCAAAAGCTGTTTGTTCATGTCAAATCCCCACGAAGCATGAGAATCTTCACCCGCAGGCTCACCTGTGAACGGTGAAGATGATGCGAGCGCCCAGGAAACCTGGATGCTGAAAAACAAACTGTCTGGTGACGTTCTGATAGGCCTGAAGGCACCAGGCTCGGTCATGTGTGCTGCCGTCGAGCTCATAAGCCTGTGCAAACCCAGAAGAGTCTCAAACGGAATGAAAACAAGCCATCGGCCAAAGCAGATGCCAGAGAGACAGCAGGTAAGGACCCGCTCTTGCTACACGGGTCCGAGGACCACATACCCCCGAGAGCCCAGACCTGAGCTCAAGATACATGACATTGTCTGCATACAGCTGCTGCAGGCCCTGGTAGAAATAGTCCTTGAACACGGGGGCATAGCTGACCAATCCGGAAGCGGCAGCGAAAGCCTGTTCAAACCTCTGCCAGACGACATCCTGGCTGGGGTATGCAGCCTCTGGGTCTGCAGTGAACAGGGTGAGTTTCCTCATCAAACTGGGCAAACGCCAGCAACAGAGGGAGGGAGGGAGAGAGAAACCAAAGTCAACACCAATAAGCTTTAATTAAGAATGGATTTACTGATAAGGCAGGGTGGGACACTTGGAACCCCACAGCACTCAATGTAGCTGACTGTGTTGAGAAGCTAGGCTTGAGGCCTCCGTACCACACACCTGTCGTCAAGGTCGCTGGTGTTGCCCAGCTTCCTCCTCAACGTCTCCAGCAGCACCCAGGGGGAGCACTGCAGGTGGCAGCGGGGCTGCTGGCTGGAGAAGCGGAAGCGTACAGAGCCGTCCGCGGTGATGCACATGTAGCAGTGCGGCCTGTAGGTGACATTCCTCACCAGCCATTCCACATCAACCAGGGCTAAGCTATGGATGTGCAGAGCTGCTCCTGAAACACATGTGTTGGCCAACAGCAATCTTCCTCATCCCTTCCAATTACATTGTTGATACAAATGGGGACACTTAGTAAGCTATACGGGTAACAAAACAGGAGTGCATTGCCATCTTAACTGTGGGCGCGTCAGTTGGATGCCGCCATCTTAACTGTGGGCAAACCACGACCGCTCCTCTACCTTTGGGCATCTTTCTCAGCAGGCCGAAGACCGGACTGCGCTGTATCAGTGGCCGCGCTTTGAAAAAGTGCATAGCGGGAGGGAACTGCGGCCCGGCGATTTCCTGCTCTTTCAGTTTTTGAAGCTGAGCGTTGAGTTGCCTCTCCTTCTCCGTCAGCAGCACTCTGCCCCCTATCTGCCAGGAGGCCTCCTGCTGCTTTAGGATGTCTCTCATATGGGGGTCAGGAATCCCATCACACGGACCAGCCCAGCACAGCAGCAGCACTGGTACAAGAGCTATCAGCAAGAGCCCTGGCAATGGTGACACTGCCATGGTGCTTAACGGGGAGTGGCACTGTAATGAGGGGAGGGGGGGGGGTACAGAAAAGCATATATATTGAAAATACTCACACGCATTACAAGAAAACATGTAAAAGGTTTTATCCTTATAATCAAAACACCGTGTTTTTAATTGATGCGTCTTTCTTTTAAAAGTACATCGTTATGACTGTGACTAATAGGCCTATGTTTGAATTGTCTAAAAATATATATAAGAATAACAGAAACAAGTTACACTTCCCATTCAAGACAAATACATGCATCCAAGCCTTATGAACTACTTACTGTGTTATTGGTTCTTTTATCACATTAACCATGTGGGACAAATTATTAAAACCTTTAGGGTAACAATTTTCATGGCGATCCTCCACAACTGGCGGTATCAGCTACATGTACACAAACACATCCAACCAATCAAACACTTATTCTGAGCACGGTCGCAAGTGCATGCATTTTATATGCATATATAATTTGTAATGCCAGCGTTAGTTTCTCATCGGTACAGTATCGAAGATTAATGATGTCAGAAAAAAAGTATACACAAACAATTGTCCTATATTGTTCTTTTTTGTAAAACGTGTACATATTTTTCAGACACGCTTCGATGTTACACACACACACACACACATCCACAAATACACATCCTTTATGAAGTAGCTAATTTAGCTGTTACACTTTTAAAGGTAAAAACATCGCCTGAATTGATTTGATTTTTCATGTGTATATGAAAAAAAAAAGTTTCTATTTATAAATCAATAACCGACATTTAACTGACATTAAAATCCACGACTACCTTGAAATGTCTCTCCCAAATCACCTGGACCTTTTTAAAATCACTTCCGACTTCTTTCGAGGATTTTAGAGATACCAACCAGGCTACTGTAAGTGCTTCTGCAGTCACATGCAGAAAAGCACAGGACAACCAAGTCGTCTGCTAAATCGCTCTTTCAGTATTGTAACTGAGCTCTTAAGGGTATTTGTAAAGTCCAACATGTGACCAACAACGAGATTTTCATGAACTAACTAGGGACTATCGTCCGGCATCATGTGGTACAATTATTAAGACTATGTCTGTGTGAAACAGTGCTCGGAGAGGAGGACCAGAAAGCCATACAAAAAACACTTTATTTAGGTGTTTCTGTGAAACAGAACAATGGGTCTATGGTAGTTCAATCTGCTTTCTTTGCTGTCCAGCCCCCAGGGAAAAAGGCTCATTGGTGATACACACACAGCACTAAGCATAAAAAGAACTATATAAATGTCATTTTTCACCTTTCGTGTCTAAAAACGTTTGATCCCCTCCTCTTACTCCTTATCGCCACCCCCCCGGGGATATTATTAGGACTGGATCGTGGGACTCACCTCCTTACCCATGAATGAGCATCAATGATCAAAATACAAGTTTAAAGTCACATGAATTAATTTTTTTTGTCATTATTCAGCACAATTTGATACACAACCAGCAATGCATACTAATCATGATGAATCACTAATCATCCAAAGTACACAAGCTAATGTTAAAAACACTGAACTACACATACCCAGACAACGAAAGTTACATTTTTGCTGAAGTTTAGAAAAATATAGTTAATATCCAAAATTCCACGTAGAAAATTACACTGTTTTTCTATGAGAGCACAGAGGCAGTTTAACTGGACACATTGGATGCCTATTGGATATTGAGAAATTTCAGAATTTAGTGGAATCGGCTCAGTGAACACACACTATCGCATTTCATTTAAAAAAATTGCACATTCACCAGACTTCAGTAGGTTGCAAATGACTAAAATCAAACAAATTTAGAAAGTATCAAAAACCACTTAAATCTGTACCTCAACTTTTCATCGTTAAAAAAATTCTACCAAAAATGTCGTGCTGCGTTTGTGGACATTGTGCATTTCCTTCACCGAACATTTCAATGTAGAACTCATGTGGAGAAAGTAAAATCTAGTCCCAGGTATCTGGTTAGATTTCGCCGTTTCTTCACACCTGAAGGGTAGTGGGGTCAAATCCCATTTCTGCTCTGTGCGTGTAGAGCTTGCACCTTCTCCCCATGTTCCTCTGGGTGTTCCAGTTTTCTCCCGCAGTATGAACACATGCCATCTGGCTAACCCGGCATTTCTAAGTCACCCCACTGGTTGCAGCCCAGTCTTGTACCCAGTGCTGCCTGAGACAGACTAAGGGTCCCTCAAGACTCTGTCCAGGATAAGTGCTTAGATGATCAATGGATAGAATCTACTCTTATGCCACTGTGTCTGACATGGATCCCTGTCTTTGAGAGACAGATTCATCATTCACTATCACTGTTTGTAGTGTAACTATGGAGTCCTATGAGCCATTATGGACATTATGGAGTAACAGAGATCCATGCCGTTCCCTGGAATAGCAACGATGAGCTGGAGTGATCCCACTCTACATGGAATTCTGGGAGATGAACTCATCCCACTTTGTCCTCCAGATCTTCAGCGCTTTTTCCTTCAGCTGAGGAGACAGGGAGCTGTACCTAGGAAGGAAGGAGTGTCAGATGGCTGCTTCCTGCGCCCCCCCACCAAAGACAGGTGCGCAATGAGACATACCAGAGGGAATTGAAGGCCAGGTCTTTGAGGGTGCCCAGGTGGGAGCTCATCCCACCGATGCCCATGAAAGCCTCGTAAAAATCATACGAGAGCCCAGTAGCCCCGAATAGGGCTGGGTCATCAGAGCTGATCACCAGAGGATGTCCCTCAGACATCAGCGTGCCGGCAGGGTGGTTCCGCAGATCTGAGACCAGCTTCAGAACCTGGATTTAGGCATGTACACACGGGGCTTTCATTTAGAAGCTGGGCACCAGAAGCACACAGCAACCGACAGCAGTGGTTTTGTTGGGCATACCTGGTTGGAAATGGGACACACCTCCACAGCCACCCCCATCTTCCTGGAGAGCTCCTTCGCCATCGGGTGGTGAGCCATAGCAAAGCCATGGCCAATGCGAGAGGTGTTAAACAGCAGGGCGTCGAGCATATTCCCGTCCACCTCTGTGCCCGCCTGGTCTACATTCACACAAGGAATCGCAAACAATAACAGGTCTGATGACATTTTTTTGTACAACCAAAAAATACATGCATAGCATTTATGATTTCTGCTATTCATGATGTAATTTGTTAAACTCAATACATCCGAAGATGTCAACGAATCAGACTTATTACTTTAATCAGACTAATAAAACATGGAGTCCAGTTCTGAGGTGGAGCAAGTTGACAGCTCGCGGTCAGCTCACTGGTCTCTCCTGCGTGGAAGAAGTAGGGCAGGGTGACTCCAAGGTGCTCTGGAAGAGACAGGGCCTCCCTGAAGTACCACAGGGGCCTGCCGCTGTCCTCACGGCCCACCTCAGAAACACAGAGAAACAGTGAGTTCTTTATTTGCTGAAAACCCAGCTTGAAGATCAATAGGTATCCTTGGGCGTAAATCTATGGGCTGAAGGTTACTGCTCGAGGTCATAGGAAATGACCCCTCTTTGAACCATATAACAGCTTTATTCAGATGTGTGCTAATCCTAACAGGCATGACATAAAGCTTTGACTCTTCACTCTTGGGACTCCTTACCAGGTCGAATCCTGCCATGGTGTCTGGAAAGACCTTCTGGAGGTACATGGCCTCCTGCACAGCATCTTTGACTGTAGTGAGGTTTACACTCCTGATATGTAAAGACAGATAAACAGGACATGTTCAGTCCTGTAGTAGAGAGAGAGAGCGTATTCACGCACATTCTTACTTGTGAACAAAAACAGGTCAAGGTGATCAGATTACTAGCCGATTCTTGTGTATTATCACACGCAGGCTCTGGGTCTCACCGGTGAACGGTGAAGATGATGCGAACGCCCAGGAAGTCTGGATGCTGAGACGCAAACTGCTGGGCCACGTCCTGATAGGTGTGGAGGCACCAGGCTCGGTCATGTGTGCTGCCGTCGAGCTCATAGATCTGTATAACAACACGTCACATTACACTCAGTCCCCCAGGAGCACAATATATTCAAAAACACCAATCCACCAGCGAACACATTACCAGAATCTCTTGCAATAACCGGCATCCCACTTCCTTGCTCCATCCAAATCTCTATGCCAACCCAGGCACTCAACCTACTATCTAAAATCCCTCCAAAACAAACCCCTAAATGCCCTCTTTGCATTTCCCTCAGAAGAGTCAGTAGCTAGCGTGCATCATTTGGAAGCGTCTTCGAGAAGCAGGGCATGACTCCTGCGGACCCCCCCGCTGGCAGGTCCCACTAAGACACTCATCAGTGTTTCCATGCATCAGCTCAGCAGGGCCAGTTTATCAACTGGTACTGCTTAATCCAATGGGACACGCTGCATGAGAGGGTTTCGTTAATATCGTCTTTCAGGTTTCACAGGCACATATACGTACCTCAGGCAGCAGAGCCCTCAGCTCTAGGTACATGATGTTGTCCTTGTAAAGCGTCTGCAGGCCCTGATAGAAATAATCTTTGAACACGGGGGCATGAGTTACGAGGCCCATGGCCACCATGAAAACCAGCTCAAACTTCTTCCACACCGCATCCTGGCTGGGGTACGCAGAATCGGGGTCTGCAGTCACCAGGGTGAGGTTCCTCATCAAACTGCACCGAGGGGGGGGGGGGGGGGGGCAGGAATAAAAAACAAAAAAAAACAACAAAGGAAGAGGAGCTGAAGCATAGCTGAAATTAAGGGCATGGTTCCTTTAAACGTCACAAGCCGGACGTTTCATTCTGCCCAACAAAATCAAAGGAGAGCGTCTGCATCGCTAACGCTATACTTGAGGGGGCAGTAGTGCATTACTACTTAATGTATTAATTAACCAGAAACTAAGTGTTAGTCATGTACTGATCTCATCAATCATAATGGTTCATGTATTTCATGTAGTTACTATATTTGTTTATAATCTGAGTTACAGTTGATAAGTTACTAAAGGCCCCCTCAAGTAAAGCGTTACCATTGCATATGTTATCCAAATGCAAAATCAGGTCTCTTAGTCTCTGCTTTATCTATCCATCCATTTTCAAAACCGCTTATCCTACTGGGTCACGGGGGGTCCGGAGCCTATCGCGGAAACAATGGGCACGAGGCAGGGAACAACCCAGGATGGGGGGCCAGCTCATCGCAGGACACACTCACACACCACTCACTCACACATGCACACCTACGGGCAATTTAGCAACTCCAGTTAGCCTCAGTATGTTTTCGGACTGTGGGGGGAAACCGGAGTTCCCGGAGGAAACCCCACGACGACATGGGGAGAACATGCAAACTCCACACACATGTGACTCAGGCGGAGACTCGAACCCGGGTCCCAGAGGTGTGAGGCGACAGTGCTAACCACTGCACCACCATGCCGCCCCCAGTCTCTGCATTATTTCGTGCCAAAATATTTTAGTTCAGCTATGCTCAGTTCTGAAGAAAAGAGTATGAGAATTACAGTAACTACAAAACGCACGCTAAAACCAAGGGAAAATACCCCTTTTCTCATTTTCTGTGTCTTGCCTTCGTGGGGCAGCTCACAGAGCGCACTCTCACCTGTTGTCAAGGTCAGTGGTATTTTCTAGCTGCTTTCTCAGAATCTCCAGCAGCACCCAGGGGGAGCACTGTGGGTAGGGAAGGGGCTGCTGGCTGGAGAAGCGGAAGCGTACAGAGCTATCCTCGGTCACACAGATGTAGCAGTGCGGCCTGTAGGTGACGTTCTTCACCAGCCATTCCACATCAACCAGGGCGAAGTCATGAATGTGCAGAGCTGCTCCTAAATGATGTGGGTGAAAACGGTAGTGAAGACAACTCCCACAGTAGGAATGACATTCGTTGTTATTATTATTACTGCGCTAACAAGCAGTTGGCCATCTTAACTATGGGCGTGTCATTTGGATGACGCCATCTTAATTGTGGGCAAGCCGCGACCGCTCCTCTACCTTTGGGCATCTTCCTCAGCAAGCTGAAGACCGGACTGCGCTGTATCAGTGGCCGCGCTTTGAAAAAGTGCATAGCGGGAGGGAACTGCGGCCCGGCGATTTCCTGCTCTTTCAGTTTTTGAAGCTGAGCGTTGAGTTGCCTCTCCTTCTCCGTCAGCAGCTCTCTGCCCCCTATCTGCCAGGAGGCCTCCTGCTGCTTTAGGATGTCTCTCATATGGGGGTCAGGAATCCCATCACACGGACCAGCCCAGCACAACAGCAGCACTGGTACAAGAGCTATCAGCAAGAGCCCTGGCAATGGTGACACTGCCATGGTGCTTAACGGGGAGTGGCACTGTGGACAATACAAAACAAAGGTTACCTCTCTAAATAACATCCTCAATATACTGGTATCAGTCCTGCTAGGTGTAACATTTCTATTTGTAATTTTAGATCTACAGGTGTTTCCCAGTATTATTTTCATTCCACTGATACATAGCCCTTACCATACCAGATAATTTTAAAATTACTATTATTTTTTGCCCGGTCCAGGTGTCTTATCGTCAGTACTGGTGTGTAGATCCGCAAAATTCGACAGCTGGTAGATTCTCACAGAAGCGGAGTGCAATTTGCGCTACCTTTCGGCTTTAACGTACACAGCAGGTCCGGTGTCAGCAGTTCCGAGACGGAAACCTTTGGCTAAAGCACTCCAAGCCTCTAGCGGCGACAGAAGCACAAGACCGGGAGCAAACGTGGTAAACAAACCGCTTTGTTCGGCTCCCCATTCAGACACCATGGAGGTGCATTTCAGTTTGCACCGCATTTTAAATAAATAACTCATCGATGCTTATACAACTCAGCGACGATCGTTAACGTAGAAAATTACATCCAGAACTGACAGTCACCCTGATAAACTGATGGCAATTTTGTTCGCGGAAAGGCCGTATATGCGCTGGACGTTTCGCTTCAGCAAAAACAAGCTGGACGAAACGGAGCTTTGGGGCTTTGCTCGGTATTGCACAAATCACCTCGGTGCATCTGCCTGGATGTCATTAAATCCGTGCGAAACGTACCAGTGTGAAAAGCTCCGTTGTCTGCTGTTTCTGCGCGCTTTACTGAACTTCAGTAGCGGAGAAAGGCGGTGCAGGTCCGGAGACAGACAATATATTTGTCCCCTACTTCCGAGAAGGAGCTGCGTCACGGCTAAACGCATTCAAGCTGGTACATGTCACTAACAGGGATACTTTTCTGTTCTATTAAAGACATAAACGCAGCACCGTTTACACCAGTAATTACAATAATTACTGCGTCACAGCTTTACAGATGTCAGTTTCACTACAGACATGTTGTTAGGTTTTTATTTGCACTGTGTATTAATCGAAAACATCAGAACTGGTTATTTGGCTGTGGCCAGTGAGTAATATATATTATTCAAAAACTAATTTTAAGTTTTTTTAAAGCAAAAATTACAATCAGAGGCTTTAAAACACTAATGCAGGACGTCTTGACAATTTTGGCTATTGCGATTTCATTATCCAAGTAGGACGATCAAGTTAAATCCAAATTCAGACATTCATGCAAAAAAATAAAAAAGTGTTATTTTTGCGAAGAATTGTTCGTAAAATGACAGGTAAGTTCCAAAGTAATCAATCAGTGTCCAGACATTAGTGAGCATTGGTAAATGGCAAAGCCTTGCTAAGCTAAACGTCAACGAGAAATTACGGTCATTATAAATTAATGCGACGATATACAAGCCTACAAATAAAAAAGTCACATATAATCCACAAAACAAAAGGTAGCCGTTCTGATTAGACACTAGTCAAGAAAACGTTTGCTATGCACAGAACAGTTTAAAGGAAATTACAGTACTAAACGGACTCCTGGCCGGTAACTACCCATCGTTTTGTGTAGCCTCTGAAGCAGCCATCTAGCTGATACCTTCATAGAACTGTCTGTGAATTGCCTGCATAACGGACTTAACATTAAATTAATAACGTACGGCCCCCGCTCCTTCCACTACACCCCACTGTGTGTGTATGTATACACATACATACACACTCAGTGACAAAAAAAAGTAATGGTCCGATTCGGATGTCATTTGCTACACGTGCAGAACAGAGGTGGGTATGTAAATGATTCGATTTACATGGAGCTGGCACATCTAGTCACCAGACACAGAGGATGCCTCATAGACGCATTAGACAGCATTACTAGCACTTGACGGAGTTCGATAGGGGTCGTATTGTGGGTTTGCATGTGGCCCGGTGGTCGAGTCGTGCAATTGGCCGGTATGTGGGGCGTGCAGATGTTACAGTCCGCCAATGTTGGACACAATGATATACTGGAAATCACTGCAGGAGCTCAGGAACACTTCCGAAAACCACTGTCTGTGAACACAGTTTGTCGTTGCATCCAGAAATGCAGCTCTAACAGGCAAAGAAGAAACCATATCTAAACAGCTCATTTAAGATGGACTGAGGCCAAATGGAAAACTGTCATGTGGTCTGATAAACCCAAAATTTCAGATTCTTTTTGTAAAGCATGTCCTGGAGGCTAAAGAGGAAAGTGACCATCCAGCTTGTTATCAGCGGACAGTTCAAAAGCCAGCGTCTGTGATGGCCTCATGGGGGTGCTCTATTGCCCATGGCTTGGTAGGGAACACACCAGTAAGGCAGTAAATGATATATACTGGTTTTGGAGCAACATATACTGCCCTCCAGACAATGTCTTTTTCAGAGAAGGCTTTGTATATTTCAGCAAGACGATGCCAGACCACATTCTGCACGTATTACAACACCATGACTCTGTAGTAGGAGTCCGGGTGCTAGACTGGCCTGCCTGCAGTCCAGACCTGTCACCCACTGAAAACATTTGCCGCATCACGAAACTACGAATACAACAAAGGAGACCGCAAATAGTTTAGTAGTTGAAATCCCATATCAGGCAAGAATGGGACAACATTTCACTTTCAGAATTCCAGCAACTGTTCTCATCAGTTCCCAGACATTTACAGTGTTGTTAGAAGAAGAGGTGACGCGATACAGTGGTCAACATGCTCCTGTCCCAACTTTTGTGAAATGTGTTGCTGGCATCAAACTCTAACTGAGCATATATTCGTCATGAAACAGTAGCATTTCTCAGTTTCAACATTCGATATGTTGTCTTTGTTGTATTTTCAGTTAAATGTGGGTTTATACAGTTTGTAAATCACTGCATTCTGCTTTTATTTCCATTTTACACAGCATCTCAGCTTTTTTGGAAATGGGGTTGTGTGCATACATAAATGCACAGCCTTGCCAGCATTATTGCAGAACTCAAGGGCTCAGGAGATAGCAGCGGTGTGTGGGGGCGGGGGGGGGGAAACAAAGACCATGTCCCTGCGGACCCCCCAGCCACAGACGTTATGATGACACGGCAGATGAGATCAACAAACTTGCATGCATGCAAGACCTCAGAAGGACAAATCTGCAGTGTCAGAGTGTTCATGCAGAAAAACCCCAACAGTCACTGTACCGGGCTCCACCAGACTCCCAACCACTTAACTGAGAGTGGAAACCAAGCACCATTTACTGCTTGAGCAGGTTCGGCCGGCAAATATATTATAATCAAGAATAACAATAAGAGACATTTCGTTCACTGAAGTTTAGCACAGCTTGAGTCGAGCCACCATACAAAAGAGAGCAAATCGGCTGTTATTTTAATGCTGCGATTGTCACGGGAGCATTAAGACTTAATCTAACACCATCCCTTTCCCTGTGGAGTTGTAACAGTAGACTGTAGCCTGTCAGACTGTCTGGGCCGACTAGACAAACCTCACCGATTATGTGTCGACTTTCTTCAGACACTCATGCCCCTTCAGTCCAAAGATTTGGGTGTATGTGTGTCTCCAGTTACCTTCGGGATGTGTGTGAGTGTGTCCCCTGTTGTATTTCTTGCACCCTAGCTTGTGCCCTGTGCTTCCTGGAATGCAGTCGTCACCGTAACTCTTAATCTCAAAACACCAACCTCGAATCGACGTCCATCAAACTTCAGGAATTTCAGGAAACGCACAGAATAAAGAGCTTCCAGCACCAGTACAATGTCTAATTGTGTAATTTTATTTCAGTAATAAAAATATTATCCTATTATACAAACTGGTTATGGGGAACATCACTAAAGATGAAATTCCATAGTCCTTACATTTTGTGAAAGATGGATATTGAATAAAAATGTGATATTTGACAAAGCACATGTACAAATACAGGCTATTCTTTGCGAAAAACAGATCTGGACAATAAACTGAGACGGACCCATTAACAGCCCTACAGTAGTAGAGTTTTTTTTTTTTAATTAAAGAAAGAAAGAGACAACATGCTACGTTAGCAGGACATGTCCGTGGTATGACATCGTGTCTGAATCCATGTGACGGCGAGGGGAGAACAAAGGATCAAATACCAGCATGAAGGTCCAAAAGCAGCACACGGGGAGAACCGGCACGGGGAGAACCGGCACGGGGAGAACCTGCACGGGGAGAACCGGCACGGGGAGAACCGGCGGGCTTCAGGAGATGCAGTGGTGCTGCTGATGGATGCGTGAGACACCAGAGTGCCACTAAAATGGTGCTTAGGCAGGAAATGCACCAGGAGTCTAAAAGAACAGGCCCCCAAAAATCTTCTATCCTTTCATACAAGAATCATGTTACGTATTTTTTTTTACCTCTGAAATTATTTACAACATTCAGCAAGTATCATTTCTGTAACTTTTGTGCTTAAAGACGGTGGTACACGCTGCCTGGCCGCTGACCCAAAGGGCCACGTATCACAGGAAGTGTGCAGCAGACAAAAGGTTTATCATTGTATCCAGTTCCCTTTTCAACAGAGGACAGACAGGGTGGGGGGGGGGGGGGGGAATGGAACAAACATGAAGCGAAAGTCCGCTGGCACATTAAAGGACTGATTCGGCAGGAAATAAAAGTTCTTGGGTCAAGGTGAAAGAAAAGGCACAGAAGATGGAGCCAGGACTGACACTGTGGTCGGCGTCACGCAAAACAAAATGCAGAGATATGCAAGAGTCACTAAGAACAAGGGACGGGTTGAACAAATCGATACAGGAGGTCAAGCAACAGAGCGGCACCACGCCATTTTGCCGTACTCTCATATGAAGTGGAAATCTGCGGACATCTGTGCAGCTCCAGGTCCTCCAGATCTGCAGGCCAACTCTGAACTGTAGGCATGCGGCAGCTGCAAAAGGTAGGTCTGATGTGGAGCTTCTCCCAAGAAGTGCCCAACAGGGAGACGACCTTCGTCTTCCAATGGCAGATGGTGGGGTACACAACCGAGGGACCACCTCCGCTGTGGAGAACACCTATCTAACTGCAGTTAACAGTTAAGAAACACCCATTAAGACACTCTAATTTGTTTGTGTGTTTTTTGGTGATTTTTACTGAATTTCTTAAGGAATAAAAACATACGTAAAACATTACATATTTTCTGGTCAAAGACATTTTATTAGGAATATGATCATTTATTCAGAGATGTACAAAGCAGAAACATCTTTTCTCTTCTTCACATGGGATACTTCTTGCTCAGCTACCAATTTGCGACTGAAATCCTCAGAAGGTCTAACTTCCATCCCCCCGAGATGTTCACACGATGAGCGTCTTAACGCCTTTTTGACTGGACCTGATCACGACTGGTCCTCTGCATTTAGAAATACACAGACTGACCCTGCGCTCACCCAAGATGGACATAGTGCTCGGGCACTGGAACCCTCTGTTGGACCATTATACCCTTGAAACGGTCCCTGGATTGAGGGGCTCTGAAAAAGGGCATGGCAGGTTGTTCGGGGGCAAAAGGCAGACACTGGGGCCAGCGAAGGGCATCTGGCAGACTGGAGGGGGGGCCCTGAGGAGCACAGAAACGGGGGGGTGACATCAAGTGGGGGGGAGCGGTACACTGGGTGTATTTGTAGCCAGCAGCATGGGGGGGCTGGGAGGCGAGACGACATATTGCTGAAGTGTGACTATCCAGGTCCAATATGTCCTTAGGACTCCCGGACCGATCCAGCGCCTCCTCCACCAGGGCCGGCCTGACCGGGCTGCATCGCGGGAGTTCCGGCAGGGAGCTGGGCGACAGCAGACTCGTATCGGAGCCCTCCACGTCCCGCGGGGACGCACCGGAGACAGGTACGTACGTGCCAGAAGACGCCAGGAGGCAGGTCTGCGGCGACGATCCAGGCCACTCGCCCGTGGTAAGGCTGCCAGTGCCGCGGTTTCCCAGAGGCTGCAGGCTGTATCCCGGCAGCTGGTACCCAGGGAATATGGCGGGGGCGCTTTGGCCCATTTGGTAGGGGTAGGGCTCCCTTTGCTGGTGGTAATGGGCATAGTGAGCAGGTCTCTGTTGGGGGTTCATGGTTTGAGGCGGTGCTTGATAGGGAAAGGGCTGCTGATTGGAGGAAGGAGATAGTCTTCCCATTGGCCGATTGTAGTGTCCGTCTGTCGGTCTGCCCAGGTTAAACGGATACACGGTCTCCCTGTCCCGCCCCTGGGAGTGGTGAGGCATAACTCGATTAGCAGAAGGTACTAGCCCATTCTGGAAGTGGTTGCCATGGCTACCCAGTATCGTCTGCATCTCGGGGTTGAAGAGCGCCTGCTTGTGCTGAGTGCCGGTCGGTGTGTTTAGCTGCGTGGGTTTCACAGCACCGGCGATGGGGAGGAGGCAGCGGTTTGCGGAATCTTCAGGCCTCTGGCTTGTATGTCTGGCCGGGTTGGGCCACACAGGGGGCTGGGGGGCAGGACAGCCGGCTGGCAGCGACGAGATGGCAGCCTGCGGAGAGACGTGCAGAGGCGCCCCCTGCAGTACGCGACAGACGGGCTGCAGGGTGCACCCCCGCTCCCAGCCGTGTGTCTTCAAGCCCCTCCCTCCACCATCAGTCCGCCTCCCTGGATTTGGGCCTGGGGGGGTCTGCACGCCTCCGTTTGGCTGGCTTGGCTCGTCTGTGGAAGCAAGGACAGACTGTCACGGGTGTCTTACTGGTGTCACACTGGTGCCCCAAGGGGCCACTTTTGGGACAGTGGACTTTGTCACGGTTTTTAGGGCCTACAATTGCAGAGGAATTTTAAAGTGTGCTTTTATTTTATTCACGTAATTCATTTTGACAAAACCAAAAGAATTTAGACCTCTGTAAACCAGATTTTTTTTAAGGTGGGGTAGGCATACGGGGGCCATAATTCATACAGAGGTGGCAGCCTCATCATTAGCCCGTACGCTATGAAGTGGTGATTGACGGGGAAGGGATCCAATCTGCTCCAATGAACCTGTGTCCCCCCATATACGCCCCTTCTATAAACGGAAAAGTATGATGATTTACATTATTTAATTAAGCACAATGTATTGGTTGTTGTAAGACTTTATGCTCAGGTCCTTCAGCATCAGTTCAGAAATGTTTCATATCTGAGAGAAACACATGCACACACACAGACACACGCACACACACACAGACAGACACATGCACACACACACAGACAGACGCACACACACACAGACACAGACAGACACATGCATGCACACACACACACACACACACACACACACACACACACACACACAGACAGACACATGCACACACACACAGACAGACGCACACACACACAGACACAGACAGACACATGCATGCACACACACACACACACGCACGCACACACACACACACACACACGCACGCACACACACAGACACACGCACACATACACACATACACACAGACAGACACAGACACACGCACACATACACACATACACACAGACACACACAGACACACGCACACACACAGACACACGCACACACACACACACACACACACACACACACAGACAGACACATTCCCCCATTTCAAGCTGCACTGACGTGATTAAAGGCGACGCCGTGCCTCACGTGTCTGAACGGATTTCTCAGCATTAATATTAACGAGGGCACAGCAGGCACTAATGGAGCGAAGGTTGTTCTTACTTTGGGGGGGTGCAGCCAGCCGGTGGGCAGAATGCCCATGTCTGCCCGCCTCCCCGCTGGACCGCAGCAGCGAGCTTTCAGGAGAATTCAGCTGCGGGAGGGGGGTAGGAGCCGGAGGCTGCTGGAGACCGCTGCCATCCCGGAGGGGCGGTGGGCAGGAGATGCCATCTGGACGTCTGGAGGATGAGCACAGCTGCTGGAGGACAAGGGCTTCTGGGCTGCCCAGAGGTGGAGGATGTATGGGGGGCTGATTGCGGGTGGGGTGCAGGGAGCTGACAGCAGGGGGCGCCCCATACCCTGGGGGCAGTTCTGACCAGGTTCTAGGGGGCATAGGATGTCTGGCCACATCAGAGTCAAAGGGGCATTGGGTCGAGGGATTCCTGACAGCACGGTCCTGCACGGCAGGTCCGGCTGGACTTTGGCCGTTCGTCGAGGTCCACGAGGCGACCAAACCCTTCCCAGGAGGGTAGAAGCAACCATAGGACCGGTACGGTGGCCCCGATCCTGGGGCCTGGGGTCTTTCCCCCCAGGGATGCCCCATGTGCCCCTTGGGCAGGAGGCGGGAGGGGTATGTGCTGCCCTCTGGTGGGGGGGCACATAGACCCCCGCACTGCAAAGGCTGAGGCCTTGGGCCCAGGGACGGCCCATGGAGGGGCCCTGTGTGGGGCTGCTGCCTGGGTTTAAAGTGCCGGGCCTCGGGGCCCATAAGGAAATGAGGGTCAAGGTGATGGTCCTCCCCTAGGGGGCGCTGGAGAGCAGAGGGGAATCACACATAGTTATAGGGAATAAGCAAACCTACGAAACATTAGATTACAAAAGAACCTGAGGGGTTACCTGCATGCTGGAGCCTGGGGGCTGAGAATTAGGGCCCCAAGAGCAGGATTCTGGGGTCCTCTGTTGAGGGAGCTCTAGTAGAGGGTCTGTAGCCATCGGCTGGGGCATCTCCTGGGGGCCAGACTGCTGCTGCAGCCAGAAGGGAACCAGGACAGAGGCTGATGGGTATGTAACGCGCTCCAGCGCTGAGGCCGACGCCCCGCCTCCCTCCTCATGCACATCATTTACATTCCCAGGATTCACTTGTATTGGTTATTTTAAAATTTTGGAATTTTGGATTCAGCTGGTAGAGGAGACTACTGTCACTGGTTAGTGTAAAGCACACCGCTCCAGATAAATTTGCTGCTTTATAAATGGGTCGTAAATGTCGATGTAAAAATTTAACTTTTGTATTTGAGTCAGAAGAATGATTAAATGTAAATCAGGATCTACATGACTAGGCTAGATCTTGGGGATGGTTAGGGATGGTTACTGACTACAGTACTCACCTGGTCAGTTGTCTGGTAGACCCTGGGAGTGGGGTCAGGTCCCGGAAGGGGCGTGGCAGGTGAGTCATGTGGACATGGGGGTGTGTCGGTCCGCTGCGAAGAGGGTCTGTGTCTGTCCTCCTCCACTGGGGGTGCCCTGCTGCCCTTCCCACCCAGAGGCCCGAGTCGGCGCCGAGCCGGCCCAGAGGTCCCCGCGAGGCGGTCCAGGGCCCCGCGGGACCTGGCGCCCCGCCCCCGCCGGGAGTCCTTGTACTCGCGGTCCTTGATGGTGGTGTGGAAGTCGTCGTCCGTGTCGCAGTCGTCCCCGGGGAAATGCTTGAGCAGGGCCTTGCAGAAACAGTGCCGCAGCGACTGCGCCATGGCTGTGAACTCTGGGGCCGCCGGACACACATGCAGCTAGTTAATGCGACCGTCACGGCACACATACCTCCCCGTCTTCCCTGAGCCACCCCACTGACTCGCTCTGACCCCTGCATTCATTTAAAAAGATGCCCCCCTCCCCAACATAGCTAAGGCAGTGACCAGAATGTTCCGAGGGCTCTCGCTGGCTTCCAGGCACCGCTGGACCCCTCTCAGCCAAAGGACAGCTGCATCGCTCTCCATTAATCAAAGTCAGGCTACCCCCTTCACCGCAACCTTTACTGCGGGCACACAGGCCCCACAGGCTTTTTTTTGGGGTGAAAAATGCAGCGGTTTTAGTGCATGAAGAGCCAAAGTCAGCCGCTCTAACATCCACTCCAACTCTCTTCTGTAATCACGGCCGTGTCACGCTGGTTTGCTTCATGTTGGAGAAAGCTTAGCGAAGCCGGTAGAGTTAATTGAATTTGTCAAAATGAGAAAAAAAAATACACATGAGGGCTTAACTCTACGGGTCCCCCCCCCCACCAGAAAAATCCCAAAGGTGACGGACTGGATGGAAATTCAGGGCAGGGAGGGACCTCACCGCTGTCCTCGCCGTTGTATTCCTGGCAGTTCTCGAATATCAGCCTGACGTCAGACACGAACTCCTCCCTGGCCACGTACTCCCCCTTGTTCAGCTTCTTCTCAATGGTGGACAGGTCCATTGGAGTCTTGCAAACAAAAACACACCCATGTGCCATGATAGATGAGGGGAAGACAAGCAACATCCTCGACCTTAAACCATCTCTGCTCACCTCCGTCCCGGTCTTCTGCTCACCTGGATGATCTCATGATAGTGGGGAGCGAAGGACTCGTCCACCGGCTCCAGGAATGGCCATGAATCTTTGTGTGCCTTGATGGTCTCCAGCACTGAAAGACATTGATGCTGGTTAGAACATGTAGGGGTGACCATGTTTCCTCATGCAGTCACTAGTATGACTTTCACTAAATGGGTTGGATGGGAAGGACAGTACAGCGCCCCCAATGGAGGAGGACTGACATAGACCATCTTCACAGCAGACCAACATGTTTTTAACCAATGATACTTGGGCTTTGTACAAGCACAAGTGCAGATGCATGGAAATCCTTTAGTTTTCTCCCATGAGGGTGAAGTCAGTCTTTTTTCCCTGGGTGCTGAAGCAGTTTTTGGTGTTAGGGGACTTATTCAAGGACCCAACAGTGGAGATAACCGCGCCACCATTTGGATTCAGGCGTGTACTCCTACCTTTGTACAAAGCAGTGTAATCGTCATCGATTTCAAAGCTGTAAGACAAGGTAAGGGAAAATTATCAGCTACTCTGTGGATTTCACGATTTGGGGGACACTTTGGGGTCCCACCATGGCCTGTGGTCAGGAGGTGAAGCGATGCTCGGATGGAGGCCTTACAAAGCCTTGGTCCTGTGGACCCAGCGGGCAGCGCAGCGAGGCTCCAGGTGCGGGGAATCAGGCGGCAGCTTCTTCCCCTGGGAGAGCAGCCATGCCTTCTCCTCACGCTGCCGCCGTCGATGTGCTCGCGCTGGAGGAAGACGAGCGGGACCCAAAACGGGATGTTAAATTCCACCCCCAGGCCAAGCAAGCCATTCATCCTCGTCCTCCCCAGCAAAGTCAAGCGATCACCAGGAGGACCAGGAGAGCCACAAGCGTCTCCAAGCAGAGCTGAGCAGTAGCGCGTCACGGAAGATGCACTGGCGGCTCTGCGCTCAGGCGCTAAGGACCGCACTCCCCCACCGTGAAAAGACCCTGCACAAACCGGACCCCCGAGACAGGTTCTGCTGTTAATCTATAATACATTAATTAGGATCAAAAGTTAATTAACCCCTGACAGATGACATGGGGGGGGGACGATTTTGGATGAGCTGGGTGGAACGTCCCCATACAGCATGACCATGATTCACCCGGACATCGGGCCGGGAGGAGGCTGAGCGAAGCGTCATGCATTATTTATAAGCACGGTAATAAATCACTCGCTCTGGGTTACGGCGTGACAGAGAGCCCCCCCCCCATACACATATACTTCCTTTGGTTTAAGCACAAGACTGATAAAACTACACCTGAGCAATATATTATCTCCCGCACCCCCCCCCCAGCCTGCACCCTCTCACCCCCTGGTGACTGCCCAGGGCCCCATATCCATCACAACCCCCCAGCTATGTGTCTCTCACTCTCCACGGCCCTGACCTCGTAGGAGCAGCATTCATCACCTCCTCCGCGTCTCCGTCCACGACCCTGGGAATGCACTCCCTGCGGTTTGCCCTCCCCCGAGGATCCGGTCCCCCTGTCCCTCACCCTCCACAGCATGGAGCCGTTCCTGGTCCTTGTACTTCTGCTCTTCCCGGTGTTGCTCTGCTAGTTCCTCCTCCTCCTCCTTCTCCTCCACCTTCATCAGATACTCCTCCTGCACCACAGCTTCAGCTGCCTCCTGCGTAAACACACGTGAATGTTGGCTATAAGTGTCCACAGGCCCGTCTCACGTAGCACCAATGGGGGGGGCGGGGGGCGGATCTCTTTACCACATTAGCGATGTGCTCGACGGAGATGTGACGTGCGCTGTGGAAGGGGTCAGGGTCCAGGAGCTTCTCCTTCTGTTCCTTCTCCTGAGAGGAGGATGAGAAACTCCATCAAAGGCCTGAAACAGACTAGAAGAGGCCCGCGCTCACATAAAGCACACCAATGCTAACTAGCATCAGAGATCCCAACAAGATCAACCAGGAAATCTGTGTCACTATGAAGCATTAGAAGATATTCCTTAATAAGCCTGCTGACTGTACTGCTCTTCATCCATCCATCCATCCAACTATCCATCCACTTCCATCTCAGTACAAGATCACAATGACCTTGGGCCTCTTGCAGAAAGCACAGGGCACAATCAGGATAGCAGCCTGAATGGTACTTACACCACACACACATTTACACGCTATGGGTAATTCAGACATCTCATTCATGTCTTTGGACTGCAAGAACAGAACAGAATGAATGAATGGAATGATACTTTATTGATCCCTGTGTGGAAAAGCCACATAACACAGGAACGACATACAAACTCCGCCCACACACACAAAGGAGATGGGATTTGAGCCATCAACCCTGGTGATGTGAGGCAATACTACCCCCCTGCCCCCCAAAAAAAAACAGACCAATTAAAGTGTTTCATCCATTTTAGGCAGTGAGGGCCTTTCAGAACGAGATGGGATGTAAGTAGATCATGTGACCATCAGTCAGCCACCACACCGCCAGCAAGGTAAGCCCAGCACACTACCCCCGTCCCTCACCGGGCCACCCCAACCCCCACCCACTCTCCACCCTGTCAGCGGCTACTCATCCAGGCCCAATAATCCAAGACCACGGCTGGCACAATAACCAGCGGTCAATCAAGGATCCCCATCATGCCCCAACCTACAAGCAAAGGTGGCAGGTGGCAGTGGGGGTCTAACCAATATCTGCAGCAAGCTCCACCCAGGCTGAGAACAAGAGGTAAGGGCCCCGAGAGATGACAAACGTGTATGCAGTAAGACCGTTACTACGGCGAGGCTCCGCACTGCCTCCGCTCTGCGGATCGCATCGCGAAGGGGGCCGCATCTAACAGGTGTCACGAATCAGTGTCACACCTCACTTTACTGGTGAAGAGCCAGCGAGGGATGCTTACATCTTTCTCTCTCACACACGTGTGGTTCCGGTCCCTTAACCGCCCTCCCCCCACCCACACACGCCTTTCAGCCTCCATCTACCAACCTAATTTCACGCTAGATTTGTACAGCACATAAATCCACGTTAAAAAGATGGCCACTCGCAGGGGGGACTGCCGCTCATGCGTTAGCTCGGCGGCGACGCAGAGAGCCGGGCAAAGCATCTGCAAACCCACTCTGTGCTCGATCATGCTGCCGATCTTGGGGAGGAAGTTCTGGCTGATGATCCGGTACAGCTGCCGATCCTGAGGCGAGAGCTCGTCTTTGAGGCGTTCGGCCAACATGACCCACTGCTCCTCCGTGTCACACACCAAGGACCAGGTACCTCGCACCCGTTCTGAGGAAGCCAACGCTGCCATCATCATCGCCATCATGAGCAGTTTTTCAGCTTTACACCAAAAACCTAGACTCACCAACACCTTCATCAAAGATGTAATTAATGTTAATTTTAATCTCATTATCATTCACCTTCAAGGTTGCATTTGATCACAGGAACTACTTAGGGTGACAGACAGAATAGAGGTGAGATCCATTAGCAGATCTACTCACCTGGCTGGACACCCTGAACCCCATTCACTTGTGCTGAGTTCAGCACACTGTTAAAGAGAGCAGATGTATTAAAAATAGCCTGACACCATTGAAGACCACATACAGCTACCATAGATGATGGCAGTTATTAAAGAGATTAAGCCAGTGTACTGAGAACAGGACAGCTGCTAACCGAGTCAATGACTATTCAAGCACCATCACGCTTGAGGACATCAGGCGGAGGTTCTACCTGCGCTCCATCTCTGCCAGCCTCCTCCTCCTCTTCTTCGGTGGCCTTCCCCTTTTTCTCTTTTCTGTCAATCTCACCTCAGGGACTTCACTACAGGGACAAGACATTGAGGCGTCAGTGATTAAAGTTTATGCAACAACTTATTATGAGATTCATCCTTGACCAATGACTCTGGCTTTATTTGAAGATTAGAGGCATTATATTTCGCATCCCCAGGTAGAACTTCTCTGACCTTGGTTTCACAATTACTGGCTCCTCCTTGTACATGCGTGTGCCATAGAAGTACCAGTAGAGGGCGCCGTTTCCATCTTGCCCCAATGGCTCCAGACGCAAACTGTCAGCATCCAGGCCCTGCGTTCAGTTTGGGAGTTACTCAGTTCCTCAGTTACTCTGTTCACTGCAGCACTAAGCAAAAGCACAGATGCTTATGAAATGCCTGGGATACAGTTCTGTGCAAAAGTCTTAGGCAGTCCAAAGAAAAGTTTAAGGCTGTTTATCTGGGTAACAAGTGTACTTTGGCTTAGAACAAAAAAACACAATTTAACATTAGAACATATGCAAATTAAGAGTAACACAATAAAAACAAGTAATAATTTCTTCTATTTTCTAAAAAGTTACTGATATCTAGTTGGATGGCTAGATGAACACCGCTTCAGTTCCCAAACTTCTCCTCAGGGGCACCTCAGCCGTTCCACGATTTTGTTAAATTTCACCAACAGCTCAATTAAGTAATTAAATGTACTGGTTTAAAAAGTCAGTGACAGATTGACTAGCTGTGTGAGGTGTGCTAGTGGCCAAGTCAAAAAATACATGGCTGCACTAGACAGTGTTGCAAATACTAGGATGATTTTAGCAGAGGTTCTGAAATGGCTAAGCTGACACACTTTGACAGGCATATCATAGTTTTACACCAACACGAGGATAATCTAAACATCATTTTCTTTGCCTGCCTAAGACTTTTGCACAGTACTGTATGTTTACAGGGCACTGGGTGCATGGAAAGGTCCGTCTCCGTGGCCACCAGGAATCAAAACAAACGACATACAACACCTTCAGACGACATACAACACCAGAGACTGACTCCGCCCATCTGCAATGAGTGCCGACTGATTTTCGACCTTGAGTGGTACCTTGAGCAGGTCAAAGACATCGGGGGCATCTAGGCGGTAGTCACAGAGCTGGTGTAGGAGGTCCACCTGCGTGCGGGGGGGTAAGGCCTCAAAGGGGCCTTGTCTCAATGGGTTTGGCTTGCCCTCCTCAAGCTCCCAACGGTAGCTGATGATGTCATCAAGGTAAGTGCTGAAGGCCTGCGGCCTAAAAGTTCAGGTAGGAGCAGGATGTGATCAGAACTGACAATGTGACAACTGTAACCAAAGGACCACTGAGGTCTTCCTTTAAGACATAGTTTATTGAAAGAAGGTGTTGCTTGCTCAATACTTCGTGTCATTGTCACAAAAACCCAACTTGTGGTCCTGGTACTGAAACATACTCCCTTTGTGTCGTGGTGTTTTGGACCCACTGAGAGTCCAGCTGAAGAAAGTTAAGAAAGTCCCATCAAACTGCACTGGTTCCAGTGAGGGTGTAAACAGCTGGTGTTTCAGCCCTGGCCTGTGTCCCATTTTCTCTGAATATGGGCAGGGGTCGGGGGGGGGGGGGTTGCGGATGTGCATCGGATCTGGGTCGAGTCAGTCTGATTAATTCAGAGCCGCAGACACCCCAGGTCCTGCTCAGATGAAGACAAGCAAAAGCTCAGGGTGGGGGGGGACTAGTGTGACAACAGAAAAACAATGGGTGTGTGTGTGTGTGGGGGGGGGGGGGCTGAAACAGGCTTATCATGCTGTGTGCACTCTCTCACAATGTAGACACGTTCCCCACTGGCCTCCCCCCACACTCCAGCTCCCCCTTCTGTAATGTGTGCAGATGAAAGGAACAGCTTTAAGAATGCCCCCCCCCCCAAAGTCAAACGGCTGACTGCACCCCCACCAGCTGGGTGCTAGAGGCCGTCTCATCCAATAAAAGGCTCCATCCTGCCGCCATTGCCACTGCTCTGCCGGGGGCTGGTAGAGGGATCGGGGGTGGGGGGGGTATGGGGGGTACTCTGAGGGGCATTTGCCAGCCTCTACCTCTCCATTGCCAAACCCACAACCCCTACTCCTGAAGGCAACACAAATCCACCCAATGCATGAGAATAAGGAAGGATGGATGGATTCGGATGCATGTCTATGGAAATGAGGGACCACACATTACCATCTGCATTATCCCTGGGCCGCCATCCTCCAGCTCAGAGGGAAAGAAAAAGCTAGAATTATGGCTGGGGCAGCAGAACCCTGAAAGTTGCTGAGTACATCCGTAGGTGGTACCCACGGCATCCCTAAGAGCGAGCGGCATCCACGCACCACGGGGGGGAAACCAGGCGATGACTCACGTGATGTCAGTGCGCTGGTAGCATCCCTGCAGCAGGGAAGAGACCAGCTTGGCCAGGAAGTCACGGTCCTGTTTCAGCAGTGCCTCCTCCAGCTCCTGTCAGAGGGAAGACAACAGCAAGGAGGTGAGCCTTCGCCGCAGCCTGAAGTGGCACTGCCCGCTTGGAATGGGCTCGTGGGCACGGCACGTGACTGGGACGGAGATTCCGAGGTTACCATGGACACGGCGGAAGTTTGATTTACAAGAAAACAGAAAGCAAAAGAGAGTTTAAAAAATGAGTAAGGCTCTCTCGTCTTGAAACAAAAGACAGAGGTTCAAGTTCAGAGCCCCGCATAATAAACCACTAACGACTGAGGGCTTATGAAGCGTTACTGATGTAGAGAGTAACCTGTAGACCATACGTGCCAACAATAGCATCATTAGTGCCATCCATCCATCCTCACTTGTACTGTGTAGGGTTGTGGTCACCCAGAAGCAATGGGCACAAAGCAAGACCCCAACTCATTGTTTTGGGCCGTGAGGAGAAAAGCTGGAGAACCTGGAGAAAACCCCACGACAACACACAGAGAACACGCAATCTCCACACAGGTAGTGACTCGAACCCAGTCCCAGGAGTCAAATCACTGCGCCCCCTATGCCATCCCACACAGGCAACCCCTACATGCTGTAATCAGCAATCTCAGACTAGAGGGGTAGAGACACCCCTTCGGCCCACAGATAGTGCTTCAGCTCACGTTTCTTCAACTCCCACGTGCCCAACAGCACTACACCAAAAACTGTGTAGCCTTCCCCCGCACTGCCGCCCGCTCCCATCGGAGCAGCTGACACAGCAGTCAGTGGGCCGCCCAAGTCATGTGGGGTGGGGGAGGGAGTGGGGTCACCTGGGGGTCACCGCACACACCTCGCAGCTGTGGCAAGGGGCGGAAGCCAGCACACCACAGTCAGCAGGAAGGAGGGCAGGAGAGCAGAGTAGTAGGGTGGAAAACAGGAAGAGGCGGCTGTGTCCGTGTTCGGGTAAGAAGCCAGGCCGTCTAGCCCAGGGAGGTATGGTGAGGGGGGCAGCCCAGGGCACCAGCGTTTCGGTGGGACATCACACAAACAGCAAGCGGCTTCTGCCAGACCCAACAAGATGTGCAATGCGTCAGGGAACCACAATGATAACTCGGTCGCATTGAAATGATGCATCAAAGTGGCTTCGGAATGTACGAGAATTATGCATCAAAGTGGCTGCAGAATGTTCCGGAATGACGTCGATGGGGCTGTGGAATGGTCTGAGAAGACAGGGTGTGTGTGTGACCACATTTTTCAGGTACCCACCATAGAAAACTCAAATTTTACAAAAATCTGTCCAAATGTCCCAACAATGTGATAACTGGTTTGTATTTTGATGTTGTGGGGACATTTTTTTGCAGTCCCCACAAATGGAAACTCAATTTTTATAAGAATCTGCAAATGCAATCAAAAAAACTGTAAGTGCCAAAAGTCATTTCATTTGGTTGTGTTACTTGTGGTTAAGATTAGGGCTGAGTGGGAGTTACAGTTATTGTTGGAATTAGGGTTTTGCCCATAGAAGTGAATGAGCGATCCCCACAAAGATATGATTGATTGTGTGTGTGTGTCTGTGCCCTGGTCCATGCCGGCCCGGATGACCATGAGGAATGCAGGGCCTCTCATTACCAGCTCCCTCTCCCTTCCGCCGGACGGCCGGATCCCCTGCCTCACTGACAGCCCCCATCCACACACCTCCGCCCCCGACCGCCCCGCCCACAGGGAGCACCCATTCATCAGGACGGGCCACACTTTGATCACACTTCAGACCCCAGGCCAGTTGGGGAGGGGGGGGGGGGGTTCATTGGATTAACACCACCCCTTTCTCCCTTTGAAGTGAAATTCAGCAGTTCAGATGATGAAGAAGGGGCGAATTAATATTGCATGTGTCTTTTATTTCGACTCTCAGGCTCCCGGCATCTCCTACTCCCACCTCGGGCCGCCGTTTAACACACGTCCTGATTAAACCGGCTGCTGAACGGCTCCCCTCAACCCCTTAGCACAGCTGGGTCGCTCCTGGAGGTGCCCACAGCAGGGATCAAACGTGCTCCCGCTCCCCCAAGTAGGCCCACAATGCCCAAGGATTAGAGCTGCACCAGGGGTGAGAGATCCTTCACCAGGGTGAAGGCATGCGAGTTCCAGAGAACTATGGACAGAGAGAGTCTAATGGAACGTACCATTCATTAGCTGGAGACAAATGTGACGGGTGACTTGTCTCAACAAGCCTCCTCTCAAAGTGAGCCAAAGGTCAAAGGTAATGCAAACACTGTCATCAATGCCCCCCCCTCTCCCCATCCCAGCCCCAAGCAAAGACTGTCAAGCGCCATCTCATGATAAACCGATCTTCATCAACTTTGACACCCCACAGAAGCAACCTGACAGGAATCTCAAATTCAGCACGGTTACACCTGGAGCAAAGGGCTTGCATTAACACAGTGGTTGTCAAACTCGGTCCTCAGGTCCCACTGCCCTGCTTGTTTTCCAGCTATCCCTGCCCTACACACTGCTGATTGACTGAACACACCTGATCCAGGTAATCAGAAGCTGAAAGACAGCTGGGACTTGTGTGTGGGGCAGGGATAGCAGGCAAACAAGCAGGGCAGTGGGTCCCGAGGACCAACTTTGAGAACCACTGCATTAACAGATGAGTAGATAACCAGTAGGTCCGGGACATTTGAATTCCACTAGATCACATGACATGCCTCCCTTCGCGGACAGCCAATACCCATTCAGTGTCCATTTATGCAGCTCCCTTGCACAAAGACGGATGCTTTCCTGAACCTGAAACAGCCTAGATCTACAAAGTCTCAGCACAAACAGCACTCCTGTCGGCCCAGGCCAAGAATGCTTGGAATATAGCGCTTGTTCCACGGCCCAGTTATCCTCCTGCAGAGAGCTGCCAACCAGTGACCAGTGGGGAGCGACGAGCGGTTTCCACACAAGACACAAACACATCCCATTTACAAGCCATGCTACGGCCACACTGTACTTCTGACCTCTGGCTGCTTGGCCCTGGAGCCCAGCCCAGCCACCAGGAACGCATCAGAGCCCAATGACATGCCCCTCTTACTTCCTCCGCATTAAGAGACTGCAGGACAGCATGGATTTGGGACTGAAGGGGAAAATGAGCAAGCAAGGAAGGGAGGGAGGTAGGGAGGGACTAAGCTTAATGGTCTGACTAATGGCCTTTCCTACAAAAGGCAACCCCCCCCCCCCCCAACTCCAATCTAAACATCCTGACCCTGGGACCACTAGCTAAAGTTTATTGCGGATCCCGGCCCAGAAAAAGCCGTTCCAGTCATCCTCCCCGGTGGTGTGGTTGTGGGGGCTTTGTTTCAATGTCAGGGGCAGGTGCGGGGGGGGGGGGTCCTGCTAATGAGGTCACTCTGCAGGTGAGTATCATAAAGTGAGGTTGAGGAGGGAGGAGCAGAGGAGGAGGGTGAGGGTGACCCTCTGTAATGAGTGAGAAGACCTCCTTTCTACATCAGATTGCAGACTGGGGCTAGAATGAACCAACCTTTCAGAACGAGAGCTCAGGGGACGTGTATGGCAAGAGCTCAGAACCACAAGCAAAGACCAGAAGGATGCGAGTTCCAGATGTTTCCCCAAACACACATCCAGCCGCCAGTCTAATTTACAGACCCTACCCACCACCTGAGGCTCAATTGCTTGAGTTACTTCAATGCTCGTCCAAAGGAGATCATTGGGAATTCATGAGCCTAAGATCTTCAGGATAAAATCTTGGTAATTAATGCATACATGAGTGTAGCGTAGTTTGGATTTTACAGAATGAGTTACTGTCGAGTTGGAGCCTAAGTTAAATGGCTGAAACACGGCCCAGGTGAGAGCTGGGGAGACTTAGCATGGACACAGCCGATCTGACCGCTCACTGTCGTGCCTGAGCAGGAGCGGAGGGAAATGTAGCATTTGATCCGATTCAGGCTCTCGTGACGCCAAGGCCAAACAGCTGTCTGCTTGGCTTTTGTCCTCCCCTAAATCCGGTCAGGCGTAGCTCCAGTCTTTAAAAAAAAATCGCTGCCAGCCTTAGATCTGAAGAAAGGAGTGAGCCCATCTTAAGAGGATTTTACAAAGGTAATATTTCTCTATAAAAGAAGAGTTTGCCCCAGAGGAGAGGTGCAGCGCGGATCTGGCTGTGCCTTTGTTAGAGCCGGTCCTCTCGACCCTCCTAAATCCGAGATCGGAGCCCCACCTCTCTCACCCTCCTTCTCCTCCACCCCCTCTTCATCCCACACGTCTCCCCCCACGGCCAAAGCTCTCCAAGCCCTTCTAGCCCAACCCCCCCCCCCACGCAGTGCTCCGGCTATGCAGTGACATTCCCGCCAGATACCATACCACACCCCCCCACACATCACTGCCCCCAGCTCCGAGCTCCATGTACGAGTCTCACCATCTTGCGTAAAAATTACTGCACGACTCTAATCTCATTTCTGATCAACAAGACATAATCCAATGGTAACGTGTAGGATAGAACCACATAGTAAAATATTACAAAATGTTCTACTCATGGGCCTCCAATGATCTTCCCAGTGTTTCCTCCCTTTGAAAACTCCGGTCCTGAATGCACAACAGGCGGCAGAGACCCAGTGGAGAGGTCTGACCCAAACTGATGACATGTAGTGGGGGGGATGGAGAGCGGCAACAATGGAAGCGACTGAAACCAGGCCCAGTGCTTGCCTGCCTCTCAACACCCCCCCACATCTGCACACCGCTGCAGCACCCCCCCCCCCCCCCCTCCATGCACAACCTTCACGCATGTGCTCAGCTGTCATTCCGGGCTTGGAGTGGGGGTGGGTGCTGACTGGGCGTGCCGCTCGAGAGAATGATGCGTGGAAGCTGGATGTGTCACCGTGCCGGGCTGGAGAGTCGGGTGAAATGGGTCTGGTTACTGCTCAACCTCATCTTAAAATGCTACGTGATTGGTACATGGATACGTCTCCCCAGTGCCAGATGAACTGACTATTTAGATGAAAAAAGGCCCTCTTCAAACCACAAGGCCTCTCCTGGGGCTTCGTGGACCCCCCTACATTTATTTAGCAGATGCTTTTATCCAAAGCAACAAACATTCTTGATAAGGCAGGGTCAGACGGTCCCTGGGGTTAAGGGCCGCGCTCAAGGAACCAATGGTGGCCTGGGATTTGAACCAGCAACCTTCCATCGCCAACAAAACACTTTTTCCCCCCATCAACAGAGATGTACTGTCCTGTTATTACTATAAATGAATGGGAGACGTCTCACCTCAAATTTAGTTTAAGTAATAAACTCCTTCTACAATGAAAGGGGCAACGTCTACAAGAGAATAATGAAACATGTGGGATATGGAGGCAAGTCAAAGCACCTTTATTCTCAAGGTGGAAGTGGAGGACGAGTCACCATCTGGGGTGGCTTTTGTCCACACAGGATTAATTAGGGATGATTATCAATTATCGTTATAGAACGGCAGTGGCTAGTGCTGTGTACCGGCAGGTGAGAGACGGTCCTGATACATGGAAACTACCAGGGCTGAGGGTGATTCCTGAACTGACAGATCCGATTTCCAGGCTGAATTCCCATTTAGATTTAAAAAGACTATCACTTTGGGTCAGGGAGAATAATGAAATATGACAAACAGCATAAAATACAGCCTAAAATATACTCCAACATACTCAAACTGGATGTTGGAGACATCTTAGCAAGAACTAAACCCTTTCAGGTTCTATCAATGCCAATCTTCACTAAACAATAAAGGGTTCTTCAATCTCACCCACCCCCCTCTCCTGCTACCTGCAATGGGCAATTACATACGTTTTACTGCGGCTTGAATTCGCTGCTGTACCACAGGAAGAATCTGCAGACTGCACACTAAAATAAACAGAGTGCGGACCACGTGTGAGAATTCACAGCTCCTCGTCGCCCGTTTGCACACCAGGAGGAAGCCCTCATCGTCCCACCGAATAACCTTCACAGCGAATTAACGTGACCACAGACAGACTCAGTGTCTGCTGGGTGCGATTCAAGCCCTGCAGAAGCCACGGAGGGGCCCCGCCAGGCCAGTTACAGCCCTTCACGACAGCCTGGGGGCTGCCAGCGCACAGCCTTCAGAGTTTAATTGGCCACCAAGTTCAAACAAACAAGCCGGGCCCCCAGAATCACCCCAGTGCCTTAATTCACTGGGGCAGTGTTCGTGCCATCTGACGACACTGCGAGCACTGTGACGGCGCCCCACACTGGCGGGGCTGTTGGTAGACTGTCCGGCACACCAACCTACCAGCTGCTCAGCCTCTGCTTATCGCTGTGGATAACGCGCCCATAGAATCATCCACTGAGTTTTAATCAATCTGCCCTTAAAACAAATTACCCCCAACGGGGGAGTTCCACATTAAATAAATGGCTGCAGAAAAAGGCTCAACCCCCCCCCCGACACACACACTTCACCAGATAACATCAGTCAGATAATGAAGATGTATGCTAACAGAACTGTGTCACAAAAGCAGCCCCCACCCACATGTCCCCCCCAGCCACAGCACATTTGGGCTGTCCGGCACAGGGAATTTTGGGGTTTGTTGCTGCACTGCTGGGAGGTCAGGTATGCGCCATTCAGACAAAGGGAGGTGGGGGGCTGAGCACCCCACCCCACATCACATCAGACTAAGCCTGACTGGGTCTCCACTCACTGTGTCCAATTTCCACAAACCATGGAGTCTCTAGGAGCAGCACACTGTATGATGTGTCCTGGGCGTGACTGAGGGACGACTGGCAGTGATCAGATCATGTATCATTATAATATTCCAGCAACCTTCCCGCCACGTATCCTGCTCAGGGTCACCAGGTCATTAAAATGTTTTTAGAATAAATTCCTTATTAAAATATCACACTCCATGACCCTGGGCAGGATGTGCAGTTGGAAGATGGATGTACGATCACACATCATAGTCACAGCCAGAAATCTCCTACCAGAATATCTTCTCTGCACTTTTAATGTGTTATTATGGCACCAATGTCCTTCAACGTGAGGGAAGATAAACGCTCTTCTCACGAACAGACTCCATTCTGCTGCTGAAGTCACCATCTTGCATGACTGGCACGAGAGTGTGAGCATGTTGTTCCGGACAGGAATGTACCAACTGGACGTGGCTGCTGAAGGAACAGGATGGGCCATGTGGGGATGAGAGAATGCCAGATCAGCACGGACAGCTGAAGGCCTGACTGCTGGAGAAGGGGCCTGTTCATCCTGAGTACAGATGACCCCTTCCTGCATCCCCCCTCTTCTCTACCTGCTCTGGCAACCCTGCTCAACTGTTCTCAAAACCAAATCTCACACAAATCTTAGCACTGGGGAAAGAAAATCCATTGGGGGACAGAACATCCTCAAAGTCATCCACACTCAAATGTAGCCACTTGTCTCTTGAGATTCTCCGATCGGTCGGCAGCCAATTTTCAGTCTTGATTACCCGATCAACGGCCTGTAATTTGACTGATCTCAAATAGCGATTTTGTCTACGACGTACAATATGTGTGTTTAAGGCCTTAAAATGCATGAAGTTTCAAGCACCATAGTGGTACTGTCATCTCTGGTCTGGTAGTTTTACCAAAATACTGAAATATCTGTCATTTGCAACCTATTGCGCAAAAGAAGCTGTTGGATGACAAGAGGGACTGACTCTTTCCAAACAACGCAGAGATGCTTCATTTAAAAAAAAAAAAAACAAACTACCTTAGTTTCTTGGAAGAGCATTGGCCTGTCACCCAGAGCCATTTTTTTGAGTAGTAAGTGGTTACTGTTCTTTTGTAAAAACATACCGTATATTTCAACCAATTTCAGATTCATTCTTAAAGCAAGCCTCTTAATTTCGTTTTCTAGTTTTCAGTGATCAGTGTCAGCCAATTCTGGTTACAGTGATCAGCAAAACACCCTGGCTGGAGCATCTGGAAATAACTGGAAAGGTTGTAAATCTGATTAAAAAAAAATAGTACAGTGTCAGGTTGCGGGGCAGACGTGCAGGCAGGAAGTGGGGAAAGACGAGGCAGGTAGGCAGGATCGTCGGGAATCGGGGTTTGATTAAGGGAATGGGGCTGACAGCAACAAACTAACATTAATGACAAGTCTGGGGAAGATGGACTCAGACGCGGACTAAATACAAAAGACAAGCCGAAAATAACAGGAAACAGCTGGGCATGATTGGGGAAGCACACGTGGGTGATCAGGGGGCGTGGCACACAGCAGTTTTAACAACGGGATTCAGGCCCATCACTCCAATGACCATCACCAAACGACCTTCTGCAAGAAAGACAAACTGTTCCAGCTCTACTGTGAGAAGGATGACTGATATACTGAAGCAAAACTCAGATACACCAGAGAGCTAAATCCTGGTATCACTGCAACAATCCCTTACCGTCTTTGGGAAACCCAAGGTTAAAGGGCCTTAGACTTGGGGGAAATAAAAGGTCTCTAGTTACCAGTTGCTTTGGCATACAATGGACCCGTACTGTATCTGATAGAACTTCCAATCTACCTAAAATAATCTTTCATCTGTAAGGCCACTTTGTGACCTTCAGTGGTCTGTTGGAAAGCTTTGCCGCAAACCCAGGCACTCAGCTGCCCGGATACTGTCACCATCAAGCCTCACTGATGTAATCAGGCTCATCTGCATGCGGCATAACACAAGCGGGTAAAGGAAGGCTTCCCATTACATCCGCTAGGATGGATTTCGGCATACACCCGCGGCGGGTCCCAAACACAGCTCACACCCGCGGCGGGTCCCAAACACAGCTCACACCCGCGGCGGGTCCCAAACACAGCTCACACCCGCGGCGGGTCCCAAACACAGCTCACACCCGCGGCGGGTCCCAAACACAGCTCACACCCGCGGCGGGTCCCAAACACAGCTCACACCCGCGGCGAGTCCCAAACACAGCTCACACCCGCGACGGGTCCCAAACACAGCTCACACCCGCGGCGGGTCCCAAACACAGCTCACATCTGCATGGATTTCTGCTCACAAGAGCTCAATGACACCTGGGGGCTTCACTCTGATTTTAACTTCACATACGGCTTATTAATGTTTATTCCAATAGTAATACATGAAACCTTATGCTTCTACAGAGTCAAAACTGTGCCCATCACGCACACAAACATACTGCCACATATACCAGTTCACTCCAAGGAGCATTAAATGGTCCTAGACTCCTTTCATTGCAGTAAGGGTCGATGGAAACCGGTGAGTTATTGTGCCAATCCGTATCAAATACGGATTTGTTTACTTCAGTTTAGAAAAGCCTCAGAGATCAAATTGCATTTAATCGCTTGACTGCTGCTTTAACCGGGAGGAGAAAAGCGTAAGGTTTTGTTTTGCCCATTCATAACAGTGGCTATCTTACGGGAGTAATTCAGGTTAAGCATCTTGATCAAGGGTACTGCAACTAGGCTCCTCCTGTCAATTAAACCAGCAACCTTCAGGAAGTCCTTCACTGTTATGCCCCTTGCTGACAGTCATTAATGTTGCAAATGAAAGACAAGCTTTTGCTGAAACAACTTAATCTTCGAACTTCGTCTTAAAACAAACCCCAAAAAACGATTCCTGGTTTAATTCATTTTACTTCCTTACATGCGGCAAATTCGCCAGAATACCTCACGACTAAATCAGAATTCTTCTGAATAAGACTAACAGCTGAAATGTCACTGTTATAGTTCCTGGGTGTCATATCTCAACATTCAAGCGAAAGTCTGTGCCTCAGTGGCTTAAGCCTCTGTGCCTATGAGCAGAAGGTTGCTAGTTTGAACCCTGTGGACTGTGCTACGAAGCGGGGTTACTGGGCTACTGGCTTTCCGGGGTAACTTGTTGGATTTCAGGTACCACAGTTTAAATGAACTTCACATTTGTTCACTTACATTTTGCCCAGATTACCTTAAATCCGACAAGTTACCCCGATAAACAAGTAACCCCACTTTGGAGTACAGACCACTGGCCTCGGCAGAATAGTCCCAACAGTGGGCCGTTGAGCGAGGCCCATAACCCCCAGCTGTATGTCGGCTGCCCTTCACTGCCAAGACAAGGTAGGTGAGAAGAGGAATTTCCTCGGAGGGATCAATGAAGCGTGATTGTTATTATTCTGAACACCAAATCTGCTCTCTCTTAAAACACTGAGATACACTGCATTCATAGCATTGAGAATAATGTGATCATGCAAACAGTGAACAGTAACAAGCAAGAAATCAAACCAATTGAGTCCAATTGAGTCCCATTTCCACTCTGTTCTCATCCTGAATGACGGAGCATGTAACTCTTAATGTAGTCGTCATTTACACACAATGTGTGATGAATATATGTGCAGTGTATAAGCAGCCCGGGGTCTGTTTACACCTGTGGGTTTTTCATGTCGGTTCAGGGTCATCAAGCTTGCGAACACACACCGCGATAGTTCCCCTTTCAACCTATAGAGGGTGGAGCTTCAAGGCAGGACAATAGAGTTCTGTGTCCCTAGTACCATCCGATATAGAACACACTCCAAATAGGGCAGCCCCCCCCCCCCCCAAACTCTTAACATAGTACGAGCAAGATTAAATTGTATTACGCCTTAAATTAAGGATTCATTACCATTCTAATCTTGGTGTGTTCACAACATCATGGACATGGACGATCTCGTAGAAACTCAGTATATAGCTTTACGTTTTATTTTATAGAATTCCTACCGATCTAAACGCATATAACGTGGGCTGTAAGTGTTGTGTGGTTACACACTCGTGAAATCCAGTCGTGGAGAAAACGCTTTCCGCACATTTTCGGCACCATGTCACAGGCACTAAGAAATCGGAGTTAATAATCAGAATAAACTGTGGACTTAACGCAACAATCAATTTTACCACAAGCTTTGACATGTGCGACATCTGTGAGCCCAAGGTGAAGAGAACGCCGCTATTAGTGAGATGATGCATTGCCAATTAAAGGCTTCATTTATTAAAAGGTTTTTCACAGATTGCTTAACAGCTAATGCACCGACACCAGCGCCTGCCAGTCCCGAAATCGCTTCTGTCTTAGCGATTATCTTTCAGCACGGTGGCGCTGGTACAAACGACGTTATTAGGCGTTTGAGGCACCAGGGTAATATACAGTGCGTGGACGTAGGAACGTGCGTCAATGTTAAGGACTGCAGCTGCGGAACAAAAAAAAGTTCACGTAACAAAATTGATCTACACACAGTATCCAAAATAAAGTTCGCATAGACTACGCATGCGACCTCTGTGCATACAGACTGTAGTGGACTGGACTAAATTTTCTCTCTTTTCACTGGCAATCGTTTCTGGACATGAGTGATGGTTTATCTGTCTCAGTTCAGCTGCATATTTACCGCGCAGGTGGAAGCCTGCAGAAGTTGATCAGTGTATGGTTAAGAAAGTGCTGTACACTAATTCATACAAAACTGCGCAATATAATTTTCTTTGCCGGTGATTTACCGTCAATAAGGTAACAACGCCTTTGCACCACGTTCTTCTCATGGGAAAAAGTTCATATTTTAATCCACGTTTGCCAAGTGGAATGCAAGAAGTGCACGCTTGAAAGGAAAAAATGAAGCGCTAAATCTTGCACGTCACCTTCATTAATGTTAAAATGAGCAGCTCCCAAACACTCATCGCATTAGTGATGCATTATTTGCTTAGTGAGACTCGGAGACCAAGCACGACGGTCAGGACGACCCCAGTATGAGCCGCTACCCCCAACATCTCAATTGGCGCGTGCATCCAGGTACGGCTAGCTGGCGGTGCGACGCCGCTACATCTTAACGCAAGACAATGCGCTGAGATCGAAATGAACAAGTCAAATTTTAGAAACATTTACAACGCATTTTAAAAGCAGACAACCTCGTCGCTCGCCAAACAATAAAGCGATGCGTTTTTAATACCCCCTGTAAGGGGATGTTGAGGAGGGGGCGATCACTGATGCGTGATATTGACCTTACTTATTTTCTTCGAGAATCCTATCTGTTCTTAAAGGATCAAAACAATTGTCACTTTACTAATCAGATGCATCCACAATCAAGCAAGTCCACCGTAATCGTTAACTTTCGATATTAGATTTAACACAAGTCAGAGCGTTCAGTGCGGTTAGACACTGATAAGCACCGTTATTCCCATTGATAGTGTGTAACAGCGCACGTACGGTCCCCCACAAACCCCTCTCCCAACGGCATATGCCTGCAGTCATCCCAGCGATTAAAAGGGAACATCACTGGTTATTTGGTCACCCACAAACGTAGATAAATTTCAAAATATCATTATTGAAATATAACAACACAAAGAACTGCTTGGTTTCTAAAGTAGACAAAAAATTATGGATAATAAGCACATAATTCTGGACTTGATTTTCATTGTATGCATGGTAGTGACACTTTAACATGAATGTAAACTGGCACCCAAGCGGCTGAATCAAAACCAGCGCTACCTTCATCGTGCACCTTTATCGATGTTAGATATTAGGTGAAAAGTGATTCATGCACAGCCAATATTAGCTTACAAAATGAAAACAATCATAGCCAATCACAAGGCAAGAATTTACAAAGGAAACTATTTGTGCAGAAAAGATTAAACGTCAAAAAAAACGAATCATAAAAAGTTTAACGTAGTATTGCTTAATTGTCCCATATTTATTTTGACACAACATAATTAATAACCGAACAACAATTTGGTAAACAGGTTGTCAAATAGTTAAATTTGGAGCGGACCTCGCCGAGATCACACGTATACAAATGTATGGAAATCGCACGCACACCCATATCACTTATTTAAACGAACTGTTTCTTTACCTCAATTTCAAAGTCTGGAAGATTGAATGCAGTCCTGAAAAGTGAGCAGAAGTGGGCTATGGCCGGGAGTTCCCACCAAGACTGAATCTCTTCCACAGAAATTATACGTCCCCGGGACATTTTCCACCTGGAAATGGTAAATTTGTTGCTCACATTAGAGGTGATACCTCTAATCAATTCAGACAGCCTGTGTCAAGTAAAACTGAAACTCTTCTAAACGTAACAAAGTTATTATTGACGTTGCAACCAATCAGTTTCCATTGCAACCTGGTGAGGCTGCCACAGTCTGTTGTAGTCTGAATTTCACAAGTCGGGAACAGATGGGGAGACTCTACCAATTCGAGAGAGGGGGGTGGCTAATGACTTAAACGAAGTGTGTCACGCTGGGAATGTTACATTATAAATATAGAACTTTCACTTACTGCGTTCATTAGATTATACTAGTGTGCTCGGTAATTACACTTCACAAAATTGGGACGCGTGTAAATACGTATCTTTCTTACAATGCAAATACGGCTGCCAGCACCTTCTCGGGTTATTAGACTGGTCTTCGCTTAAAGGGATGGCTCGTAAGGTTTGAGAAAGGTTGGGAAAAGCGCTTCTTCTGCATGTCCTCTTGAAGATGTCCTGTGTCGCTTTAACATCCACAGGGGACAAAAGCAGATATTAGGAGAGGAAGGGTCAGTGGATATCTTCTTAAAATGTGAACTTTGCTGGTCAAAAATAATACGAATAATCTTAAAAGAAACACTTCCATATTATAACCTCGACTCAAAGCCGAACTTTCATCGAGCACTTAAATTACTGAATAATACGTTAAAAGTATGAGTTTTATGAGTAGATTTGAATACAAGCCTGTCTCTAAAGTTGTTAATGAGCACCTCATATCTGAAATTCTACCCACAATAGACATTTCAAAGTAAATTCATTGTATTATTTTAAAAAAGGCTTGGAAGTAATATTTACAATCCAAATTAAAACATCCGTTTTTCTTAGGTTAGGGATAGCCATATTTTTAAATACACCTTCCCACTAGTTAGAAAAGCTTTTGTTTGTAAATGTAACAAAACTTATTCGCGTTTTAAATGTTTTTAAAACACGTAACTATATACATCATTTGGTTTCTCCACTTTCTCCGCCTGGGTCTCATGTGTGTGGAGTTTGCATGTTCTCCCCATGTCGTCGTGGGGTTTCCTCCGGGCACTCCGGTTTCCCCCCACAGTCCAAAAACATGCTGACGCTAATTGGAGTTGCTAAATTGCCCATAGGTGTGCGTGTGAGAGTGAATGGTGTGTGAGTGTGCCCTGCGATGGGCTGGCCCCCCATCCTGGGTTGTTCCCTGCCTCGTGCCCATTGCTTCCGGGATAGGCTCCGGACCCCCCGCGACCCAGTAGGATAAGCGGTTTGGAAAATGGATGGATGGATGGGGTTTCTCCACTTGTAATTATGCGTGGATTTGGCTCCCCCTGTCGGTGAAACAAATTATTTTATAAAATACAGTGAATAAAAGTTGCGTAGGGATGGCATGGTCGTTAATGCTGATTGGCATCTCTAAATTTGCTAATTGGCGTCTCTAAATTGCCTTTAGTGTGTGCTTGTATATGTGTATGTGTCCTGGACTGTGAACTGACTACATCACAATTACAAATGCAGCTGCAAAGGCGAGTCATTTAGCATAAAAAATTCAATACAGAAGACATCTGACGATCAGTCCTTTGATAGGGCTTTACATGAAAGACATAATTATCTGGGTCCAAACTGCAGGTGTTTCGGTCACAAAAACTGTAGAATGACATCGTGGGTCAAGGTAAAGGATCTCAAAATCATGACAGCATATGCCAATCCTGGACGACCTGCATCAGCGAAGAGGAGCAGTGGTCTCTAGCTGATCCTCACCCCCAGGGACAAATGGACACTTAACAGGATTGTTGCTGAACACCACAAAAGAATGTCCTCAAAAATGGTGAGAGGAAAATTAAGCCTGATCCACTCTCAACAAAAGACTAGCTTCACAAAAGCGGAGTTTATGTTAGAGCCACTGTCCAGAAAGCGCTCGGATCCCAGGTCAGGTCCAAAATGATGAATGATTGGGGTAAGGAGCACAATTCCTGCTCCGCTGAGCTGCATGAAAAAGCATCATGGTCTAGCGAGTCGGGTTTCAGCTGCTTTATTGTATTTATCAGACCGGTCTGTTTGGAGACGCTAAATGGTGCCATCAGCCCACTATCCTGTCAAACACGATCAGGGATCTGTAATGAAGTGGGTGGCAAAAGCACAGGAGTTATTAGGTCTGACGATCGGCCTGTGTGGCCGGCCAAGGAACATGAGCCTGTTATATCACAGCAGTGTTTCTCGAGCAGGTCCTCGGGGACCCTCAGGCAGTCCACTTTTTTGTTCACTCCCAGCACCCAGTGCACTGAACTATCAGGCAATCAAGAACACCAAATACCTGACATAGGTGTGTTAGAAGCTGGGACGGAGCAGAAATGTGGATTGTTTCTAAGTTCCTGGGGACTGAGTTCAGAAACTGCATTAAAGGGTCAGGTGCAACCTCTAGTGCAAACATCATACCCTCATGTTCCCATATTCCATGCCTGGGGAACCTGATCCAGTGTGGGTGCAGTTTTTGGGATGGCCTCTCAGTCAGCCAACAACAGTGGGTTCCCAGGACTGGGGTTGAGAACCTCATCTCAAAAACCAGCACCCACATTGGCCCTCCATAGAACTGGTTCCCTACCCCTGTCATATTCCAAGACAATAGACACCATACACACTGCTAAACAAAAGTAAGAGGGTTTTCCTGAACACCATCAGTTAATTAAATACCTCCCATAATCTCCCAATTTAATAGAGGAAGGACAGACTACCTAAGCATCTGAAAACTATGTCCTTTGTTAAGGCCAGTGTCGGGGACGTTACTCACAAAAGTTATGCATTACAGACAGAGGAGGAAAGTTCAGGTTCAAAAAGTACAAATCCAGACCAAGGTTTTGTTTCAACCAACCAGTTGAGTACTCTGTGACTCTTCATACTCAATTGGTTGGTTGAAGCAAAACCTTGGTCTGGATTGGTCTGGTCTTTCTGCCTCTGCTTGTAATGGATTACTTTTGTGGGTAACCTCCCCAACACTGGTTAAGACTCATAGGGTCCTGGAACATAAACCAATAAGACTGACGTGCTGCTGGATGTGTCAGGGATTCATTTAACAATGATTGTCGGCCAGGGAACGACAAAAATTATAGCGTCATAATGAGTCAACGGACTAAAGAGAGGAACAGCAGTGAGTGAAGAGAGAAGTGTGTCTCTCTTGGCATTCCAGACCTTAATCCCACTGTCTGGAGAAAAGCCAACAACAATCGTTTTGATTCAAAATTGCCATGAATTACTGCCCTCCCATGTGCAAGAATATCACTGCCTTCCATCAGTCTGTATTGTCTTTACACTGAGCCTAATGTACTCCAGGATTTCCGGAGGGAAAAGGACTCGTGATGACATTTTACTGATCCTCTGGGTATTCTGATTGTCCTGGAATGCCAAGGTTTTTTCTTGCTCTTTGTTTTGGGGGGAACAGTGAGTTGTGAAAGGAAACTCAACAAGCAGGTTAGCTTTCAAGCTGAATCCTGTTTCACTGTCGATTCAAGGTGGCTCATATCTCCGCTGGTCTCAGGGAGTTAATGTGCCGCGGACGATTCAGGGCTGGTCTCTGGTCCCGAGAGAACTTCGACTTCAGCTTCTGCTTACACGTTGCCGGGAGACAGAGCTTACTGAACTCGGGCAAAGTTTCTCCAGGCGGTTGGGGTTTCAGCACACGGCCATTTTTTTGGCCGCGGAAGCTTGGTTTTCAGTCATTGTTTGCAAGTTTGTCTTAAGCGTCATTTCATTAACAGTTGTGCTTTCGTTCAAATACATAACATGAGATATAATGTGAGATGAAATGTAGCCTATGTCTTGTGAGTCATAAAACACAGAAACTGAGCACATGAAGACCACATTCCCATAATCCTGGATGCCTTACTGGTTGAACTGCTCTCATTTTTTGCTGGTGGCATAACTGACTCAGTCTCCAGTAACATGGTGCGCTTTCGCTATATGTGAGTATACACTGTACAAAATGTGTAGAAACTCTTTGAAACCTTATGACACCAGATCAAGCCATAGTAGTGTGCCATTCTGGTCACTAATAATGACATCTTTGTCCTCATGACAAAAACTCACAGCAGTGTTTGTCCAAAGGAGCACTTTATCCTCTGTGCCTAAGTCTGGCTGGCTGGCTTGCTGAGGGGCACTGTGGGACTTCAGCCTACGGCCCCATTCAGTAGGCAGGCCTGCAGTGTGCCGAAGGGGGCGGGGCTTGGTGCATAACCCGATACTCCATCGCTCATGGAGCTGCGTGCACTCGCTGCTGCAGCTGGAAGTCTTTAGCTGCATTCCAGGCTTCCCCATTGGTCCAGTCGGTGAGACTGGTCTACCAGCTCAACAGAAAGCCCCTCCTACCGCTGGGGACTATCCACAATGGCCACACCAAGGCCCAAGTGTAGAAAACCGATACTATATGTGGCGGTGTGATTAAAAGAGATGCATTAATTACCGAGTAATGACAGGAAGCATTTACCACGTGGTTCCACAGACAGAGGGAGAGGATTTAAATTACTGCTTCCAGTCGATATCCTACTTCTATAGTGTCCCTATGGTGTACTCTCCTGCAGGACAAGCACATTTTTAGTAATTACTGTTCTATACTGCACATAGAAGATGGCGAAATGTTCCTGTTATCTATTGTAAAATTTCGTCTGTGACGTAATAGTATTGCTCCGGTACTTAACAGCAATGGGAAATTATGTAGCGCTGCAAAACTTATTTTGCTTAGCGTGGATGTGTTATGATTAAGTTTAGTACGTGGTCTTTCTTAAGATTTAGTTTAGTGTTGATGGATTATTGACTCTTTACAGCAGTCGCCCGCCGCTGTTTGCGGAGCGCCCCGTGACCGCGACAATGTTCCGCGGCGGAATTCCGTGTTGCCATGGCGATTCCCGAGGGACTGTGTTGCCGTGGCAACGCTCACTCCGCTTTCCATGTGCGTTGTGTTTGAGTGTGTGTCGGCGGAGGGCTGTATTGTTGTATTGGAGACCCGGAGTTTCACGGGAAGGAGGGGCCGGCGCGGCAGCACAAGGCTGGCGTTTGTGCGGCAGCTCACACAGAAGCTGGCGGTCTCCGGTCACTTCTGCCTCATTTGCCAGGGGTGGGCAGAGAGTGGAGAGAGGACGCACCATCGCCCCCGACCCGCGGAATACACTTCAAAGCGGTGAGAGGAATCCCCTTTGGATGGAATAAATAAAGCTGTGCATGTCCTGTGAGCGGGGCCGTCCACAGCGCTTTGAGTGGGTGCAAATTTGGGGAGCCGGAGGTGTCGCCGTAAGGCGGGTAGAGTACGGGCTGTAGGCTCAAAGGAATAGAGGAAGCCTTAAAAAAGTTTCTTTGCGGAGCGGGGCTCTGTGTAAGATGTGACTGGGCACCGGCAATACTGAGCCGAGGCGGGGGTAAGAGAAGAGGACGTGAGGTGAGGTGAGGTGAGGGGAAGAGAAAGAGCGTAAAGAAGTGTTGGAAGATATGAAGGATGGTGCAAATCGTTCAATGTAAGATGAGCTTTTTGAAGTCTTTCCTTAAAGGGTGGAGCTGTAAAAAGTTTTTTGGAGATGAAAAAGATTTTGGGAGGAGACAAAGGAAAGAAAAAGAATTATTGATTTTAAAGACTGGAGAAAAATTCACCACAAGCGAAAGAAGTAAAAGACAGAGCAGGAAAAGGGAGACTGTTTGGTGTGTAATTTTTGTTATCGTTGACTGCAGCGCATGCAGTGCGGGTCACGTGAGGCGGGCATCGTCTTACAGATGTGTTTTAGTGTGGTGAGGGACACACCCTCATTGACGCTTCCTGATTCTTTTGGGCAGCGTTTGGGGGGGGGGGGGGGGGGGGGGGTAGTATGCCAGGGGAGAGGGAACATTTTTATCAGCATGAATCAGAGTGATTGTAATAGAGGGAAATGTTGTTTAAACTGTTTTAGAAGCTTTGGCAGGCATATAGATCTGGGGCAGTGTTTAAACAGGATAAGTGTTCGCCTCTTTCAGCCTTTCAGTCATTCACGTACTCATAATAGGTAATTCAGATATGCTCATGGTGCACCAAAGATAGGAAAGCTTTTCAGTTCATTAAAACGGATTATTTTACACTTCCCTCACTGTTCTCATTAAGGGAGGTTTTAAGTGCTCCTTCCGTGAATGTGGATCCAAGTGCCTCGACCCAGAAATATGGGGGGTTTGGCTGTGGTTATGTGAACGTCACCAGGGTTGCCAACTCTCACGCATCTGGCGTGACACTCAGACTTTCAGACTCGCGGTCACGCAAGAAACGGTATGCTTATATAATTCCATTATAAACCTAAAATCAGCTACATCAAAGGCGTTGGGGTAGTTTGGGTAGGAAATCCTACAGACTATTTACAGGGTAATAAAACTGTTACATGCTTGTAAATGCGTGTGCAGACTCGTCTGGAATCGAAAATCTCACGCCAGCCTGCTAACCGAAGTTGGCAGCCCTGTGTCACTGTACTTCAACGGCTGTAATAGAGTCCGGTCTGGGTTGCTAAGCAATTAGCGTGTATGTTCCTCATCCCAGAACCCTCCTAGTTTTTATGGAGATCAGCGTGGATTTGGCCTTTGTGCTGTGACGTGGAGTCAGAAAGCAGCAAGGAGGACAAGTGGCACCCCCCCCCCCTTCCACAGCGGCGAGTTTTGGAACTGTGACTGCAGTGCAGATATAAGGAGGAGGGCTACAGCTAAAGGAAGAGACAGGAGCGAGGAAGGTGCTGCGTCCGGCGCAGTGACCCGGGGGACAGAGTGGTGAGGCTGGGACGTGAGGTGCATTGGTGCCGGGCTGGGCAGGGAAGAGGCTACAGGGCATCCGACTAGCATCAAAGCTGAGATCTGGCCCGGAGCGCCGTCCATCACCTGTGCGACGAGATGGCAGAGCATAAAGTCAGGTACTGTCTCCAGGGTCCGGATAATTCTCTGCCACTATGACACAAGGGTTACAAGGGGGGACCCTGTCACCTACACTCTCTCTGCACGCCTTTCCTGCAGCCTTGTGGCTAAGCTGATCAATGGGGGCGTGGCAGGACTGGTGGGCGTCACCTGTGTTTTCCCCATCGACCTCGCCAAGACCCGTCTCCAGAACCAGCAGGGGCCAAAGGTCTACAGTGGATTGTGGGTATTTCTTGGTAAAACAGGGAAATAGCACCTCAAGTCTTGATTTCTATTTAATTACATTCTAACTTCACGTTTTTCTTGGTTTTCTTTTTTGCTGCCTGAAGGCTGGACTGCTTGACTAAGACTATCAGAGCAGAAGGCTACTTTGGGATTTACAGAGGTACCTTTATATTATCAATATGGGGGCAGTCTGTAGTAAAGATGCCAGTTGAAATCCTGTAATCAGTAGAGTGTTTTCACTGTTGGCCCCTGATCAAGGCCCATAACACCAAATGCCCCAGGGACTGTCTGACCCTGTTCTGTCAAATGTGTGTCACTTAGAAGCATTTGCTCTATAAATTAAAGTATCTCTGCATTTCTGTGCTTATCCACTATGGTGTGTTATTTGGTAGTTTGATCGTGTCGCAGCAACATTCTGAAAACTCCGGCACACTGGCATCACAGCCGGTGCCGTAAAGTTCCGAATGATGTCATCCTAACCATGCCAGTTCGTTACTTCAGGGGCGGCCGTTAACCTCACCCTCGTTACGCCGGAGAAGGCCATCAAACTGGCGGCCAACGACGTCTTCAGGCAGAAGCTCTCCAAGGACGGGTAGCGTGGTATTTCTCTGCACCATTCACAGTTCAGGAGAGTCTTTGTAGACCTCAACACCAGGGTCTTCACTTGCTCACTTTGAGGTATCTGGTCGTATTGAGGATTTATCATTAGCGTCGTTTATGATGTGTGTACTGTAGGGATGTCTCGGTGGTTAGCACTGCTGCCTCACACCTTTTGGACCAGGGTTTCAGTCGCCATCTTGACTCCATGTGTGTGGAGTTTGCACGTTCTTCCCATGTCATCATGGGGTTTCCTCTAGGTACTCCAGTTTCCCCCCACGGTCCAAAAACATGCTGAGGTTAATTGGAGTTACCAAATTGTCTGTGTGTATAAATAGTGTGTGTACCCTGTAATGAGTTGGGGGGGCCCCCCAGGGTTATTCCCTGCACCCATAGCTTTCAGGAGGGACTCTGGACCCCCGCGATCCAGCGTAGGACAAGCAAGTACAGAAGATAGACGTATGTGTAACATTCTCTAAAAATGGGATTAGCATCTGTTGGCCTGTCTCGGTTGAGAGCTTGTCAGGAGTGTGGACCCTGAACCTCCTCCCTTCCTATCGGTGTCCCAAAGGAATTTGCCCCTGTGGGCGGAGATTTTGGCTGGCTGTGGAGCAGGGACCTGTCAGGTGGTGGTGACCACACCCATGGAGATGCTGAAGATCCAGCTTCAGGATGCTGGCAGGCTTGGTGAGCGCAGTGGAGATGTTGGAGAAGGCAGCAGAGACGTCCTCGGCTTTCGTGCACACACCCCTCCCCCCCCCAGCTGGTGATGTATATTTGTCTCATGTTGGATGCAGCGGCTCAGAAGGCAGTCCCCACAACTGCGGGTCCCGCTGCCCCCTCCGTGGCAACGGCTCAGCCCCCCCCACCTCGCCCTTCAGCCACCAATATTGCCCTGGATCTCCTGAGGACCCGGGGGTTGACTGGGTTATACCGGGGGGCAGGAGCCACGCTGCTGAGGTAGGCGAGCAGGAATCCAAAATAAGGGGAGCCTTGGATACAAATGTTACGCATTCATTATCTATATTAGTATTCCTTAAATTAGGGTGTATGCATATGCACTGATGTATATATTGTCTTATGCCAAACGTTTAGTATGTAAAAACTGTTTCAAATGCACTTATTATATATGCTGATCAGTAGAGCCTTTTCAAGTGCCAGAGATGTAAACAAAGACCACCCACCAATGCACACAGAAAGTTACGCACTCGCATGCCAATGGGGGAGGTCTCACTCAGGGGTTCAGCCGGCGCTTGAACTGCAAATATTGCTCATGGCAAAAAGTAAGACCCCTTTGCTCGTGAAATGTATTTATTATCATTATTATTATCATTATTGTTCAGAGACGTGCCCTTCTCCATGATCTACTTCCCACTGTTTGCCAACTTGAACTCCCTGGGCCGGCGGAAGCAAGGTTGCCATGGAGATATGCAGGAGCGGGCCCCCTTCTTACAGTCCTTTGTCGCCGGCTGCATAGCCGGTTCGGTGGCCGCAGTGGCCGTTACTCCTCTTGACGGTGAGAATCGGGAAGGGGCGGGGCTGGTGGGAGGGGCCTGCAAGGTGTGGGCAGCAGCATAGCAGAGGCAGGGAATCCCCGTCTGAAGGGGTTTCCCTATTTCCCTGCAGGGCTTTTAGTTCTCAGGTCTCTGAGATGGGAACACATAAAGGTTTGAAAAGGAGCCTATGAATGTAGCGGACTCTGCTAAAGCTTGGTTGGTGACCAGTTGTTGTGCTTGTGTGTGTCATCAGTGATTAAGACAAGGCTGCAGACCCTGAAGAAGGGTGTTGGGGAGGACTCCTACCAGGGCCTCACAGACTGCACACGGTGAGGCTTGGCCTGCCATGCGCCTTGCAGGTATCTTCATCTCTCCCGCCTGTTCCTTGGGATTTTTTCCACTGTGACAGATGGCTGCCTTTCCCCCTCCCCCACAGGCGCATCTGGAACCGGGAGGGCCCGTCTGCATTCCTGAAGGGGGCGACGTGCCGTGCATTGGTGATCGCACCACTCTTCGGCATCGCACAAGGCATCTATTTCCTGGGGGTGGGAGAGCGGGTGCTGGGGCTGCTGCCGTAGCGACTTAAAGCTGTTCTGCAGCACAGCGTAAGGCAGCAAAGAAGGATCAGGGCGTAGGGGGAAGAGAGGAGCTTAATCTGCTAACAGTATAACTATCTTTGGAGTGCAGAGGAGGAACGCTAACTTTTGCTCCAGCACGCTAATGCTACGCTTATGTATTCATAAATGCTGCTAATGGTAGTGATGGGTGAAGTGAGGCTTTGCGACCTGCAGTGGGCGGGTTTATTACTGATTTATAACCAATAAGAAGAGAGCAAAGTCTGTCGGCAAATGAGCTTGCATGACAACCCCACCAATCATAGCTTTCGAAGCCTCACTCTTCTCATGAGTGGCTAATTTTGCTCTGCAAAGTAGCAGGTCTCTGTTGGGACCGTGAGGCCGAAAGTGTCAAATACCGGCCTTGGAGGCTGCTTGGGTCCCCAACTACTGACTGCCCCAGTTTAGTGCTCTATAATTTCCATATTTCATGCCAAAATATCTGGTAAAACATCCGTAATTACCCAAGTGCACTAAATGTAATGTGCGTTAACTGATTAGAAATCAATAAGGATCTATGAAGTTATGTATGTATACATTTTATCATCTATATTGTGCATTTATGCATTGTCTGCAGCTGGCCTACTGCGCTGAGGTTAATCAGTTAAACTGGCAGTTTCACACCCACACGCACAAATGAAATCATGCTGACAAACTCACGTTGGCATCCAGTATCTTTGCTTGGAAAAGCAATAAAGCATTTGTCAGGGTTCAGGATGGGAGTTTGACCACAGGAATTATGGGTAATGTGTGCTAAAAATGTATTAGTGAATTAAAATTCAATGAACTGATTACTGGATTAGACGGTTATGTGAAAAAATTGCTATGTTTACAGACGTGTATAAATCAAATAAAGTCTACAGTACTGTAACACAAAACAGTACAATCTGCTAATTTCAGGGAATTCAAGTGATATATAAGATCGCATTATTTTTCACTGATGCTTACTGGTAGGAAAAAAAATTCATGCATCAAAACAATGCACCAAACCTTTGAGAAAAGTAACCTTAAGGTTTAAGAGACTTTCAATTAGGACCGTCTTACATACCTCTGTCCACTAGGGGGCAGAATGCACAATGTGGGATTATCTTTTTCTACAACTGCATATAAATTCATACCTCACATTTCCTTTTTTGACATCAACATGGAAAAACCATCAATTTAATTCCAAGGGAATTCTGTCAGATTCCAGCTCGTCACTGAACTGAATTTCTCTGCTAATCTTGTTCAACGTACTTTCATTACAGCAATTAGAAAATTATATATATTAAAAACAAGCCAGCACAAGTATGGTTTCTTTAATTTTAGACCCATATATACACACACACACACAATATATGACATATATGACATGTGGAACTTGACTACATTGAAAGGTATTCTTTACAATGCCAGGACTGAGAGTTGCAGGCTATGTAGATACAGGGGTATTGGAACAACTGGTCAGCACTCAAACACAGCCTGCAAAGAAAGGGAGTGTGGAAAGGAAAAGCACATGCCTGCAGTAAACACCATCCCTCCTCACACACAAGTCTCCTCTGGACCACCAGCCTATAGAAACAGACTGAACACAAACAGCTTGGTGTCTGGAATATAGACTGAGAGGAGGATCAAAGTACTAGGGGAAAAGGGCACTTATTTCAAATGGTTTCTTGCCCACTTGTAACATGAATTCTGCTGTCAAAAACCAAGGAACATTCAGCCAGCCCTGAGTGACAGTACCTCAGCAAATTAGAGGACAATCCTACCGTGTCTTTTGAATGGCAGGTGAGTCCACATCATGTGACTTGCGGTCTTGGTCACAACACACACTTCCGGCACAGCTGTGCATGTGACCGACCGAGTTCATTTACAACGATCGCTTATTACTTCCTTTGGTGCACAGACAAACTGAAATGTATATGTATTAAAATAAAGAAACAATTTGATTGAGTGTTTTTATATAACACAGACAGAGAATTACAATATTGTACATAATGAAATACACATCACAGAATACAGCGTGTTTCTTTAGCCAAGAATTTAGTCCAATTTTAGTCCATGAATTTGCGGTTCTGGTTAGCACCAAAGAGAGCCACTCGAATTTCAGGCATCATCTGAGAGAGGAGGTGAAAAGAAACTAGATGAGTAAATGGAATTCCAACCATGAACTACACCAGCAATAAGAAATGGCACGATAATTTTTTTCTGGCCTGATCCGATACCAATCTAATATTTGTTCCCGTTTATCAATGCTTTGCGATGGATAGGCGTGGAAGATCCCCACAAATGTGAAAATTCACAAATAATACACAGGCCCCTCTAACCTCAATCCAAAACAGTCTGCTAGCCTAAGGGACGACATTTTATTACCATTTTCTAATCAAACCGTACTGCACGCTTTGCATATCAAATTACTTTAGGTTATTTTCCTATCAAGACCTTTTTATATATTGTACAAATCATCATCTAAATTATGTCCAGATATACACAAAGTCACTACCACAAGCATTTGGAGCACTAAGTTTTAAACCCATTATTAAAAAATGCTAAATTATGGGCAGAAAAGTTTAAAAGCTACGGTTGAGGAGATCTCACGGTTGCAAAGACAGCTAACATGTGAATGAGGCTGGATACCAAGACAAACACAGCATACCAAAATCAAGATTTAATTATAAATGTCGTAACTGTGTAACGTTTGCTGTGGGATGTTTCGTTAGCATGTAACCGTGTCATGTAAACGGTCGGTGCCCTTGTCTAGGGTTAAACCAATAGTGGCTGCTAGAGTATTCCATTTTAAAAGAGCTATTATCTTCTTTTTCAAAATGAACACAACAGATAACGAACCGTGGGAAAACTGTACTGTCACACCCTTAATTACAAGGCCGACATGCCAGCTCCGGCGTACACATGTTGAACAGCTAGCCATCACGTGACCCTCACTTCTGTTTACGGTATGTCACGCTAAGGCTACACCCATTTTCGTCATTTCTCTGGCTAGACCAACCTGATGGAAAAATCGGATTGGTTTCTTACTCCTCAGCCCCAAAATATCCAATCCAGCATTTTTTGCCAGTATCAGCCCGGTACTGATAGGTATTGGATCAGTGCCACTGGGTATCGGTATCGGTTCAGTGCCATCTCTACCAGCAATAAGATGTTTCAAAAACCATGGTGGGAGGGATTAACACATATTAAAACCATCCAGGTTTAATCCACTACCAATCAATTACCTAAGAACTAACCAAGTTAGTGCAACGACATCTTATAGTTAATCCCATTCAGCCACCCACTATAATTCTCAAAAGGTTTCATATTTCCCCAGTCACTATAACCAGATTTCTTGTGCATTGGCACAGGTCAATGTTGGGCAATGGAGTTACTAACCAGGTGTGTATACATGTTTAATTCTGTTATTCACACACACACACAAACCATGCTTTACCTGTTGGGCAATGAGGTCCAGCCTGCTCTCCAAAGTATTAGATACCTTAATCTTCCCATCTGCGTTGTACATCTCAATGCCCCCGGTGCTTAGAGAACACAAGAGCACAACCGCTGTCAGACCCAGACCATGAATGCACTCCAGGGCTCTGAGAACCTGAGCACTGTGATCCTGACACCAAGACGCCAACTTAAAATCAATGCAGGATCGGATTAGACAAAGAGCCACGTCTGAACGCGACCAGGAAGTTCTTACATTTCTGGGGACAGAAAGTTCTCCTGGTCGATGCGGACCTCAAGATTGTTCTTCACAGCATCCTTGTAGGTGGAGATGTTTTTTTGTATAGCGGCCTGCATGAATAGAAACACAGCAGGGCTCCCATTCAGAAACGGCTGCATTAAATGCAGGGACCCAGCTAATGTATCACTGAGCTCCAGAAGGACAATGGAAACAGTGCTGACCTGCACTAGAGCCACATCTTGCTTACGGCAGCGGATGGTTACTTTGGGTTCCAAGAGCTGGTAGAAGCCCTAGAGAAAGCGAAAACAAAGGGAGACAGCAAGAGATTTACAAAAAAAAAAAAAACTGCAAATCAGCCATGACCCCTACGCTGGTTCCTGAACAGAAGCATCCTTCCGTACAACAGACCAAAGAAGCCAGATGGAGCTAGCTTTATGAGGCGAGGATTCCCACTCTAGACCTAAGGAGTCTGTCAATACCAAGAACGCAATTATCGTACTAGCGGTCCTGGCAATAGTGGTCTTGCTAACTTGCCTCCCAAGAAGGAACTTGCGGAGCAATGAATCATGGGACTGGTCTGATTTGGTGAGGATGCAACCAATGCATCCTTGATATTTGGGCCTGGGCAAGAATGACATCCGGGGATTTTTACCATCTTCTGTACTTTAGTTATTAAGTATCGGAGCTGGTCTTCGGCAATGGAAGGTGACATGAAATGGGTACAGTCAGAAGTACACAAGTACAGTCAAGTACACATTGAGAAACACCCCTAATTTTTTCCAGGGCTGGTGAGAAAGCGTGCCGACACACAACAACCAACCTTACTAAACAAGAATGTTCTCAGATTGCTCACCATCCAAATTAGATACACTTACTTGCAGAACTAGCCCCTCCAGCAGGTTGGTGTACCTTGTCTGGTCTTTGGCAATGACCGCCAGCCTTTGACGAGCCTCATTTAACAAGTCCTGAAGACAAACACAAAAGCAAAACACATTTTACCCTGATCCCAGAAAGTTTATCAAAATGTTACTGCTGGCCGGAAAAGGTACCAACCGAAACCATGTCATCACGAGCCTTCAGCACCTTCAGCCGGGCCTGGTTCATCAGGTTGGACATCTGACTGTGACGGATGAAGCAAAACACCAACAGCTGCTAGTACGATGGTAAAGGATACACACTGCTGGTTCAGCTTCAAGCCCAGCTGACCTACAGCTAACCCCAGAAACTTAACCTGAACTGCTCTAGCAAATCACTGAGTTATACTTACAGATAACTGCTATTCTATTGTTCAGGTAAAAGAGGTACACAAGTATTTATTTTTAATGTAAATGTAATATGTCTAAAGTGTGGCATTTCCATATTAAAGAGGAAAATACAACTTCCCTTTTCAGTTTCCCCACTTCACATTGCCTGGTGTGAGCGCACATGACTCACATCTTCTTCTGCTGCTCGATCTGCTTTTCCTTCTTCTCGTAGTACTCCATGATCTTCAGCCTTTGCGTCTGCACAAGGCGGCCCTTCTCGATATTGAACTCCTCCTCGGCCTGCAGGGGGCGGCAAAGTCACACTCCAGGATCCCTGGCCAGATGGAAGCAGTTCCCCGTACTCCACATATCAATAATTTGTAGGAACACTGTTCCAATGCTAGTTAGGGACTATCAGGAAGTCACAGAGAATTAAAGTGATTTAAAATTAAGGGAGCGGGGAAAAATGAATGGAAACAAACAACTACGTTTTTTTAGTGCTTCTGTCACAGTCTAATCCAAGGGCATTTAATATGAATTCCTTCAGTAATATAAGTGGATAAATTACCACCCATAATTCCTGATCACAGAAAATAGCATGGAGGAAGCTGCTCAGATGGGAAGCCGCCAGGCCTTACATTACCTTGGCATCAATTTCCTCTGCCTTCTCATTGGCCTCCTGTTCAATGAAGGCCATCATGTGTTTGATCTGTTAGGGACAGGCAGTGATAGTGAATCATTCAGCGATGGAGGAACATTGGCGTTCAGGTCAAAGTGCCATTACTATCACAGACTTAAATTCCACCTGAACTCGGTTCCTGCAGATTTCCTCCAAAACACATATCATCATAGCATTAGAGAAATTTCATTTGCACAATATATTACACTGAAACGTCAGATGTCTCCGGAAGGCACTCTGTATTTGTAATGCAGTAACTACATCGTTGAACAACGAGTCTAACTCGCTGCGATCATAGTGGATAATCCTCCGATACTGCAGGGGGCGCTAAATGATAAGTGACAAAGGATGCAAGTAGAAATGTCATTTGATATCGATTCCAGTGGTTGATTGGTCTGTTTCGATAATGTTAAACCATACACGTGACTATCAGCGAACAGCAACCCAGTTAATTTTCCTAATACTACAGATGACAGTCTCGCTTTTTAAAGCATGCGACAACTTGAATTATGGTATAAATACAGGACAGAAAAATCAGTACCGTAAAACAGAAAATTATGTTACTATAAAGGACATTTAAATAAACCCATATAACAAAGGCAGAAACTATACTGAAGGATTCACAAGGTACCAGCAACTCGCTCAGACAATTAGCTTTTAAGTGTGGAATGCAAGTCCTTAATGCTGGGGCTAGGGTGGGGATATGGCGTTACCCAAAACACACTGGGCAAGAATCGCCGTCATCAGTTTAGTCATCGGGATGAACACATATTGCTTTTCTGTGTTACAGTTCCACTGTGAATGATTGCAGTCAATAAAATGCACGATTTAATTTAACTGGGGGAAAACTCATACACCGGAGTTCCTCTTTAATCCTAACCTTGGGTTTTCACAATCGACGCCCGGTCATGTTCCTCCTCACCGCTCACGACTAGAACTGTCTAGTCAGCTAGTTTACACTATAACTTATAAAATAAAGACCGCTTAAGAACAAAATAGATACAATAAAAGCCTTGGTTCAAAAGCGATCTTATTTTCACGCATGGACCTGCAAGCCTTGTTGACACAATTGAACTTAAACATCTGATTAACGCGGCGTGTCAAGATCTCTCAGGCATCAACGAGTTAAACGAGTTAATTTGACATTTTTGTTTTTTTCCCCCACACACCTGATCTGACCTGACCAAGAACGCAGCTACGCTGAAACATCATCAAGCAATGCTGTCATTCACCACCTTCGACAGCAAGAGAAGTAGCAAAAATATCGTTCAATATTGACGCAAAACATAGTGAGGCATCTCAACGTTATACATGTTTAGACGCAGCAAACTAGGCTCGTCGGTTACCTGTTTCTGTACGTCGGCATCGCTGAGCGCCATGACTGAAGTCTCAAACGAGAACTATCTGGCCAGCCGAACAAAGCAGGAAAAACGGACAAATCCGGCAGAGATTAAATCTACAAAACAACAGTGGGCGTAATATTATAGTGTGACCACCAGCAATACCAAATCGTCTATCCCACAATAAATAAGCCCATAAATAAGTGAAACTTCGGACAAGCAAGCAGCTCCGCAGTCGCCTCTAGCTGAAAGTGTCCCGGATGTAGGTATCAGCTGATCCTCCCTCGAGCCTGAGCGTCGAGTCACATGATGCCCCCCATACTGTTAAACGTCATCATGCAGTACCCTGTCAATCACCGCCCCCTTAGCCCCACCCCGATTCCTATTGGTTACTTTTTGGGGGTTGCTCAATGGATTGTAATGGGTAATAAGTGACAACACGTTAGTCACGCTGGCCGTAAGTTCATTTTTTGGGGTAGTTACGGTGAAAATTAACCGGAAAACCGTATTACAATTAGCCAGTTACGTAGTCTGCTGTCAAAAGTACAGCTAAAATGCTGCAAGTGAAATTTTATGCATGGATATGTGCATGCAATTAACTATACTTGAATGAAATTTTGAACAGTTCATAAGGGTACCAATATGAAGTCATCATATTCCAGCGTAATTTATACTTTAAAACAGATACTCCACAGTTTTAACTGTAAGCTGTAGATGTTATATTTATCAGATATTCAGAATTGATAAATGCAGAAATAGCGCACTTTACTCCACATTTAACGAAGCATTTATTAAGAAATGTGTTTAGGCTATTAGAAAGGTACGTTTATTAAAGAAAGACAATACTGCATTTAAAACCACCAGCGACGTAAGGCATGTTTGTTTTATTGTAAAATCGTAAAATAAAATGAAATGATGAAGAAATCGCGACATTTCATTAAGTGACATCTTCCATACACACAAACTTTACAAACATTTAATAAAAATACAAACGGCGCGAGAAAAATCAAGGTCACCTTTTCTTGTAACTGATATGTTACGATACTGTAGGTGTCGATGCACGTCATGCACACAATATTTTAGTTACTGCAAAACATGAGACAAACTTTTTCCTCTTGTCCATTGTTGTGCGATCGATGCATTTATGTGACTCTGGCGTCTGACTGAAAAATAAAGTTGGCATTTATATTTAATTTTGTCGAAGTCGGAATAAAACAGTTTAGGAACGCCCTTTGACCCCCTCTAAAACTGGCGCAGCCAGGAGCGTCTCTGCTGGACGCATGATGGCTGCCTGATCTCTAAATTAGGAACCGGTGGGAGTCAGAAGTAGGCTACACAGGCTTTCCACTTGGGAGAGAAGTGACAAAGTGCGACGACAGAGGTTAGGCAGCAAGGTGAGCCCGTGTTGTTTTGGCGCGCCTTCTGTTAGGGCTCAATTTGTTTTGTGTTTTGTGTTGAAACAAAACTTACTTCTCGCCGTGGACAGAGGATCAGCTAACCAGGTTACCGAGAGAGATCGACTAAAAAGAAAGTACGCTACAGTGTCAGGAAGGTAGGTGTAGCTTAGAGACAGCCCGGGGAATCGCGTCAGTGTGGGAGTCCGCAACCTGCTGCATTGTTTTATATTCATATAATAATATTATATTATATATAAGTAATCAATTTACCCAAAAATAAAAACATGGACAACACATGTTATTGGAAGGTTGCAATTTTGTATTATATAATGTTTTATGTTTACTTACAGGCTACGCCGTAAGCCTGTTCTCGATCTAACTGATGTTTAATGTTTAATTGGTTATAATTTGTCATTCAGTCTGCTTAACGTTTCTAGGAAAGGACATTTACTTAACGGAGAGAGTGTACTTATAACGGGCCTCGCATTGCTTGAAATAGGTACAGATGTTTTTCGTTCAGATTTTTTTTCTTTGTCATTCATTTTGGAGGCACGGTGTAACTTTTTTCTTGGACAGAACCGAAATCAGAATATTGTGTTTACCTGCCATGCTCTGCACGTGCAGTTAAGGTGCTTCTCCTATAAAACGTAAGCGTCGGTGCGCACGTGCGGCGTCCCGCGCGCTCTTCATTCACGGGGTGACTGTTGCAAGTTCACATCCTTTGCTTAGCTGACATTGTGCGTCTTTAGTAAATATTCTGCTGGGATACTCATTGTGGCCAAGTGGAAATAACCCTGATGTGGTGACAACTTACTCTATCAACTTTGGTTAGCACAAGCATTTACGTGTATGTAACAGTTTTATTACCTTGTAAATGGCCTGTAGGCTTTTGATGTAGCTAATTTTGGGTTTATAATGGAATAATACAGATTTGCAATAAGATTTCCTGTATGAGCGTGAGAGTCTGAAAACATGAGTGTCATGCCTGATGCCTGAGAGTTGACAGCCCTGCTGCATAGATAAAAAACAGGTTTACTTAAGAGTCTTAATATGTATAATTCAAGACCAGTAGTCGTGAGCATTGTGTTGTTTTCAGGAGAAGAGCCCTGTGATTGTGTACTGATATTTCTCCATGGCTGCTACGAGCTCATCCACCACTGTGGTTGAGGGCTTCCACTTTGAGACCAAATATGTTGTCCTCAGCTACCTGGGCCTACAGCCACCCAGAAGTCTTCCTAGGACACGTGTTGCTACAGGTGAAGGTAATGGTGAACGTGCGCACTGCACACCTTGTTTACAGTGTGAACACCACGGCCACTGTATTATCAGGTAAACCTGGCTAGTACTGGTTATGACCTTCTTTTGCCCCCAGAACCACTTCATGGGTGACAAATAGCTTTCCTCACACCACTGTTGTTACCACAAACCAACAAGTCTGACTGTTCTTATCTTATTAACAGTATGTTTTTGGCCACAGAAATGCTGTTGACTGGTGGTTTCATTTTCCATTACACCCATCTCTGTAAAGTCTAGACACAGTAGTGCATGAAAATCCCAGGAGAGCGGCTGTTTCTGAACCAAAACTCACACCAGCCTAACAATGGCTTAGAATTGGCCATTCTAATGCTCAGTGAACAGGAAGTGAACCTCTTGCCCTTGTCTTCCTGCTGTTTGTATTCGTTTGCAGCCACACCATTTCCTGTTTGGAGAAGCAGGCTATTTTTTTTTTTTTTTTAAATGGGTAAACCTACTAAACTGGCCCCTGGGCATATTATTTCATAGTGTTAAGGTATTTTATTGATTGATTAAGCCAGAGGAGAATTCCTCAGGTGCCTTAAAGGTGGTCATGACACCAGCCTTGTAACATGAAGGTTGTTAGTTCGAGTCCCAGTTGGGGCTTTGTTGTGTCACTGAATTAGGAGGTTAACATGACTTTCTCACTTTAGAATAATCAGCTGCATAAAAGTATGATGCCTTTCTGTGTGTGTGTGTGTGTGTGTGTGTGTCTGTGTGTGTGTGTGAGAGAGAGAGAGAGTGCATGTGTGTGTGGTCCAGGTATACATTACTATTTGGGCCCCACAATGTAATAAGATCCTGTTATTTTGATGTTGTGGGGACCAATTTTTCAGTCCCCACAAAGGGAAATAAAAAATGTATAAAAATCTGTGACTGCAATCAAAAAACTAAAAATGCCAAATGTCTTGTATTTTGTTTGGTTACTTATGGTTAAGGTTAGGGCTGGGTAGGGGTTAAGGTTGTCATTGTTGGGATTAGGGTTTTGCCCATAGAACTGAATGGAGTGTCCCCACAAAGATATACATGTGTAGAATACATGTGTGCGTGTGTCTGAGAGAGAGAGACTGACGTCGTGCCAGTAGAGATGTTCGAATCTGAATGGAGCGCTGTGTCACACCTGCAGGCACCAGCCAGTCTGAGCAGGAACAGCAGAGCGGGATTAAGGGGCAGGTCGAGGACGAGCTGAGGAGGCTGGAGGAGGAAATCGCAACATGTGAGGCCGTGGGTGGGTGTGGGGGGCGGGGGGTTCATTTGTATGTGGCCTACAGTACATTCCAGGGCTGTAGCTATCTTTTGTGAGAAACTCATGCGTTGCCCCAGTAAAAAAAAATAAATAAAAATAATCCTAGATAGTGGGTATCTATTTTAATGTCAGGCAGATGGTTTTGGTATGAAGACGCAGTCAGTGGACAGGCAATGTCACAGATAAATATAAAACGGTCACGGCGTTGCTGTAGCACTTCAGTTTTATCGTTCGTTTTTCGTTCCCATCTGATCAGCCTTCTCGAGGACCGGTTTCGACTGCCACACGTCCCTGGTGTTCAGCCCCGCCAATCCGGAGAGCTCAATAGAGGAGTGCCTGGCCGTGCTGGGCAGCCGTGTGGCCCAGGACCTGGGCTCTCACCTTAACGCGGCCCTGCAGGGCCTGCTGGGAGAGTGAGTCCTGTCTGCTCTCTCGTCTTTCCTTTCCACTGGCTCCTCGAGCCGCTCGTATAGTGTGACGCCCAGTTGTCATGGCAACAGGATTTCCATGAGTTTCTTTGACCCGGGGTTTCTAAAAATACTGGAGGGAGGGGTGACTCGGCAATCCAGCACAACGCACTTGTGTGTGCGTGGAGTATAAAGAGTGTGACCTTCACGCCTCGGGAGCGAGACCACAGCGCTCACCGATTCCCTGGCGGCCAAGCGTCCTGTTAATGTGTTAACCGCTTAACTTTTACTGCAGGGTTTTTTCCTGGACCTTTGAGGTCCTTTGAGTGTCTGCGTGAAAATTGCAGACAGTTTCACCAAGCATTCGACTGGGTCCGTTCCTGGTCTGGTGCTGTTCATCTAGAGCATGGCTGTTTATATGTGGCGCACAGTAACTACAGCAGTCTGTGTTTGTCAAACAGACCCCTGGACTACGAGCGTTACAGGGACGCAGTGCAGAGCGTCTCCTCGCACTCTCAGGAGGGTTGGAACAAGGTGAGCTGGCCTGTATTTTTTATCTCAGAGTTGTCACTATTTCCAGTATCTTTATTGAACTGACGACCCCCCCCCCCCCCAAAAAAAAAAAGGTTCTGGTGCCCCTAGTGCTCCTGCAGGCCTTGCTCTGGGAGGGGCAGCCCCTGACAGAGCTGGTTCCCCTGGGGATGCACTATCTGCTGGAGGCTGAGGCGGAGTTCGTCATCGGGCAGGGTGGATGGGTGAGTACCTGGGCTCTTTCTGCGTATGTAGGAAACGGACGCGATGGTCGTTACGCGTTTTGACAGTTGGTGTCTGATTTTTGATTGTTGACTTTGGCAACTTTCTTTTTTTTGGCTTTAATTTCCACCATCAGGTGGCGCCAGAGACACGTTCAAGAAAATATTCAAATGCCTTTCATCATGGTTGCAATTCGGCTGATTGGCAGCTTGCTTCTGTGTTCCTGGTGTTGGGGGGGGGGGAGACAGTCCAGTGTGGGCCTTGGAGCACTTCTGCCAGCTGTTGTCCTCTCCTTCCGCCCTGTCCAGCTGTTGTCCTTTGCTCCCAGGCTGGTTGGTGCTTCCAGGTTACTAAGTAAGAGACTCAGCCTGGTTGTTAAATGTATGTGTTTCATTATTGTAATTCAGAATTGTTAGCCTGTAGGCAATTTTGATGAGCAATCACCAAATTAAGTCCTGTGTGTGTGTGTGTGTGTGTGTGTGTGTGTATATATGCACACACTGTCATGTGTGGAATTTAGGTAAAGCTGCTAGTCGTTTGGGTAGAACGTCCTGCTGACCGTGAACATGACTGGCCACCTCTGCTTGCAGAGTTCTGGCCCTGTGTATTGTCAGGTGGACCACATGGAACTCGCTTGATTCACAAGTTATCATGAGTCGTAATCATGAAATTGACGAAACGGAGAGATGAAACAGGCACAGAAGTTTTCCCAACACAATGTTTTTTTATTTTTATTTTTATTCCTTCCAGAGATGGATATAAACCTGATAAGTGCTGATCTGTGAATGGCTGACCTGCTTCTCCGTTAATTAGAGGGTAGCTGGTGGGCAGGGAGGCTGGTGGTGGTACCCAGCTCCCTTCATCGAATATGGAGGATGGCAAAGTTTCTGTGTATTACTGAAAGTATTTTTTTTTGTCTTCCACTGATGATGGGGAGGGTTCAGGGCCTCCACCTCGCCTCTTAGACCCATAGCCTGGCTCTCATTGCCAGCTCCTACTCCCCCAACACCATTTTGTCTGACGGCTTCATGGTCCTGGGCCTGCAAGCACGTAGTGCTGGGTAGGGGTGGAAAGTTCAGGTCCAGAAATTACAAATCCAGACCAAGGTTTTGTTTTTACCGACCAGCTGAGTGACTGTGACTCTTTATATTCAGTTGGTTGGTAGAAACAAAACCTTGATCTGGATTTGTAATTTCTGGAATGGAACCGTCCAGCCTTGGTGCTGGCTTATTTGTTTAATTGGCTGCTGCTTTTAGTATAAATTGAAACATGTCCAGGCTCATCAACAGGTGGAAGGTCCTTCATGATAATCAAATGCCTTTTTAAAGAAGGGGGGAGAGTGGTTTATGCAAATTGCATGTCGGCATGGAGGGAGGGGCAGGCTCTGTTAGGTTTTGTGTGTTAGTGGGGACCAGTGCCTGGAATTGGGCAGGAAATGTGAACCGCCAAGGAAGATAAGTATCTCAGGTCTTTGCAATCACATGGGGCACAATGGCATGGCGGTGTGATAGTGTTATCGCGTCTTGCTTTTGTGGTGTGCGTGTGTGTGTACTTCAGATCTCTAACCCTGTTTTTTCCTAGGGCACCGTGCTTAACCTGGAGGAGATGGAGCCTGGTGTCATCGTTGCTGAGGACGCCAACGACATCTACATCTTGTCAGGGGAGCAGCTGAGCCCCCCTGGGTCACTGGTGTCCTCGGCGGAGGGAGGAGAGCACAGGCCGTGGCAAGCGGACAGCCTCCTGGGGGGCTCAGGGTCCTGGGCTCAGGTGGGCTCCATGGAACCGGAGGACGCGAAGAGCCTGGACAGCGACGCGGGCACGATGCTCGCCGAGGAGCGCAGCGAGAACAACTCCTCCAACTCTGACATCGTGCATGTGGAGCGGGAGGAGGCAGAGCTTATGGAGGGGGAGCTGCAGGAGAGCATGCTGGGTAGCGGGAGCGAGCTGGTGGAAATGCGGGGGGGGACTATGCTGTGTGCCGAGCCTCCCACTGAAGCATCCGAAGTCTCTGAGAGCCAGTTATCTGTGGGGGGGCTTCTCACAGTGCAGGAAACCCCAACTCCTCAAGTGCCCCTTTCTGTTCCAGAACCAAAGCCCCCGGTCTCTGCCCCCTTGCTAGCTGCAACGCCAGAGGCTGTCATGAAGCCACCGCATGAGTCTGTAGCAGCAGTGGCTGACGAGCCTCACGCAGCTCCACCTAAGGAGATCCCGCCCAAGCCCAAATCATCCAGGCCCTCTGAGCTTCCCATGCTGCTGTGCAGTGGCGCCGCCCTGGTGGCCATTGCTGCAGTAGTGGTTTATGGAGCCATGGTCTTCAGGAAGAAGTAGTAGCGTGGGGTGACTGCGGGTGCTGCACAGCCCACACGTTGGGGAGGAGCTTATTCAGTTTTATTTAACATCAGGATTGTTTTGTGCCTCCCTAAATCAGCTCGTAACATGGCTCATGTCTTGAAGCGTTTCTGTCTTAGTTTGCCTGTGGCCCTTGCTGGGTCTTTCCCTCCCCTTGGGGCTTCTGACGGGGATTTCTGGGTAGCTTTCCAGTCCTTGCATACCATGTGTTTCTCTACTGAACGACTTTGAGAGGTTGTTTGGGTCATGCAAAAACGGGAAGTGAGATTTTACCTGCGGGAACTGGACTGTCACGTTCTGCCTGCCACACCACGGCCATATCTGCGTTCTCCTCCAGTCTGGCTTGTGATCTTGGTTTGTCAGTTTTGGGCTTGACTATCCAAGGATCCAGGAGTCTGTAGCCCCCTGGCAGCCATCACTGTGCTACGTCACTTCCTTCTGTCTTTCTCTGGATGGCAGAAACTTTTTATTTTTTTGGCCCCTAACTCCACACTAAAGTATGGCTGTAGAACCTGTCGCCACCGTTATCACCACACGGGGGAACTGTCACTTTTTCTCTCGGGGGGTTTAAATCTCCATGGCAAAGGATGTGGGGGGGTAGCAGCCAGCAGCCTGAAGGTATGTGGCAAACAACCAGAGGAAAGAAGACCGTGCTTGACCCCCCATCCTCCACAAGTCCGGTGCTGACACCTGTGCTCAGCGTGACGCTAACTGAGAGTCCGGGAAGCAGATCCCCGCCTCAGAGGCGCGCAGCGACTAGAGTTCGGCGCTGCACTTCACTGCATCAGTGGCGGTAGTTTCCGGTCCCGTTGTGACAGCTGAAGCATGACAGTTTGGCCATCTGTGCTCAAAGCAAAATGAAGAACCAAACGAAGGAGATGGGTTGGGGGGGGGTCTGTCTATATTTTAGCTATGATGAGGTTATGATTCTTATGCCATTAAACATTGGTCTATTAACCCACAGAAAGGTTGGAGACGGTTTCTTCCAATTGAGTTTCGGACCGCTTGGTTGTCAAAGCCCTCGTTTCGGATTCTTCTCCTGAGCTTAGCCACATATGTAAATACAGGATTGAAATTAAAATGGCTTTTTTTTCAGTGGTCTGAAAATACCTTAATAAACGTCATGGTTTGGTATACACTGCTTACACCTGGGGATGATTTCTAGAAGTTTTCGATAGATCCGACCCAGCTAGTATAGCTGCAGCATACTCCTTTAGCCGGTGTCGCGGCCCAGACTGCTTGGTAGCCTCGAGCTAAGTCCATCCTGCTAACACTGGGGTTCCTCCCCCCCCCACTCCTGTTGGCTGCCTAAGGGGGCTGTGGCTTGGAACCACGTGAGCTAAGCTTTCCTGAAGAACAGCGCATCTCAACCCAGTCCCCCCCCCAGGCAGTCCATATTTTTGTTCCCTCCCAGCACAACTGTACCAGCTGTTCGTTGTTCTTTGGTTCAGGTGTGCAGAGGGAGAAAATGTGAACCACAGCTGGGGACCGGGCTGAGCAGCCCCACCCAAGTGCATTACAGCCCTTCCGAGAATCTGAGTCACAAATTGGGCCAATGAGGCAATACTCCTGGCATACAGGCATTTAGACTATAAATTTGAAAACCAGCAAAAAGTATGAAGTGTTGGCACTTGGAAAATTACAAACAAAACTAGTGTTACATCCCACATTTAGTATCATACTGTAAACACTACAATTTCCTAAGTCACTTGAGTCATTGCAGTTTAAGTGGAGTGAAAAATCATTATAGTAGTTATTTATTTTCAAGTTGCTTAGGTACAGATACACTGGAATGTTTCTTTTTGCCTCCCCCATCTTGCTCTCCATAGCTGGGGGGGGGGGGGGGTCACAGCACAGGGTCAGCCAACATGTGGCACCCCTGGAACTTGGGGTGAAGGGCCCACAGCCACGCGTCCTCTGCTGGGGCACAGAGATTTGGCCCACTGAGCCACTCACTGCGCCCAATTGGGCTTAGTTGGCAGCCTGCTCATCCCGTTAAGCCACGCAGAGAAATAAAAAGGGAGAAGAGTGTGAACCATATTTTCAGTTTCCCATAGCAGGAAACATCTGAAGCAAAGATGACGTTTTGCAATATAGTTGTTGTGAAATCCTTCTCATGTTTCAGATTTTTGTAATGAGGCTAAACAAGCGCCCGTTGATTACATATTCATTCACGGATAGGCCATTAAAAATGAAACCACATTATCTAAACAAGCGGTAGCTGTAATTTGCAGGTAGTGAATTGGAAGCCTGCAAACTTTCAAGCAGAGTAGCGATTTCAAGAGCCGCTGAAAACGAGACTTAATGAAGGTGGGGTCCATAAGAAATGGCAAACTGACAAAGTAAGAAGAAAACTGATGATCATCAAAACCCCCTTTATGCGCGTGGAAAAATCTGCCCGGATACTTCAGAACTTGCCTCTGTTGAGAGAGAGAGAGAGAGAGAGAGTGTGAAACTACATGTAGGTCATGTGACCAGTTCGCCGCAGACACAGCTTCTACATCTGCATGCTACAACCTAGATCAGGGAACATTCGCCCTCAAAGACCGGAATTGGGGAACCTTGCTATACAATCTCTACCAATTTTGATGTGATTTGTCTAAAAAATGTTCCAATTCCACAAATTCACCAATACAAAAGTTTGAAAAAGATCTGTCATACTTTTCAGTCATTGAGCTAACAAGATAAGTATCCATTGTGACAAAACTGCCCCCAAACCAATTAATTACAATGGGGCTGGAACTGGTATGTGTTAGTTCACAAGAACTGACTAGAGTAACAAATTATGCAATACTGCATCCTCAAGGTCCAACAGGAGGCCTTACCTCCTCTACGCACGTGGAGTCACGGGAAGTTGTGGACATACTGCAGCGCTGTGTGGAAGAGGTGTTGGAGAAACCTGGGGGAGCGCTCGCACACACGCTTGACGAAGGTGAACGTTAAGGCAAGTATGAGGCGCTCTTTGGGGAGTTGCTCCAGGCTTGGGGTTAGACCTCCACATAGCATCCTTTCAACCTCATTGGAAAGGCAGATCTTCCAATCCTACACAGGACATGGGAAGGAGCCAGGTCACATGGTACCAGTCGGGAACAGGATGGAAACTGGTAATTTCTGGGAGACTCTGCTCTTATGCTTACCAGATCATCTGGCTTCGTGCAAGCTACTCCCCCACACTGACCTCCCTCGCTCACTCACACATACAAACCTGCTGAGGTCGGTTCTGCAAATTCCTGAATAGGTTCCAGAAGGTATCTTGGGAGATAACTGTCCTCTCCAGCTGATCAGCGATCAGGACAAGTTCAGCTGCCACATGTCTCACAGCCTCCTCATCTATGATCTCACCTGGACATGCAGAGAGTTTGGCAGTTATTTCTGTAGCAACCAATTGGCAGAGATTTCACAGGCAAGACTAAATTTCATGTCACAAAACAGGGAAGACAGATACCTAAATCTGTACTTCCTGTTACTTCCCACCGAAACAAACAATGCTGACTGAGAAGACCAGAACCTCCCTATTTAAACTACAGCAGGGTGGGCCTGAAGTAAGCTGTCCCAACTGCTTACTTGTTCCAAGCTCTAAATTGATACAATCCTGCCCTGCCCTGCCTTGGTCTCATATACAGTATGTTCCCCATCTATCTGAATCTTGTAGCAATACATCCTGAAACGTTTAAGTTCTAAAAAAAAGTTGTAAAAACTTAGTGTTTATTACACATATGTGGAACATCTAGTCGTAACAAATCAGTTGTGAAACTAAAAATATTAAATGACTAAAAGCTAAATAAACCTCATCTAGAATAATGAACATTACTTCTTTGGGTAACAGAATTCTCATATTAAGGATTTCGGTGACGACAATGAAACGTCAGCAGCAAGACCACGCCATGATCAACATCATCACTCTGGGCCGGAATATCAAATCTATCTCGCTTTTGCCAGTTCATCCTGACCTCGAGAGCACCGGGAGCCCCCATCACCCACCTCGCTGCAGAGGATGTGCCTGAGGTTGCAGCCCATTCAGGTACTGCCTGGGATTGCAGCAGAAATGTCCATCAGATTGCAGATCATCATCCTCCACAGGGACCCCCCAGGAGGGCGTCAGGCTGGACTTCAGGGTGGTCAACTCCATCTGGAGCTCCTGGTTATCAGAGCTGCCCTCTTTAAGGAAGTAGAAGAGGAGCAGGGTGGTGCGGGGGTCCGCGTCTTGGTCCATGGCTCAGTGCGATCGGCCCACGGCACCCGGCTAGGCTGCCATCCATACAGCCCAAGAGAGAAACATCTTCAACTGTCACACACTTATAACGCGAATTAACTTCCATTAGTTGCAGGAAATTGCGGCACGTCGCATGCCGAAATTAACTAGTTAAACTTTTAAAATCGACTTTTACCGTGGACGAGCACCAGCCACCAATTAGCCTAGCCATTAGCTTCGGATCCGTACGAAATCGCAAATCTGGACTATTTAAAACTTCGGCAGCTAAGTTTATATCAGTAACAAACTCTCATGACGATTCTACTTCGAAGAAAAGAAATTTTTTAAAAAAAAGTTTGAACAGCTAACTACTGAGGAGAAAAACGTCTGATCAGTATGTACCTTAAAACAGCGAAATTACCTTTAACAACTGCGGTGCTATGGTGAAAAAAGGAACTCGGGAGTGACTTCAACTCTTTATTATGACATCAAACGCGACAAATAAATACAAATATATACAACTTACCGTCTAACGGGAGAACGACAGATCTTCGAAAGACCCACAAGACTCCAGATACTTCAGTAACGTCTTTGCATTAATTAGCGGACTTAGAAGGCCCCCCCCAAAAGATTATCTGACGGAAGAGGCGCGAAACATATATTAATATTTTCTATGAAATTCTGCACAGAAGTTTATTCACCGCCTTCAGCAGAAACGGATGGTGGAAAAAAAGGCCGGTGGGCGGGCCGAAGCGCAGCACGTGGTTATAGGACATTTCTTCCTCTCTTGCGCTGGATGATGCTACCTTAAGATCCTGCAAAATGCCTGCTTACGCTCCTTATCTCTCTCTCTCTCTCTCTTTCTCTCTCTCTCTCTCTCTATCTGTGTGTGTGTGTGTGTGTGTGTGTGTGTGTGTGTGTGTGTGTTAAAATGTTAATTCAATAACATCAGATTTCCAACAATTCACTTTTCCTTGAATGATGCTTTGAAAACTCACCCATAATAATAAATATGAATTTAATCTAAAGGTTTTTTAGAGATAAATGTCTTTATAATGAAAAAGCACAATGCATTAACAGGATTATTCTGGACCAAGCATTTGAAAGGGCCTGACTAAACAGAGGTGGATTTTAACAGCCCAAACAGATCAATGTGTGGAGTTGGCTTTCCACAGCACCAGGCACAACAGGGATGGGAACATGGGAAAAAGTCCGAGCTAAGTCTCGAGTCAAAGATTGCAGTCCGAGTCAAGTCTTAAGTTTGCCCTCAAGTCCAAGTCGAGTCCAAGTCTTTCCATCAGTTTTGCAGAGTGCAGTCACAAGTAATCAAATTTGTGAGTTGAGTCATGATTCAGTGACTCGAGTACCCACCTCTGAAGAACAAACTATCCAAACATTTACACATGACATAATTATGAGTGATCTTTTTTTTTTTTTTTTTTTAGTTTGCATCCGTGTTAAACCATAGTACAGTGGCTCTGAGGGCAGCACTGCTGCCTGTCCCTACTCCCTGACTGGGATGGAAGACGGGTGGCTGGAAGTTTAAACAGAGTTTAAATTTTAGAAAATAGACTGATGAGTATCTGGTCTTATACCTTATGACATAGGGCCTGTGTGTTGTGCAATGCACATTAAAGGACATGGAGCATCACGAGTGCTTTCACCTACGACAGCAATGACCTATACACTTTGAACAATATTAACAGCCTGAAAACCCCTGACTTTTGAATCCACTTCTCCTTTCGTATTGTCCGCACTGATACATAAACTTGAGGCTTACAATAACAAACGCTTCCAATAAATCACACGATTGGACAGTGCAAATTCAATTAAATATTTACATGTTCTCTGTAACAGTTTAATTGAAATTAGTTTAGAAGTCCATGAAGTTACGTTTAGAGTCCACATTTTCCCTAATAAACAAGTTATTTTGCACTATATTTATATGTCATATCCAGAGGAAGATATATGAGTTGTACTCATGCTCAGAAAGCACGCTTGTCTAGAGCGTATTTGTTCTTCTTCACATGCATACCTCTTATCCGTTTTCCTGTCCTGCACATGTAGATATTTAACGGAAATTGCCGACTGCAGGAAGCGTCCCTCCCGCAAACTCCAAACTTAATCTTGGCGATGCTATTACTTATACTCATCGTTTAGTAAAGAATAAACTCGGAGGCTTCGAATTGTAACTTTTAAAAGCATCGATAATTAGTGACGTCCCGATTTACTTTTTGACACCCCGATCCGAACCATTCAATATTAATATCTGCCGATCATTTAATGCATATTTAAATATACGTACACTAACACCCAGCAAACAAGGGACATCCAGATGACGGCCTCAGGTCGTCCGCAACACGTCCCTTTTTTGGGAACGTCCTGACGTCCTTAGGACGACAGTGTTACTATGAACATTAAAGATATCCTTCAAAAGCATGTTGTTGTGACAGCTTCCAGGAATAGCATTTTAAATAAATAATTGTATCTGAAGTACTTCTTTTTATTAATGTTCCATCGAGATGTCCAGAACTCGTCCTTTGAGGACGTCCTAAGGATGACCCAAGGAAATCCGTGTTACTATGAAAAATATAGTAACAAAAAAAGGTCGCACGGTTTTATGAATTGGTTTAACTTGATTGATTCTTTTTTGTGGTCTAGCTCTCTAACAATTATAGAACTAGAAGTGAAGCCCGTTCATCTGTGCCACTATAAAAAATAAAGAAATCTTTCAGAAACAATTTATTATGGCAGCCTGCAGGAACCGCATTTAAATATATAAAAACTCCCCTGATATGCATGGCTGCCGAGTGACGAGATATTTAACTTGCAGTCAGATTCAAACTTAGGCCAGCGGCGTTTTTGTACTTGATGCCATGGAGACGCTTTTTGCGGCTCCAGCTCCCTCGCTCACCCTCACGCGCAGTTTAAAGCACTGTCACTGGTAAGACGCTACACTTTTCTTCGTGCATAAAACATTAATAAAATCATCTAAGTATCATATTAACGGGTATAAAGTGATAAAATACCATGGGTTGAAACACATTTAGGCTTAATCCTATATTATATATATATATATATATATATATAAAATTATAATTTTTTTTAGTATCATTGTTATTAAACCGATTAAATCAACATTTTAAATTCCTGTTAGAACGAGCTAACGGTATCTCCATGTAATTTATAGGAAGAGCTGAAGAGTTATATCTATCGCCAGGGACGGATTATGGGTTGTGTGGGCCCCTGAGCAAAACGTTCGCGAGGCCCCCCCCCCCCACCACCACCACCACCACAATTCAAGGGCCCTTGGCAGCCATAAGCCCTCCCTATAGGGTCAGGGGCCCTTGTAGGCAGAGGATCAAAGAATGTAGGCCCTCTAAAATAGACAAACGAAAATACATTGTTGATAAGCGTTGCAAATTGTTTTGGGCTAGGGGCCCCACGGGCCCCCTGCACCCCAAGGGCCCCTGGGCAGCGGCCCCGCTGGCCCGGTCCGTAATCCGTCCCTGTCTATCGCCTGTGCTAAAATTAAGGTATGTTCACTAAAATTGTCAGTTTATCACACAGTATTAAAGTACGTGTTAATTGTTTATATTATTCATATGTATAGGAAAATATTGCTGTATTTTCTTACATAAGCCTACACATACTGTCATTGTCGGGCGGAAGCGTCAAATGTCCAAAACTTTCAAAAAATGGGGGGCTTTCTTTTTAAGTAACAAAACACACACTTATCAAATGTCCACCATAACCCATGTATATAACAATTTTGGTTAAATTGTGGTTTAAAACACCCCCCCCCTTCCCACCATCGGCGAATTGTACCAACAGCAGTCCCATGTGGTTCGTATTCCACCTCGATCGGAAAGTTTTGCTGCTGGTACATCGAAGTAAAAGTCAAAGTAAACTGTATTATCTCAGCTATAAACATGTATACAGTGAGACAAGTCAACGTGGGTCCATTTCATACAGTTTACAGTAATGAAGGTACTTACAATGGAAGGGAACGTAAATTACTATTAATATTACTGTCATATTCTAATTTGTCTTTTAATTTTACTGCTTTCAGTACTTTTATTGTCATTAATTTTGTTGTTTTGTTCTTTGTGAAGCAACCTCGAGTGTTAAAAATAAAATATGTAAAACTTGTATACTTTATTTAAACATGTAAAACCCTTTTTATAATAAGAGGCAATTTAGTGTTTAATATATTTAAAAGTTTGTGTTCTACTTCAGGAGCCCACCAGAGGCACAATCCGAAGGCCACGGCCTCTGTAATTGAAGATGCTACTGCTGACTTGTTAGAGGACATCATTAGAGCTGCAGATGCCTGTAGAGTGGAGCTCCACCGGTAATACGTCACCTCCACAGGAAACACGTGTTATAGCGAATAGACCCTAACCTTAACCTTAACCCTTAAGGGTACAGCACACGTGACAAGCAAATCATATTGACATAATACGGCGATTCTCACAAATGTGCTAGAAAATTAGCACATAATAAATCATGATGTACGCTGTGTGAACAGTAAATAAGCGTCTCTTTGGTTTTACGTCACTTTCGCTCTCGAAACCCGGCAACGTCTTTACTGAGCCGATCCTCCTGCAGTGGATCACCGAAGCGACCTGGAACCGCGCTGAAACTAGTCTCTCTTTGCCATATGAATCGGGTCCAGATCGGTGCCTGTGTGACAGTATATAAGTGCTATAAGTAGGAGGGAGAGGCAGCTGAACGTCAGCACGCCAAATTCACAGACAGTTCAGTTCATCCAAAGTCACCCAGCTCTCCGTCTCACACTATAGGCCTATCTGGGAGTAAGCGGACACCTAGAGCTAGAACTAGAGTCCCTATAAGCTAAAGTAAACAGGTGTGTTTTTAGTATAGACTTGCTAAAACTATAGACTTTTAGCATAGACTTTTTAGCATAGAATACTGAGAGGGAGCCTGAATCCCACACATTTGCTGGAAGACTATTCCACAGCTGCATAGCTCTGTAAGAGAACGCTCTGCAGTCTGTTGTAGTTCTTTCTACTCTAGGTGCTAATAGATATCCTGCTGCTTGAGATAGAAGCAAGCAAGGAGGGTTGTAGGAGACCAGTAGATCTCTAAGGTATTCTGGTGCAAAGACCATTCAGTGCTTTATAAATTAATAGCGGTATCTAACATAGTCCATAATCCAGTGACATAATTCTGTCATAATGTTTATTGGTTGCATAACAAAAATCAATTGACCAGCAATGGTTAACATATCTGCACATATTTTCCATATTTTTCTTTTTATTGTGTCATTTATTTATTTTTTGCTGACTCATTCAGTTTTGATCTTGCCATGAATCACACTTATCGTCATCGACTCTCAAAGGTACACTGAAAACAAATGCTTCGCGTTTTTATGTTATTGCAAAGCACCCAATGACTAAGCGCATTACTTGAATGTTTTATTTTGAAACTTTGGGTTATTAATAAATATGATAAATATTTTTTGTAAAGAAATGAATGAAATGATGATTTTTGTTATAAAAACCCATGTTAAGAACCGAGGGTACAAATGTAGCGGATCCCTGATTGCGGATGACAGCGGGTTTTATTCCTGGAAACAAAGCAAACAAAGCCAAGCCAGAAGACGTAGATCGCGGTCCCAGAGGTCGGGAGCCGGGTGAGTCAATCCTACGAGTACAGGCGGGACAAGGAGAGGGAGGACGGGCGAGGCAGGCAGGGCAAGGCAGGGCAGGCAGGACAGAGGCAGCCATTAGGTTAAGTGGGGAGAGACAAAAGACAACTAAATTTGCAATATTTTTTACTGAATTACGTAACCGTCCCAAGACTTTCTGTGAGCACTGTAACAAACGAAGACGTGATGTATTTTATTCAGCAAATGGGAAGCATGAGTTTCTGTAAGCAAACTTTACAGCCCGCGGGGTAACCAGCTGGAATCAGACATGGGCACATTGGAACTACGGAACTTAGTTGAAGGTTATCCAAGTAAACAGTACGTACATTACCTGCTGATGCCATCAATGCTGTCCAAAGCTCTCTGTTCTGCTTCTCTGTATTCAAATTGCCCACCAAGCACTTTCTGGAACTATCTGAAGTCTACGATCAAGCATTTTGAAATTCCATTGACGCGACTCTTTCTACATGAAACTGGGTACCTACCCAGCCATTAGTTGACATAATGTGCCATCTTGTGGAGGGACACTGACTTAGCAAGCCAATTTTACTTCGGAGAGTGTACGTCGGCTTTGAAGCTGGAGGTGGCAGCAGCAAAGACACGTTCAGATACCTACCTAGTGCTGGTTTTGCTTACAAAAAGACTTCAATATCCGGGTGACATTTGATCTTGTTTTTATTAATATTTTTTTCACTCTTTTTTTTTCTTTACAAGATACATTGTAAAATAAAAAGTGCGTACATTTTTTCAGACGTTTTGGGAAAAAATGAGTGTGCATACAAATTTGGCTTTACATTCAGATCTTATGGAAAGGATTGTTGTGCTGTTTAACAAAGGGCCATCCATTGTCCGGTACATGGAGTTTTGCACACGTGCTCTCTCTCTCTCTCTCTCTCTCTCTCTCTCTCTCTCTCTCTCTCTCTCTCTCTCACTCACTCACTCACTCACTCACATACACACACAGAAAATTTGACACACAACATTATCCTCTAGGATCCCTGGACATTAAAACATTTATAACCAACTTAAGCCCAGACCACAAAAAAATCTTTTAATTAAAAAAAGGGGCTTTTACAACAAAAATGTTTCAATGGACAATGACAAACAATGGAAAACGGACAATAATGAAAAAAATTGAACGTAACGTAATACTCAGGTGCTATGGATATACAGCAGAACAGCAGGGATGAAATAAAACGTTATGTACATCTATGTTTTTCCATTCATGCCTGTATGCTATAAATTATGTTAAATAATACAATAATTACAGTATTTAGAAACATTTACATCTCAATTCCTCACATAGCTGTCATCAGATGGCCTGTGTCCCGTTCGGCTGCAGCTTCCGTCCTATTATCAGAATTATTATACGTCGCAACCATGTCTGGAAACCTGTGCGTAAAATGACCCGCATTTCCACATATTTCAAACAGATTTTCTTACAGGGTAGCTGGCTAGGCAGAGATGTATCAGATAACCTATTCTCTTGCATGTATGTTGGTTATACAATAACATATATATGTAGTTTCAGTTTGGTGGGGAGGGGGGGACCCAACCAACTACACAAATAAAAATAATTATAGGCAGCAAACACTGGATCCAGCGATTGAGATGATGATCCAGTCACTTGTCGCTGTGCCTTCCCAGCTTGTGTGTCTTTTTACTAAGAAGCACTAACTCATTGAAAATCACATCCGATTCACAAGTTATAAAAGGTGCCGTCATAACTTACCCATAATTCCTCACAGCTTCATGGCAAACCAGTTGGTTGTTCGTAAGCTTCATCCCCAGGTACTCTGTTATTATTTTTATCTTAATAAAAAAATCTTTAAAAATGCACATAACATTTAGATGCTGGCTTTGCAGGACATGATTAGAGGCATCCTTATACTTTTTCTGAAAAAACCCTCCCCCATCACACGTCGCTGTGGAACATGCTCCTGTCGATAAAGGGGACTGTAAGGCAGAGGAGCGTACCACAGACGGGGTGACGGGGGGGAAGAATCCTATCCAGTGTCTCATCACAAGAGACTTCGGATTGCACGTGATGTTTTCTGCGTTTCCTGGGAAGGACTCTCCAAATCCTGTGGGAGGGGGTCACGTGCCGATAAAACGGGCAGTGAACACGTACATACACATACATACACACATACACACACATGCCTGTTCTGTTCAGGAACCTGTGAGCTGCATATCCCAGCTTCCAGCTGCAGCACCAAAGCCATGATTGGATGCAAATGTCTCAGTCAGACAGGCACTGTAGTGGAGAAGCACCAGTCTTAGGTGGGGCAAGAGTGCTCAGACACCACCACCCCACGGCCCCCACCCCATTGTGCCAAAGGGGAGGATATTTCCTGTGGTCCATGTGTCAAATTAATGAGTTTGTTTCCAGGGCAACGGCATGACAACACTGCTGAACGCAGACAGGGGAGGTGGGAGGAAGGGATGTGGGTTTCGGGGGGGGGGGGCATCCCTCCTCGCATTTAGAAGGAGGGTGTGGATAAGATGGGATCCAGCTGCCATCTGGCTGTCCTTGGAGGGGTCATGGCTCTCAGACTCCATCTCCGCCCCCCTCATGGATGCCATCGGTCGCACTTCCGTTACTGGGTGGGGGTGAGTGTTCTGGCTCCTCCCCTGTCACGGCCACGCGGATCACTCTTAGCCAGCGCTGCTTCAGCTCGTCTGTATCGGCGACGAAGCTGTGGATGGACTTGGACTGGGTAAGTCGGAAACTGGTGGGGGGGTCCGGTGGACGGGGCGAGTCCTCCACTGTGTAGCCGAGCAGAGGGACGGTAGACTGTGCTTTCACGTCCTGCATGAGGAGGGAGGGGGCAGACTCAGGATTAGCTCAATAAAATAAAGACTAAAGCACATCAGCATGTGTAATATGTCAGTGACACCGCAGAACATGCGTGTGCTTACCTGCGGTGCCCCGTACAGGTAGAGCACCAGCGCCTCCTTCTGGGGAATGACACACCACATCTTCTGCCCGGGCTTGGACTTCTCACTGTACTGCAGGAAGCCGCACATGATGCTGCTCCCTGAGAACTGGGCTGCCTCGATCTGGTGAGTGTAGGAGATCACTCCATTAGAAGGGCTACCTGTGGATGCCCTGCCTACAGAGATCACATGCCCCAATCTGGCTCGTCTGATTGGTAGCCCTAGAATTTACACCATTTACACCATCATTAGGGCGTTTCAGTGCATTTGATCTCTTGCAGGATGGCCTTCCTGACCTCCAGGATGCCCTTCTTCTTGGCCTCTGTCTGCACCCCACCATCTAGGTGCCCCAACAGGATGTGGTAGCAGTCCTTGCACACTTTGTTGACCTTGCTCCCATCGTACTCCAGAGGGGCCTTATAGTCTGAGCACTTCCAGCAGACGACCTGGGAAGGAAATGAACCGGAGTCCCAATGAGACCCTCTCACGGTCGCGTCAGCCAATCAGATGCAGACCATACCCCCTCCCCGGGCGTTTCACTCACAAAGCCGCAGGCCCTGCAGTGGTGGCGCCGGCGTGTCAGCGCATTGAACACCTCCCTGCACTTCATGCACATGGTCACCTCATTGTCACGGATCCAGCGGGGGGCACGCTTGCCCAATTCCGCCGCCTGGCACACAAACGCCCAGGTAAGTGCAAAGCAGGCATGCAAAAAATGTATAAAATAAATATATAAAACGTTAACACCGGTGTGACAATGGATCCCGACTCACCGACACCTCATCAGTGTCTTTGGAGGCAGACTTGAACGTTTCGTTCTTTTGGTGGAAGATCTCAATGGTCTCTCTGAAAGCCTGAAAGAAAAATCCACACAGGAAAAGTGAGCTGCTACTTCCTGATAAATCGTCTGAAATCTGAGCTATTAAACTAGACTGGCATGAAGTAACATGAACTGAAGGCATAACATTAAATGTTTACCTGTAACCAGTCCTGTTTGTCCTGCTCAGAGCTAAACGCAAATGAGAAGATACATTAATGTATCTTTGCTGAATAATCGGCAAGCAACTTCCTACAAGACAAGTAGCCAACAACTTACCTGGCTTGGAGTTCTAAGGTCCTCTCCTTGCCAGACACCTGGAAGGTGTGGGGATAGTCCTTGTTAAACGTCTCCTTCACATCCATGCCGTCGATGCCGATTCGCGTGCGGACGGTATACTTCTGTCCCATCAGGCTGAATTTCGGCACACAGTAGATCAGCATGTTGTTGAACTGGAACGCAAAGACCATGGTGCTTAGAAACCTCTGCAGCAAAATTATACATATTTTCACTTTAAGATATAATACTCAGCGGCTCTTACCAAGAAAAGATACCTCTCCATAGCCGAGGTATTCCTGGCAGCCAGCTTGAGGATGTGGCCTTCCTTAATAAACTCGTTGGTGGCGTTGACGATGTCTTCCTCCTCTCCCAGCATCACATAAATCTCTAGAAGCTTCTTCAGGTTCTCCTATCAGACGACCATAAATGACACGAGTGATTTATTACACTACATCAGTGTTCCCCAGTCCGGTCCTCGGGGACCCGCAGAGAGTCCACATTTTTGCTCCCTTCTAGAACCCAACACACCTATGAAAATAATGTTTCTGGTACAAATGTACTCGCCTGACGTGTAGTACCTGTAGTATAATGAAGTTCCCTTTGCTTCCACAACTATGCGATTGCATGGCTGGTCAGGCATTAACCCTTATTTAATACGGTCCTATCAGAATATTATTTAACAAAAACAAACATGGCGACAGGAAACTCCCCAGGGAGCATCCCACGAGGCCCAGGCGCATGCTGGAGGTACTCACGGATTTGCGGATGGCCGTGTTGGAGTGCGTGGCTGCCGTGGCGATGATCTCTAAAGACTCTAAAGGACAAGAGAAAGCCCGGTGAGATCATCCATTGCTTGTATGATGGGGGTGTTCAGTACGGGGCTCCATTTGAGCCAAAAATATGTCAGTAATGTGTATCTTCCATGTCGAGTGCCCATGTAACAAACAATAGCTATGTCTATTCAACTCTGAACCAAGCTTTAGCTGTGACAAAACTATTTTGTCGACGAGACTGCATATGTCGATTGTTCACCTGACAAAACATTTGTCTGTAAATTCAACTTTGAGCTGTACTCCTGCAGTCTTTGCAGAACATGCATAACGATGCAGTCAAACGACAAGAAGGACGACACATCATGATAACACGTTGACATATTTGGTCGACATGCAATACGACAGTCACACTACGGGAATGCCAAGATGACAGAAGTACAGATGAAGCTGAATTGTCACAGACAAATGTTTTGTCACAGCTGAAGCAGTTCAAAGTTGAATAGGCAGACAATGTTTTGTTACACGTTCAATCCACATGCGCTATTGACATATTTTTGGTACATTTGTGCCATAGGTCATGGCCATGAGGTACATTTATACTCAATGCTTACAATGTGTGCGCTCACACGGCATGTCTGGCACATGTATCCCGCAGTCACTCTACACGTCTTTTTTGTAGCTCCTGACTAATGGATGTTACGTGTACGTTATGCAATACGATGAAAAATCTTGGGGGCAACGTTGTCAACTTTCATTATCTGATGTGTTCAAAGATGGCAGAAAGCTTTGAGGTGCAATGTATGGGGCTCGTGAGGAACTACCATCTTTACCATGTTACACCGCCCCATCAGGCTTTGAATTGTTGGCGTAAAATTTCCTGCATATTACATATAAATATGCGATTGCTTCTTTGCTGACTATGACGATTTTTTGCACTGCCCCCTGGTGGACACAAATTTTAATCCTCCAGATTGACATTAACTATGCGTCAAGTATAATCTTACCCTAAGGTGGAGCGGGCATACGTGAGCCAGGCACTGCTACACAGTGTTTATGTAGCGATTATGAGATATTATAAAGGTCTGATAGGAGGCTTCACAGAGCATGATGCCACTGATGGTGTTGAGGCGAGAGGTGACGTGCGGGTGAGGTGCGCCCCCTTCTGGCCGGCTGGCTCACTTTCTGCGTCGCAGCGGTCGGATGCGTCCGGTGGGAGCTTCTTCAGGTAGTCCTTGAGCAGAAGCTCATACCTGGGGACCCTCTGCACAGGCTCCAGCATGTGGTGCTGCAGGGTAAGGTTGCCACACACCTCCTGGCTCTGAAAACAGCACAGGGTCACTGCAGGGTCACGCCGGGCTGGTAGCCCCATTAGTGCACGGCTACACTGTGGCTCCCACAAGTCAGGGCCGGATCGGACCACACCGAACTATGCCCCAGAGGACTAATTAATGACGAGACCCCAGTCTGACATGCGGGGGCCACCCAACCCTTGGTGGGGCCCAAAGCAAAATATTAATTAGCCTTATTGTCATATGTAATGTTTCTTCCTGTTTTGACAGGCGGATCAGGTGCCCCCTAGTGGCCGCTGAACCCTAAGCAGCTACAAAATTTGCTTATGATATGGACCGGTCCTATTGCCATGCCAAATAAACTTACAATATATCTCTATTAACTGCTAAAGTTTACATATAAATGATATCAATTAAAAATCTGCGTCTAAAACACACTACGATGAAACGTTATTAATTTGGCCAGCGTCACAGATGAGATGAATGCAGGCAGGTATCATATCTGACAGGGGTGTGTAGCTCCCCCTGCAGGCAGGACAGAGGCTTGACATCAGTACCTGGATCTCCTGGATGATGGCCTTGAATGGGGATGACTTCTCCGTCCACATCTTGAGAAGGTCCATGGCTTTGTCGAAGTTCTTTACATACTCCGTGTACATCTTCAGGAATGGGGTCAGCTTCTGCAGGATGTCCCCGATCCGAGGTGTCGTGGACCTGGAGGAGGGACATGAATGTTTGCCAGGGCCCGTGGTCAAAGGAACTTCTAGAATGTGATCGGGCACTTCATCTCACCACTCGCTCATGCGCTTCTCCAGGGCTGGAAGCAAGAACTGGCTGTGGAACAGATGGATGGAGGAGATGTTGGAGAAGATGTGCTTAACCACGTCCACTGGGAATGAGCCCTTTCCTGCCTCCTCCATTAATTTGCAGCAGAACTCCTGCACAAGCGGAAAAAGGCACATCATTAGGCCAGCAGAAGCTCCACTTAAGTGTTTGTGCAAACACACACACACACACACACACACACACACACACACACACAAACACACACACACATGCACGTACACAAACACACACAGGCTTATCATTCATTTCAATGTCATTAATGATTTTCTCAGCAAAGATAACATTGTTTTATAAATGAAAACAGCATAGTCCAAACACACAAATGCACAAAAATGCATACAAATGCACATAGACACACAAAGACACACGCAAATGCATGCAGAAGCACACAGACAGATTCAGATTCACAAACACATACACAGATGCACACAGACACATGCAGATGGATGCAGATTCAGGACACGTGCAGATGCACACAGACACATGCAGATGCACGCAGACACATGCAGATGGATGCAGATCCACACAGACACATGCAGATCCACACAGACACATGCAGATGCACACAGACACATGCAGATCCACACAGACACATGCAGATGGATGCAGATGCACACAGACACATGCAGATCCACACAGACACATGCAGATCCACACAGACACATGCAGATGCACACAGACACATGCAGATCCACACAGACACATGCAAATGGATGCAGACACATGCAGATGGATGCAGACACATGCAGATGGATGCAGACACATGCAGATGCACACAGACACATGCAGATGGACGCAGACACACAAGTGATACAGATCCAGGCAGTAACTGGTCACTGCAGTCTGACTGACCCGGTCCAGCAGGTTAAGCCGTGTGACATATGCCTTCTCCGTCTGCAGCAGCTCATTGGCTATGTTGTACAGCTTCTGCTCATTGGTCTCCTTGGTGGGGGGGGGGAGGACATCACATGGCAGTGTCAGTCTCGTTAATCTACAGCTGTACCTGTCCATGCTCATCCTACCAACACCCTGAACCTTCTTCACAGGGGTGCCACAAAAGAAGGGGAAGGGGGGGTTGGAGGCCCAATATGATTTGCTTTCAAGGGCCCCAAAATCTCTAGTGATACTCCTGCTCTGCCTTTGGGGCTTGATATTAGTTGCGGTGTTTTCCCACCCCCCCTTCCTGGCCTGTTGACAAAGGCTACGGTCCCCGTAACTCGGTCAGAGGGCATGTTCAGAGCAGAGAAGCCTCTGCATTTCTTGGAAAACCACAGGCCAACAGCATGCTGTTGTGTAGCATGGCAATTTCACTGCAGCCATACACACGCATTTCCTCTTTCACTCTCTCATTTCCAGAAGCCCGAGTCCCATCCATACGAGGAAGCTGGTTCCCCGCCTAAACCAGGGCCCAGGACACTGGGCAAGCTTTAGCTAACCCTCTCATGCAACGGGGTCGGGGGAGGGTCGGGGGAGGAGCGAACACGTGCGGCTGCCAATCAACACACACCTAGCAGACCTTCCCGATCACACAGCTGTGGCTGGCACAGGATGTCTGCTTGCCTAAACGCGGTGTGAAACCCTGAATGGGGACATCGGGTGTAAATGAAGGAGAAGTTAAGTGAAAGATTGCGGAACCAGGCAAAAATGCCAATGGGAACGAGGTGAACGGCTCACTGCATGTGAGGTCCACAGCAAAAGTGCCAGTGGGTATCTCCTACAATTGTCTGTGCCAAAACTGATGTCAATCATCCTCAGGTCAGAGGTCGAGTCACCTAAGCCCCGCCCCTTACCTGTGGCGACTCCTTCCTGGGTTCCTTCTGATTGGCTCCCCCGTGATGCTCCTCTCCCTCTGTCCTCTCCATCACGCCGTGCCCTGACAGTACATCCCCGTTGAGCATCCTGTCAGTGCCGGTGTCTGTCTCCTCCGTCCCGTCGACGGGCGACGTCTTTCCGGCAGCCCTGTCCATCTGGATCAGTGTCCCGTTGACCGGCTGCCTCTCTCCATCTCGCCCGAGGCTCTGGGCAACCGGAGCACCCTGCCGGGACTCCAGTGCTCTCTGCGAGGTCCTGTGGGCCGCGTTGCTTCGGGGAGCCCTGCTCTTCAGCGGGGAGGCATCCTTCAGCTCGGTGTGGCTGCGGGGCAGACAGAAAGACCCGATGGTGATGCGGCGGTACTGAAGGGGCCCCGAGATCGCTTACATCATAGAGGAATGCAGCGACGCACTGGCTCAGGCTGATTTCCTGTGCTCTGTGAGCGGGTCTGTGTTTGAGGAGGAAGTGTGTGTGTGTCTGTGCGTGTGCGTGCGTGTGTCTATGTCTGTGTGTGTCTGTGTGCGTTGTTGTAATATTTCACTGAGGGATCAAATTTCCCCACAGTGCAATAAAAAAGGAACTTTTTACCTTGGGGCAATGTGTTTTCAACCCCCACAAAGACAACCTCAGTTTTATACAAATAGCATTAGGGTTATGCTCATAGAAATGAATGGAGAGTCCCCACAAAGATATGAATACGCATGTGTCTGTACTTAATGAATATGGAAAGGAGGGTGGCAGCTGATGGAGCAGATAAACACTAGAGGGTGTCTGTGACACAGGAACAAGAAAAAAACTACCTACACGGCCCCCCGCTGTGGGGGCTGAACGGAATCTTTTTTTTTTTTCCCCGGAAGGCGAAGTACGCTGCCCTTTAAGACACTAATTCTGCACAAACAGGAAAGGCAAGTTACACACGCGCTACGATCTCATGACACAGTGCCCCATCCGCAGTGCGCCTCTGCTCACTACTCGCACGTCACACGAAGGACATCAGACAGGTCACACTCAGACTCGTCTCGGTGCTACGGTTCTCATGCGTTTGAGGAGTTTGAGGAAATCTGTTTAAAAAGTTAATAAAAGCTTGTTTGCAGGATGTAGATCTACAGGAAGTGGGAGGGGGACAGTTACCAAAAATTCATTCAGACATATTTGTTGCATACATCAGGAGAGCCATGACCCTCACCTAGAGGAAACAACCAGAGTGCTACATGTTTCGTACATTCAGAAGCAGAACCTCATGTAAAATCCACCTGTCCAGCGTTTTACAGGACAGAATTTGTCCTGTAAATGTCCAGAAATATGAGACAAGAGACAGAAGTCTCTAGGCTCCTAAGAATTCCCTTTGATTTTTACCATGGTTCCAGATGAATCTATATGCAGCATGACTTCAGTGGTTCGTTATTCTGGGATTTACAAACGCTGACAAACTTATGGTGGCTCTTGTCTTACCATCCACGGTGACTGACGCTCTCTGCACATCAGCTCCGATCCTCTCCTGTCCCACAATGCCGAGCGGAATTACAGCCCGTCAATGTGTTGGATGTGAAGAGACCTGTGATTATCACCACCACGAATAATCAAGCTCTTCATTTCTAATGACCGGTTTCCGATTGCTGCGCTGAAAGAGCAGATGATCCCATGCTAACCGAGAGCGGCGGTATTTGTGGCTTTAAAAGGACGTGATTGTTTCGCTTTACTCCCGAACCGGGGCTCAGGTCTCTCAGTGGCGGCTCTGCCTCCCAGGCCTGATAGCTGGCCGAGACCCGTACCTGTTCTCTTCGAATTGGCTGATGAGGTTCGACACCTTTGAGGACTTCTCCCGGACCCTGCCTGCAGCCGTCCGTTCCACCCCATCCTCCATCCTGGGTCTGAAGAAGTTCACCTGGGCCAGGGGTGAGCGTGACTCTGTCGCGGGGCTCTGGAGGTGTGGCGGCTTAGGAGGCACTGTGGTGGTGGGGGGGCATTCAGGCAGATGATCCAAGCCATCTGTAGTGACAACTACACCACACTGACCAAATGCCAACACACACTTCAACAACATTACAGTATCATAGACCCACAGGGTCAGGTTCCTGCTCTACTTGTCTATTTTCCACTAACTCAGGGATCTGGTATGGGGGCTTTAATTACCCCCCCGCCAAAACTGATCATGGTATCTTCACTGTGATGTTGTTAAGCATCTCGACTTGCAAGCGAAACACCCCAGATGGGCACTAGAACAACAATGAAACCCTGCAGTGGTTTAAGACTGTAGACTGTTACAATTCCTTCAATCAGAAGTGATTGGGTGGGAAGAAAGAGGTGAGGGCGATCATCACACAGTACATGACCCAATTCTGCTTTGTGGGTTCCTCTTAGTCAAAATCAGGTGGGCATCTCAGAGCAAAACCACGAAGTGAGGCATCTGAACCTTCATTTCACAAACAGCTACTGTAAACTGTACTCAGATTGCGGCATGTAACTGTATGGGCTGACCAGCAGGTGGCAGCAGAGGCTAAGTGCTACTGAGGTCCCAGAGTGACGTCACTGGGCATACAGTCACATACCTGGTGGCTTGTGAGGCAGACACGGCCGAAATACTGAGCTTTTCCCATTTACACTGCGGTGACTCTTATTGGTCCCAGGCGTCTGGAGAGCCGTCCCGCCCGGGGAGGCGTTGCCATAACTGCTGCCGTGAGCTGCAACAAACCAAGCCGGTCATGGATACGGAGATTTCACCGCATACAAGTGAAGTGAGTAAACACACAGCCACACGCCTCTGGTCTGGCTCACAGCTTTATATCAATGGCATCATCTGCGAGCCTCGCCAAGGCTAATGTCAAATTAGACTTCAGGGGCAGCTGGCGTTGATCGCCGCTTTGTTTTATTCTGTGTTTCTCAACCCTGTCTTTGAGGAACCCCAGACAGTCCACATTTTACTCCCTACCGGCTCCCAGCCAATCAAGAACACCAAGTACCTGGAAACAGATGTGCTGACAGCTGGGAGGGAACAAAAATGTGGACTGTCAATGGCTACAGGGGACAGGATTGAGAAACACTGCTATAATTTATATAGTTTAGCACCAAAATCCATCAGCATTACTGTACTGGCGCCAAAGAAACAGGCCACAACGCAGAAACCTGCTTGCAGCGGTATATGACAAAATCCTCTAGGTAGTTTACAGTGCCCACCCCCTCCCCCCCCCCCCCCCCCCCCAAAGCGAAAAAAAGACCCTTAGATCTCCAGCTAACTTGTGGGCGGCATCCCAGGCAGTTTGGAAATTCTGAGATCCTCCGACCGGCACGAAAGCGCACCTGAGGAAGCCAGCTCGGATTCGGAAAAGCGGTAACCATGGCAACAGCCTTTCATCTCCCTAAGCGCCAAGCAAGCGGTGGTGTGATAGCGGAGCGGGAGTCTGGTTAGAGGCGTGTCATTAGCGTGTCTTGTGTCATTAACATTAATCTCGGATTTTCAGTACTGGAATTCCATTTTTACTGGAGACTTGGAGATCACAATTACCTAACGGAGCTGTAAATTAAAGCCGTAATCTAGAAATCACACACAAAAAATAAAATAAATAAAAAATGCAGCCAACATAAATATCTTATTTCTTAACATGTCCCAGCACGTCAACCTCAAAGCATTTCGGGTGCTCCCGGCATGGACGAAATACATGGATAGCATATCATGCTAATAATGAACGCATACAAAAAACAAACAGAATTAGTAACAAGACTACGGAAGTGGGTCTCCTTCAACGTCCTCCAAGCCTCATATATTACTACAGATATCCCTCCAACCCTGCCCTCTGCCCACTTTCATGTTTGCACGAAGGATCTCCATAGACGACACCACTACTTTCCTACTGTAGTGAAGTTCTGCTTCATTAAACTGGTCAAGAATTAAAAGGCTGGCCTTGGATATCCCTGTGATGGCCTTAGCCAACATCAAAACGTAGATCCTGATGCAACGAACACTCACACCTGTCGCTATTCCATTTATGCTTTGCAGGGTTTGCATCGTATCAGGACAAACAGTGGTGGAGTGTGTGTAGGTGTGTTTGACAGTGTTCAGTGCTGTTGCGCCAGTGCTCACATGAGTACCTTAGCCAAACCACGAGCAGGTGGACCTACTTGACGACTGACACGTAAAGTATTAAAGTTTCCCTGACTGACACAGGCCGAAGCAGGCTATTAAGACACAGAAGACAGCAACAGAGATGCTGTCTGTCAGGTAACAGTCAAACGATCCACTTTGACCCGGATCTAAATCAGCTGAGCTCACATCAGCCCCGTCCGGGGCAGTAAAAAGACAAGTGTGGGCAAAGGAGCGAGAAAGAAAACCTGAACACAGCCAAACCTCGGAGTGACGCTACTCAACGAACGCTTCCAGAAACACCCAGAAACCAGGATCGTAGCTTCACCACGAAGCAGGAGAGCAGGATTGCTGAGGCCCCAGGGGGAGATCCCCGGTGGCCCGTAGCCGTGGAAGCGTGGCCTTTGGTGACTATCGAGCGTCCCGTACGTTCCCAGAGCCCTCGGTGAGAGTTCCGCGCAAGCCCCGTTTTGGGAAATACTCCCTCTGAATGTTTACGTGTGTGCGTCCACACACACCCCAGGTGTGTGCGTGTGTGCATAAACATCACATGCACGGGAACGCAGAGCAATAACACGAGGAAGGAGGGAGGCCGTGGTGAAAGGGAGGCTACTTAGCACACCACAAACATGAATGCAGATGCTGTTTGTGCACCTAGACCTGCCTGATAGACACAAACACAGCCCAGAAAAACAGAAAGTCAAGCTCACAGTGAAGACCTACTCTCCAACGCCTCCTAGTAGCATTTTTGGTTCACTCCTGCTACACCGCACAGTTCACTCCGAGTTATCCAAAGCAGCAGCCCAAATTAGATGGGAATATGAACCGATTCCTAAGGGAATGACGTTGAATTCTATCCAGGGACCTGTTACAAAATAGAAGCATGACACGGGACGTTATGTAAGCGTACAGCAGACAGGAAGACACAGCAAAACACGAAAGGACCAGCCCACAAGAACAAAAGACACAGTAGTGAAGTGTTTACTGGATTCCAGACACCGGTCACCCTAACTGCATTTGTGCCATTTCCATAAAACTGGGCTGCTCAGATAATCGCTCGGAAGCTTCCCCATCAGCCCCGAGCTGCAGAGGCGCAGAATGAGAAGGAGGAAGCTCGATGCTAGCAGCATTAGTCCCCTGCGCTGAGAGCCCAACCTGCCACCCAGCTCGAGCCTCACGCCACAGAACGCTCTGATCCCCCAGAGAGAAACGAGACGAAAAAGTAGAGAAAAGGGCGAAGTTGCATGACCTTGACAAGCGTGCCTTTGTCAAGAGTGAAAACGTGATACAGAAAACCGGAGGGAGAGAGCATTAAGCTTCAAGGCGAAACGGCCGACTGCGTGGTGTGAGGAGATTCACCTTGCATCACGAGTCTTTTCCTGCAGACTCCGAGTCCCTCACTCAACAGAGACGCCGCCGCGGGGCCGGCATGGCGGGAAGATACACGCAGAGACACGTCTCTCTGGGACATGAATGGGGGGGAGGGGGGTGAACGAGTGACAAAGGATGAGCTCTCGTCATAAAGGCACCCACCGAGGTGCTTTCGGAAACCTCACTCTGCACAGCTGCCCGTCTGTGACGAAATCACCCACAAAAAAAAACATTCTGTATATTAACAGCTGTCAGGAGGCCCCTCCCCCGTCCTCTTTGACCGGGCTGCAGAAATGCACGCGTTTGGCAGTTCATGTGCCTGGAGCATTTCTCAGAATACCGCGTCTGTCACTTCAGAGCACAGCTGCAGAACCTGTCCAACCTGCCGGGACCCATAGCTGCATGGCGGCTTGTGCAATCTGAAGAAAAAGTGATGATCACTCTTCTAAATAAATGTAAACTCCTGAATGCGATGAGGACCAGCATGCTGCACAGAGGGGGAGTTCCAGTCACTTCCTGCCACTCAGGCCCTGCCTCGGCGACCATGTCTGGCGCTGATGCTCACCACGGCAGAGAGCAGTGCTCCCCTGAGACGTCCAGCGCACTGATCAAACTGCATTGAATAATTCCCCATGCAAAGAGGAGGCATGAACATTCTGGGGCGGAGCAAAGAGAGAGAGGGTGTGGCTTGGGGTGGGGGGGGGTACAGAACCTGTAAGGAGGTGTGGTCATTGTGATGGAGAGCAGAAATGTGGGTGTGGGAATTCCAGTGCAGAGCAAAGGGGGTGTGGTCATTCTGGTAGCAGGACAAAGGGGGTGTGGTTTTTCCAGTGCAAAGTGAAGGAGGGGGCGTGGCCATTTTGGCCGAAGGGGTCATGTATGAGACGGAACACGTCATCTCTCTACATTCACTTGTTTATATCATAAGCAGAGATGGAAAATTCAAGTCCAAAAAGTACAAATCCAGACCTAGGTTTTGTTTCAACCAACCAGGTGAGTCCTCTGTGACTGTGACTATACTAAACTGGTTGGTTGAAGCAAAACCTTTGCCTGGATTTGTACTTTCTGGACTTCAACTTAACGTCTGCAGTCATAAGTTTTTTGAAATCCTCACTCTAACACCTAGACCCTTTCACCTGAACCAGACCGCAGTTACAGCCCCACTGTCCCCCAACTCCCATTTTAGGGTCCGTTTTCCCTGCATGCTGATTCTGAAGACGCCTGTTTTCTTATGATCATACTGATCCCTAGGTCACCATCCTGCCTGGGCCAAGTAGCAGATGCTGTGACTGATTGCTTTTGATAAACGGCGGGAAAGGAGCGCCTGTCTGCTGGCCAGCAGGCTTTGACACGCTCCGCTGAGCGGTCTGGGTCCACGGTCCACGCGTCCCTCAAGTCATTAGTCCGTTAGATCAGAGAGCAGGACGGGGGGGGGGCAGGTGCTTACTGGTTAACTGCTCTTCAGCTTGAAGGAAGATACCAGAACAACCTCATGGCTGAACACCGCTGGGGGCCAATACCATGACATTATGGGACCCCCCCCCACTGCTAAGATGCACTCCGTCAGTCTGCTCATCTTCCAGTAATAATTGAAAAATTGCAGGTTTGAATCCCCGTCCAGAAAGGCACCACTGAGGTACCCTGAGCAAGGTACCGCCCCCAAGGTACTGCCCCCAAGCACTGTTCCCTGGGCGCTGAATTAGCCGCCCCCTGCTATGTCACGACGTCACACATGGGTTAGATGCAGGGGACACATTTCGTTGTTGTGCACTGTGTGCTGTAGTATGTCAACAATGACCATTAATCGCTAAATTCTAATTCTAACCTGCTCGTATAAGCATTAACCAACAACACACAGGTACGTGCGTAGCCCTGAACAGGCCACTAACCACTTCCTATCTCTCAGTTCTTCTCCTTTGGAAATGACTTTCGACCCCCATCACACACACACACGCCTGCACACGTGCGACTCCAAATGCGAGACAGACGGTCAAACTCCTCGCCATCCCGCCGAGGCCCGCAAGGAAGGTCGCAGGTCACGTCCGTTTGGAGACTCTTAAAAAACCAGCAGGTGCCCTGATTTGAGAGCCAGTCTAGAAGGACCTAGTATGACCATCCTACCTTTGGTGCTGGTGATCTTAACGCCCACACAGGCCCCCTCCTCCGGCGTCTTCAATGGCCGCCAGGCTGTCTTGTTTTTCACCTCTGTGGAGGAAGAGAGGAAAAAAAACCTTTTACCTCGGACAGCGAGAATGGCTCTGGACATGACAGAGGTCCTGGCCCCGTTCGTTGTTCCTCAAATTTGTTCAAAATTAAATGGGTTGATTTACAGCCCCCATTATAATTTACAGAAGTGTGAAGTCGCTCTGCAGTGCACAGGATGGAGGTCAGAGAGGTGTTCAACACCCCCCCCCCCCCCCCCAGCCGCTTAGCCCCCACCAAAAAAGCTGGTGTGATATTAATGAGGGTGTCTGCTAGGGTGCAAACAGGTGTGGGCTTAGGCTTAACGTTAGAGTTAGACTTGGGGTTAGGGATAGGCTTAAGGTTAGGGTTAATAATGCCGCTGTCAAACTGCAGGTTATAATTTTATACACATATGAAGTTGTCCTGTGTGTTTGTGTACAGAGCTTGTAGACCCCAGGAACTGGGACAGCCTTATGGTTTAATGGTATCCTCTCCGTAGTGTGTCGGAGGTTGTAAAAGGGGAATTTTGCAATGTGCAGTTTTGACTGAAAGCAATGAAAACATTAACAGCAGAGAACTGTTCAGCAGTTTGACCTTAAGAGGTCAACTGAGGTGCTGCATTGTAATAAGCATATATTCAAAAAAGCTGCTTTAGAAAATTTTCCCAAAGAGAAGGAAAAGAAAATGTTTGGGGAAAACAGCATCCGTTCAAGGAGCGGAGGAGGGCTGAGGGGGGGGTGCGGTCCTCCCGGTCTCAGCACTCTCAACCCAACAGAGCTTCAGCTACCCCTGTGGATGCCCTGCCCCACGGGGCTGCTAGAGCACACAGTCTGCCCACCATAAAAGTCTCGAAGCAAACAGAGACTATAATACATGAAGACCTGCACCCCCCCCCACACACACACTTTCCCACGAGGCATGCATATGAAATAGCTTGTTTTGTCGAGGAGGAACATGAAATACAGGGGTGGGAGGGGGGCAGTGTTCAATCAACAGGACTGTGACATTTGTGGTTGACAGGACTGGTGTTTGGCCAGCCATGTGGCAATGCAGATGCACTTATGGTTACCTTCGACAACCCGAGATAACGCCCCGCCCCCCCCCCAGCATCGCAAACGGACCATGCCTGGGGCAGGAACATTCCGGAAAATAAACCAGAAGATTCACCGATCTCAGTACCAAACCTCTCAGCTCAAGTCAGAAAATATAGTTTTATACCAGGATAGCTCTGGAGAGCAAAAAGGTATTAAATGAAATCTGGGCACCCGGTGAAGACTGGGAGGGGGGCACTTGTCACTAAACCTGCAACGCAGGTAACAAATCCAAACCACGGGTCCGTGGAACACGCATTCACACCCACAGGCAGACAGCATCCCAAAGCCCCCCGTCAGAGTCAGAGACACCAGGGACGACCACCAGCCTTGTATTTTCAATAACCATCTATAAATCCATATAGAGTGTTTGACCCCCCAGGAAGAAATAAAAGCAAATCCTCGCATTCACAGATACTTAGAGACAGACACAGCAAACAGGTAATTCTTCAGTTATATTCGCAAAGAGAGCGAGGTCATCTTGTAACCTTGACAAAGCGTTAATAAATAAGAGCGTCCTTTCACCTCAGGATGAAAAACAAAAAGCCTTGAGACAGAAGCAGCATTCTTAAACGGAGGGGAAAAAGTCTGTTTTTTTCCCAGCAACGTCCAAATATTTCCTGAAACCTGATGACAGTCGACATTGTAAGTGGCACCTGAGCTGGACTCGTGTCAGAAAGAACAGACACACAGAGGCACAGCTGCTGGTGAACCCCGCGGGAAACCGGCGGCCGGGGGAGGCCAACCCGACCGGGCTGGCAGACAAACCTACCGGGATGTACGACCTTCCACAGCGGCCTGATTCTGCCATGACTGTCCACGTACGAACGGGCCGCCATCGCTGTTTGGTCGGGACTGGAACAGGAGAGGCAGCCGCGATTAAGAGCCGGTGAGGTTCCTTCTCCAGCCTGCGATGACGGTGAGCCTGTTCACACAGCGGGAAAGACCGGTTCCCGAAGATGCCTGCGAATCAGGCCACTAACAGCACCCGGCAAGGAGACTCGAGTAACCAGCAGCTGTCTAACCCAAGGGTACACAGTGCTTTAAAGGCGGTGCTTTGAAAGGACACAGCTCACTGCCACCACCGGGGGTTTGTAAATACAGATTAATGTGTCACCAGAGTGTGCGTGTGTCTGTGTGTGTGTGGCCAGGCGAGGGGCGGGTCTGTGGCGATGCACTGTAACCACAAACTTCCACACACAGGTGCGTGTGCGTGTGTGAGAGAGAGTCACCTTTACATGTGACATACCTGACATACTACACATATTTAACCATAATTTAAACAGTTTCACATAAACTAATATGGCCTGACAATGCAGCATACCGTGAATGTGATTTAAGGTTGTCATGGTGACTCAAGGGGTAATGGGGAAGCCTGATTCTCGACCCCTCCCCTCCATGTGTGTGTGTGTGTGTGTGTGTGTGTGTGTGTGTGTGTGGGGGGGGGGGCGTTTGGACAGGCCCAATATTAGAGCTACATCGTGGAAAAATAATAAATATTTTTATCCATCTTGGGTGACTTTGACAACCTCGTTAAAGCGAATCAGCGTGAACCAGGGCAGGATGCGGGCCTCACGAAAAGCGTATTTGTGTTTTGCCTTCCAGCTGTGACCGACCCAGCTCCTCTGTTTGTGCAGAGAGAACATGCTCTCCCATTAACGAGGGATCTCTGCAGCCTATCATGTGGCCCCCTGGTGGAGGTTCATGGGGAAGCACAACTTGAACACGTCTCAACCCGAACTCTCCACAGCTTACACAGTTTCCTGGTTGGGGGGGGTTTCCTAGCACCAGGGACGATTTGCGAGCAATAGATCAATGAACAGAAAGGGTTTTCCATCCCACAGGATGGAGCTTGTCCTGCTGCCTGTCCCCCCCAGCCCCCCCTTCCATGACAACTTTGAGGGTTACCACAGTGCGGTCCCACTGGAGAATGAAGGCGTTCGCGGGTCCCGTAAAGGTCCGCCAACGACACGAGAGCGAACCCGACAGTACGCAGGAAATAGGGAGTTCATTCAGTGAGCCCTCAATGGGCCCTTGTGCCCCCCCCACCCACCTCCAACACCCAACAATCCATTGCTCAGAGAGGCAATGTGGCTGCACAGTGACTCTGTGGCCCCCTCCTTCTAGGCTTTAGGGCAAGCTGAGGCATGATGGGTAAATCTAAGGAAGGATGTCAACAATGCCACTTTAGGGGGGAGGGGGGCGTGGGGAGCAGGAGAGAGAGGAAGGCCTTTTCTGGAAATCCATTTTATCAACAGCGAGTCAACAAGAGAAGCCAGTTTATTTTTCTATGAAAGGAGGAAGAAAGCAAAGCCAACGAAGACTAAAATAGGCGGAAAGGAATTTCCTTAGAGAGGCAGATCTAAATTCACGCAAAAAGCCGAGGCAGCAAGATCAGTCATAAATCTGGAATGGCAGCAATGCCAACAGCGCAGTGGAGCAAAGCGCGACCCCGGGAAACCGGAAAGGTAGGGGTACTGTAGGCGCGAGCCGGCACGCAGCCCTCAGACGAAAGGCGAGAAGAAAACAGCAGCTGCTGTTGGGTGACACGACAGCCGCAGCCGACAGACGTCTTCGTGACAATGAGGCGACGGCATTCCCGACAGCATTCTGGATTGCGAATAGTGTCCGGAATGATACACACACTGCGGTGCCGTCCGTGAGTCACGCTCACTGCACCCCACACAGGTTTCCCAGTGATGTCACATCCATCCCTAACCGTAGTGGTTCCGAGAGCACCCAGAATCAAAACGAACCAGCTGGAATAACTGAGCTTACAGCAACTGCACATAGGGGAAGATGGTGTTGGGGACCAGGTGCTCCAGCACCATCTGGTGGGAGCAGAGTGGGCGGGCTGGGCCGAGCAGGTCAGCCATGAGCATCCGGCTGAGGGCAGCGAGCTCAGCTCTCACAGTGTTTACACCTGCGGATCCCGCTCCTCAACGGACAGATATAGTCAATATGCACGTCCCGGTCCACCCAAATCAAATCCGGCCCGTCGGTCAGCTGATCCATAAAAGTGTCACGTCTGACTGGACCGGGGAGAGCAGAGGGAATGCATAGTTAAGGCAGAAGGAGACAAAATGCCTATAAAAATGGCTAGTCACATAAATGGGTGTTAACCGCCATGAGTGTTTTCCATTCGGTGATGAAGAACCGGAGAACATGACCCCCTCCCCCAACCTGCTTTCATTTCTGCCTCCGCACTTCCCTAACTGCGCCGGGCGCGAGCCAGTCCAGGTACCGCAGCCTTGCATTCTGAACACGGCGCATGCGGCGCCGGAATGACGTGCCGACTGTACGGACCGCAGCAGGACTGAAGGGGCGCACAGAGAAGTTCCCAAAAACAGCTGCTGACGGACACAATTAGTCAGCCCGTACACCGCAGCGCGTGCGAGGAGCAGGCAGGCTCACGCACACACACACACACACACACACACACACACACACACACACAGACCTGTAATCATACCTTTGTGGGGACAGCTCATTCATTTCTATGGGAAAATGCTAATGCTAACTATGACAACCGTAACCCCCACCCAGCCTTAAATTTTTTGGAAGATTGAGTTTTCCCTTATGGGGACCAGAAAACTGGCCCCTTTAAGGTCAAAAAACAGGTCTTCATCTCGTTGTAGAAACATTTGGTCACAAGGTAAGGTACACACACACACACACACACACACACACCCACAAGACCAAAATAACAACACTGCAGCGTTTCACCGAAAAACGTTCACTGGGCCCCCCCGCCCCAGGTGACAGACACGTCCACCTGGGGAGGTGCTATGTCCCGCTATGCAGTGGGTGGGGGGCGCCTGGGTAAGTGCTCTTTCCATTGTTAATTAGCAACTCAGATGCTCACGCACACCCCCTGAGCTACAGAGCGGCCCGCTGCTGGCTGCTCTCTATCAACACACACACACACTTTCATCTCTCACCAGTAGCACTCTGCAGTCCGTCACCAGGAAGCAGGTGACAGTCACCTCCCCCCCGTCTCTGTGTCCCCACTGACTGACCTGGCGTGAGCCGGTCCCTTATCCACGTCTAGCGCCTCCGTTGGCCACGACGGGACACCGCCGGCTCTCCGCCGCAGACATGGGTGAGTGGGTTAGCAGACAGGACACACGCTCTCCTCCCTCTGGCGTGGAGATGTGGACACGGACGTCGTCTCTGCCTCAGGATCCCAGACGATGGCCAGCTCGATTACCGCTCACTTGCTCGCGCCGCGAGTCTGCCTGCTCTTCCCTGCCCCCCCCCAGCCGATCCGTACGTATAATCGCATTCCAGCAGGGCCGAGTCTTACGGGCACGGTTAGCCGGGTCCTCCGCGTCTCTGCCCCACTCTGTGTGTGTGTGTGGGTCTCTCTCTCTTTCTCTCTCTCTCTCTCTCTCTCTCTCCTCTTCTGCAGGGAGGGGGGTGATCAGCAGCACAGTCAGGGGATGGAGATGATGGGGATGGGAGGGGGGTGTTGCTCTTATCAGCCGTTACCGCTGCCGCTAGCCACAGTAGCACGATGCTGAGCATGATACACTAGACGGGGGGAGGGAGAGAGAGAGAGAGAGAGAGAGGGAAATGGGAGGAGAGAGAGAGGGGGATGGGGAAAGCAGGGGCGGGGCACAGTTAGAGAGCCCCCACACACTCCTGCCCCAACACACACACACAGCATCCTGTCTGTCCCAGAATACTGACCCGAGGGGGCGGGGGGAGGGCATTTAGGGGTCACTCGAGCAGGCGAGGAGTTCAGCGGAAAAAAAACGGAGAGGACAAAAGGGGACGAGGAGAAAGCGAAAGTACCCCATTCAGATGGAGATGAGGCTGGGGGCGGTGGGAGGGGGCCGGGCTGTAGGGGGCCCCTTAGGGGGCCCCATAGGGGCCCTGCAGGCACATTTTGCTACCGTCTGATAAGCGAGGATTCCCATCTGTTATCTGTCACATGACAAACGTTACATCCCATCAACAGTGAGATTCACATGTAAAACCCCAGAATGGTGTATCAGAAGCTCTCCAGTGCAGAAACTAAAATGCAAATCATTCACAATCTGAATGTCCGTGATTTTTAAATACTCTGTGCGACTCGCTAACTTTCCATTGTTGCCCTCCTAACTGAGAACAAACTGGGATTTATTCAAAATCCACAGCTGTAAGAGTTACACTGAACTGAATTCACCCCCCACCTCCCATAAGGAAGGAAGAGGGGAAGGGAGAAACTTCCGGAAGCATGATGGAACCTCCCATCATGTCCCCCATGCACAGTCAGCCTCCCGCCGAGTGCCACTTGTAGGCCTCGAACCGTTCCGGGACGCACCGCTGAACAGCTGCTCCTCCCGCTGTCATATTCCCATGACGGACCGTGATGATCAATGACATCGTTGGCCAGCAGCCAATCGGAGCCTGAGGCCAACTGAGGTCAACTGAGCACGACATCCTCTGTGTGACTGCTGCTCTCTGTCAGTATCATTTTGGAGGAGGATCACTATGGAAATGCCACCCCCCCCCCCCCATTGATCTCATGCCCTGCCCCCTGCCCCCTGCCCCCTGCTGGTTACTACACTGCCATAACCTCATGCAACAGTGAGCCACAAGATTTAAAGACCCACCACAATTCGTGACAGACCACTTTAGAGAGGAAATTTACCCAAGAACCTCTTTATCTCAGTCTGAACCCAAACATCACCTGAGACATGAGGGCCACAGCACAAAATTATGATATCAGAGAAACATTACGGTGTGTACGGCACACATACATGCACACGCACACATCCTGCATTGCACGCCTGAATGCGCAGTGACTGTATCCGGTCAGGATGACACACAAACCAATAATGCCGTTCGACCAGTAGCTGTAACTGTCGCGAGTTTCAACTGCCATGAGCTGTAATTTTGGCATGATCCTCAGGCCATATCCAGAGTTACGGAGCAGGCAGCGGAAGCATCCGGAAGGTGACACAAAATTGTATTCCCTGACTGAACTGGTTCAGTTACGAGCTGAATCTCTTTGCACGTTGAGGCTCGAGTGAACGTGAACGGTAAGGTCACCTGTGTCAGCATGAAAGGCATTTGGAGGGAGACAGCGTGCAAAGCGGAAGGATCCAGAAGGATGCCTTGCATGGACTGGCTCTCTGGCCAATCGCATTGTAGCCCCCCTCCAGTTAGTGGTAGCTGCCTCTGACTGTGAAGGGGCACCGAACTCAGCAGCGAACAGGCATACAAGACTCCACCCGATTCGTAACGTGGATGTGCTCCTGTTTCTGCGCAGGACTTTTCACCCCACCCTGTCTGAGGCCAGAAGATCGTTTAGCATGATCAGTGCGATGACATCATAACCGTCGTGAGATCCAATTACCGGCCGAATCTAGGTCACGCCTCCCACGAGTGCTGTTCAGGGAATCGTCAGCGCCTTCATTCATAACAATGAATGGTGGTGGGCGGGGGTTATTAATATTCTAATGGTGGGGGGAGAGAGTGTTGTTATTCTCGTCACTCGGTGACGAGGGTTCAGACCTCCCGGGTAGCGGGCAAGGGGGAACTAGAGGGGCTGGGGCTGGGGGGGGAAACAGTATAAGGAGAAAGGGAGAAAGTGGAGGGGTGGGCTTTGGGTGGGGTGGGCAGCCCTGCAGACCCAGAAGCACATTTTGTAGGTGGTGACGTGTAATGATCCAAGCTCTCTTGGGGGGTGGGGGAGTAATTGAGAAATGGGGGGGAGGGGTGCTCTCTTAACGTCACACAATGACATTCACACACAAACATCATACTCACACTCGTCTTACGCGCATACACACACTCTCACACACACACTCACACACGCACACAGTACTTCTGGATTCCTTTAATACACAGTGCATTTGCTGAGTTCCGGTTGTGTCTTCTTAAACCACTGAAATAATGTCCAATGCCACATTCCCCCCCCCCCCCCCCCACACGGTACCGAGGGCCGACACCCGCAGGCTGCTTCCTGCAGCAAACACCACTAGCATAGCTTAAGAGGCTTCCTGACCACTGGGGGGAGGACTGTCTCCATCGCTCTTTACTGTCAAGTTGATCTGCCTCACTTTCGGACACCGCACTCGGAAACACCAAAAATCAATAACCCCTCCCAGGACTGGTCCCAGGATCTGTTTGATCGTGCCCAGCAGAGCTTATAGTCTTCAGAAGCAATCAAATTAACTCTGTCATATACTGGATCACGTTCCCTCAAAGATAAACAAATCATCACTTCAGCTAAATAATCATTTAAAACACTAATAGAAATGATTTGACATTTGCTTTTATTTCAAAATAAAATTTTGTTTAAAAAAAATATTTATAGTTTCCGTTTGGTTTCAGTTTCTTGATTCTATTTTCACATCTTATTTTAGTTTAGTTTACATGTGAGTTGAATATTTTCTTATAGTTTTATTTTTCAATAACAATAATAATCCTGAACTGTATTCTACCAGCTCAGAGGTAGCCGCCTATGTAGTGTTAACTAACACAATGATATTTACACACCATCAAAATTTATTGAAAGTGAAACAAAACTTTGTCTATGTGGTTTAATGATCCTGACACCAATCCTTTGCTATGTCCCATATTTTCTTTGCCCTGGTTCGTGTTGTGCAGTTTGCCAGGAGACCTGCAATTACTGGCCTACTCTGAACACCTGCTAGAACGGGCTAACAGGCCAGGCCACTCCCTCACTCCCTCTCTCCCTCCCTCCCTCTCTCTCCCTCTCTCTCCCTCACTCCCTCTCTGCTCCTCCCCCTCCCTTCTCTCCCCCCCCTCTCGCTGTCTCTCTCTCTCATTCTGCAGCCGGTACTGATGCACAGATAAGAACATTATCTGGCTGATACCGACAGCCGATTATTCCGAAGACCGACACCGATACTGATTGCTCAGGAGCTTTGGACACTCCACCCAAATATATTTTAAAAAATGAAATTAATTACATTCCAAGAATATGAAAACATTTATTTTTTAATAAGACCAGCTCTGGCGTACACCATCAGTCCCAGGCCACTATACTTAACTGTATACATTTTATATAGCATTATATGGCAGTACTGCAGCCTTCTTTACTGGAACAGATTTGTTTCTCAGAACCTCGTCATACTTTTCACTGTCCTTCCTGAAGGTGAGCAAACATTCCTCGTGAAATTTTAACAGAGCAATGTTTGCCAAATGTATTTCCAACATCCTTTGCATCATTGCAACGTTAAAATGATTCCACGCGGCAGACATTTTTCTAACTGTTTAGTGAAAGGAATTATCAGTGGTAAATATCGACTCATAGATTGTTGTTGAATGGGCCGATATCGACAGCTGGCCAATACAATCAGTGCATCTCTCCCACATACCCTTTCCCCCTAAACTCTAACTTAAATAAATAAATAAATATCTTTCTTCATTGATTTGTTTGTGGCTTGACTCCTTTATGTTACCTCCTGAGAGCCAATGGCATGAATGCTTCAGAAGTATAATGTAGGTGCAGTGCCTTTTTTCATACTGAGGGCACTACTGCCCTCTGTTGGCAGTTTCGGGTTAATGTCCGCAATTAGTCTTAACTATAAACTGATGGACAGACCTTTCTGGAAGCCTGCCCTATAAGCTGACATAATAATAAATGATGAAAGACAGCATCACTATAAACATTTGTAATAACATCACGGGCGTGTAATACATACATTTATACCATTACCCAAAGGAGGCTTGTCCTTTTACTCACTGGCCACACGGGGGCCTGTCCAGCTGTTGAGGCACATTGCAGCCAACACAAGTAGGACGGGGGGGGGGTTGCTGGAGACCACCAGGCCATAAGGCCGGCCCAGAGTAGGATAAAGTCAACCCACTGGAACACTGGGAGGAATTCCGCTCAGAAATGTCAACAGGCAACAGAACAAAGGATGTTATTGGGGGGGGGGGGGGGCGTCTAGGGTGAATACAAAAAGATGAAAATAAAGCCAGAGGAAATCGCCGCTGATGCTAATTCTGTCCATACAGACTCATTGTTCATTTATCTCTCACACAATGGCTGAGGGAACGCCAGACCGATTTATCAGAAAATAAAGGAGGTTCCTAAAAAAAACTCTCAAATCCACAGCGGCCCGGAGAGCATAAAGCTTCAGTCCGCCAAGCGCGACCGGAGTTCCGAATCACCTCTGATCTGTGGCTGATGTCACGCTGAGGTATAGGAGGTGACCACGGATGCAGTCAGAAACATCTCTGCGTCTCATTCGCTTCATTTCTGTCAATCAAATGATGCCCACCAATTAAAACACTGACCATCTTAATGAAAGTGGGTGTGGTTAGGGAAACTTGCTTTCCTTCAGTTTGCTGTTAATAAACTCTGGATAGAGATGGAGGCCTGATATTCTGTACCCACAGCACAGCCCTCCAGCTACCTCACGAACATAGACACAGGCACAGATACACCGAAGCAGATTAGATTTCCCGGAACACTCATCCAATTTCTGGGATTCCAAAAATTCCGAGAGAAAATTTAATGTTCTGGAACAATCTCTTCCCATAAAAGACTAGTGGAATTTTATGGGGTTGCTGCTAAAGTAGGACCAGGAGACGTGAGGTGGTTGAGATACTTCACTAGGCAGGACGGATTCTCTGATGGGGGGATCCCAAGGCCACCCCAAATCACAGGTAGGGGGGGAGACATAGAGAGAGGAGCAGTGCCAGGCAAAGATATATATATACACAGGACTACACCGAATTAGACACATCACAAAAACAATCTGCTACCTAATGCTGCTCGGATGGTGTTATATTAATGACAGAAAACACTTCAGATTACGGTGGGAACATCAGCAGTCCACTATGTTAAGTTACTTTTGGCTCTTTATTGTGCTGTTTGTCCCATTTCTGGAGGCTAACGCTAACGCTAATGCGCTCCCCTCCCACATCACTATCCACAAGATGCACTCATCCCTTAACGATTAGGCTTCCAACACCAATTCTCCTCACCAGGACTTTAATAATCGCAGTTTAACAAGACAAAACCACTATAATCCTGCTCATCTCTCACATGTCCATCTCTCTGTCTTCCAGAGCTGAAACAGGAGGACCCCACCCACGAATCCCAAGAGAACTCCACCTAGATTTTCCTACCCCCCCCCATAGTCCACCTGTGAATGCTGCAACACTAGAGTCATTTGCTATACGAGCCTAAAGATCTGCAGGCCAGGCACTGCGGTCTCCAAAGCCAAGAGAACAGCCCAGAAGTGCAGCAGTACCTTCTGGCCTCCTGAAGCAGTACCTCCGGCACCGGTTCCTTCTCATGCCGGGGTCAGTTTCCCTCCTGCTCGCCACGTGGGTGCTCCCCAAAGCCTTCTCCTGAACAGTCAGTGGCTGACATTGCCGACCAGAGGGCCCCTTCCCAGATAAGAGTCTCCACCCGCTTTGGGGCACGTCCAGTGGGCCGCTGGACCATACAGCTGCTTGCCGGGCAGCTCAGCAGGGAAGGAAAAGGCTGCCGGCAGCCTGTAGGCTATGCTCAGGACGTGACTAATTGCGCTAACAATGGAGCCTTGGAAGTCCTTCACAATGGCCACTATATCCATATTATTTATGCAGACCTTTCTGTATCGGAAATGAAGACCAGCAAAGTCGCCCCATTCACATAGGGGGGGGGGGGGGGCTTTTATTTGTTAAACCCCAAATACAAAAATATCGACTGGTTGGCAGGAGGGGGGGCACACAGTTTGGAAGTCAGAGAACGGGAAGAAATGAGGATGGCGTGAAATCGTGTGGGAGAAGCTGCCTCTTGAGAGCTTCCGCTGTTGGGGGGGCTGCCTCACAAGGGGGGCAGCCAGGTTCCTGAAGGACCAACTCCCTGGAGCATAATCAAAACTTCCCATCAAGGTGCATCATGGAGCCATATGCTGCCTGGGACACACTCCAGCCTCCGAGAGAGCCTGACCATGATAAGCAGTTAGAGGATGCATGGATGGGGGAGGGAAAGATGAATGGAGAGATAGTTAAGGCTACAACATGAATTAACACGTAATCCCCAGATCGGAGGCCATTCGGCGTTTGATTGGCACAAGTTTTCTTTAACTGATTTCCTGCCTTTGAGCGTCATTACAGTAGTAATGTGTCATATAATTGTTCAGTCATGTAAACGCAGTGCTGCTGTCTCGCACCCCCAAGGCTCTGATTTTAGTGCCACCCCTGCTCTCTTGGGTGGAGTTTAGGGCTGGAAATTAAGCTCAGCCAATCACCCGGGGTGAATGCTTTAGGCAAAGGGCGAGAACAAAGAGCCGAATACCAGCCTGTTGGCTAGTAAAAAAAAATGCACGTTGGGCGACATTTTTTACTGAAGGATCCCAGCTGGCTGGTAGCAAAAAATGAAAACTGAAAATAACTAATCATACGCATCACAAAAAGCAAGTCATGACTTTGGAAAACGCAGGTAGTCGACAAGGTCAAGGTTCCTTATCAGCATCTCACCCAGAATAACAAATAATGGGGCTTTATGTGGTTGAGCAATTGAAGGTCTGACGTGGACCTGGGGGGGGGGGGGGGGGGGGGGCTGCAGACTTCCTGTAACTCCTTCCTTAGGGTGACAAGGAGAGACTTTAAAACATATACCTTTGCCGGACACATGACGGCACTGTGGTCCCATTACAGTGGAAGGCACAGTACGGGGGGGGGGGGGGCGTCCAGAGCAATGGCAGCAATGGCCAGGCCCTCCCGTGTAACTCGCACCACCAAACAATCCCAGGAAGACCTGCTCCTTCCCGCAATGGAAAGTACCTCCACTGAGGTAGTCTGGGTTCAGGCATGTCTAAATGACGGAGCGGATTTCAGGAATGGAGTCCTCTCTTTCAGTGAACCAGGTTGACCATGATGAGAAATTTTTTTAAAAAATGTGGATAGTAAGGGCATTGAAAGCAACAGAACTGGAGCGGAATGCATCTCAGCAGGTTAGGGCACTATGCCTGTGATCAGACGGTCACTGGTTCAAATCCCTGGGTTAACGAAGCGTTTACACCATTGGGCCTTTAAGCAAGGGCCTCAACCCCGTTTGCTCCAGGGACTGTCTGACCCTACTCTCAAAAATGGACATCGCTTTGAAAAAAACATCTACTAAATAAATTAAATGCAAGAATCATCCTGAGGCGAGCAAACCTGCAGAGGCCGGATTCTGACAGATTCTGTAAACCAACAGGACAATAGACCCAGCTTTCTTTGGACTTTGCACTAAAAAAAATCAGCTAATAAAAAAATCATGATATTTTAATATTCAGTTCAATTTGTTTTGATACAGCCAAGCCCCAAAGCACGTTATATGTATATGTTGTGATAAATTACCGCATCATTTTTACAGAATAACAGGGGAAAAAAGAGAAAAAGGAAGACAAAGAAAGAAATAAGGAACGTCAGATGACGACGGAGGAGAGGAACCAGTGTTGTAGCCTGCTAAAGGGTTAAATCTACCATAAGCGTTAAACTGAAAATAAAACGAGTGTACTGAAAGTTAACAGTAATGCTCCCGGGGCAGAAAACGGTATGCAGTGTAGGGGCATGTCAGGAATGTAATGACGAAGCTCGCAGGCAAAACACCAAACCGCCCGAAACCACAGGAACAAGGTACAAAAAATCATAGTAATCATAGTAATCATAGTAATCACAGTAATCGTATTAATCAGAGGAATGGCTGAAACTGAAAAATCTTATTAGGGACACAATTTTAGCATCTGCTTCCATCGTAGGGTAAACATGTCAGAGAGAACGAATGCAGAATGGAAGCAAGAAATGGAAACAGGAAATGTGATTTTGACTGTCCATCCTATAAGCCTGTACACCGGCAATACCCACGAGCAGCACACTGCTGTGGTCCGAGTCGTGAAATGGCTGAGAGCACCAAGCGAGCATCAGAGAACCAGGTTACACAGCGTCCCTAAAACAATTGGGGATTGGGGCCTTGCTCAAGGGCCCCACAGTGACATCACTCTGCCGACCCAGGGATCTGAACCAGCAACCTTCCGGTCACAGATACAGTGTCCACAGAACCACATACTATCCAAACACCATACAATACCATGCTTTATAAATGGTGTTTGGTGAGATATAGTCTGTGGAAAGCACTAAGTACACGATTCAAAAACTCAGACTGAATATCGATGTATAATAATAATAATAATAGCGATTCGTAGGCTGCATATTCTGTCGGAGATTTACATGTTAACTCCAGGCTCCTATCTTGAAATGGGTCTCTCTCTCCAGAGGTTTCAGCTACCGCTGGATGAACGCCAAGTCACCAGGGAGGGAAAGCACTTACACGGGAACAGGAAGGCAGTTAAGATCGTTTACTGGACTTTTTCCTCAAACACAAAAGTCAGGGGGTACACGAAGTAAATACATTTTAATTTTTGGCGGGTGCGAGGAATACGTATACGCAGGGTGACGGCACTTCACACTAAGTCCGGTCAGGACTTGTCCAAATGCCTTCAGCCGAGTTTCCTTCCGATTCGTTCCCAGTGTAACAACGTACTGTCCTTGGCACTGACTGCATAAGGATGTGCACAATTACAGTAAATCCTCAGCCGAATTGCTCAGACGAAATATGGCTGCTATCGGCGAGAAAAGAAGCGTTCATATCTGCATTACTGCACTCCACACCGGACTTACCTGAGCATTCCCCGTCTTCTTCCTCTTCCTCCATACATATTTTTAAATTCTGGGATTTTTTTCTTATAGCAACTCGTCGGAAATCGCCCATGTCGTACGTAATCTTTCTCTTGTCTAGTCCGGCATCGAAAAACTTATTTCACTTCGATTTTTCAAATACTTTCAAAACTTTAATGCATGTATAGTTTTTCTAAACGGATTATTGTTGCGCCAACCAGAATCTTGTAAAATGTTAAAACCAACATCTTCTTAAAAGTTCCTCTCTGTATGAATAATATCTTGTGGCTTGTCACGTTATTTTGGTAGTGAAAAGGTTAAAGTAGTTGCCCAGCTCAACATATCGTCTCAAGATTTTCTTGGCGACTTGCAGCTGTGTAAGTCAGGTACAAACTGCCCCGATCCTGCGGTCCCGATGCGCCCCTCCCCAGTGCGGCCAGTAACTGATGGTAAATCCACCCCCTCAGACGGGCTAACGCCCCCTGGGGTTTACCTGCTCAGGTGTGCAAACAGTGTCATTGCGAAAGGAAGGGATCGGGGGCGGGTTAACTGCCCTACTTCTTCGTTGTGGGAAATTTGATTAGGACTGATACCGAAATGTACTAATACACCCTAAACTGAGAGGTGTGATATCTTGGAAAATTAAAAAACTAGTATATTTAATGGGACATCTAGGTGGTTCTCTGTTTAATACACAACACGGAATTATGCAGCCGGTTTTACGCAAACCGGTCGATTTACGACGCTTGATTTCTCTGCGTTTCATACTCATTCACAAATAAGACAATTACAGAATGACATGGTATGAACACGAACTGATGTTCTGATGTGACCCAGGAGCCCAGGAATTAAAAGAAATATATGAGCCTTATCAACAGTTCAGGGATAGTTTTTTATTTTGTATTTTTTTTAATTGAAACTGGTAGCATTACAGGTCTTAAATTTAATAAGAAATACGAGTAATAAAATCCAGTAGAACATATTGCCATCTGTTTGACTGTATTGAGGCTCTGCGTTTAATTGGCAGCCTTGAAGGTTACTGCACAGAGTAAACTGCGAGAAAAAAAATATTTTTACACTCAACGGGGCCATTTCAAAAAGCGTTGTGACTCTGAGACGATCCTAAACTCCGACGGTTCAAATTATATGTATGCAGAAAATAATGACAAAGGATTTTACCAGCTTCCATTGCGTCGATACTGTTAGAAAACATTTTGATAGCATACAGCGCCACCTGAGAAGAACTTCAACACTGCATACATCCACCACATCTCCATTATAGCGAAATGACTCTCCCTAGCAGAGTAATCTCATATTATAATACCCAATGGGTCCAGCATACCGCCGGCGTGTTGTTAATCTGGGGTAAACCTCAGAACAGATACAGGATAATGTCTGCCAGATTAAATAAAAAGATAAATAACAATAACATTAAAATAAAATAGGGTGTTTAAAATTTTATGTCTGGTACAGTACACGTGGAACCAGGATTCCTAATCAAAGAATTTCTGCACAAAAATGTATTTCCTTTTGCTTCTGTTCTGTTTAGTTGTCCGTCACTCTTCTGTTCTTCTGTGATTTTACCACGGAAAGATCAAACCACTCGATGTTTTTAGGTCTGGATGTTTAAGTTGATCATGTGGGTTACAACTCATAAAATGAAGGATGACTTATCAATATATAAAATGCATAATCTTTGGTTTTTAAATATGGCTTCGGGAAATGTAATACAGATACTCAGCCCAGTTTATCTGCTCTGGAATATGTCTCTATTGTTATACTACTGTAACACTTTAGTAAGGCAAACGATTTCCAGGTTTCAAAACACTAAGATACGTAATTTATATATTCCTACTGGAAAAAGGCCACTTTCACCAACTCAATGCACTTTTTTCTTGAAAGACTTCAGACCTGCTGGTTTTGAAGGTATGATAGGTATACAGTGAGCGAGTCCCATTAACTTTAGATAATGCAGTTAAAAATTAAATCCCATTACTGCGACAGATTGATCAGTGTTTGTGCTTCGGTTGGGTATATGAAAGGTGCCGCTAAATATATAAATCTTGCTCGTAACACTAATTGTTTTCCATAGAGGGTTTGGTGGTAAAACCTTCACAGACACCATGTGTGAAAAGTAGGAGACGGGTATAGTTGGGGTCGGAAGCTTAGGACGTGGCACCCGCGACAGCCAAATTAAAGCAACGTGCCGATCCCATAACAACACGGGTAAAGTGAGTGATTTTGATGTAGCCATTTCCGTTGGACCCCAACACTTTTTATGCTATCAGTGGATCAGACTTTACCACTTACGAGAGACAGGCTTTTATATTTTTCTTAATGGTAATAAATAAATAGATACATAAATTCATAAAAAAATAAAAACATACTTTATGTGTTAGTGCACATGCACTGTATCTGCAGCTCGTCGCGTGGAGGTTTTCCTGCGGCGCGCGTCCTCGGGATCAGAACGAGATCAGATCCACATGATCCCACCGATCGCCCTGTAAGCATCTATTCATCGTACGCTATGCCAAAATATAGTCACCAACAGAGGATTTCAAAAATGAAAAGTAAACAATGACTGTTAGGTCACATACTATATAGGTCAGCTTTTTATGGTTCAGGAAATGCCTGAAGCTTTATGGGAAATTTGAGTGACGATTTATCAAAATTCAATACCGGCTAAAGAGAGGAATCCCATAGTGACAAGTAGGAGAAAATGGAAATGATTATATTTCATTCTATTATTGTTTCTTAACTGTTGTTCTGACTCGGCCACATCGTTGTTTAAGAAGTGATGACTTTTTTAAAAAAAGTTCATAAATTACGGATACATTTCTAGGTGATAAAAAAACAGTCATTGCTTGGAATCCCCACGCCCTTTTCCCTAAACCAGCCAGCCTGTAGTGTGTGTGTGTGTGTGTGTGTGTGTGTCTGTGTGTACATATGTGTGTGCGCGCGTGCGCGTAACCATTTCCCTGCCCTAAGCACCTTGGTCAGAGAATCCTAGCCACACCCCCGATCACAGGAGGTGGGGCTTGCAGGATGCTTTGCTGACAGTTATGGAGGTGGGCGGAGACCAGGTCCAGGAAGATCTGGTGCCTCTGTACTATGGGTGATCTGCCGGCTGAGGACTGGCGCCTACAGGCCGGGGGTGGGACAACGGATGAGCCAGGCAGCTGAGGGGGACACAGGGGGAGCTGCCGTGACTGCTGCTGCTGCTGCTGCTGGAGAGGTACGCCAAGTCTTCCTGGAGAGTTACCACAACCCTAGGACTACATGCGGAGCCGAAGGGGGATAGAGGAGGGGAGAAGAGGGGAGACATTCTGTCAGAGTCACTGCAAGTCTACACATGCAGACGCCCGCTGTCCGGCTGAAGGCGGAAGCTTAGCTTGGGCCGGTGGTTTGTGTGCCTGTTTCTGTTAGTCTAACCGGACAGGGACAAGGGGTCTTCACGATAACAGGGCTGCCACATCTATAAAGGTCTATAATTTTTAGTCTAGATTTAAAAAAATAGTTCTCAGTCCCCGAAGCTCTTAGGAAGAGTCACTGAAGACTCCACACACCCTCAACATAATTGTTTTCAGTAATTACTGCCACCAGGTAGACTGTACAAGGTACCTCTGGGCCGCAAAAACATGTACAAGAAATCCTCCATCTTCTCTGCAATAGCCATCCTGAACCGCAGAAAATGAACTAATGGTTTTTCAATTTCCACCTTTGTATGTATGTGCGTGTATGTATGTCTTACATGTGACTCTGAGCCTGTCAAAGGGAGAATTTCTGTTACCTTTGGGAACAGATAATAAAGATTTCTATTCCTCTGTGTCGATTAAATTACGCAGTAATTTTATTCTTTTAAATAAATATCTTATGTGAAGTAGTAGATGCACTGCATATGATGATGTGAGATGTTTATCTAGATGTTTTCCACCCACACGGTTCCAGCTGGGTACTGAAATGCCCGAAATAGCTGTACCGCGAGTGAGAACCCGCGAGACGCTGTCATTTCCCAGCCCGGGGCGCGAGGCTGCTGTGAAAACCAGCCGGGTCTCTGTGCTGCACCAGTCCACGGGGTCGGGCTAGTGGTGCCCGCACGAGAAATGCACAGCACCACGTGCGCGATTAAATGCTGAATTTGATTATTCATTGGACGTAAAACAGCCATTCACTGTTACAGGCAGGGTTTGATAACTGCTGCGCAAGTACGTATTCAAGTAAACAGACGTGGAAATATCTGCTCATGAGAGCGGAAATGGGCGCTTATTTTAGGTGCATTTGCGAGGTAATGGCACAGATTACCATGCATTTTTCCAATTGCGCATGTAAGGACAAATTCAGCACATTGACCCAAACACGTAATCACTGAGGTTCAGTGTGTGTGTGTGTGTGTGTGTGTGTGTGTGTGCGTGTGTATGTGCGCGGGGGTTGGTTGCCATTACCTGCGAACGTGTAGGTTTCTCCCTCGCCTTAAGTGTGAGGAGCGTGGCGACAGTGAGGCAGCAGGCTGCTGACAATCTAGGAGAAACTGACACATTAGACAGATATACAGAGGGATGACGGTTGCCATCAGCGGGAATGTGAAACCCGACGGTGAGGCTGGGAGGGGGGGGGGTGCTATGAGGAACGGCTTGTCAGGGAGGTCCGTGCTGAAAGACAGCTTCTTCACCGAGTCAGCAGCAAGCACAAGCAGCCGAATTTAATTAGACATTTAATCAGGAACTGACACAGAGATCTCTACAGAACATTCTGTAACGTTAGTGCTAACAGTTGGTAATACTGACAGTGAGGTAGTGAGCACTCGTTTAAAACAACGTTTCTCCATCATCGGCTCACATTTTACATCTACAGATCACTAACCCAGCTTCTGAAAAGTGTTCTGTGCTGCATATAATAACAGTCAAATAAACTGGCATAAACATGGACAAAAATATACGTCTCCTGACAAAGCATTCCTCACTATATCCAAAAGAAATACTACAGGAGATTTAATTCCCAGATCAAGTGTCGAGGCATGCACACACACGTACATAATTTTTCAGTGGTTCTTTCATTTAAAAGGTTCATTCGTTTGTAGAATTTTACTACTTAATTTAGTCCGTTTGCTGTTATTGCACCATTGACATACAATAGAAAATAAAACCCACTTGAGAGTACAGTATGGAATGTGTACATTTTCTTTGACGCGAATTAAAAATGTATATTAAAAATAAAATCTAAATTAAAATCATGAGACAAAAAGCATTTGACAGGTTTTTTGTCTGCCATTGCATTATCACGCGAACATGTTATTATAAACACTATGTGGCGGGCAACTAGTGCCATCTACCGGCGGAATGTGGGAACTGCCGCACATATTGTTGGCAAAATCAGTCGTTTTGGGTTAAAGGGAAGCGAGGTGGATATTGGGCTGTTGTGATTTTTAGTAAAACAGAGAGGAGGCTACACTGGTTTCCTTCTTGCTTATGCAAATCCTTCAAGTCTAACCCAGTCTAACCCATAGTTTCTAGACAAATGACCCAGACCATCTGATCAGTCACTCAACAGCAACAACAGCAAGTCTGTGCTAACAATCAACATCTAGAAAAGAAAAAAATGACCAAACACACACACACACACACACACACACAAGCCCTGCCTCTCTGCTAACCGCCGTCTTCTGCATCTTTGCAATCAGCCAGTGGTCACATGATCCATACTTTCTCAAAGATGGTTTTAACTGCATGTGGCCAAACACAAGCCAGCTGGTCTCGTATACGTATAAGATATGACAGGTGCATGGGCCAGTGTTTCCGATTTAAGCATGTCATGTGACTTTCAAAAACAGTCGGACACTTGTTCTGTTAAGTACTGCTTCTGTCGTTATCTGCGTGCAGGATTATTATTGTATTCTGTGTCTTTCGGTGAATTTCCTGACCCCCCCCCCCCCCCCCCCCCCCCATATTGCATTAGCGACACTCGCAGTAAACAGTGCCCAACCCACAGCTGGATCAAAGGTCACATTACTGCATGGAAGGTCTTACCCTCCTGGCTGATGACTGGCAGCCCTGTGGATTTTTATTGCCTGTCAAATGCTTTTATGCCACAATTCACTGGGGAAAAGTCACCTTAGACGTTTTTTAGAAGATTCCCCATTGCCACATACAAACTCAAAAAAAAAAATGAAATGCACAGGAAGGCAATAGTTTATCCCTTTCCGTAAAATCAAAAGAGATACATGCACTACCATTTTTTAAAACAAATTCACAGAAATAATCTTAACAGAATCATTTACTGGCCTAAACAAAATTGAATTAAATCCACCCAACCTAAACTGGAGGCCCTCAAAGTTGCATAGTATTATCAAACTTCCTGGAAGTAAAATTAATCAAATCAGACATTAACCTCCAGCTGCAATGTACATATCGGCACAACATACGGAACAGTATATTATGTGTACAGAGGAAGACAAAGTATCACAAGGCCACTTAACGTGACGTCGTGTCATTATGAAATTACACCACTAGGTGGCAGCAGTCGCAAACAAACCACAGTATAGACTATTAAATTATACACCGATTACAGACATACAGAAGAAAAAAAGGACATTATGCAAATTAGGCCATCCTCTGTAAGTCAGTTAAAAATTTAGTTCAGAAAAATTCAAATAAGTTTCAGCCACTCGATATGGTTCAACTTGTAAAATACCATTGAATGATGGCAGCCATTTTTTTTCTGCCATCTTATCCGATAAGACTATCCTATCTTTTCGTCAAATTGAATTTGTTTTAAGAATGATCCACACAGGACAGTGATCCTGCTGAGTTACGAAGGAGACACATCTTCACAAAAGATCTGATATTCTCACATGCATTTCTTAGCCGTTCGATCTCCAAATTCAAATTCTGGGCTACATTAAGTTTCCACGACGACAGCGCCTTCACTGAGCGGGGTGATGCTCCATATGCAGCCGAGGAGCTTCTCTGGAGCTCAGATCAAACCCTCAGGCTAGCCAACCATCAGAGTCTATGACCACTTGTGCTCCTTGACAACGTAAATCCCTGAGGAGAGTCTCACAGTACATTCAGGCTGAGTAGCGGAGACTGTAGGCACAGGAAACAGGAAACCAGTCTGTCCTCCTCTCTGTGATGCTGCGGGGGCGTCAGTGGGGGGGGTCACCCGCGTTGTAAGTGCGGGACATACGATGACCAGGTGTGTTAGGGGGGGAGATCAGGTTCAGGGGGCGAATCACATCTGTGAGGGTACGATTTCTGGCAGCGTACAGCGCCGACCGCCGGCCTGCCACCCCCAATGAGCGGTAGGGCGAGGCGGGGGCGGAGCCGGCGCTGCGGGTTCGAGGCACGCAGAGGTCCAGGCTGGGGCTGCAGCCCATGACTGCATTGGTCACACGGGGCCGAAAGTCCACGCTGAACGTGTGGGGGTCTATCATGAACATCCGGGTGCCTAACGTCCAATGAGCGCGACCTGAGAGGAGGGGCCGTGCCGGGGACGTCCACAGGGAGGGCAGGGCCTCCAGCGAGGGTGGGCTGCCTGGCTCAGTGGGGGTGTTGGCAGGGGTGGGCGTGAGGGTTGTGGGGGAGAAGCCAGCGGCGGCCGGACTGGCACTTACTTTGGGGGTGCTGCCCTTGATCTTAGCCACCTTGCTGGCGCGGCCGCGGTGCGTCTGCTCGTGGTCGAACTCCAGGTCCTCCAGCCGCTGCGTCAGCGCCAGCTTCTGCTGGATGGCCATGCGCAGCAGCGAGTTCAGCGTCTTCTTCTCGTCCTCGGCGGCCGCCAGCTGCCTCTGCATCTCGTCCAGCTGCGTCACGTACTCGTCGCACCTGGAACAGCGGGCCGCGGAGGTGAGGCTCCTTATCGCGGCTACGGCTAGCCCTGATTCTGCCGGCGACAGCCCCACCTGGTGGCGAACATGGCCCTCAGAGAGGAGAAGGTGGCGGCATCCTCCTTCAGGGCCTTCAGCTCGTTCCGCAGCTTTGTCATCGTCTCCCTCACCATGGCCTTCTCGTTCTCATACTTGCTCTTCAGGTTGGACAGCGCTACCTCTGCCGTCTGTTGGGGGGGGGGGGGGGGGGGAGATGGACGGACAGTTCCATGTATGCAGGGCTACCCAATTTGTTTTGAAATTACTATTAAAACCACGAACACAATTAGGAACTGAAGGCCTTGTGTCTGTCGACGTTTATGAAAAAACGAAACGAAAAACCAACACAAACTCAAAAATCAGGCTGTTTCACAACAATCATAATGAACGAATGAATTTCCTGGCAACAGCCCCTTCAAGTCCACAGGGAGACTAACTACAGAGGCTGTTTCTGCTTCGCTCCGGTCGTATACACCCTCGACGATATCGCGAATGAGTTAACATGTCTGATGTGTTTCCAGCAATATATCCATGTTCGGTATAACAGAGCCGACAGACAATCTTGGCCTCCTGAACTACTCTCTCTCCAATGTTGGTGTAATTTACTGGGGAACCAAAATGTTCCCAAACTGCTGATTATGACTGACTGTAACCAGCTTTAGCCACAATTAGCGTTGTGGTTTCTGAAGTAAAAATCTACTCGTTAATTTAAGTTCCGCCCATGTTTAGAAACGTATTCAATGGTTTCACTGTGTCTTCATTCAACCAAAAATGATGTACGAGCAGTGACATCATTAACTATTTCAACACAAACTGATTGTTTAATGTGGGTGATATGCACTAAAATTGAGAAAAACTATTTATCTAGGTTTGTCTTACTTAATCTTAAAGCTATTATGGCAGTCAGATATTTGGCTACCAGTTTGGGGGAAATGGTATGGAGGCCTGTTTCCATCATCTGGAGTAGAAAAAACACACATTAACCTCAGAATTCTGACTAAGTAAGTCAAAGTGTAAATAATCATTACATCAGATCAACAAATAACATAATTTTAATAAACCTAAAAAGCTGCAACTTTAAAAACAAAAAAAATATTTTAAGTTTGTGAGAATGACCCACCCATCGTATGTGAGAATGTCCCAAGTACCACAGTGGGGAGGAGCCCGAACTTTGGGGGCGGGGCATTCTGTAACATGCTACTCCCACAGGCCAGGTCTCACCTGCTTGTTGGCCTTGAGGACGAGCCGGAGTGTGGCAATCTGCTCCCGCTTGGTACTCAGCAGCGACTTGAGCTTGAGGATCTCCTCCATGCAAGCCTCTCTATCCTTGTCAAAGCCGAGCGCAAGCTCCTGGGCGGCGGCGCGCTGCCGGGACAGCTGAAGGGAGCGGTCGACAGCACGCTGCAAGTGCTTCATTTGGTCACGGATAATGGCATTCAGGTTGTACACGTTCATGGGCTCCCGGCGCAGGTCGAGGCCGGGCTCTGCCGCGGAGGAGGGGCCGACGGCGGCGAGGCTGCGGGACGGGCTACCCTGCTGCGGGTCCCTCGCAGGCTCCTTGGACGGTGAGTCGCTGGGGCTGCGCAATTCTCCCGAGGACATGGCAGCCAGGCGGCGTGCCAGACGGGGTGACAGCAACGCCCGCGGGTCCTCAGGACCTTTGAGGCTGCCGCTGCGGGCGGCCCGGCCCTGCCGGTAGTAGTCGAGCATGACGCGGTTGGGCGTCTCGTTGTTGCACAAGCAGACGTGGTGGTAGAGCTGCGCCAGCTCCTCGCTGAAGGTCACCAGCTCGTCCTGGGCAGCGTTAAGGAGGGCTTGGCTCTCAGCGGCGACCACTGTGGTGCTCCGCAGCTCCCCCTCCAGGCTGGTGATACGCTCGCAGCTGTCGTGGTAGCTGTTCTGCAGCCGGCCTACCTGCTCACCCAGGGCGCACAGCCGGGCTTCTTCACGTGCCCGCTCCTCCGCCTGACCCTCCCTGTACCGCCCGTGCATCTCCTCCAGGCCCTTCAGCTCCGCCTTCAGGCCAATCACCTCCGTCACAGCCACCTTGTACTTGCACTCCAGCACCTCAAAGTTGCGGGCACTCTTCTCGGCAGCGGTGTCATCTTTCTCGGGCTCCTCCTCCAGCTCCATGCGCGCCTCCTTATCGCAGTGCGAGCGCCGCATGACGCTTATGCGCTCGGCGAGGCGGTGCGCGCGGGCATGCTGCTCTGTCAGGGCGCCCTGCGTGTGCTGCAGCTGCGTCTGTGACTCCTGCAGGTTCGTCAGCAGAAGGGCCTTTTCCCGCTCCACCTGGGGGATGCGAGGCCACCCACATGTCACAAAACACACACACACACCCTGCTGGGCACATCCGGCTATGACAGCCATGACAAATGTTCATAAAATAAACAGCTACATACAGACAGCCACAGAGTGTATAAAACTACCCCCATGAGCAGTGTGGGGCAGTCAGCTGGACCATTTGACTTTTGAGAGTGGAACGGGGAGTCTAGCCCAGAGGAGAATGAAGAGAAATAAAAATGGAAGGTTGGTCAACTTCAGCTTCAGAGAAATAAGTAGATACTAGGTTGGGCACTGGAGTCTAGGAGGATGTCATCTGGGCATGAGGGACGAAACCGGCACAGGTGAATGAATGAACTCTTCACCTGACTTCATCCCGCCTTGGGACATCCACCCCACCTCCCCCGCGTCTTACAAACAGCTCCTCACTTAAACAGAAAGAAGTTGTGCTCTGCCATTGACTGCCAGAGTCACGTGACCACGAGCTTCACTCTGATTCGTTGCTGTGAATGTGGACCCGCCCCTGAAGTACATAAACAGAGAAAGTCCCAGGACAGGAAAGACAAACGAGCAAGATGAGCGCGGCGATGACCCAGGATGGCAAGGAGGTCCGTGGGGCTCGTATTTCCCCCACGGGCTCAGCAGCAATGGGTCGCGAGGCACGGCGACGGGCAGAACCAGAGTCAGCAGCTTTTCCCCTTTCCCTCTGTAGAGTGGAAACCAGACTCCGGAAAAGTCTTTTCGGCACAAAACCCGCTGCTGCTGTTTGGCCTCACGGCAAAGTAAGGATCAGGTAAAGCGAGGAGGGAGCCGTTTAAGACTGACAGGGTCATTTCTGAATTTCCTGAAGGCTAGGGCTGCACACTGAGCATTTGTTGATGTAGCCACCTGCTATGTCCATTGCACACTACGATGCTGAAGCTAGCAACCAGCGACCTGTCCATCAAGCCCAGCCCCTCCTCCCTAGCTCTGCAGCAATGCCCACCATCCAGTTGAGGCTCTGGGACCCTCCCCCCCCCACCCAGATCAGCAACATTCGCCGGATCGCTTGACAACAACTTTCTATTTCGGTCCGCTGACGTCGGTCTTAGTGCCTGCGGCTCCTGGAGAAGGAGCCAGCAATAGCATCCTTGCTAATGCTAATTGACCCGACAGATGCCTGACGGCAGTGAAGACCAGCCAACCGAGTCCAGCCCATATGGGCCAGCCCACACTGTCCAAACCACATGCTATGACCCGCATGGTTCGGCCCACATGGTATAACCCACACGGTCAGAACCACATGGTCTGGCTCATCCCGTCTGATCCACATGGTCCAACCCATATGCTCCAGCCCCCTGCGTCTCCGCATTTAACAAACTCTTTTATCTGGGAATATTGTGCATTATTCAGACTTAACTGTACAAACTGCAGCAGTGTCTATTCTTAGCGGAACTTAAACATTACTCCCTCTGCATAATTTATTGTATTTAGACCCAACGTAAATGGAAAATTTCATATAGCCATCCATTTTCTCACCGCTTACCCTGGTCAGGCTCACGGGAAAATTACGTTCCATATTTTAACAAGAAAAGTCTATTTGATAGGTGGAAATTCTTCAGCCTTGTCCTTGATCTACGCTCCCCCAAGCCTGGCCTGGACTCACCTGCTGGAGTTGCTGCTTCAGTTTCTGCATCTCTGAGAGGTTCAGCTCGCTGAAGAGGTCCGACACGGGATTGAGGGTCTCCCCCTTGCGGGCGGCAGACCTGCAGTCCCTGCTGATCCCGCGGGGGTGCCCGTTGCACCTGCTGGTGTCCTCGGCGTCGGCGAGAGCCAGGTGGGGACCCGTGCCGTACACGCCCTCGCTCAGGCTGCTGTAGTGCGCCAGCTCTTTCCGGAGGCTGTTCTTCTGCTCGCGCTCGTTCTTCAGCGTGTCCAGCGCCTCCTCCAGCTGCGCCTCCGAGATCTCCCTCAGCCGCACGGCCTCTTCCAGCTGCCTGTGCAGCAGCTCTGCCTCCTCCTCTAGAACCTTCATCTCGTGCTTCAGGCCCTCGAATTCCACCTGGACACCATGAGATGAGGGGGTAATAGTCCCCGAACGCGTCATGAAGATGTGAAGACAAGTCAAATAAACTAATAACCCTAGTTAAAAAATGTGGATCGTCTGGCAGGGACCTGGGAGGGAGCAAAAATAGGGACCGTCTGTAGGTCGCTGGTCACCGGATTGGGAAACACTGGTTTAAGGGACTAGTCATCTGGTAGACTGATTCCAGGGCCTTGCAGACCTAGTACATGTGAATGTGCGTGTTATTTTGCTCAATCTGACCTGGTTCTGCTTCAGCGTGGACACCAGCTTCTGCAGCATGATGTTCTCCTCCTCTAGCTCGCTGTAGTCCTGCAGCAGGCGGGCCTCCCGGAATTTGTACTCCCGGATCTCGTCCTTCATCCGGCTTTGCTGCAGCTCCAGGATTTCGTTACTCTGACGGGAAAAGTCAAAGGAGAGGTGGCAATAAACCCCAGTGAGATGGGGGGGCACCTCTCCAAGATGAAGCGACACCAGTGGGGCTCTCAGGGTGACCGTCATCCTGAACATTCCAGAACATTCCAGAACATTCCAGAAAATTTAGAGCACTGTGGATGAATAGAAAGGAAGCGCAGACCTCAATGTGGTGGCAAAAATAGTATGACAATTTTAGACACTACTGCGAATTTAAATGTTGATATCAATTTTCCAACCACTAATGTAGTGCAGGATCATGAAGGTCTGGAACCCATCCCAGGCAGCAGAGGTAAAATGCTTCTTCTGTGCACCTGGGTGTCCCAATGTAGCACATGGACACACACACACACACACACACACACAGACACAGACACACACACACACACACACACACACACACACACACACACACACACACACACACACACACACTGACTGGCCACTTTATTAGGTACAACTCACTAGGGTTGGACCCCCTTTTGCCCCAGAGACTTTGGTCCATGTTGATGTGATAGCACCACACAGCCGCTGTAGACTTGTTGGCTGCACCTTCATGATGCAAATCTCCCGTTCCACCACATCCCATAGGTGCTCTATTGGATTGAGATATGGTGACTGTGGAGGTTATTTAAGTACAGTGTACTCACTGTCATGAACTTTAACTGAAGCTCCTGACCTGTACCTGCATGATTTTATGTATTGTGCTGCTGACATATGATTGGCTGATTAGATATTTACTTCAACGAGCAGTTGAACAGGTGTACCTAAAAACGTGGCCAGTGTGTGTGTGTGTGTTTTTATATACATACACACACATACATACATAAATGACTGACAACTGTGCCTGGGTCAGTCTGAAAAATCAGCTACAATTACATAACACAAGGGGGAGCTCTAGCTGCGGTGCATCTGTGTAAATAAAACATCCAATGGTGAGTCAGGAAACCAGGCTCCGCCTCTTTGCTTCCCCTCTCTTAAAGAGACAGACCCTGGAGAAATGATGACAGGTATGACGCGGGCATGACTAGCTCATTAATTGTATTGTTGGACCAAGTGACCACAGTTACCTATCGTTCATGCTCTGGTGTGACCCAGTCCACAATCAACAAGCTGCGTACTTCCTGTGAAACATATCTGCGAAATTATTTTGATCTCACATTCCGTAAGCATTTAGTTATATTTCATACATGTTTAAAAAAAGAGAGAAAATGACTGAAGGAAAGCGGAGGCAATACACAGAAGGATGGTGCCATAAGCTACTATTTCTTTGCCTAAACTACCAGCAGTATCCTATACAAGCTGTGCCGGGAAACTCCCCCACACCAGATCCACTCAGCACCCCCCTGCAGTGACAGCAGATCTCAGACACAGTGGGAACAGGCATGTTTATTAATGTTTCATGACTTCCCATGCTTCCTGTTCTCCCATCAAGCAAATGAGAGCCCAGCAGGTCATGACACAGATGACCCCAGAGTCCTATGCATGCTGCCACCCTGAACGCCTTCACTGAAACCAGCAATGGACTAGCACTGACTCGCCGAGTCTCTTTTCCAGCACTGATTCCTTCAGCGTCTTCACCAACCCTGATACTCTAAGGCTCTTCATCAACACTGAAACTATGTCTCTTCAAGGACACTGATACTCTCAGCATCTTCAATAACACTGATACCCAAAGCCTCTTCATCAACACTGATACTCGAAGCTTCTGAATCAACACCAATACTCTGAGTCTCTGTGTCAGTACTAGGTTTCTTCATCAGCACTGGCACTCAAAGCCTCCTTACCAACACTGACACTCTGAGCCTCCTCACCAACACTGACACTCTGAGCCTCTTCACCAACACCGATACTCTGAGTCTCTGTGTCAGTACTAAGTTTCTTCATCAGCACTGGCACTCAAAGCCTCCTTACCAACACTGACACTCTGAGCCTCTTCACCAACACTGACACTCTGAGCCTCTTCACCAACACTGACACTCTGAGCCTCCTTACCAACACTGACACTCTGAGCCTCTTCACCAACACTGACACTCTGAGCCTCTTCACCAACACCGATACTCTGAGTCTCTGTGTCAGTACTAGGTTTCTTCATCAGCACTGGCACTCAAAGCCTCCTTACCAACACTGACACTCTGAGCCTCTTCACCAACACTGACACTCTGAGCCTCTTCACCAACACCGATACTCTGAGTCTCTGTGTCAGTACTAAGTTTCTTCATCAGCACTGGCACTCAAAGCCTCCTCACCAACACCGATACTCTGAGTCTCTTCACCAACACCGATACTCTGAGTCTCTGTGTCAGTACTAAGTTTCTTCATCAGCACTGGCACTCAAAGCCTCCTTACCAACACTGACACTCTGAGCCTCTTCACCAACACTGACACTCTGAGCCTCTTCACCAACACTGACATTCTGAGCCTCTTCACCAACACCGATACACTGAGTCTCTGTGTCAGTACTAAGTTTCTTCATCAGCACTGGCACTCAAAGCCTCCTTACCAACACTGACACTCTGAGCCTCTTCACCAACACTGACACTCTGAGCCTCTTTACCAACACTGACACTCTGAGCCTCTTCACCAACACTGACACTCTGAGCCTCTTCACCAACACTGACACTCTGAGCCTCTTCACCAACACCGATACTCTGAGTCTCTGTGTCAGTTCTAGGTTTCTTCATCAGCACTGGCACTCAAAGCCTCCTTACCAACACTGACACTCTGAGCCTCTTCACCAACACTGACACTCTGAGCCTCTTCACCAACACCGATACTCTGAGTCTCTGTGTCAGTACTAAGTTTCTTCATCAGCACTGGCACTCAAAGCCTCCTCACCAACACCGATACTCTGAGTCTCTTCACCAACACCGATACTCTGAGTCTCTGTGTCAGTACTAAGTTTCTTCATCAGCACTGGCACTCAAAGCCTCCTTACCAACACTGACACTCTGAGCCTCTTCACCAACACCGATACTCTGAGTCTCTGTGTCAGTACTAAGTTTCTTCATCAGCACTGGCACTCAAAGCCTCCTTACCAACACTGACACTCTGAGCCTCTTCACCAACACTGACACTCTGAGCCTCTTCACCAACACCGATACTCTGAGTCTCTGTGTCAGTACTAAGTTTCTTCATCAGCACTGGCAATCACAGCCTGATGCTGATACTCTGAGTCTTTGCATCCCACACCCCTACGCAAAGGTCAGAATAAGATCCAGGTTATTCTAAAAGACTGAAGAAGCTAATAGGAGTGTACCACTAACTGTCATCCTTTTGGAATGGAATGCCACCGGTCGAGCATGGCCAGGCTACCTCTCTGAACTCCTGCAGTAGGCCGTTGAGCCGCTCGCTCTCCGCCAGTGCGTTGGATGCGCTTGCCCGGCTCTGCTTAAGCTCCGTCTGCACCTCCAACAAACGGGTCACGTAGTACGCCTCCTTGGACGCCGACTCCTGCAGCAGTGTTTCCTCATTGAGCTCCCCATCCTCCGCTACCTTGCGCTGGGTGGAGTATGCCTGTCCAAAGGCCTGGGGAGCGGGGGGGGGGAGGGGGGGGGGCACAAAGATCAACAGAACATTCAATGGCACACTAATGGCACATACAAGATTTATTATATGTTTGTTCTATTTTGATGTAGTGAAATGGAGCTGGATACAAGGAGAAAGTATGATGCTTTTCTTAAAACACTGGTACACTTTAGGCTGAGGAGTGAGGCTTCCTAAGTAGAATGTGACATGAAGCTTCAACTCCAGGGATTTGACACTGTAAGGGACATCTATCTTGGTAGCTGCCGTATTTCTCATTATGCAAGGACGTGTCAATGGTCCGCCTGTGGGCATGACTGTTCCTCGAACCTACTCATGCGATAGTGGTGAACTGAACAGTCTGCTGGGGACAGTTCACCATAAAGCGCAGAAACTGATCTAGCCAGAAAAGGGCGGAGCCTGACATTTCAGCCAGTGATTGAGAAGATCCAGTCATAATGCTGTCACACCTGATCCGCTGATACTTTTAGCAGGGTTTTCTTAGAGAATAACAACTCACAGAACTGTCTGTCATCAGTTCAACTTTCTCGGCTCCATGACATCCGGTCGGATCGTACAAAACTGGAGGTGAGCCAGCATACAGAAGGTTAAAGATCCAGAGGCACGCCAGGGTTACTGCAAACAGGATGGCCGCATTGGTGTACATCTGTACCAGTTTACAGGAATTCTCCTGACTCAACAGAGACCCCTCCTGGTCAGATGAGTCCCCATGTTATAAATTTATCATTTTAAATCCTTTTATTTTTTTTCTAAAAAATAAAGTGCTACTGAACAATGCATAAGTATCCTATAATAATGATTACAAAATATTACATTATATAATGCATTTTCCGATTTATGACCATGTAACATGCAATAAACCAAATCATTACTGTGCCGTGAACTTACTTTTTACTAGTTATTTGGTCCTATTAAACCAACATCAGATGGAATAATGAAGCCCGGAATTAGCTACAAGCTGGACTGTTTCCGCTCTAGGATTTTCCTAAAGTGGTAATTTATCATAGTTACATGCGTTGAGCTTGACACTATTATTCACTGTGGGAAAAGAGCAGCAATTGTCCACCACAAGGGCGGCTCATTGTAAGCTGCTGAATGATTTTAAGGGCAGGTTACACTAACTATACTCTGGGAATTATTACTAGGTTTGCCGAAGGATTAGACTGACAAATAATAACTTTAATATTTTCGGTAATGTTGCCGTTCACCGTCACACACGCTGTAAGTGTAAACTGGCAAATGTTTGGAGCGTGATTCCATCGTTTAGTTAAAACTATAGACGTCATTGCATACGCTAGACAGCACAGTAGTTCACTCAGCAACAAATAGGCCTAAGTAAAGATTTTGTTACGCATAATCGTCGCCCTGCTGCTTCATCCAGATGGAGGTTCACTAAAACGACGCACCCAGAAACAGATTACCGTGGAGATAGAAGGATACGGTAGGAAATCCTTCCCTAGTCTTCCGTTATACGTGTGCTAATGGCGCGGTAATAAATATCATCTCGCATGGAACAGCTTTATTTACTCAAGTAACACGGTATTCCTTACCCAGTCAGGGAGCGATAAATAAAATAGTCAATCGATTGGCTTGAACCATACAAAGCTTACGTCCACTATAAGCGCATAGTTTACATGTCTAGGAAAAAGACACACCTGAAATATTTCGACTGCCCGATCCTGCATTTCTACGGCGAATTCAAATGTATAAATTATGTATAACCTTCTGGAAAATCGACCACAGGTTTGTTTTACATATCGCTGAATGTATCTGGTGACTAATATAGTTTCTGGCTGGGCAGAAACCACATGAATACTGTTAGTTATTTTAAAGCCATTACATATATAATGTGCACGTAATGAACGTTTTCGTTGCTCTTATTTACGGATTAAGGTAAAACAGACCACTTCTGTACAACCCACCACCCCCAGATGCCTTTTATAGAGATTAAAAAGGCTGGTTTTGTGTGCACCAGAAATGATGTCTTTAGACAGAAAAGAAATATATTCACTTAAGAATCAACTGGAATCTGAACTGGAAGCAACCTGGAAATGCCGTTAGGAGGCGACGGCCGCTTCTGTGAAAGCGTGTACACATGTTTCTGCCTTAAATGTTCCACAGCGGATTGGTATTTGACCACAGCACTCACTCAATGTATATATGAGGCACTCAGAAAGCTCTCTCTGCAATCCTATGTAATGGTCTCAGTGAACACACTCTAATGATTTTCTGCAGGTTCTCCAAACGATAGATATCGGATAATGCTGCTGAGTCGGCAAAAAGAAAAGTAGGATTACACGCCCCAAACAACCTCCCGATTTAAACCTGAGCTCCATGCTAGGACAGAAGTGGAACTGGCTTGACACGGTCATTACTCATCACAAGGAAACCACATCAGGGTCTCTCTCTAACTTCCTCAGAACTGTACAGGCCGCCTTTCCGTCTGCATTCAAAACATTACAATTTACGCATGCATTTTGTACTGGTCCGGGTTCCGTTTAAGACATCCCGAGGGAGTGGTTTGGTTTCATTTTAGCTCAGAACATTGTCCAATCAGGAGCCAGCTTGGTCAGTGTCCAAGACTGCCAGTCACATCTCCTTGGCGTCATTTCTGACCATCTTGCTTGGATATGCGGTTCTCAAAATATCCAAGGAAAAGGAAAAGCAGCCTTGCCTTGGGAATCAAATTGGGAGCCATCTGATAAGACAGAAATAAATTATACTAAACAAAAAAAAAACACTCCCATCACAGGCCTGGAAAAATTTGAGCTGAACCAAAATTGCCTTTTTAAGTGGGCTTTAAATCACCACTTATTCTGCAGCTCTAAAATGACGTCGGGAGGCCATTCACGGAACGCACAAAGGGTTAATCTTTCTCCCACCGTGAAAGTTCATCTACACACACATTATCCTATAGTGGAGCCACAGAGGTATATAGCACTGTACAGATACAGCTGGCTGCCTTAAACTGTCACAATGAAGCTGCAACTGCTGGCTGCTTGAAACATGGCACTTATGTATTAGAGGAACTTTATTGATCCCAAATGGCTGCAAGAACCTGAGTCCCTCTTAAAGCATCTTGTTCCAAAATTACACCCTGACGGCTTTGCATGTCCCCTCAAAGTGGGTGCGCACTCCCTGCTTTGATGGACCTGCGGACTTCTGGCTCTGATGTGAAGCATCTCCACTGCTCTGGACTGCGTCTCGGGGCGAGGCGACTTCCGAAAACTCCACGCGAAATGAAGGTTCAGGTTTCTGTAAAGCAGTTTGTCTTCGCATTGCATTGCCAGAGGGATTCTGGTTCTGGTTTGAGCCAAGACTTCTCCCTTCCACTGGACTGTGTCTCGCAGCAAGGTGACTTCCAAAAGTGCCCTGGAAAATGAAGGTCCAACCTCCCATAAATCAGTCTGTATTCCCAATGCCATTACTGGCACGAAGGGCAGGAACTATAACAGCACAGTACAAAGTCTAATTAGACCGAGCATAACGTTCATCGATTAAGCTGATGATGAATAACCCTTCCCACCGTCTCTGCCTATGCAGTCAAATCCCAAGCCCTGTTTAATGAGGCGGTCAACAAATAAAAGTAATATTTTTAGTTCTTAAAAGTTCGTAACACAGAGACTACCTTACTTCAGCATTACAGTTGGTGTCTGAATCCGTATGACTTTGGGTCTATAACTCTGCAATGCAGCAGCACTATTGGCTGTCCATTCAGCACCCTGGACAGAGGTCTCCAAAAATGCAGATGCCACTCTCAGAGCTGGTCCACACCTACTTCTTGAACCTTTCGCTTTAAGAGATCCCTCGACACCCAACGGTTAATGGATAATAAGCGTGACCCGTACTGCATACAAGCCTGCATACAATGCCCTATTGCCTCTGAATCCGTATGACGGTTAATGGATAATAAGGCTTCTGAAGCTCAATGTACCATTATTTATTACACGTGTGTGGTCTTCTCAGCTGGCCATGATCCGAGAACAGCGTCCCCCAGGGCCACAGTGGGAACCACAATCTGAACTGAACCAGACTGCTCGAGGTAGCTTAGCTAACTGTGCTAAGCTGATTTGTGATAGCAAAGCTAAATAGCCGAGTGGGAAGTCCATGCGTGACGTGGCCATACGCACTTGATGGATTTCTCCATAGTGGAATGAAAGCATTAGCAGACCGCAGTAAACAGGCAGACTGGCAGGGACAGGCAAAGCAGGACACAGGTGACAGAATCAGTCTAGGGCAAGGTAACCATCTCTACTTCCCTTTGTTCACTGTTTGCTGCATGATACCATTTTTTTCAGCTCCTACTCTGTTCTCATATATTCTACTCTGATTACAATTCGTCAAGGATGTAATCAGCGGCTTTTTGTTTCTGTCAAATGTCCAGCATGCTCTCTCCTCCCCTCACTTGTGAGCATTTGGTTTCCCATCAACCATTCTCACCCGCAGCCCCCCTACTCCCAAGAGGGATGAAGACACAGGTCAGTAGGTACCAATTTGTATTCTGGGGGGCTCCCTGAATGAGGACAGTGAATAGCCGATGGCAGAACCGTTGATGACACATCAGGAGAAGGTCGTCCAGGTTACGCAGTCTGCAGGGTGGCCCAACCAATGGCATACAAGTAACATCAAGCCACAAAGCTACTGCAGGAAACAGGAGTTATAATAACAATGAACTGGTTCACAGCATCTTAGAAAATCTGAAATATTTAGAAACATATGTTAGGACTTGAGTTTTGTGTGTTTTGTCGATGCCTGTTTAGAGGGCATACATAGTATCGCAGTATATAAATAGGCCCTGAAACAGGAGGAGTAAATCGATACACATTTTCTCTTTACTGTACAGCATCTGCCTTCACCAGGTCCTGGAGCTGGAAAGCTCGTCGTTACCGTCACTGCGATGGCGGAGGCAGGCAGGGAAAGGAGTTTAGGGGTCAAGGATAAATTTGTATGTGTGATACCTCCCGTTTTCATGGAACAAGAAGACAGATTCAGGATTCATAGAATCACAGAAATGTTCCCTGTAAACTCCGTCGGCAATTCAGGACAGAGTCGAGGATTTCTTAAGTTGGTGGGCATGAGCCATAATTCAACCAGGCGTGCGAACTCTGTCATTGGCCAATGATGTGCGTTTGAATCGGTGAGTGACGGGAGCAAGGCCAATCATCTGGGACCGGTGCCCCAGTGGCCCCGTCCCTATATACACCCCTGCGGCAATTAGAAATGAAGTCAAGATGTATTGAGGATGGCAGGATTTTGGAGGGGACCCACCATGAAAGGCATGCAAGGCAGAGAGAGAGAGAGAGAGAGAGAGAGAAAGAGACTTAGGTGTTGTTACAGGGAACATCACTCTGTAAGGTGCTTTGGAGCATAACCAGTCAGGCATTCAGACGGCTTCTCTAAGCTCGGGAGCATCCCATAAATCTCACAATGCCGGCTGAGTCCCAGCTAATAGGCCGTGCAGACAAATTAATGCCAGCCGCCCCCCCCCCCCTGCCCCCCCGGCTCAAAGTGGTGCAGCCAAACAGCGCTTTTTATATCACTGCCGTGACACACATTTTCACGGTGACACTGGGTGACAAGCCCAAACCCAACGGGCCGGGCAGTAACCTGGCACTAAGAATCCAAAGGCAAAAAATCTCCCCAAACATGTTTGGATGCTGTACGGTTGTGTGAACCTGCCCTGACTTGGAAATATGATTCAAAGTGGTAAATAAGAATGACAGTTATCTACCTTTAATCGCTGTCCCTCTGTTACCCTGCCGGATGGGCAGTGTTTCACTCTGCTTTTATTCACTACTCGCAAACACTCATGACACGCCGTTTTCTGCATCCTGTGCTCCTAAATTTGGCACCGTCATCTGGGAAGAGCATCATCGAGGCTCCTGCTCTCATCAGCACATCCTCAAACGGCCATTATGGCTCCACAGAACCACGAGGAGACCTGGGTCCGCAGTAACATCTCATCAATATTACATGCATGCAGCCAGCCTGCGACAGGCAATGTGTTTGCATTTTTCCAAGGCTGCAGAACAGGTGAAAACCTCTGCAAAGCTTCTATCGCATTGTTCTAGTGCACAGAAAATATACAAAGGAAGTGCTTAAGATCACACAGAGGGTCTCAGGTTACTCAAGAAGAACTCAGTGTTATGCCGACTGCTGACAATCCAAGTCTGACCATCGTGTTTGTACTTGGTGTGCAGAGTCCCTGTCTGTGGCCCAGCTAAGCCTCCCGCTCCATCTCTCAGACTGTCGGAAAGCTTGGATGAGAGCTGGCACAGGTCTTGCCGGCGCCCAGGTAATGAGGTAATGTATCATGCGGCCACCGCAGGGCCCCATTGTTACATTAGAGATATTTTGCACATTTGAACTTATTACTTCGACACAGTAAGACTTACTTTCTCATTTTTTATGTGTAATTTCCTAACTTTCCAATCTATACTTAATTTGTCTAAGTATACCACTGACTGCTTTTCACCCTATTTTGTCTTTCTGTTTGTTGCTGTAACTCAGAAATTTTCCACCAGGGATTAATTAATTATGTATTTAATGCAATTCAATTTATTTTATGTGGTGCCTTTCACTTTCACAACAGAGTCACGCCAAGGCACTTTATATGGGTGTGTTTTGATATCAACAAGACAGAATAATACGAAAACAAGGAAAAGGAGAGAGAGAGAAAGAGAAAGAAAGAAAGTCAGATGACAACAGAGGAGAGGAAATAAAAACTCCTTAGTAGGGAGAAAAAAAGGCCTCTGTGGGTCCAAGATCAACTGGCTGCCCAGCCCTCCCCAGGGATGGTAATATTATAGGAGAAGAAAGAGTGGGCTTGCTTGCTAAAAGTAATCTGTATATCTGAAAGTATCTATCTATCTATCTATCTATCTATCTATCTATCTATCTATCTATCTATCTATCTATCTATCTATCTATCTGTCTGTCTGTCTGTCTGTCTGTCCGTCTGTCCATCTATATGTGTGTCCATCCATCCATCCATCCATCCATCCATCACCAGTGCCCACCATTGAATTCATGTCTATGCTGGAATCTGTCTGCCACCTTCCCATCACAGAGGAAGAGGAAAAACTGCACAGACCTCTGGCCCCGTCAGAGCAGAGAGCTCTCGAGGATGACATCGCAGCAGATTGGTGGCTTGGAGACTCTGTCCTCCTTCCATGGGGCAGTGTAAGGTGGCTGCCGGCGCAGGACACACCCTCTGAAACACCTTCCTCTGCTGCACCAGCTACTACAGCCAGTCTGCTCATAAATTATTCAGTTCAGCCAGTGAATTGCATTCCCACAAACATAGTACTGCAATACATATTCGTGTGTGGGAGACAAAACTGACTTCAGACAAGGTGCAAAGGAGAGATTTCAAACAACGGGGGATGGATGCGGGTCCGGTTATGAGAACAGGAAGAGCTACTGGACCAGGGATGCGGGTTTGGGTGCTTAGATGAGCCAATAAAGGTTTTACCCAAAAAACATACCTTGATATTTTATACAATCAGTTGAGGTTAATGATCATTTCTGAGAATATAAGGGCAGCGTCCCTCTTGGGAATCTTGCAGGTTACATCTGTACATTCTTAGCCACCACACAACCCTCTCCGTCGAAAAAGCAGTAAAGCCACATTAATAAACAAACCGCTAAGAATACAAATCATGCAAACTGGTGAATCATCACCGTTTCTCAACAGTGTCAAGCAAAAATGCACATCTGAATTGAATCATTTTCTGTTCCGAATACAATATCTGAGGCATTGATCCCTGTCCTGAGTAAAACTTACGGCAGCATTACTTAGCGTGCATGACTTCACAGTCTCCTCTTTCTTCCATTACCTTCATGATCTATTTATTAATACATGACTTCAGTTCAGGCGGCACCGTGTCTCGGTGGGCAGCACATCTGCAGGGGGGGGGGGCTTCATCCCCTCTCCGCTCTGTGTGTGTCTGTCTGTGTGCCATGTATTACATATGTGTGTGTGCATGCTTACATGTTCTCCCTGTGCCAGACAGGCTCCCTCCAGCATTCCAAAGACATGCAGGTACGCTATCAGTGTGTGGTTATATGCATATAAGTGTGTGTACATGTGCTCTACAAACGTCCTGCCCAGGTTGTACCACAGTGTTACCACCTTGGATAAGCTTTAAGCCAGCAGCGTTTGAGCGGCCTGCAGAGGTAATGATACTGTTTCTGTGCATTTTGCGATTAAAAAAAAAAAACTAAACAAATCTGAATCTGAAACCTATTTGGCAAATGGCTATAAAATCGGAGCCTCATTTTAAGGCATTAGTCTTCAACAAAATAAAAAAATCGCAAACTGCAATACATTTAGTGATGGTTTATAATGAAATAAGCTAAGTATCAATGATTCCTCACCTTTCCCTTCCATTGGCTGCTCCGTGAGACGCTAACCCAAATTCCAACGCACAATAGCAATATAATGATAGAAAAGATATTGTGTTATCCTCTATATCAATATACCATAAATATTCAATATAGGCTACAACCCAAGTCTTCAGCGATGTCCTCATTTTTTCTACAATTTTAAAATAAATTGCGTAGCCACCCTCAGCCCTCACTGAGGGCCCTTATTGGGTTGCAGACCCCCAAGACCACTCCTTTAGACCACCCATGGAGGGAACGACAATTACATTTTCGGCTTGGAAGAAATACAGGTGGTTTTCTAGGAGTAAAATCTATCTGGGTTCTTTGAAGGAGTCTGGGATGTTCATGTCTCCAAATATTGTTGCTGGTTTGGGAGTTTTAACTGTAGAAAAATATCATCGATAAAGGCCTTTAACAGAGTAATCAAGGTAAGTCGTGGTCATTACACACCCCAGTCTATGTCTATACATGGTCTGCCTGCTGCAGGCAGGTCTGCCTCACACAGATCCAGCCCAAGCAGTCCTGGCTGCCGAAATCAGATTTATCTAGAGGCAGGACCTTTCCTCTGGAAAATAAGACTGTGGATTTCGTTATAATAATTAGACCTCCGCTCTCACCATTAGCCGTCATCTCATTGAGGAAAAAGTAGCCAGCAACCTTTGGGAGACCAGATCTGTGCCACAACTAGATCAGCATCACAGATCACTGGGGCCCGTGGATTTACTCCACCTTTTAAAATTGAAGAAGGATCCCAGTCCCAAGCTGGTGTGAAACCAGGAAGACGTGTTGAGGGGTGAGGTATAATGGCTGAATCCCAGTAAGGATTTGGGATGGGTTTGTTTCAACCAACCAGTTGAGCACGCTGTGACTATGGCTCTTTATATTCAACAGGTCGGCTGAAACAAAATCTTGGTCTGGATTTTGGCTTTCTGGACAGACAGTGTAGTAGTTAGTGCCTGTCATCTCATTAGCATTAGCATGGGAAGGTAGCATTGAGGATCAGGGCGGGGCCACAAGGCCCCGGCTCCCACAATGTGGCTTCTGCTTTCCTGACCTGAAAATGAACCCACTCCATAGTGTTTCCTCCCCCGTGTGTGGGCTACGCTAACAGAAGATGCCGACATCGCCATGGCACCGGCCCACGTCCTGTCTGCTTCATGAAGCCCACTGCTGATGCTGGGAAGCCACCAAGAAAAGCGACCAAGTGTGACGGGAATCCATCCCTGTACCAGGGATCCTCAATCTGCCCTCAAAATGGCCAGCGGCTTAGAGTGAACTGACTAAAAACACCAGTTTATGTAGATAAACTAGAACAAAAAAGCATGTTTAAACAATCCTGAATAGCTCCTCCCATCATTTGGCAGATTTGCCCCGAATCAATACATCACCCCCCATTTAAAAGTGGCAGTGAAACAAAGATGTTTGACTGGTGCCATAAATGAGGGGTGGGGACTTGTCACAGCTGATGGCTGGGGGCCCACGGCATGGTAATTACACTGCGGACTGAACTGCTAATTGATACATCACCCATTTTCAGAAAGGCGTGATATTAATTGCCTCACTTTGGATTTATGCAGCAACCCTTTGCGGAGGCAAACGAATCAGAATTTACCATAATGAGGCATCAGGAGACAAGATTTGAACTAATTCCATGAACAAAACTGCCACAGAGAGCTTTGATCTCTCATGAATGTGACAGGACTCATTGAGAAAAATACATTCAGCAAAGGTGCTGTAATACCACACGGAGCCCAGTAAACAGACTATGGGGAAATCGCATCTCGCCCCTTGTTGTCCGACCAGTTATACCTATCAAAAATATTAAAGAGATATTTCTGTGCAAACACTCAGCAAGATCCTCCCGAAACCCTACAACGGTGAGCTTAGGGTCGAATCAGCAATTTCAGTTTCACTTTGGGGACTGGCAGGTATACAAACAATTTTCTAGGTAAAAAAAATCCACGTGGGTTGTTCAAATAAGACTCAATTCTCCTAGTATTTTTAGTGGCGTGGAAGTTCATACTCTGGAAAAGTATCGTCAATTAAGTGCTTTAAACAGAATAACAGTGTGATCAAAGTAAAATCCCCCCAGTACCTACATGATCTGAGCAAAACCAGGAACACCTATCAGCTACAGAGCTCAGAGTTTTCAATCAGTACATCTTGCTTTATTTCCTAAACTATTTCTGCTTTAAATTTAAGACGAAAGTGAGAAGACCAAAACAGATTCAAAATGAAAGTATTCCAAATCTCCGTGATTAGTGCTTTGAGGTTTTGTTCCTGGCGCCTGTATGAGTCACTGCTGTCCATTTCGGTGATTGCATCTGCTATGTGAGCAGAAATAGCAGCTCTCCCGCTCACCGGCAGAGTTTTATTGTTCCAGTGTATTGTTCTCAGCTCTGCTGAGGATGCTCACAGGAAGGCATCTCCCTGCCATCCTCACATTAACGGCCTCCACTTTACTCGGCCCCGTCTTATTAAGCTTCAGGCGTGGGTTTGCTTTTCAGCTTTTTACTTTCCCATAACGACCTTGGCAGAAGTGTGCAGTCAGCAGTCATCCTGTCCTCTGCTCTGTGCAGATTTGAAGGGTGCAGACAGGAAGGTGGTATTCAATGACATCTATGTGCCGGGCGTGACAGGTCTCCGTGATCTAATGGTGCTCACAGAACACGCAACAAAAACACTCGGGTGATCATTATACAGGCTGTGTGACAAATCAACGGCACAAAAACATTAAATATTAATGGAAAGACTTGAACCAGCGATGCAAACGGCTGCAGGAAAAATTCATGGTTGCGAAAAATAAACAGGCAAAGGAACTAACTTTTATAAATGAAACTTAGTCACTTATAATCCAGATATTACTAAGAAACTTTACTGCTTCAGTAAAAAACTAAAAGTATATTAATTAGATACATTATTGTGGCAATATACTAATTATTAATCTGACATCCCATGCAGGGTGTTACCTGACTTGTGTCTGTGATCCTGTATAGGATAAGCATTTCTGGGTGAATGGATGGCTAATTATTAATGCATTTTGAAGCACTTTGTAATGAATTTGCTCAGATTAATTAGAATTCATATCAAAGGGAAATAATTTGCCTGTTACCCACAATGCACAGCTGTGTAGGACCAGGACCCAGTCTAGATCACAAGTATGGACTGTACGGCTGAGGTCAGTGTTCAAGCTGCTCTGACATCGACTTCCTGTCCTTGCTAGACTGTAAACTGAAGACAATTTACTAATACGGGAACATTAACCTAAGAGCTTATTTCAACCAAACCCTCTCAGCACAAACACAGATTTACAAAGGTAATCAGAGTAAATCTGAATCACACTGAATGTTTCTCAGCATCGACCAGCACTGATGCAGATTCACTCGGGATGTACCCTCCCCCCTTTGTCTGCACGCTCCCTTGCTCACACTAACACCTTCAGGCTCCCCTCTACCATCTTCTGCTGCTTCGTTTCCTCCACTTCATCCAGCTCGCTCACTCGCTTCTCCCTCTTCAGAACCGAGCCAAAATGGAGACCGGGAGACCGGCTTGGTTAGAGGTGCGTTAAAAATGAAGCTCTGAAAACTAATCTGGTCATGTGATCAAAAGATTATAAACAAACTGCCCCAAATACACTGCATTCTGGGTCCTACAATAGATTTTTGATAGACACTGGAATATTCCACTTACATATCAAACTATTATTCAACATAACAAGGTATGTTTTCTTTACTACTTTGTGTAGAACATCTATTAAAAAAGTCAATCGATCCATGTTTGTGGCTGGGTCGGAGAGCTTAAAGGGGGCTGAAATGAAAATGAAGGGGAACAAGGAGAGCTGGGACCCTCTGCAGATGCATTATCTCTGTCAATCCTATGTGACCACAGTGGTTTCCCGGTTCAGGGTCCTGAGCCCTGCACTGTCTGTGCCAGGATATCAAGCTGCATCACATAATACCACACAAAGCGGACATATCACAAGAGTCATACAAGCAGAAGAAGGGCACCCACCAGAATTCCACGCAAATGGGACAGGAGCTTCAGCACCATCATTCAAACAATGACATTTCATGGAAATACACCAAACACTGTAAAATATGGGAGCTGTTCAAATTCAGGTTCGGGGTCCCTTTAGCCAACTCACATTTTAATGGGTTCGTTAAATTCGGAAACCATGATTGAAAAAGGCCCTATATAAACCGAACTATAAATAAAAGTGCTAGAAAATAAAGTTTATGATTATCCTGGTTTGGTTACTTTTCTGTCTATTTTCTACCCAGCAACACCCCTGCGGTATCGTTCTGATCCTGCTGCCCAAAAGGATTTCAAGCTATGAGCTGAACATGAGCACAGGCTAGGAAAAGCTTAAAGTGAGAAGAATCGTTCTCCTTAAGTTAGACTTCATGCATTTTTAAATTCATCTTGCCGAATTGACAGCTTGAATTTGCTTGACCTCTCGCTTATGACGCCTGATCTGAGCGCAAGACTAATGGGAAATTCGTGTAATGCCGATGACAGAAAAACTGTGGACTCAGGATTTACTATGCATTAAGACTCCAGCGGACAAAAAAAGCTTATTTACACGGGTATAAAGGCCACGCAAACGGGAGGTGCCATGCGTCTCTCCCGATGGGTTATACGCATACAAATGCGTGACTTCTCTTCTGCATATTGCATCAGTGATGTGCAGTCCATGTAAACTTTGTCAAATGATGCATGGAAGTATCAAATAAGAAGTTATTACTTAATGCACTTCAACCCCGATTTACTCATATTAAATGCAATGTTATGTCATATTCCATATTTAAATAATTTATTTATTTATTAATACTGCGGCTGGTGAGAGACTCACTGGCGCCCAACAATATGTTGGAATCATATTTGTTATACTGATTTAATTGAGTTGAATCGGTGCATATTTCTTTGTCAAATGGCGATACTAGAGCATCGACCCTAGCAGTGATGGGTAGAGGACACTACCTCTTGTAACTGCTCCAGCTCCTGCTTCAGCGCCTCCTGCTCCGACTCCAAATCTGCGTATTGCTGCTTTAAAGCCTGGTTCTCCTCCAGCACCACAAGACCACATTCTGCCGCTCGGATTTTCTCCTGGTTCGCCTCCGCAAGCTCTCGTGTAAGCCGCTCCACCTCTGCCCGGTAATGATCCACGGTTTCCCCACATCTTCCCCCTGCAGCCATCGCCCCTTCTCTGTCTCGCCGTCCCAGCGTTGGTTAGACAGAGAGGCGGAGGCAAAAAGAAAAAAAAAACACTAAAGCAAACGTTACCCCGGTCCCTTTCAAGTGCGGATGTAAACCGTGATGCTTAACAATTAAATAAATCCCATATTTATCTTCAACCCCAAAATGCGAGATCCCCTGGACGAGGTACGGCTATATTCATTTAATATATTGTTTAAAATGTGCGTTCATTTCCCTTCCTGCGTCCTCTCCTTTAACTTCAATTTCCGAACCTTTTTTCGTTTCTTTTTTCTTTTTTGCTTATTCATGGGGAACTGGACGCCATCTCTTCGGATAGATTGAAATCTAGACGCACAACTCTGCCTCCATCCTTGGGCTGCTGACGTCAGTCCCAGAGGCATCTGGCTAGTTAACGCCGGAGAGGAGAGCCCTGATTGGCTCTAATATATTATTCACTGAAAATACATATTAAGCTACTATAATTAATATTAATTACAACCATAACTGACTGCTTGTGTTGAGATATTATTTAATTCCCCTTGTAATACATAATAAAAAAGAAAGTCTGAACCTCACATAAATGTTCCTATTTTAATACTGCACAAAAAAACTGTACAATCATACATGTCTTAGTAGCGGTTTGTTTCTGAAGTGTTATATTAATTTATCAAGCTAGGGAAATACATGAAAATCGACCATATATGTATATAGAATCCAGCGCTAAAAGTCTAGGGCGCTTTGCTTTGGATTATAGATACAGCTTCGACTGTAATGGATGTAGACTACCAATAAACGAAATAAGGTAAAACAATATTACTCGTGAATGTGGTGGTTTCATAATTACTTCTAAGACAGGTACTCGGTCTGCGCTGACATGGACGAACAATATGGCGCTCATCTCTAACGTTTCCCATGTCTGGTTATAAATATCGTAATTTGACATATTTCCCCACCTATCAGTTGTGCCTGATGGTTTGTGTTGGAACGCAATCTGATGCATTTCAAGCAGTTTGTGGCAAGTGAGGGAGAGAGAGAGAGAGAGAGAGAGAGAGAGAGAGAGTCCGCATCTGAAACGGAGTGAGTGTCCCGAATCAATACCGATATTCTGCGTTGGATTTAGAGCACTTTAGTTACCAAGTAATTTAAAATATATTTTACTGCAAGTTTGTACTATCACAATATCATCCTAACGTTCATTATACATGTGCAAATACTTATTATTCAACCAAGACTCATTCACTACTATGTGCTAAGCACATTTGTCCAAGGGCGAGTATGTGTGCTAAATAAACACTAAATAAAATTAAATTTATTATGTTGTCTTTGTATAACAGTGTAGCTCCAAGTTAAAGATTTAAGGGATATACTGAATCTGACAATCCCTGAATTATTTTGCTTGGGTTAAACATGCTTATACTACAACATGTGTTATAGTGTGATGTGTGTGTGTGTGTGTGTGTGTGTGTGTGTGGGGGGGGGGGGGGGGGGGATATATATATATATTACATTGTGAGGTCAAAAGTCCTTGGGACATTTTTTTGATCCACACAAGGGGAAACTCAGTTTTTATATAAAATTTCAAATGCAATAATCCATCCATTTCTGGATACTGCTTTTGTTACTTGGATGTTTGGATACTGCTATTCAGAGTTGTGGGGGGTCTAGAGCAAGGCAGGGAACAACCCAGAATGGGGGTACAACCCACCACAGGGTGCACACACACACCTATGGGTAATCTGGTAACTCCAAATAGCTTCAGCAAGTTTATGGACTGTGGGGGTGGAACCAGAGTACCTGAACGATACCCGACGACAGCACAGGGAGAACATGCAAACTCCACACACATGGAACCCTGGCAGAGACTTGAACGCTGGTCCTGGAGGTATGAAGTAACAGTGCTAAGCAGGGCACCACTATGCCACCCCCCCCAATGCAAACAACCTACTAATAATGCCAAAAGGTCTTGTATTTTGTTTGGTTACTTATGGTTAAGGTTGGGGCTGGGTTGGGGTGAAGGTGGTCATTGTTGGGATTAGGGTTTTTTCCATAGAAATGAATGGAAGATGTGTGTGTGTGTGAGTGTGTGTGTGCGTGTGTGTGTGTGTGTGAGTGTGTGTGTGTGTGTGTGTGTGTGTTTGTGTGTGCGCGCACAAGTACGTGAGCCATCGTCTGTGCGTGCGTGTAAATACGCATGAACATTCGGGTTGTGTGTCTGCCGGAGGGAGTTTCTGGTTTACGATCTGTTTACTTAAGCGTATGAACTTCGTGGACACTCCCTATACCGTAGCTTGTCATAGATGCATTGAGAAGCTACCCTTTGTCACTTCAAGGAAAATATGTAATTTAAAATATTACATTTAAAATGATGCTGTGCACGGCAATAAAACATATGATGTGAATAAACCTTTTTAATTGATTTGCTTTCTCAGAGGACGTTGGGATGTACGTGATAAGTATTTGATAGTGCATGGACCATTAGAAGGTTGTAAAGAGAGATAAAAGCAGGGTGAAGTTGGAGTCAAGGCAAGACCGGCGTTGTAAAGAAAGGTGAACAAGAATTCACTGGAACAGTCGATGTAATACTCGAGTCATGACTACCATAGATATACCGCATTTCCACTTGTATTCAGACCCAGGGTGATCTTATGGTGAGCCTTAAGCAGCAGACAACAGATTTTCTCAGTTCACTTATATTAAAAACATTAAGGTAACATAGGGTATCTACCTGGTAACTAGCTAGCTAGCATCTGTTTTGCAAGAAAAATAGTGAAATATCACACTTAGTGTAGCCTAAATAACGGTAATGTCACAGTGGGCCGGCCCTGTTCAGTCAGAACATTACCGTACGTGCAATCCAGTGTTACTATCACTACGACAAGGTAGGTTGGGAAAGCAAAATTTAACACACGTGGTTGAAGCGGAAATCTGTCATGCCAAACTCTGGTTCTTTATTTCACGTCCCAAGCACTTCTTGAACAAATGCCCTATACGTAGATAATAAGGAATAAGCAATGAGGAAGTAACGACAAACTTTGCGTACACACTTCCTCGCAAATTTCTCTGACCTGAATCTGAATGGACAGGTGTACAGTGCGGCGAATGTGTTGACACACTCTTGTCCATGAGATTTCACCCCTTGTTCTATGGACTTCTGTGGGAGGTGAAAGTCACTGATATGACTACATAGTCAATTGTCAAATATCTTTCACAACAACTTCCTGTAGGATGAGGTTTAAAATGCTTACGGGCTAGTAATCAGTGCTGAACAGGACAGAATAGCTGTGATGTGGCAGAAGACTGAAAAGTCTCAATGTAAGCCTACATTAGGTATCGATAGATGGAAGGAAAACTGACACCAACATAAATGTTCATGATGAAAAAGTTAACCTACACAGTTAAGTACCTTTATGTCAGGTTAAATACAGCTAGTATTTAACATGTTCAGCTCATGGAACTGAAATAGAGCAGTTTAAAAGACTCCTTCTTTAAAAGTACTTTTTTTTCACAGAATTTCAACGCAGACTTATGGAGGATCACAGAAAACTCACAGCCTGGGGACATTGACAGACAGGAGATAAGTGGAGGAACTTCCTGTTTTGCATACATTTCCAAGCCGTGGCTGACCGGCCAGTGAACCTCTGAATTAAGATAAAGGAGAAATGTATCTATATAGACTCATAAACTCATTGAGCAATAATTAGACATTTTGTCAAGAATTGGCATTTACAGCCGCCATAACCAGTAGAACATCTGTCGATCAATGATATGATATAATAAATTTACTTCACTGCATTCGTAGTTATGTAATGACACTGTAAGTAGCGCCTTAAACATTGCTAGCCATGTCTCTCTCAGCCTGTCCAATTTGTGTTAATTATCAGATAACCAACTTATATTTCTAATAAACTTATATGCACAAAGGTTACAAATTCATATTTATTCACAAAAACAACAATGTAATTTGAGCTTTACCAGGACCTCAGAGAAAAACACCAGTTCTTATTTTAATGTTATTATCTCATTCAGAGACTTAAACACAGCTGACCAAAGACAAACACTGGCATGTAGCGATGCAGTACAATCGACACATAGATGGAAATTTCCACTCATAATGATACAGCATCGTCGACATGGAAACTTCGTTTTAGCTGCGTGCAGTGTTGTGCACTGGACGATGATCAGATCAATAGTTCACACCTCGCATGGTGCCCCAGTGGGAGTCAGTCACATCGAAGCAAACCCATGGGTAGGTCACAGGGGGGCTAACTGAGGTGTGCATGGGGAGCAGGGGGAGTGGATGTATTATGGTAGGTGGGCGGAGCTTAGAGGTGGAGTGGGAGAAGTGTCCAGGGGGTAGGGCTAAGTCCAGGATACCAGTCTTGTGGGCGAAGGGGATGGACCAAGGTAGCAGGCCACAAAGAGAAGGCGGACAAAAGCACCTGTTCTGTGTAGAACAGAGGAAGATGGATTTAAAACATCACTTCACTGTCGACCACTAAACCAACACAGCCATGATAATTGAGTATCAATGGAAACTAATATAAATAATTGTTATAGTCAGCATACATAGGACATGCGAGTCTCGCTAACTTGTCTACAGGAAGGTGCGGATTCAGACACTGGATCGTCCCCTGCGAGCTCTTCATCGCCTGGGCTGCCCTTCGCCTCACTCCTGCGCCATCTTGCTCTGCGGTTCTGGAACCAGATCTGAGCGGGTCGACATGAGAGTTGGGTCAAGTGCCTGTTAACGTCATCATTTCTATTCTGCATGAAGACATACCCAAGCGCACACGCACACACACACAGTGGAGACCGAGTGTCCAGATTCAACATATAGACATTTCATCACATTTATAGTAATTGGAGAACCTGAAGCTTAGCTTTTGGATTGGATTGGATTTACCGAGTCCAAAGTGCACACAGCATTCAAAAAACAATGACTGCCCTTTATCTATGTGTATAATCTTTGTTGTGTCACTCTTCTCTCCCATTCATTCTCTATAACTGTAATCTCATTCAGCTGACACTTTGACGTACCCTTCTGTTTTATTAACCTTTTATCCACCCATCCCTCTATCCTTCCATCCTTCCACACTGTTTATCCAAGTCAGCATCTTTAAATATGTATTCATTGTAGTAGAATGAGAAATATGATTGAAACAGTCTAAGAAAAGAAGTATAGGCATTTATTTTAGATATTTTAGATGCTTTTTATTCCTTTAAGGATATAAAAGTGGGATGAATATTGATCCTGTCAGGAATTGTTCCTGCCGTAACTGTCATGCAGGTGTCGCAGGCCGTTCCATCCTTTTTGCTGTGTTTTGTAAGTATAGCATCCTTCTGTGTTCCTAGCTTGTTCCCTTGCTCTCACCTGCTTGCTGTGTGGCCAAATGCGCTAAACGGGTATGTGAAAATAGTACCTCCCTTTTGCCATGGGTTGGAGGCTAGCTTCAATAATGCTGGTTATTTTAGCTACCAGTTTCCCCAGTAACATTATGCACTTATGTTTATATCTCTATATTGGTTCACGTTTTTTTGCTCTTGGTTGTGTTACGGTTGTGTTATTATGACTTGCTTCACCCAGTTCCCAGTTTTTCCTAGCGTTCATTCCCTTGTGTTTGCTTCATTGTTAATTATCCACTTCTGTTTTTTGTCTACCCTCGTTATCAGTGTCTTATGCGCCTGCCCTTGCCCTGTGTGCTTGTCAGATGCTTCCTTTGTTACCCACATTCGACGATGTTCTTTGTGCCGTTTTCCTCGTCCTGGCGTTAGTCTTTCCTACCTGGTGTCACCTTCCTGCCTTGTGTTTTGACTCCTCACGGTCCCTTTTGTTTTTGGTGTTTGTTCCGTTTATAATAAAATCCCTTCTGTAACGGAGCTGCTCTGTGGATCAAGGTGCCTTCAGATCTGCTCCAAATGTATATTTGTCATGTAATTTGTACAACATGTGGACATCTATTAAAATGCCCGCAAACTACAAAGCCTCTCATTTGGATGTAGCCGTCCTGCCCCCTTACGTACCTGAACTCGGCCCTCAGAGAGCTGTGTACGTGTGGCCAGGAGGTCTCGGGTCAAGGCGTCGGGGTAGTGTGTGTTTCTGAAGACGTTCTCTAGCTTCTCCAGCTGGTCTGGTGTGAAGGTGGTTCTTGCCCGCCGGCCGCCCTTCCGTCCCGCTGGGCACACACCGTTACGGCTGTTACCGCATCATCACCGGCCACATTTGTGTTATTCTGACTGGTCCCTTATCAGTGCTGCCTGTATTTCTTTACTGAAATTAGTTATTCATAATAAACACTGAAAATGTTTCACCTACTGTGATAAAGACATTATATCACAAAATAGTGAAATAAGAGATGCCCTGTAAGTTACATCCAACATCTCTGACATGCCAAATTAATTAATTTCCATAAAAATGTTTGAATGTCTTGCCTGTGGGAGCCTGGGGGGGCATGCCCCCCTGCCCGTTCCCCTTTGCAGTCCCCCAGCTCTCTGCTTCGTCTCCTGGGAGGCCTGTATGGGTGAGTGTCTGACTGTTTGCCAGGTCAGGTGGGGTGCTCCCTGTGACGTGATCAGTGACTCGGATCTCATGCAGCACAGTGCCTCTCTCCAGCTGCCTCTCTGCGGACACACAGTGAATCCTTAAACAATTTCCTCCGGGATAATAGAAGTATTCTGATTCTGAGCAGATCCGCGCGCTAATACACTCATCACTGATGTCCCTCATGAAGCAGAGAAGCTGAAGCATTCAAAGGTACATTTATACAATCAAACGTAGACCTGAACTTACACAAACTGTCTGGATTCAAATACAATTTATAGCCAAACCCCACAATCCTGGGTTTTGGAGATATATGAATAATATTTCAGTCAAAAGTTACATAAATTAGGAAGTATAACTGAAAAATAGAGCAATGCATTTGTCGTGGATAACTAATATTTACAAAAACAATACATAAACTCAGTCTTGTGAGATCTGAATACCATAATCCACCCAGATTTTTACAGTAGTGGTAGGAAATTTCTATTATACATGTTATACAATACAAGAGTAACACAGAAATGTACTCTTTTCCACAGTCTTAGATGCAGCAACTTGTGGATTCGTACCTGAATGGGTAGCTGGCCGCTGAGTTTCCTGTACCTTTTGTACTCCTACGCACACAGCAGGAGCAATCCTGCCGTGCTGCCTGGCCAAACACGGTTTCCGTAAGATTTCCTCGATGGAGTGAGACAGTGTTCTGTGAGAATTCGGCGCTTGGCGGCCCAGTGCATCCCCATCCACAGTTTGAAGTGGTCTCTGCCTTTCAGGATCCGGGATCGACAGTACCATCACGATGCTCTGCTCTTGCCTTCCTGTCAGGCTTGCTCAGGCCATCGGAGTTTGAGCCTTGTAGCAGTATAAAGTCTCCAAAGTGATCTCCAGAGTCCTCTTCTCATTAAAATAAAAAAATCCTACTGTTGTTCTCCCCCATTTTCATTCTGATATGTTCTGAAAGTCACTATACTTCTCATCCACTTGCCTTTCCTCCTCACTGTCAATCCCTCGTTTTCTTCTTCCTCCTCTCTCATTCCATAATGGCATGAACACTGTCAAGTGACCTCCCCCCCCCGATCAATTAGGTGAGTCCGGGGATTACTGTATAACCAAGGTGCCAATAAACAAGCCCTTGATTGTGTTTAGACTCGTTCCTCTGCTCAGTTATCCTTATCCGTCTCTTTCTTTGTCATCTGTTATCTGCATCTGTCTACTGCTAACGTTACTCTGCCTTTAAAGTCTGTCAGCCTCTGTCTACTGCTAACGTTACTCTGCCTTTAAAGTCCGTCTACCTCTGTCTACTGCTAACGTTACTCTGCCTTTAAAGTCTGTCAGCCTCTGTCTACTGCTAACGTTACTCTGCCTTTAAAGTCCGTCTGTCTCTGTCTACTGCTAACGTTACTCTGCCTTTAAAGTCCGTCTACCTCTGTCTACTTCTAACATTATTCTGCCTTTAAAGTCTGTCAGCCTCTGTCTACTGCTAACGTTACTCTGCCTTTAAAGTCCGTCAGCCTCTGTCTAAGGCTAATGTTACTCTGTCTTTAAAGTCTGTCTGCCTCTGTCTACTGCTAACGTTACTCTGCCTTTAAAGTCTGTCTGCCTCTGTCTACTGCTAACGTTACTCTGCCTTTAAAGTCTGTCTGCCTCTGTCTACTGCTAACGTTACTCTGCCTTTAAAGTCTGTCTGCCTCTGTCTACTGCTAACATTACTCTGCCTTTAAAGTCCGTCAGCCTCTGTCTACTGCTAACATTACTCTGCCTTTAAAGTCTGTCTGCCTCTGTCTACTGCTAATGTTACTCTGCCTTTAAAGTCCGTCAGCCTCTGTCTAAGGCTAATGTTACTCTGTCTTTAAAGTCTGTCTGCCTCTGTCTACTGCTAACGTTACTCTGCCTTTAAAGTCCGTTTCTGTGGCCACGTTCAGGGCGTTCTTCATCACCCAGTGGCATTTTAGCAGCACAGTTTAAATACATGACTTAAGACAACAGCACAAAATGCTATTGTTGCTGTTATTGCGAACCTCAGTGACCTCAGTACTTTCAGTTTTATTCGACCTGAATTAGTCCTGCTGTTTGTAAATTGGTTCCTTCTCTTTGTAAACTGTGATACCGCTGTGAAATATTTGTGAAAAACGTTTTTTTATTTCAGCTAACGTTTGTCTCCATACCTGGACACAGCATAAATATGTAAGATTTGCATATAACTTTGAACATATACACCTTTAAGGTAAGTTCCATTAAAGATTGTTTTCAGGGATATTTAGTACAAACTACAAAACTAGTAAGTATTAAAGTTCACATGTGAGCAGTGCACCTTTTAAATATACTATGCCAGTGTTTAACTTAAAAACTTGCACTAGTGATGCACAGGAATGCATCTAGCCCATGTACAGACTCAAATCTAAAACTTGTGTGTTTCCACAAGCAGGTGAACCCTGAGCTTACATTGATAAGATTGCTGTTAAATTACATACATTGCAATAATATCAACACTCTCCCTGTTTATATCCTTTCAGCTGGTAATTTATTTAGAAGCTCCTGAAAGCATGAGTTCTTAATCCGGCCCATTCTGAACATTTAAACTCCGGCTAAAATTCACCTTAAATGTGAATTGGTAATTAGCGTTGCTCAAACTGCTGCATTTTTTATGATAGGCATGACATACACACGTGAGTCTGGTATCTCTTAAGCTTCTGGCCTCTTGCTGCCCTTTAATACTCAATTTCAACTTTACTCCACAATGTCATTGTTGCTGATCGTACGCTAAACGGTGCCTCCTGGTGTCAATTCCATGTATTGCATTGAATTGGTGCAAAGCTGTTCCCCTGTATTTGGATGGAGTTCCTCTCCATCTAGTGGCAATAAAATTCAAAAAACCTGATCCATTCAACCCATCCGTAAGTGTTTACCTTAGTCAGTACCTGGTGTCTAGTCCAGATAGCACAGGCCGCAAGTCTGAGGTATAACTGAGTTGGATGCCAGTACACTGCAGGACACACATAAGCAAACACAAAGTCACACACCTTATGCATGTCTTTGAACTTTTAAACCGAAATCAGTTGAAGTATTTGTTTGGTAAATATGAGAAATAATCCAGCATTTGTTGATTCTGCCTCAGGATCTCTGCCCATTGCGATGTGTCTGAAACCAGTTTGCATGGGAGCCGACCATATGGATCCGTTATGAGATGCCCAGATCACCTCAGCTGACCCCTCATGACCTGATCTCTGAACTCCTCCTCCTTTAACAGAGAATGAAGCCAGAAACCCAGCAGAGGAACCGTATCCTGGCCACTTGCACTCATGATCCATCCATCCATCCATCCATTTTCCAAACCGCTTATCCTACTGGGTCGCGGGGGGTCCGGAGCCTATCCCAGAAGCTATGGGCACGAGGCAGGGAACGACCCAGGATGGGGGGCCAGCCCATCGCAGGCACTCATGATCATGTTATTTTTGTCATAACCCGCAGCTCAAGACTAAGCCAATGTTCTGAGCTATGCATCAAGAACAAAGAGCGGCGACTGCTGAAGCTTTGAGGCTTGTATCATTCTCAGAAAAACACATGATCAATGACCAACAAGGTCTCACTTCCCACAGAGACACCCTATTGAGGATGAACAATTGATGCAATTGTCTTGTTACTTTTCTACCTATATAAAAAATATAGCCACCAAGAAAGAAACAACATTCTCCATTTTGGACATATTTTAGTTTTTTATTTGGTACCACTTTACAATAAAGCTACCCTTTGCCACTTATAAATGGTAGTAACCCATTAATAAGAAAAAAACTGTGGTACTTTATAATTGTCTAGTAATGGTTTACAAAGTGTTACAACCTAATTAATAACCTGCTTATAAACCATTCGTAATCCCTTTATAAGGGTAGCCTTATTGTAAAGTGGCACCTTTCATTGGTTAAATTGGTTGAGCCTTAATGTAGAGAAACATTTTTTTTCCTGAATAACAATCAATAAAAATGCACCATCCCACATACAGTCACATCCACTGTCCTTACTAAGGTCTCAGCCCCAGTTACAGAAGCACGTTTATTGCCCAATTGAAGCCCAGATATGTATCTTACAAAATGTACCTCTTCCATCATTTTAGTCAACACAGTCAGCACATTATATACAGATCTGGAAGAAAATAAGAGATCACTCTATATGTTTTAAATCCTGGTTTAATTCTGGTTCTGCTGGCGGAAATTTACACTGACCGGTAGGTTGCTTCCAGGTTCAAAATTTCCAATCAGCAGTACAACAAGGTGAACAAGGTGAAGCAGGAGATGAACTTGGAATGAACAAAAACCAGCCGGGTAGAGGGCAGAAAGCGACTTTCTAATGTCAGCGATGACTGTCAACTTATTCAACAGTTCCTTGAGGATGACATCAAGTGACCTTTGAAACAAATGGGAAGCATTGAGTGGTGTAAAGTGCACTGCTAGGACAGTCCGTATCAGCCTCTTAGAAGCAGGACTGAGGTGTCCTATAGAGGGAACGAGAAGCAGTGAAGTATCACGCTGCAGTTTTTCACAATAGCATACCCATATATTGAGAAATGAGTGAAAGGGACTGGTATATCTCTGAATCGTCTGTAAAAATGCCATGAGATTGCTTTGGAAGTAACCAAGTCCGTAATTCACTCAAGTCAGTTGTCAATCTGGTATGCATATGATTTGTAAATAGTCAGGCATGTTGTGTCTCCGGAATGAAATCATATTAATATGGTGACCACAAGTCATCTGAGCGCAAGTCTTGGAGTAAAATGAGTATTTAATCCCAAATGCCTACTGAAGGCGACGGATAAAGCATATATGAGAGGCGCTGACCCAGAAAAAGTGATTCAGTTCCCAGCAGGGAACTCATGACAGTCCTTACAATCCAATTCGAGCCGCTTGTCATGTGATGCCAATTTCCTGCTTCTCCTCAGCACTAGATCGGTACATCCCTCCACTCACATACATACGATAGCCATTAATCCACTGATTTATTCACTTGAAAGGCTCAGCTATAGACCATAAATTTACAGTCACTTATAGCAATCAGGAAATGGTCAGCCTGTCCTCATGTGACCAGTCTCGAGGCTAACTGAGCTCTGCGTCAGCATCGGACGATATATCTCCGGTTGCCCTGTCCTTCCTGTTTCGACAGCAAAAGATAAACTCACTTACTGCCCTGAAGGATTATATCAGGTGCTGACAGCAGCCAGAGCGAGGGAATGACCCAGAAGTGCCCGCATTTCATGGAGCACATTAAGCTGGTTCAGTAGCAGCACAGGGACTCTGTTCACACAGAAAGCATGTGACAGGGGCCTGTTCTGAGTTCAGCAGGGGAGGGCATGTCCAGTCAGACTGTTACACTGTGCACACACACAGTCCACATATTCATATCTTTATGGGGACTCTCTATGGGCAAAGTACAATACTTTTGGCATGGCGTTTTTAGTTTTTCGATTGTAGTGTCAGATTTTTATAAAATTGAGTTTCCCTTTGCGGGGACCAAAAAAAATGGTCCCCACAAAGTCAAAATTGGACGTTTTTTTATCACATTGTGGGGACACTTTATCACACACACAGCCGCTGCTTCTTAAACTTCATTCTCTTTTCAAGATTTCCAATATTTCTGTTTGCCTTCATTCACCAGCTCTTCTAATAACCCACAACATCCTTCATACTCAGACAGGCCACTGCACAGCCAGGCTGCAAACATTAAATACAATTCAAATTATAAACTTAGTCATACTTAGTCACTATTTTTAAAGCATGAAGTGTTAGTTGTGCCCCAGACTTCATTAAAAAAATGTAATTTACTCAACAGCAAGAGAATTAAGCTGACATTGAATTTGACTGACGAATAAAGTGTCCCGATTGCAGTAAATTTCGTAACTAAATAAAAATCCCATGACCTTATGCTCATAAATCATGTAACTATGTAATCATGTAACTACTCATCTTCGTAATTCTGGTTCTTCACCATAGAGTGGAAGAGACAAAAAATGTCGCCTACAAAACGCTCAGTCACATGGATGTATGTGTAGCTGTAGGGGACAGAAAATCCCACCCATGACACGTGTTTTTCCATGTCCAATTTATGCAGATGAGGTTGGGGGGGGGGGGGGGGTAGTCTCCCAGGCTTCCCACACGAGTCTGTAATCAGTTGTAGATGTGAAGTAATTGGGCTCACATGAAGATCTTGCGGGACTCAATCATTGCTACCACCAGCGGTAAATCATCAGACACCAAGCTACCTGAACCTCATGCTCACCCATGGCTACCGAGAGGAAGAGTAACGGACTGGAAAGCTACACGTTTCACGTGAGTATTTAAACATAACATTCCAACGGAAGTGATTAGGGAATGTTAGAATGATGTTGCGTCGGGGTTTGTTGGTGTTAACTAGGACCTGTCAGTATTCAGGTATAACAGGATATAACAGTATAACGGAACTATAAGTTTTTCCAAACAAGGAAAATTGCTTCGAACAGAAACTCATTTACTTCAGTCTCTGTGAGTCTCTTTTTCCGAGCTGCCTTGTGCATCTTCCCTCACTGTATTGTCGGTCATATTCATCCTCTTAATTTTGCAATAGGTCAATTATCAAGATTCATCTGTCTATAATCTGTGCCTGTAACCACAGTAACAGTGTGCTGCCTTAGAAACGCTACAATAAAATATAGCTGAAAAGCAATGTTTTGGTCAGTATCATCAGTCACTGATTTTCACTTTTATTGCCTGTTTTTCATGTGCATACTGCACTTAAAAACAAATTTCACACTAAGCAGCTCGAGGCCAAAGTCAGCATTAGTAACTTTAATGGGGTTTTTATCGTTATTTTTATTGAGATTTAATCGTTTGTTTAAGACGCCCCAAAGCATGTGCGGGGCGTGTTTTCTCTTCCTCCTCCAAATGGCTGCTCTGTCTCTCCTGATAAGACCATGGATCGATGCCAAGGAGATTCTTTTTTGAGGAGTCACTATTTGGGGAAAAAAAAACGCTCAGGACAAGCAAAACAAAAGTACTACAGGCGTGTTTCAATGCAGTTTTTACAACAGTAGTTACAGAACAGAGAGATCTACCCATAATCCTGCACCATGGACCCTGAGATCCTGATCCAGTCTTTTCGGTAGAGCGACCAATATACTGCATAAGTAATGGTCAAGATGGGTGCATGGATGGATGGATGGATGGATGGAGGCATGCATGCTTTAGTCGATTGATCAGGAATGCAAAGTACATTGTCTATTGTTTGTACTAATAAGGGAGCCCCTTAATATTTTACATAATACAGTACAAACATACTCAGATCAAGTAAGCAGCTTTTTGCATGAAGAAACATGCTTTTCAGGCAGAGTAATCAGCTTTTCTGTTAAAGGAACCTGATTTTCAGAAAAAAAAACATAGTGAGAGGCTTCTTTTGCTGCAGATCGATACCAAGGGGCATTTTTGCAAGCTGCCTGGAGGACCAGAAGATGATGACCTATTGGGGAAGGGAAGCAGGAGCAAGCTGGCCTACTGCATCACAGACGTCCCACCTTGGTACCTCTGCATTGTCCTGGGCGTCCAGGTAGGGCCTCTCTCTCTCTCTGTGCTCCGAGCCCAGAAAAAGAGGAGAAATGTGGCCAAACACATGCATTCGGAAGGCAGGGCGTCACACATGAAGTCTTGGAGCTCCTCCTCCACTCTACAGGCCACGCCCATCCCAGTAGCTATAAGCATTGTGGTTTCTTGCTAGATGCCTCTGATCTGGGCCTAACAAACTCCAGATTCTATAGGGACATAAATGTTCTTCCGTGTCTGTGGATGTGCTGATTTTGTGCCCCCCCCCCCCATCCCCCCCCCAAACATACAGCACTGCCTGACGGCCTTTGGCGGCCTCATCGCCATCCCGCTCATTCTGTCCCAGGCCCTGTGCCTGCAGCACGATGGGCTCACCCAAAGCTACCTCATCAGCACCATCTTCTTTGTCTCTGGGCTCTGCACCCTGCTGCAGGTCATTTTCGGGGTCAGGTGAGACATCCATGCTGTGGGTGGGATATCCTGGAAGTGCATTTATGGTGGGGGGGTGGGGGGGGGGCTTGGGAAGCGGCTCACAGTAATTGGCCCAGAAACCTGAGATCAAATTAAGGGCTGCAGATTTCTTGAGCCCCTGAGGATGCTGCTGATCCCCTATAGCATTTGAACATTTTATTTTAATGCGCATTAACATTCCTTCTAATCTGCTTCAGAAAGCAGTTGCCCAGGCCAATTAGGATTTACAGTCCTGTCCACCAATACCAATTATCCACAATGCAGAGGAATTCATAACGGGAAGATTAGGTTGGAATTTCCATCCGATTAGAGAGGAGCTCACTGTAAATTAACATTCCTCCAAATCGCTCCCTTTGACCCTGGGTTTGCTTTTCTTTGTTTAACAGTCTGGAAGTCATTTGTAGATAATCAGGTTTTTGCACTAATTCCTTTTTTTTGATAACTGTTTTAAATGAAGATTGAACTACAGCACAAAGGTGCCATCATTGCATTGGAGAAAACCATTCCTCTTATTATCGTTCAGTAAGACAGTATCTCCTTGTGGACTTTGGTGGTTCTTCTCCCCCCCCCCCCCCCTCCCCGTCTCCCCAGACTGCCCATCCTGCAAGGGGGCACCTTCACCCTGCTGGCCCCGTCCCTGGCCATGCTGTCCATGCCCGAGTGGACCTGTCCCACCTGGACACAGAACGCCTCTCTGGTGAACGTTTCCTCGCCGGTGTTTATCGAGGTCTGGCAAAGCCGCATGAGAGAGGTCAGAAGCCATCTAGTCTCCAAATGAAGTCTCCTAAGATACAGGATGCACCTTACACACTCTCATTATCATTCGCCGCCAGCTGCTCAAAGAACAACATCAGATTTATACAAGATTACAGTTCATATCCAGGGTCCAGTTACATGTACATACTGTGCAGAGTCTGACGCAGTCAAAGACAAATTATGTTTAAATGATCTTCATATTGGTGCAAAAATATGACGTTACTTCAGTCAAAGTGTGTCAGCCATTTCAGAACCTCCCCTAAAGTCACCGGAGTATTTGCAGCAACCGTCCAACACGCCCATGTAACTCAACCACTCCTAGGACTAATCCATACCTCATTGACTTTTTAAATTATTTTAATTGATTAATTAAGTGAGCTGGTTGTGAAACTTAACAAACACATGGAATGGCTGGGGTGCCCCTTCTAAATACCTGAGCTTGTCACCCTCCCCCTAAGGTTGGACCCAGACTCTCTGCAAAGGAAGCTCATTCCTGCTACTTGTATCCACAAAATATGCGTCAATACTCCATTACTTATTTCATTTATAGAATATATTTAATTGCAAATCACTTTGGACAAAAGCATCTGACAATGATTATATGTTATTCTCGACATGCTAAATCTCTCTTTTATGTGCCATTTTTTGCAAAATCATGGTCTTTATTACAGATAAAAGGTGACAAAAAAAAATCTGTGATTTGATGATGCAATACCTCCCTACACTGAGGGTCAGTGTTTCAAACCTCGTGCTGTCTGCCTGTATTTAGCTGCAGGGTTCCATCATGGTGGGCTCCTGCTTCCAAATCCTGGTAGGCTTCTCTGGCCTCATCGGGTTCTTTATGAAGTTCATTGGGCCGCTCACTATTGCACCCACCATCTCCCTGATCGGGTTGTCCCTGTTTGACTCAGCTGGCATGAGCGCGGGGAATCACTGGGGCGTTGCAGCTATGTGAGTTTGCCTCCACTGCCTCGAGAGACATGCAGGTGTGGCACACACTGTGTAAAAGGAGCCACTTGCTATCTTCTAAATACTTTTTCGATTCCTCCTGCAGGACGACCGTTCTGATTGTCATGTTCTCCCAGTACCTCCGTCACATGACCGTCCCAGTTCCTGCATACAGCAAGACCAGAAAGTTCCACTCCTCCAGGATGTACATATTTCAGATTTTACCTGTAAGCCAGACTGCAGAGAATGTGCACACATGTGCTAACACGTGCTAACACCTAGCTTTCGGTAAGAGAGAGTGCATGACTGGAAATAGGAAGTGTAATCCAAAGCTGGTAGGTTCCAATGAAATTATATTGGTTATAGAAGCCAGTGAACTAGGTGCCTCGTCTTTGCCTTTTGGACTGCAGGTGCTCCTGGGAATCACGCTGTCCTGGTTGGTCTGCTACCTTTTGACCATCTACGACATCCTGCCCTTGGATCCAAAGGAGTACGGATACCAAGCCCGCACAGACCTTAAGGGTGACGTCATCACCCAAGCCCCCTGGTTCAGGTTCCCCTACCCAGGTAAGGGGGTCAGTAAATCCCTAGATTTGTCTTATTCAGTATTTCAAGGCATCTGTGTGAGATGCTTAGTCGGTCTTTTCAAGGAATGCCGAAGGTCATGAAAGAATCGTTTTTCGGGTTCCTTTGCCAAGATAACAGAGATCAGCTAAACATGCAAAACAAAAATGCTACATTGCTGTTGTTTATTCCCCAGGTCAATGGGGCATGCCCACCGTGAGCTTGGCAGGGGTTTGTGGAATCCTGGCAGGGGTCACATCCTCCATGGTAGAGTCCGTGGGTGACTACCACGCCTGCGCCCGGCTGTCGGGGGCCCCACCTCCTCCTAGGCATGCCATCAATCGGGGAGTAGGCATCGAGGGGGTGGGCTGTCTGCTGGCTGGGGCCTGGGGCACAGGTAACGGGACGACTTCCTACAGTGAGAATGTTGGCGCGCTGGGCATCACCAAGGTAAGTCAGGGGGAGGGGTGGTGCGGCCTGGTGCCCCATTTTCATCATGGGATAGAAGAAAAATCCAGGGCTTGGGCCCCATGCACAGGTGGGTAGCCGCATGGTGATTGTGGCCAGCGGAGTCCTGATGATTCTGATGGGGATGTTTGGGAAAATTGGAGCCATCTTCACCACACTCCCAACACCTGTCATTGGAGGAATGTTCCTGGTGATGTTTGGAGTGATATCTGCGGCTGGAGTTGCAAATCTGCAGGTAGGAGCAGACTATCAGGGTATTCTGTCAGATTATCTCAATATTATTACATAAAGATATTACAAATAAAAACAACAAAACACTGTGGATCTTTAAACTTTGTGGGCATCTTTACACTTTTTATTGTTAGGGAGTTTGTACCTTTCTCACCATTACGGTGGCACATAATGACAAGCGTTGCATTGATATATTTGCTATATTGTTAATGAGCTACTGGGCTTGTGTGAAGACTTGTTAGTTGAACTTATTCATGCCTTTGTTTCCTCAGTACGCGGATATGAATTCCTCGCGGAATATCTTCATTTTTGGGTTTTCTGTGTTCACTGGATTGGTTATTCCTAACTGGATACTGAAGAACCCAACCTCCATAGCAACAGGTAGGAGCCAGAAGAAAGGTCAAAATGAGCGACCAGTGTACCAGGTATCAGGAAGGATAGGGACCATAACACTGTAGTAAAGCAGAATACAGCTTCTCTACTGAGGGGTCAGGTCAGAAAGGTGAGTTTCAGGAGCCTCCAACCTCTGGATGTTTCTCAATATCAAGAATGCAAAGATTGTACTTGTGGTCTTGGCAAGAGTAGTTTTGCTAAATTCCCTCCCAAGAATGAACTTGGGGTGCAATGAATCATGGGATTGGTCACGTTTGGCGAGGATGCAACTGACGTAAACTTGATATTTCGGACGGGGCAAGAACAACATCCTGGGATTTTTCAAGTAAAAATATTGGCAAACACCCTCTGTCTTTTGCTCTCAGGAGTCAATGAGCTGGACCAGGTTCTCCAGGTACTGCTGACCACCAGTATGTTTGTTGGGGGCTTTTTTGGATTTGTCCTGGACAACACCATCCCAGGTGAGCCTTAATACATTCAAGAAGGTAAATTGTAATACCACTTCTGCAGTCAATGATTCCCGTTGGGTTACTTAGGGTCCAAGCATGAGCGAGGTCTTGTAGCGTGGAACGAGGCACACCACGAGATTGAAGACGACGTGCCGGAGACCAGTGAGGTGTACAATCTGCCCTTTGGCCTCAGTTCCCGTTTCTCGTTGTTCTCCTGGGTGTGGTGCCTGCCTTTCTGCCCTCCAGTTGGACAGGAGCAGGGCCCCTTGGGAGACAAAGAAGATGTGACAAAGCCTGGTCTCACACAAACCCAGGCAAGTGGCTGTCAGTGACTGCTCTGACTCCTGACCTGTGTTTACAAAGTCATGAACCTGTCATTGTGGACCTGCACATTCTCCTGTCCATAATTCTAACACATACCCCTTGCTAATCTATTACTTATTGCTTTATCTAAATTTTGTCTAAACAGATTTTTTTTCATCGGATTGGTTTCATTTTATATATGTAAGACCTTCTGCATGTTAATGCAAAAATTCAATTTAAAGTAAAAAATAAACGAGTCAGACCACATTATTATCATTTGACTTTTTGGGGCCAATAATAATTTTATTTGGTGTCCACAAACTTCTTATGTACTCTCTGCATTTTAAGTGAATGACCTAACAGATCATAAAAGTTTAAATAAACCCATATTTTAATCATTAAAATAGTTAAAATTCCCTTTATGTTTTGTGTGATGTTTCAGCGTCTGTCATTTTAATACTTAATGGACATTGTGATGTTTGTAATTTAAAATGCACTAGTTTTGCCACGTGCTGGACCAGGAGGAAACAGCGTTACAAAATAAAATTAGGAGCGTGGAGTTTTTTCAGGCACGGAGATAAGATCGTCTGTGAAGCTGAGCGCGACCCTGTTGATATAGTCATTTCTGGGTTTTTTTTGCCTGGTCAAAGCAAGTGCTTGTAACTCATAATTACTGGATGCAGTGCTGCATGGTGAACAGTAAAGCTCAGGCGTGCTAAGCAGCCCCCCTCAGATCTTTCTTCACAGTTTTATAGAGGTTCACGAAAGACTCTGCCCAGGCATCCCTCTGGTGGCCTGCGGTGGCGGTCATCCTGTAGGCCACATATACCATGGTCAGCACAACATGCTCAAAGTCCACCCTACAGAGAGATCCAGGGAGCTGAGACAGGGCGGACGTCAGGCGCTGAATATCGGGTAGGTTTGTGGGCAGGACGTTCCTACTGACATCTTCCAGCCTGCGGGTGAGTCGCATGGAGGCCAGCTCTTCATCCTGCACGCAGAAAGGTTTGCACTCCTCTCCCACCTCCATTCCCTCCAGCAGGATCTGGGACATAGTGCACAGGCTGAATTCCCCATGGTTAGTGACCAATCAAATCACACAACCTGCCATTATTGAAGCTTTGACTCAAAGAGCTCTTTATGAATTGTTCGTATGACAGAGGCGGACATAGCGCCCTCTACCAGCCTGGGGTGTAAACGCACATGCTGAAAAGTAGGAGCAGAACTGACAAAAAACTCTCTGCTCACAGAGTCTACTGTCCTCATGCATGCAGCACAGACAATCACTCCACAGTGCTCCTGGTCTGTAAGCAGCTCTGAATGTCTCAAGTAGCTTGACTCTTTGCACCAATCACAGGCCAACCTGCAGTGGACTGGTGAATACATGGTACCTACACAACTGGTAGGATTAGGGAACAAACTGTAATTATAGTCGAATATAGTGAAGAAAAGGAAACAAGTTTGGAAAAAACTTGATAGTGTTCATTTGACACCTTTTGTACACATTTAACTTTTGGCTTCAGTGTTAACATTACAGAATATTCATCAACCTTATCTTTTTAATTTTAATTCAAAAATTGTTGAACATATAGACCACAGGCTGTAGTAAAACACATATAGCTGATTATAAGACTCCAAATGTATCACTTAAAGAAATTACTACTGGTGACTGTAAATGATGCTCCCTACTTTATAAAAATTGCTTCTTTGGAATAATCCCAGATCTCCAGCACTTTAAATTTGATAAGTATCGATCGGGCTGATGAAGCAGCTCAGTCTGATTCTAAAGCTTGTATTTTGAGCATACTGATTAGAGGGGACTACACACAGGCAGTAAAACTTCCAATGTTCTTCTAACCCCATGATTAATGTTCTTGATAATCTCACCTCAAATAATAGGTTGGCATCTGCTATGGAGTTCAGAATAGAGGAGTTGACCGTGGATGTCGCATCTTGATTGACGCTAGATGGGAACAGAGCTGAAAGACAGTTGGAAATCGAGTTTAGTGTCATAGTTCACTTTCATGCTAATGAGAATAATTCAGCAAAATGTCTGGCACCAGTCAATTACAACATCACATGATTGTGAATTCTGGTGGGATATAGACAGATGTGCCTCAGGGAAAAATCTAAAGTCATAGACCCAATGAATAGCTTCATTTCATGAGTGAAGGTGGTACAGACCAATAGTTGAGGGGGGGGGCATTTCGAAGCTGTGAACCACATATGTGGCGAGCAGCTAATGAGGAATGTCTGGCAATCGTAAAAGGATGAAGGAAAGAGAAACATTCTTGTGAATCCAGCTTGACCCTTTGTTTTTGTGAAGAGTGTTTAAACTAAAACAACATGTCAGCATTGGAATCAGGATACAACGGAATGAGCCAATTACATTGGCTGGGCAAAAGTGCTGGATTCTCACAGGTAACGACCCACTTGGGTTTAGGGGTGTATTTTAATTAGCATCTTGACACTTAACAGGTGAGGTGACCTTTTCTTATGTCAGAACAATCCCAGATGTAGTAAACAGGAAATGGAACAAGGACTCGCCAAAGACGAACAATGCAATTTTTACACATTGTGTGTGCATTGCAATGGACTGCCGTCCTGTCCAGGGTGTCCCCTGCTTCATGACAGCCTTGTACTGGAAAATCAGCTGGAAGATGGAAATTTGGATGAATGGATGGATGCAATTTAAGCTGTCTTTAAGACCAAATAACAAAATTAAGCAAGAGAGACAAACATCAAGTAATTTTGGGGAACATTTAAATATAAAAATAAAAGTTTAATAGCCTATTCCTGAATTCAAGAAATTGAAAATCACAGACTGGCTTATCTAATTTGTTAACAATACAAGTATTTTCAGCTGAAATGTCCTCTCAACCATGACGGGGAGCTGAATCTAGTTCTGGCTGGTTGGCTGATGTTGCCTTTTAAGAAAGATAAACTTCAGCAAGGCAAACAGAAATAAAACCAGACATCATCACACATCTTCCAATAGCCTTTCCAGGTCAGGATCTTAGGATATTAGACTGTGATTAAAATGTAAATGAATATTACATGCTAAAAAGAGAGTGTCGTGTTGTTCTTCTCACATGCCAAGAACGACGTGGAGTTAATTTAATGGCTATGACATTGTTTAGCGTTCGATTTGCTAACGTGATGAGAAGGAGAAAGTGAAAGGAAAACCTAAGATTTATTTTAAACAGGAAAAAAAATCAAAACACACAGGCTGAGTCCCTGAGGGACTCAGAGTGTTTATGCCTTGAACGAGCAGAGCTATTTAATTCTCAGTGTCTGTGATAACAACCGCAAGTGGGTGTGGAGTATTTATGAGAAATACTGGATTGTTATGGCAGAAACTCAACAGATGGGACAGCAAACTTAAAAACATAATACGCACTTTTTCGCCAAGGAGGCGCTATATTGCATTTCGGGCTAAGAATAACCCAAAAATAACTCGAGGCTGAATCCGGTTTGTGATCAGATTGCATTTTGGATGCCATTGCTTAGATTAATTGCTGTGAATATGGCCTGTCACACAGTGTTTTTCAGTGGGTATAATGGTTGGTATATCAGATGATAATAAGCTTTCGAACAGACGTTCTGACATTGACCAGATGAATTGCTGTGATTTTCATTGTGTCATAATTGGAAAAATTACAACTTCAGGGGTCATTATTTAAAAAATTCTACAGCAAAATATCTTAAAACTCTGGATATACTAATGGTAATCATTGTATCAGATGGTATGAAGCTTTCGAACAGAATGCTTATCATGGAACAGAATTATCACGGCGAACTGGAAATGACCTCAGGACATCAAGAAGCCAAAAATAACAAGCATTACAACGGCTGATGCAGCCTGGCGACCCACCGCCCGGGTCGTTAAGAACCCGCGTGTTTCTGCTCTTTGTTTGATTGGGAGGGACTTGCTTTGTGACTTTCCCTTCACACTTCCTCTCCTGTCAGTCACCATCTGGCCGCACATCACATTCTGGAAATTCCTGGACTCTTCCTATGGAATGTGAGCATTATTCCTACCGCAGTCACATCTGAGAGATAGCCATGCATATCGCAGGTTCCCTAATGTTCTGTTGCTACTGTAATAAATCAGACTAATATTATCACGATGCTAAGTATTAGAAAAAAATAAGTCACATATAACATTATTTAAAAACTAGTTGTATGTCCACAGAAGGAAATATTTAACCAGGGACTTTATCTGATCACCTCAAAATAACATCAATATAATCAATAACCTGCCTTATAATTCTACATTCTTCCTGCAACAAAAGACGCAAAGTGTTTGTGGATCATTTGTGTTTAACCATGCATGGTGTTTACAGCAGGTGTCCTGCCTCTTACTTCAATACCTCCTGATTACCCCCCACCCCGACCTAAATGCCTTGCCATTAATCAAAGAGTGCATTTGGCGCCTTCAGACAGCCCCATGAATAGCTCCAAATTCCAGGCAAGAGTGAATTAAGAGCGCATATGTTTCAGGTCATTATAGGACACCATCTCCGTGCATGAACATTAAATATTACTTGTGCCATTTAGATGAATAAGTTTACTTCAGAGCATTCCCAGTCCTAACTTTTCTGGAATGACTTCACTGCTAATAAACACAAAAAACAATGACCATTATTATTTAACGTTATTATTTAAACGTCCCCCTACCTTTTTTATGGCACTGAGTATCACTTGCGTAGATATTGTGCGATAGAAGTGCAACGATCACCATCCTCCAGCCCATCATGGTCAGCCTGCAGACAGAAGTGAGCGCCTGACTCTCTATCCCGCACACGGCTAGACCTCAGAGCCCAGGTCCTGCGAATCACGTGCTCGTAACAATAATCTGTGGCTCTCTGTTCGGGCGCCGTTCTGCTATCTGGCGCTCACTCTGTTTTCTCATTTCTCTTCCCCTCCCTTGGTCTGTCCGTCTCCCTCTTTCGCTCATGTGACTCAGTGTCACGGTGTCCATCTGGAACTCATCATGCCGCAGAAGCACTCTGGCTGCTGTGCGTCTCTGGCTTTCTACCGGCGCTCCGTAGAAGCTTCCACATTTTACCTTTAGCATCCACGCTACTACTGATGCTGTCAGCAGAATTAACATCCACAGTCCCACACCTTCAGGGTAAGAGTTGGAATTCCATGCCCAGCTGTGTGTGTTTTTAATCTGCCCTTTGCTTGAGTGACTGTCCCGTAATGGACTAGTAACCCATCCATCCTGTGCCTTGTCTTGTAGCCTGTGCTTCCGGGAAAAAGCTTCAGGCTCACCTTGATGCTGTACTGAATTACTTAAAAAAACTTTTAAAAAATGTAAACAGGTAAATAAAAAAAAACACAGAGATGCAGGATAGCTCAGGTCTTGATTTTTTTATTTTATCTTAGGGGTAGGATATGTCCTCTCCTGGAGCCGACACCTTATCGTAGTGGAAGGGTTTGCGTGTTTCAAGGATCCCAGGAGCTAAGATGCCCGGGAAATGAGTTTGAGCAGATGCCTGAGCCGCCTCATCTGGCTCCTCTCGATGCGGAGGAGCAGCGGTTCTACTCTGAGTCTCTCCTGAATGACCGAGTTTCTCACCCTTCCCTACAATGTCCCTGGTAGGTTCAACCAAGGCAAACAGGTCCTGGGTGCGGAACCAGACGAAGTGCGGCTCATTAGACCCCTGATGAAGAGAAACATGATGGATCCATGATTTCACTCGCACAGACGCGGGTCACCGGGGGCCCCCCTGGAGCCAGGCCAGGGCTCGATGGTAAGTGCCTGATGGCCAGGCCTGCACCCATGGGGCCTGGTCGGGCACAGCGCAAAGAAGGCATGTGGGTCCCCTCTCCAATGGGCTCACCACCTGTAGAAGGGGCCAAAGGGGTTGGGTGCTGCGTGAGCTGGGCAGTGGCCGAAGGCGGGGACCTTGGCTGACTGATCCATGGCTGCAGAAGCTAGCTCTAGGGACATGGAATGTCACCTCTCTGAACTGGTGCGCGAGGTTGTGAGGTTCCGACTAGATATAGTCAGGGTCACCTCGATGCACGTCTCTCCCTTAGAGATGGGGTAAGGAGCTCGGTCATTCAGAAGAGACTCAGAGTAGAGCTGCAGCTCCTCCACATCAAGAGGAGCCAGATGAGGCATGCCTCCCTGGTGAGGCGTTCCGGCCATGTCCCACTGGGAGGAGGCCACACTGGAGAGACTATGTCTCTCGGCTGGCCTGGGAATGCCTCGGGATTCCACCGCAGGAGCTGGACAAAGTGGCCGTGGAGAGGGAAGTCTGGGTTTCCCTGCTTAGATGACTGCCCCCGGAACTTACTCGGACAAGCGGTAGAGGATGGATGGATGCGTAGGATACGTGGGCAGTTGGCGGTGTTTTAGAGGTTACGCATTGGGCACGCTGTTGGTGGATGGATTTTTCCCCTCCTGATTGGCCAGCAGGGGTTCACGAGGGGCAGCATAATGTATGATGCTCGGATGTGCAGGTACTACAGAGCATTGGAGGGTTAATAATAATAATAATAATAATAATAATAAATTTTATTTGTATTGCACATTATATTTTAGCAATCTCAAAGTGCTACAAAGTAAAAGAATAGTGTAATAAAAATACTATAAAATGAAAAAAATACTAGACTATACTATTGCGTGAGATATGCCAATGTCCTGGGCACAGTACCAATTGCCTGTCTCCGCATCAAAACATTCTACTGTGGGGGGGCCATGATAGGGTTAGAACCACCACACCACGAAGATCTGATCATCAACCACCTCGATGCCAAAGTTACGGCGCCGGTTGTACATGGGCACCACAGCATGTCAGCGATTGGTCAATGGGTCATAGGCCTCCACGCTCCGCAGGCACTTGGACCTGTCTGTACTGCCCGCCTGGGAGATGACAAAGGCAAAAAACATCAACCTTGACAAAGTCGTGAACTCCTTGCTTCTGGAATTTTAAGCCTAAGAAACCAGAGGGCTCATTTATAAAGGGTTCACATGAACACAAAAGGTGAGAAACATTCGTACATACATTTATGTCAAGATTTTAGGGTTTATAAAGAAAAACTTACCCAGAAAAAGTCTGCACTTATACGAATGGTCCAGAGGAGTCATACAAACATCTTGGAGGAAACAAAACAAACTGACATTTAGAGTTAAGAGAGAAATGTACTTCCATTTATGGTTAGTTTTAGGGCTTGGAGAAATGTGCGTTGATAAATATAGAAACATTTTTCCTTTATCTGATATAAAGCTAACATTCAACAGTTATTTTATTGTTTTTATTGAATTACTTCATATATAGCAATATATTTACTGGGTACAGTCTAAGTTTGAGGCGTGTACTGGACGGCACCAACATGTGTGAACCAGCATGTAATAGGTATAAAAGTTTAAGTATGTCACATAACACGGCATCAACATGGCATATCTAGCTTTGTTAAGAGTTATGAATGGCCAAATATGACGGGATACAGTATTTCGAGATCACAAAGTACACTGTATGATGCTGGGGAGTGCAGGCACTATGCAGTAGCTGTGGGAGCTGCAGGATAAGCCCATGTCCTGGGCACAGTACCACCAGCCTGTCCCCGCATCATAGCACTCCACTCATCGCAACAAAGGCTAATTACAATGAATCTCACAGGTAAAACATGTGACTTGACACCTAAGGTTTAAGGTACAACAAAGGAGTGACTCACCGCATAGATTTCGCCATTGTGTGCAATGACACCAACGCTATACCGGGATGTCCTCATGGGAGCAATCATGCTCCACTGGTCGGTGACGGGGTCATAGCACTCAGCCGTACTGAGTGCTTCAGCTCCATTGAAGCCCCCACAGACGTAAATCTAGGAAACCTATTTTTTGAATCCAACGTTCTATTCATTTAAACTAGGGGTGGCCAATCTTATCCACAAAGGGCCGGTGCAGGTTTTGGGGGTAACCTTTAGGTCAGCTGTTTAAACCCAGGTGTGAGGACTCTTCAGCCAGTCAGTCCTCTAAATAGTGACCTAATTAGGGAGTTGCAGCAAAAACCTGCACACACAGCAGCCCATTGCGGATAAGATTGGCCACCCCATAGAATCTGATCTGTAAATTAAACTGAACTTCCCATCACTAGGCTACAAATTCACAGGCAAATACTAGCGTGGATCTTTAACGAGGGAAATTGTTCACAGGTTTAGGTGTTTTCTCCAGATCTGTCAGATTGCGAGGGCCTCTCCTGTGCACAGCCTTCTTCAAGTCACCTCGCAGATTTTCAGTTGGATTTAGGTCTGGGCTCTGGCTAGTCCTTTAGGAAGCCAGGGGGCGCTAGAGATCCAATTTCTTGTAATGGTTTTATTTTAAGCCGTGCATGTGTAAAGGTATACTGATTAATAATAAAGCATTAACGTCGATTAAAAAAAAAAGTGAAATAGAAGGGAAAAAAAAAGAAATAAAACCTTTGTCCTTCGAGCCGGATTCGAACCAGCGACCTAAGGATTACAGTGTTTACCCTCTACAGTCCTCCGCTCTACCAACTGAGCTATCGAAGGGACCTCGCGCTTTTTTGATCACATACATTCCATGTAATGGATAAAACATTTTATTGTTTACGCTATCGTATGGATAATGTCTAACATCATCTTATGGTCATCGTCATTATAAGAGTTTCGTAGGGCAAACCGATCCTGAATTGCCCGTGAAAGCTGGAATACCATTACAATGAAACTCGTGCCATATGATTGATTATAAACATATTTATATGTATATTTCGACAAAATATGAACACTAACGGTATTAAGAATCAATGTCTGTATAATAGAGTCTTAAATACTGAAATAAATACATGCTTGTTTTACTGCGTTGTAGGTAACCTGTGTACGTCCCTCCTCAGCTACGTCCAGAGAACCGAAAAAAAATCTACAATTTCAGTTTGAACGCCTGGATCTGCCATGCATTAAAGACGCATTTTAATGAGGACTGCGGAAGTTGTAACATTACTCTACAGTGAAATTTTGAGTTATGAGAAGATTCTATGGGAATATAGAACATATGAGTTTCTAGTGAATGCGGCACCAGCAGAAGAAATGTAGCGGAAAAGGGATTAGAGATGAGAAGTCATGCAGAAGGAAACGCATCCAGACAAAGAAACCGACGTGGTTCCCCCGTCCCCATATAGACAATTGCCCGTAAGATGTAAAAATTACCAGGTTTTTGTGATGAGAAAAATGAGAATACGATCAATTATTTAAAAACTTTTCCCACCTTTAACGTTACCTAAAATCTGTACAATTCGATGGAAAAGCAAACAAATCTGTTGAGAAAATATAAAAAATTAAAAACGTACAATAAGCTGGTTGCACAAGTGTACACCCCCTTAAACTAGTATTTTATTGAAGCACCTATTGATTGGATTACAGCATTGAGCCTTTTTGGGTAGGAGTTTATCAGCACGCCACGTCTTGACTTAGCAATATTTGTCCACTTTTACTTGCAATATCACTCCAGATCTGTCAGATTGCAAGGGCCTCTCCTGTGCACAGCCTTCTTCTAGTCACCGCGCAGATTTTCAGTTGGATTTAGGTCTGGGCTCTGGCTTGGTCATTCCAAGACTTATTTTCTTCTGGGTAAACCATTATTTTGTTGATTTGGATGTATGCTAAGGGTTATTGTCATGCCGAAAGGCGAAATTCCTCTTCAGCTCTTCTAACAAACACCAGAAGGTTTTAGGCCGAAATTGACTGGTGTTTGGAACTGTTCATAATTCACTCCACCTTGACTAAACCTCAGTTCCAGCTGAAGGAAACACAACCCCAAAGAATGATGCAGCCACTACCATGCTTCACCATGGGTATGCTGTTCTTTTGGTGACACGCAGTGTTGTTTTTGGGCCAAACATACCTTTCGGGATTGCGGCCAAAAAGTTCAACTTTGGTTTCATCAGACCACAACATATTTTCCCACAAGCTTTTGGGAGACTTTATACAATTTTTGGCTAAATTTGGCCAGGCCTGGATGTTTTTCTTTGTAAGAAAAGGTTTCCGTCTTGTGGCCCAATCCCATAGTCCAGACATATGGAGAATATGGGAGATTGTTGTCACAAGTAGTTCATCACCAGTACTTGCCAGAAATTCCTGCAGCTCCTTCAGTGTTGCTATAGGTCTCTTGGAGGAGCCCGTTTCAGATGCCCAGGATGTTTGAACATCCTTACCAAGTCTGGAGGATCAGATTGCATGCTCCAGCCAGACCTTCCAACACACCAAATACATCCATCTTCTCTACCCACTTGGCTTATGTAGGGTCACAGGGCCCATCTCAGAAATGAGGCAAGGAAAAACTCTTCATGCCATTTAAGTTATACTCCAACATCAGCATCATGCACATACTGATCAAACTGAGGTCAAGCCACCTGCCCAAACCTCCCTACCAGACAGCGGGAGCTAGTATGAACATTTTATTTGCTGTCCACTCCTGGAAGTGCAACAAGTATCTGAAGAAAAAGAATTAGTAGGAAGAGACATGCCCACTGACATGACATTTTTGATGTCCGATGCCACAAGTCAAATTTATATTTCTTTGCCTGCCTCCAGAACAATCCTAGACTGTTCCAGCTTAGACCTACAAATGATATCTACAACTTACATATATAGTTTAGGTTCTTTTTCACAAGAGTCAGAGAGGAGCTACTTGGAGATATTCTCTCCAGCAGCTGCACCTAATTTTCTGGATAAACCATGAACATAGACCATACGTTTCGTGTATATGCAACAACACACTAACATCAGAGACACTAACATAATACATGGTGATAAGCATGAAATATACACACAGAAGAGGCAGTTAGCTGATTTTTCAAGAATGATTTCTTTTTCTAGATTGGCAGGAGGATGTTTTGGTGTTCAAAGCCTTTGGAAATGAAGAGAAAGGTGATGGTCCATCAGACTACATGTGAACCTAAGTGTAACAGCTTTTTATCGTGTTCTGGGCTCACGGCCTTAAGCAAACTCTTGAGATTAGCAAAAAAAGAGTCAAAAATGAAAAGACAATTCACAATTTTATTTCTCCATCCAAAAGAGGACAATGGTAGAACATTGTGTAAGAAAATAATGCAAAGATCAAAATCTTGATTTGCCGTCACACACACAAAGAAACAGAAAAATGGTTCACCTGTCACAGCCAAGTTATATAAAAAAATTGCAAACTATGTATTCAGGTAAGAACGATAAGGACACCGCTCCTTCACTCTCTCATTTCACCATCTTCCTCCTCTTCCTCGACACCTCTTATATACAACACATTATTGCATCTGTGGAAAATAAAGTAATCGTTAAGTTACATTTATACATACTTTTTTTCAATAAGGAAGAATACTGCAGCATTGTATGACTAAAGGCCAAGTATACATCTGTTGCAGTGCCTTGTGGGTGGGAGGAGGCAACCTTCAAACTTATTGGAGAAAAAATATACTCAGTGACATCTGTCTCTCCATTTACCTCCCAGTTACACTCACCTTATGAGCACCTCTCCTAAATGACCAGCCAAAGCACCATCCACATACTCCTCCGTGTTGGCCAGCTGGAATCCAAATCAAGTGGCGTTATCCGGAGAAACAGCCCTACAGCTCTTCAAAGGGCTCAATTCACAAACTAGGAAGCAGTTTTACTTTGCATGAAACCATACAGATAGGTTTTTAAATGGACATAGTTATCAACGTTACTAAAAGTGGATCTAAAGCATTAGGAAGTCAATAATATTAAATCAATCACAAAGTGGACAGTAGTACATATGTCTATGCAATCATAAAATACCAAGTAGCAAACTGGTTAAGAAAAACACATTCAGGATATCCAGGCTAACTATTTATAAGCAAACACTGCCAAAATCAAATTATAAATTAATGGTTTGGACAGATAATAGGAAACACTTAAATATAAACATGAAAAAAATATTCAAAAAGAATAACATCTATGGTAGCTGGTCTATACCTGCATGTTCATGTATCCATCCACGGACACTAGATATCCTTTGTATTCCATTCCCCATTTCAGTTTCACCATCACGGGCTTACCGGTTAAGCCGTTGAGGAAAGGCTTAGGATTCAGAGGTAAACTCTTAAAAAAAAAGACATATCGTTTAGTATAGTACAACAAAAAAACTATGGTAGCTAATTATGGTAAACTACAAATCCCCTTGATAAATATGAGAAGTCAGACAGTTGATATATTTTTCATATAAATTTATATACTAAATCGAATATGCAGCAATTAAATTGTAATTATTATACTAAGCAACTACAAAGCCTCTACTAAACCGAGCGAACAAGCAAGCGACCGTACAACACTAACTCAGGTGAAAGATTGACTAAATTTCCAGACGACGGAGTATAAAAACGTCAAGAGATCGTAACAGTAAACATATACAAATATGGCTAAATCACATCGTAACGGTAAATGGAAAATAGTGGATATATACATCGGGACATGGGCCGCGAAAAAAATGAATGAATCAGTCATACTAAAACGCTTCAACCGCCATCTTTGAGAGCCAGCTAAAATAATCGATTACGCACGTGGTGTTTACTGAATTGTGTTCCTTACCATTTGGATGTGCTGGAATTCTACAAGGCGTATAAATCTATAACTTTTTCTTTCTTAGAGAAAATCAGCCGACAGCTACACGCCGCGCGCACGACAATAGGAAGTTCTCTCTGGCTCGAACCCTGACCTTTCACCCCACACGGAGAGTCCACTCTGATTGGTCAGAAAACGTAAAGGCGTTTTCTATTGGTCTAAATAGCGACGTTCGCTAGTGCGGGAAATGTGCTATTATTAATAATAAGCTTATAACGTTTTTTTTTACATTATTTTGTTTGTGTAGGAAACACGAAGCAAATGTTCCTTACAGAAATCTTTGCAGTACGTTTCTAAACTCCACGGATACTTTTTTGACACAAAACGATGCCGTTCGCATTTCCACATTTTGTCCACCAGATGTCAGGATTGGTTGGCTTACGATCCACCTTATTGGTGGAGACAGTTTCGCCTTTTATACTGTAAAATTGAAAATAGAGTACATGAATATTCAGTAAATAATAAATATATACGTTGGTAAAATAGTCTAAACATTGCAAGACAGGAGGTGCACTGAGTACAAAAAAGTCATGACCAGCACCAAATACAAGAAAATTTCTGTTAAGGCCTTAATTTGGCAGCTGGTTGTACACATATATCCAGATGAAGACCCCTTATCCCAGAGGTTACCTTATATGTGATAGAGAGAAATAAAATGATATAAGGCATTGAGATAACGTTGGGGAAACAAGTTTCTCTGCCCTGTTTGTTTGACAGATTCAGTTGTCTTTTGTCACTAATGGCTCCTATAATTTCATACCGTTCACATCGTGGCTCTGGGCTGCATGTTGGCTCAGTGGGTAGCCTGGCTGCCTCACACCACCAGGGATGAGGGCTTGAGTTTCACCTCCAGTGTGTTTATCTCTAGTTTTTGTGGTTTTGTATTCAATAATAAACAGCTCACAACACATCTTTCGATCTCTCTATAACACTGGTTCTCAACCCTTTTTGCACTGCGACCCAATCTTTACCATACCAGCTCAGAATTGACCGTATATCAAGTATAGGTTTAAATGAACTCCATGATCAAGCACGCAGTACATTCTGGAATTTACACCAATCAATGTGTATCACACTAATGTGATTGGATGTGCCAATGAATTTTAAATTAAGCATCTGTGGTTTGCCTTTTGAATTGGTTGAGTGTTCACTAGTTTTGCGCTAAGCAGTTGCAGTCCCAAGACCCATTTTTATAGGTAAATTCTAGGATCGGGGCTGGGAAATGTGACCATGGATCAGCGTAGGAGTTTGTCGGTTTTAAAATGCTTACATTTCCAACTTTTAGTAGTTATTTAGTAGTTAACATATTCCTTTCATTTTCAAAGCCTGAAACATACTACTATAATGTATCCTGGATATATGTAAGCTTAATGAACTCCTCTTAAACCACAACACTGAATGTGCATCTTATGTAAGACTGACATTGGCAGAATTCAGAGATACAATCAAAAGTGTACAAGGGGAAACTTTCAATGCCCTGATTATAATCTTTGTCTGAAAATCTAGCTGTCTACACAATGGTCTTTTTAAAGAATAAAACATCTTATCTTGACAGTGGAGTGAAGTTCTTAATCCAAAAGTAAATATTTAATTTTAAACATTTATCATGCAGTTTATGGAATAGTGATAAAGACGTTTGACTTCAACAACGAGCCACTAAAAGCCTGCTTCTGTTTAAAAATCCACTGATAATGAATGTGTTTTTTCTGCATAGTGGAAATGCTGTGCTGAAACTGATGTGGGGAACCACTTGTTCAGACCGATACGTCCCAGATGCAGGTCACAGATGATATTCACATTCAATTGGTCAGAATCTAATGTAGTAAAATATTGTGTGGTTTCATTTCCTGTAAGTTGTCACCCCAAGCCCCAGGTTGGGCCTTGATTTTTTAACTCGCATGTATAAATGATTATGTGTGCTGTCTGCTGATTCCATTCACATACAGTGTGCAGTGAAGCTTGATGTTTTTGAATTGACATGCTCCAGAAAGTCAGGCGAGAGGAATGAAGAAATATGAAGGTTTGCATAAAGTGAAATCTGGAGGAGCATTTTAACTTCTGGGTATCTAGCTGCAGTCGGGCTCCGGGGGGGGGGGGGGGGGGGGGGGTCCGAGAAGCCTGGTGTAGCCCTGTCATCACCCTGAAGAACAAAGGGCATTTGTTACACCCCTGAGGGTGAGAAAGCCCATCAGTCCGATGAAGCGATTGCCTTTACTGAAAAGGCTAGAGTTTAGACACCTGCTTAACATCAGCGGATCTTTTGAGCTGCGACCAGCCAGGAAAACGGGCATTCCCAGAACCGAGACTGCTGCAAATTTCCCAGAACGCTGGGAGACACGCAGAATGTGAACTGAAAAAACACAAGTCACGGTAAATTATTCGCAAATGGGAAGGTGCCGTCAGTCACGGTGCTTTGAATTTAATATGTACAGGATGTCTATTATCCGCCCAGTGCACCCAGTAACCAAGAAGTTCAGAAATTACATTCTTTGCTCTTCGGCTACCTGTATTGGTCAAATCTGCTATGATGGTATTCATCCATCTTACTAAGGCTGACAGCCTTAATCCGTACGGCGCTTAAAAAGAAGAAAAGACCGAAGATGGGAGGAGAGAAAAGGGCAAATAATGGAAGATGTGCACGCCTCAGACATATACCCAGGGTTTACCATCCTCTGAATTTGATTCTGATATTTGATTTGCTATAAGTTGGTACCTTAAAGGAGTAAGTTTGTTTCTTGGCAAAGGCTGTCAATCCATCACTTACAATACTGCCGGGACTCCACCTTTTCTGACACAAATCCCACTTATAATCAGTATTACCTGTGAAAGGATCACTCCCCCCCCTCCCAAGTCTGCCACTGATGTGTAGAGGAGCAGCTAGAAATTCTGGATCATCCCTCCGAGGGTTGGCACTTTGAAGACAGAATCTTGAGAATCTAGAGAATTTGCAAGGGTGGTGTCCGACTTGGTTGATTTCACCAAGCGGGGTTTCCACTATAGAATACGGGTCTCTGTAAAGTATGTAGGGTAGTCCCTCTGACTGTTGCTGATGTGTGTGTGTGTGTGGGGGGGGGTGCAGAGAAAAGGTAAGGAAAGCAGTGGGTAAGGAACGTGGGGGGGTGGAGGAGTTGCTAGGGCAGGTGGTCTTTAGCCCCCTATAATGTTCGTTACCCCTGTCACCAAATACACGAATGCTTATTAGTTTAAATTGTGTGTTCTCATTCATTTTCATCGAAGTCTGACACACTCACCCTCTGTCCTACAGCCAGATGTGCACAGACTGGTACCATCTTCTGCTCTTTGATGGCTCCTCTTCCTTGCACTATGTGACACTGAGATACCATGACACTCCGGGTGTACGCAAGGACCCCGAGACTTCAGAAAACATTGGAGGTTTTCCGAAATTCCCCCAGAGGCAGGTTCAGTTACAGCGCAGGATGAGTCGACAGACGCGGGCCTGTCGGGAGGCCTTGCCAAATCAAGACAGAAACACGTTTTTTAAAAGGCTTAGAAAACTTCCATTGTGCATTCACAGAAGCGAAGCCCATTCATGTCGGGAGATATAAAAGCAGAAAAAAACAATATCTGACTTTTAAGGTGGAATGTCTCCCTACACCTGTTACCGGTGGATGCCGTGAGATCCGGGGCATGCAGGGACCCGCAAGGAGGCTGCATCTCTCTTTTCCACCGTCGACTAAATTCCACGGGGCGACCCGCCGGACCTGCTCCCTAGGGCATTCTGGAGCTCGGTCCCTAAGAATGCATGGACATTCTCTGTACTTAGGCTCCCTCTGCAGTCCAAAACACTTACTGCATGATGAACACCAGCTCGGATGAATATGTTGGGGGGGGGGGGGGGGGGGGGGGGGGCAGGACAACAAGGTTATTTGATAGAACAGAGGGTACCTCTTTACAATAAGACTCCCTGTCGCCACTTGTAAATGGTAGTAACTCGTTAATAAACAGATAACTGTGTTATAACTTGTTTAAAATTGTCTATTAATAATCTACAAAATGATACAACCTAATTAATAATCAGATTATAAACCATTCATAACCATTCATAAACCCTTTATATGGGTAGTCTTACTGTAAAGAGAAGAGAGTGCAGCTATTCGTCCTCAGGATGGAGGCAGGTGGAATTGAACTTTTATTTGCCTGCTGTGAACAAGATAAGATCGACGTTAATTTAGCCTCGAGAGCCTCCAGATACATGTAACATCCGCCAAAAGTCAGCTGTCTAAACACAAAGGTGCCTTTGCAAAGAGGTTCCCTCTCTCTGTTCCTCAGAAGGTGTGATGGCTTGTCTTGTGTAAATAAAACAAATACAGGAGGTGCAGACATACCTGATGTGGGATTCTTCTCTGCGATCCTGTCACTGTTATTGTCCCCTAAGGTACTGGCTCAATAGGTGAGTAGGACACTCATTTACTCAGGGATCGGTTAATGTCTGAAGGTGTTCCGCTGAGGAGGTACAGCTGTAGGAATCTGTGGAAGCCCTCCTTGTGCAGATCTGATCTCCATTATTATTATTACAAAGTGGTACGTTGCATATCTACTGATACTCCTATTGTCTTCAAGAATCTCATTACATAAGGCACGCTCTCATTTCAGGCCTGCCAGGCTCTGCCCATTGTTTATCTTAAAACAATGCTGGCATTCTTCTTAAATTCTCCTAAAGGTAAAGTAAATGTTTTTTTTTTTATAAAGTGTGTGCTTTTAATAGAATGTACAGGGCAGTGGATGCCGAAGCTAAGTGAAGCGTAGTCTTTATGAGCGCTCAGCCTTTAAGGATGGCAGTGAAGGGCAGGAGTACCTGCCCAGCTTTTCCTGGACTGCAGGATGCAAAGTAAGCTGACCAGTGCTGTAGTTACAGACACACGCTCCATCAGGATGTGGGTCTATGGAGAGCCCTGTCTGATGGGCTCGCTTCTGAAGTACGTTCTCTAAAACAACCACCCCCTTCCTGCCCCCCTTACCAGACTTGCTCACTCAACATAATTTTAACGCGTTCCTCTGTTGATTGCTGGTACTCGCATTCCTTTGGAGGAACTGTCAACAAAAGCTGGGCCTTTTTACTCTGCATTGTGTTTTTTCCCTGTGAAATCAGGCTTCTGTACATGACCTCACTGTCTGTCATCGCCGGGCCTCTTGGTTTTTATGATTCTTGCCTCGCCGACACCGTGGGTTGTGTGAGCTGAAGGGAGCCACCCTGTGTCATCCCTCCTACACAAGTAACCTCTTCCACCAAGCAAGGGCAACAACGACAACCTGTTGGTCACACAACCTGCCGTCTGCCCATTTCACTAGAACAGAACAGCACTCATCCCTGCGGGGAAACTTTTACATATCCCATATTGATCACCATAAAAAATGCATGTTCTGTATACACACAAGAGAATAAGTTTAGGTTCCCAAGGTCTGAGTTTGAGGCCCAATGGTGATATGATTACTCTGCTGGCCATGGGATTCAAACCTATGACCTATTGGGCATTGTCCCCTGAGCTATCCACCTACCCCGCAGATTATTTAACATATAGAGTTGAGTGCCTACTAAAGTTCTTAAAGTTAAATACCAAGTTCTTGGGTAGCCCAGAAGGGTCTGTTTCAGGCTTAAACCTAAATTTTGGCTCAAATTCCTGATTCTCAAACTCTAAAATGATACCTGCTTTTTAAAATGGTGAACATTGGACCCTATAATACACAAAGCTTAATTTGATGACACTAAACCGAATTAAAAAAATAGAGGACGTTAATGATAACCGCTAACCGCTAACTTTTATTATATTAATATAGCTTTGACTTGGTGTTTGGCTCTGAAAGCTTTAAAAACATTCCTACAGAGAGCTGAGATTTTAACCTGTTTAAAGACCCATTTGTCAAACTGAAGTCATCACCTGGGGATATTTAGGACCCAACTGGCGATTGTTGGATTCTGTAGAGTCTATGGAACAAATCTGCATTGAAATTAGTTTTCGTTCTATGAAATCCCGTTTGTGAAAAACCCAAGTTACGCAGCTGGCTGACATCTTGCCATTTGGGGACTACAAACATGGCACCGTTTGCCAGGAACTACAAAGGAAGCTCTCAGCTTTTTATTGGTCTATACCTTATCCCAGTTTAAATGGCCTTTCTCTTTGTCCACTTATATTTTGTCCGGTTTACCTTAAATCGGACTAGTTATCAAATCAGATTACTGTGGACATGCTTTCTGACAGGAGAAATTCTAAGATGCCCCAAGACAAATTAAGCTGCGGCCCCTTGCAGGACATCACCGCTCTGTTATTAATATACTTTAATAACAAGCATTATCAGTGTATAATCGAATGATGTTTGTTATTAATGTTAAGCTGTTAAGGTTATATATGATGATAAGGTATACTTGCATGCTCCTTATGAATGTTCTACAAATGCATTATAAAGGTGCCATTAATGTAGAGCATTACCATTTGTTTTGATTAATAAGTAAACGAGTAGCATATCCACACGCTAACACAGAACCCCACCCCAGTTATTTTGCTTGTTTGCTGACATATTTCCACCCCCCACCAGCACATTTGCCTTAGACACCGAGAGGCTGGTGATTTTCTGCACGACCCCCGCATGCAGACACTAACACTGCACCATCCATCAGTCTTTCATGCATATGCCTGTCACTTAAAGCCCCGCCCATTCCCCCAGAATCCCCTCCCACCCCGGGGAAGGTGGCCGGGCCTGGAAACCACGCCCCACCCCCTTCTCAGCAAAGGATATTGACTTCAGAAACAATAGGCATTGTTTGTCCCCACAGTCTGGGAATCAGTAAAACAGCATTGTTACGGAGGGAGGCAGACAAGAAAAAGGAGGGGGGAAAAATGAGGGAAAGAGGGCTGTGACAGAGAAACGATGCAGGCCATTGTTCTAAAAGCATCCCATTTTCCCCTGTTCGGAGTCCCTCAAAGTGGTCCGTGGGAAAACAAAACACAATGCATCTATCTGAAGGGGAGACTGAGTGTCACGCTGCATTTTGGGACACAGAAGAGATGGATCTCCAGAGCTAATTAAGCCTGGAATTTTAATAACTCTCCGAATCTGCCCTGACTTTCCCCTTTCACACACAAACAAGCCAGGAACAAGTTATGCTTGAAAACCCCCCAGCAGAATGCAAGCAGCGCTTCTAAACTGACGATCGAAAGTGAAACAGAGGCTGCTTACATCAGAAATTACACAGCTCCTAGACCCAAGAAGGGAAGAAAAACCTCCTGCCCCCCCCCCTGCTCTCTCACACCCTCCTATTTGTGAGCTAGTAAATTTCTTTGTGAGGGCACCCGTATTCAGCTTCCAGAACCATCCAGGAAGGGCAGTGGGGGGGGGGGCAGTATGACAGAGGAGATGTAAAGAATAAATAAGCCATATTTCAAGCTATCGCCAATACAAGCTAATTCCCCTAATCATATCACTTTTTTTCATTTTCAAGTGACTTTCCATAATAATAAATAATCAACATTAAAAGGACAACAGACCAGGTAGAGGTGATGTCGGTCTCCCAGGCATAATGACAGGTAAACTGCAAAAGACAGTTGATCCGTGATGCTCACTGCATCCCTGTTTAGGAAAAGTCAAATCCAGTGAAATCTCAGTGATACACACAACACCTCTCAAGGCCCCTTTATATTATTACCTTCATTCTTTCTCTGTCTCAGTTTTGTGCCTCCCTATTGATAAATACACCAAAAATGCTATAAAAGGTGCAAAGGCGACATTAAATAAATATCTACAGATGTTTGACACAAACCCACCACCAGTAGCCCATAGTGTGGCGAGGGGCGCCACCTGGCTCATCACGGGTGCTAAGTGAGGAGTACCAGTGTTGAGGGTCGCCAGTTTTGGACGGCTGACTGGCGTGAGATTTTCAGTTTGAGGCAAGTCTGCACACACATGCACACGCATTTTCATGCGTGTATCAGTTATATTACCTTGTAAATAGTCTGCAGGGTTTGCAAACTGTCGCAACACTTTTGATGCAGCTAATTTTAGGCTTGTAATAGAATGACATAAGAGTCCGTGCCTGATCGTGAGAGTCTGAAAGCGTGTCACGCGAGATGAGTGAGAGCTGGAGACGTGTGGATGCTGCGTCTGCAAGGTCCATTTTTCTTGCTTCAGGTTAATGTCATGCAGCTGAGGTTAACTGTCGGCACGCTGAGACCTACTTAGAGGGGTCAAGGGTCATTTGCCGAGGGACTGTTTACCCCAATCTTGAGTGTCAGTCTGACAGGGGGGAAGAGGTAGCCCTGGAGTGACAGGGAATTACAGCTGATGAAGGAGCACAAGCAGCAGGAACGCATGAGACCAACACATGTCTGAAAGCTGAATATCGCACAGGGACGTTGTTGGGAAGCCTTTGATCTGTGACTGTTTAAACGAGGCGTTTGGAGATATTTCCTCCTGCAGAGCTGGAATTAAACACTAGGTGGCGCGTTTTCTGTAAAATTATTTTAAAGTTTCTTTTCACATCTTTATTATCTGACGAATGTATTATACTGATACTATTTATTATACCAATAAATGAAATAAAACGCTTTTTAAATTAAATCATGAGAAAGTTTACCGCTGCCCAGTACAGCTACGAGAAATAGTTGCCAATAAGTGAATCCGCGTGGAGAAATGAATTTGTATTATTTAACACCCCCGGTAAGACGGAATAAATTATATGATTAAATCCGCTGGATCATTGACAAACTGATAAAGCAATGGTACCTTTTAATTTTGCGAAAATCAGCATAACTTGGAAAAGAACAAGCGACCTGCATTACAGGAAAATGCAATGGTAAACGTTTCTGTGTATAAACGGAGATGACAGGCAGTTAAACGGGATCTTTTTTGTTTTTTTGCAGCTTTCTTGCGCTAAATAAAACTGGAGCTCAACTGACACAGAAGTGTGATACTGTATCCACTGAATGACATAAGCGGCCTCCAAGGAAAGGGGAGCCTTCGGAGCACCTGACTGCATGCATTGTTTTTAAGCTGTTTACATCAACGTGGTACATCGGGATGCCTTTTCCTACGCCGACTTGACCTGACTTTTTTTTGTTTTTGCAAGAATCCTTGCGTGCAAACTCTCATCTAACAGCCTGCGAGTGTGATTTGTAGGAATGTGCCTTTAAGTCGCAGGAAAAAAAACATGAACCGAGATGGGGCGGAGTCGCGATGCCCTGTCACTCTTTCAATATTGCTCAGATGTATATCTGCAGGCAAAAGTTAGCGATTGAAGTGCGAAGGAGCAGATTGTGACGGAGGATACGAGCGCTGGAGCGCCAGCGTCCGGCTTACGGAGAAGCGCTCGCCCCCGACCAAGGGGACGGACTTTGCCTCAGTCGTTGCTTGAAATATCTGGACCGTCGCATTTGTCAAGGAGTGGATTTTCCGCATTTAATTATTGCTCGAGGTCACTAGCATTGCGTGGGGGGATCTACTTGGTTGGAAGAATTTCATCTGGATTTGCCCCACACATAAAAGCTTGCCGCCACTTGTTATAAAAAGGATTAATATTTTTGATCTAATCAAAAAAAAAAAAGATTTTAGGAATATTTCAGAATCCCAAAAACTTGGTCTCCCATGTGGAATAGGGCTACGCTGCAGGGGATGAGCTGGTCGACGTTACTTGCCCTGCTTCTATGGGGGCTGCAGTCTCTATCCGCAGGTAGGTGCCTCTCAAACTTCACTACGGATGTAATCGCAGAATAGAAAGTACAGATGAGCTCAGCCTGTGGGCCATTATCAAATTCGGGCTTTGGTACCGTAAAGTCTCGGTGCATGTGCTTTGACAGCGCGATGGATGCGGATCTTGTTGCGTTTATTTTTAATGAGATGCCTGGAGTTACAGAGGCGCCAGATAAAGCCACTTTGGAGGGGGGGGGGGGGTAACAACCCCGATTTAAGTTCTCGTATGTGTTTAAACATTTTAGATTGAAAACCATTTATATTTAGCACAATCAGAATAATCGTGATCATTCCGGGCATCTTCCACGGTGGGAGTGATGTTATTTACATGCGTGACGTGAGTTTGTCTCCAGGGGCCCAGGTGTAACAAAAAAGTATAGGTTAAGGCGCGGGGAAAGATAGAAGGGACTAAATACAAATTTCTTAGTTTAATTACATAACGCGAGTACCGAAAACGGATGGATTTATGGATGGATGGAATAATGGATGGATGGCTGGATTGAGGACACCCAGCGCTTCGTCTCGCTAACCCAAATGAGAAAAAGCAGCACAATTATTAAATTATATAACAAATTTACATTTACACTGTGCGCTGATTTTGGCCTTCAGTGTGCCCCAGCTTACGTGAGGCATGGTAATACTTGTGAAGTACTTAGTAAAGTCTCTTTTAATATCGTCAACACCTTTGTAATATCAATCTTAAAATGTATCACAAGGGGAAATTATAGACGGTGTTAGTAGAAACCCATATGAGCCGCGCCGTCGATTGCGTTCCGCGTTTGAGCGGCAAGATTTATCTGAAGCGATCGAGGTAGACGTCCTTCCAGACATGTCTTTCTTTCATCACCGCATTTATCATTTATCACCACATCAAACAGCCGTGTTGCTCAATAAATTTATAAAGGAATGCTTCAGAACTCCAACAACACATTCATCCATCCGTCCTCCTTAATAACTAACTATAACAGTTGTCGTGATCTGGATCCTATCCAGAGGAGCACGCTGCGTAACTTGCACAACACGGCTGAAGTTCTTTATTATTTTGCTCTAAGAAGAAAGATTTATTGTCCTATTTGACGGGGGATTCCGTTCTGGAGGAAGCCATACACGGGTCCTCATAGCTGCTATTCGGTTAAGCTCTAACTCAGTGAAGACCCCCCCTGTCCCCCTCGGTTCTCAGATCTCAGCAGACTGGCGGCAGGTTCTGGAGTCGGGACCCAGTGCGAGAGCCAGGCCTGTAACCCGCCCATGGGGAACCTGGCGCTGGGCCGGCGCATACAGACACGGACCGTCTGTGGCTCCAACTATACGGAGTCGTTCTGCTCTTACACGGGTCCTGCGGCGGCCGTGGGGTCCTGCCCCCCACTCAAATGTGACAAGTGCAGCTCGGCGCAACCCCAGCATGCCCACCCGGCCTCCGCCATGGCGGACTCCTCCTTCCGTCACCCAGACACATGGTGGCAGTCGGCGGAGGGGGTCAGCGATGAATTCGTCCAGCTGGACCTGGAAACGAAGTTCTACCTCACGCACCTCATCGTGGTGTTCCGCTCGGTCCGGCCCGCTGCCATGGTGCTGGAGCGGTCGCAGGACTTTACACACAACTGGACCACCCTCGCCTATTTTGCCCGGAACTGCACGGAAGCTTTTGGGCTGGAGGACAGAACCCTGAAGCCGGATGAGGTGGAGTGCACCTCCAAATACTCGGCTCCATTCCCCTGCACGAGGGGAGAGGTAAGTGGATGGATGGATGGATACTTCTGAGGCAGGGCCTCATGTGTGCGGCTCGGTTGGTTAAGCCTCGGAAGGTTGCTGGTTCAAGCCCAGTTTCAGCGGAATAGTTACATCTGTGGGGTGCGTATCACCCCCCAGCTCCATGGGCACCACTGCAGGTGGCCACCCTTCACTGCTAAGTTTGTCTCATTCAGGGGTTCAGACACTAGGGGGAGCCTGTGAGTAAATTCATTGGGTAGAATTTTTGAGGGACCAAGTCAGGTCTTTGTGCTGCTGTGCTCAGGGGTAGTTATGGATCCTTAAAGTTGGTGGAGATGAAGGATTAGGGTTGATGGAGAAGCTGTGTTCTGGAGATCCGGGACACTGTGAATCTAGTGTTTTCTTTTTCTTTTTGCATCATCTGAAACACTGGGTGAACTCTCGATAGCGAACCCAAACATCACCCAAAAAACCCTTTTACACCACAGGGGTGAAATCTAACTCCATGTGGCACGCTTGGAGACAGCAGCCCCTCACCCGCTCTGAGGCAAGAGGCAGGAAGAAAGCGCATAATGCGGGCCGCTGCTGTGTGCCAGCATCGCCCCCTGGAGGTGTGGATGTTTGGCACGAGGTGACGCTATGGGTCTTCGTGGCGATGGAGGAGGAAAACATCAGTGCGGATTGTTTTTTTTTTCAGAGAGGCGCTCGAGGCTCATATCTCAGTCTCCCATTTCAAACCATTTCAGGGGTAGGGTTACCTCTAAGTGACCGCAGTTTTGTACTGGATGCGCAGTTATAGAAGATGAGAGGGTGGATTGATTACCTTTAAATGGTAATGTGTTTAGAGCGAGCTTTTATCTACAGAAAGGGACATTGACATGCGGCTTAAGTCATATTGGCAAAGTCATGTCATGTAGATGATCAGTTAGAATTTCATTGACCTAGACCCTCCCGTGATGGGGAAAGTTATGATTTATAGTGCAAAGTAGTTATCCTTAGGTACTAGTCATCCTTATGTGCTTGCCATTAACTAGGTATATTTACATTTGAACCAGCTGGTGGGAACCGCTGTTGATTACGAGGCAGCTCTACCCCTGTGCGTAGAGCTTGTGACTGTGTGAGCTCTACAGAGCAGCTCTGCTGGAGCCATGTGTAAATGTTTACAAAGCAACACTCAGTTTAAATATGTGCTTTTAAGTATGTTTGGAGTTAAAGCTACCTAAGAAAGAAATAGTAGACTTTTGGCTTTATTATTATTATTATTATTATTACCATTATTTTATGACAGAGTCATATCTTGTTGAGGGATTCAGAGACTGAAGCACAGAGATTTGTTACCAAATGTTTTGAAGAGGGCTGTGAGTTCTAGCAAGATGTCATTGTACTCTATAAAGATTTATCCATTTAACTTCCAGTCTGGCCTGTGCACGTGAATCGACCCACGTAATGTAACAGCAGCCCTTAGAAAGACTGTTTATGATGGTTCTGATGATATGGAAATGTGGCGCTAAGCTTCTGCTGTGTCGCCATCCTGAGCTCCGTTTTCATTTCTTCTTCAGGTGGGGGGTGTCTGCAGTTTCACTGTTTGGTGGGAGAGTGACATTTTAAAGCTTCCTTAATTTATAAGCCATTTATCATCCTGCTGAATTTTTACGACCCTCACAAGCTGTAACTCACTCTGGCACCCAGGCCTCCTGCAGCGAAGGGGGTGAGTGTGGGTGCGCCCCCCCCCCCCCCCCCCCATTCTTTATTCAACTCCCTCCGTAACATCCAGGGCACAGAGATCTCAGATGTGGTTGACCAAGAAGCGTAGTTTTTTTTACATGTAGGAAGAAATGATTTACTTGCCTTCGCTTCTCTTTAAAGCAAAGATTTATACCTCTATCTCATTAAACACTTTTTATCTCAGCACATAAACTGGCAATACAGCCTGCTGGTCATTTAATGTTTTATTCTCTGTGATCGCTAATCATGAATCATAGCCGTGGGGATAGACCCGCGGTCACACGGCTCCACAGCGCCTCCTGCAGGTGAGCTCCATGGGTTCTTAATCTCCCACTCCCTTGCGTTTGGTGGGCGTACCTGCCACCCCCCTGCCTCTCTCTGCGGTGTGTAATGCCGGGTGGGGTTTAGAGTGATGTACGCCGCTGGTATTTAGGGTTCGCAGGGCGGGGGGGGACATTTAAACATGTCACCTCATGTGCTGAAAGCCAAACACATTCCACTGAAAAGCGTGTGCCGATGAAGACGGCTTCATTGCAGAACTGCGTGAGTGCAGCGGGGGCATCTTTGAATGCGTGGATTCTGGGTTCCCGTGAAATGCGTCAGTGTTTAATTGCCTCTGACAAGTCTTTTTAAATATATGGCCATACTGCTGTTGTCCTCTTTATGTCAAATAATTTATTAATAATTTATTCTTGCTTGGCTGTTAAGGAAATGCAGTTTCACTGATGGATTTGGGTCCTAAAAGCCCCCTTCCCAGAACCCCCCCCCCCCCCCCAACACACACGCACCCTGGAATGGTCTTTGTTTTTTTACAAAATTATAGTAAATTTATCCACAGATAACTAGTATGACTAGTGACTTGTGTACGAAGTGTATGATCTGCTGAAATGGAGCGTTGAAGCGTTGAAGATTCTGATATTGGAGTGTTTTTGCTATGATTTGCTTAGACCACAATCCTGACACGCCGCCCCCCCCCCCAACCAGCCTTGGCGCTCTTCGTTCCCCCCAGAGATGTGTTGAGCTAGATCTCTCCCATGCCCTTTTGTCTTGTGAGTATTCTTAAGTATCTCCTTGCTCCATGGTCTGCTTGTGAGGTCCCCTTAATTGTGGAGTGCAATGCCGCGACCTCGTGACCCCTCCAGGCGGCGGCAAATTGATAGCGTCATCTCTTTCACACCGGGCCGGTGAATGAAGAAGCAGCCAGAGAAGCCGCCTCGCGCTGGAATTTCATGCCTTTCCTGGTGAGGGGAGACTAACTGCTGCATCTGGTCCAGTTAAAATGATGATGATGAGAGACAGCAGTAGGGTGTTAACGGCGGTAAGAAGGATGACTGTCACGTCCGCTGGAAATCGCTTTGCAAATAGCAGTAGCCAGAGCAGAAATAGGAGCCGCAGGATCAGGAAGAGGAAGTCAAGACAAGTCAAGTCGCTTCTTATCGGCATTTCAACCATATGCATTTGGTACGGTACACAGTGGAACTACAGAGCTACACCGGAGCAGGAACAGAAGCAGTAGGAGAAGTAACAGGAGCAGCAGGAGCGGAATAGGAGCAGCAGGAGCGGGAGTAGAAGCGGCATTCTCTGCGTCTCGCCCCAGGGTTTGGGTTTCTGATTGCTCTCACGGTAGCTTTCAAGGCAAACCGAGAAAACCTGGTGCTTCGCCAGACCTGAAATAGAGAGGGGGGGTGTGTATGTGTGTGGGGGGGGGGTCTACTTGAGGAGTAGATGACAAGCCTTAGAATAGAACGGAGAATGAGCAGGTTTGTGAAATCTCTCCTCCTGGGGTGGGGCCGAGTGTTGGGGTGGGGGCCGTGAGACCTGGAGATTTAACCCCCCCTGTGCCCCCCAGTTGGTGTCGGAGATGTGAGACTTTCAGGGCTGGGAGACTCAACACTGGTGGCTGGTCAGATTCTCTGGGCAGTCTCCAGCCCAAGGGCGGCTCCTGTTTGGTTGGGACGCTCATCTGTCTGCCATTGACCCTCCTTCTCTGCCCTCAGGTGATTTACCGTGCCCTGCCGCCCTGGAACTCCCTGGACCCCTACAGCGAGAAGGCCCAGCATAAACTGCTTGTCACCAACCTTCGGCTGCGACTCCTGTTGAGCCAGGAATGTCCCTGCGGGGCGAAGGAGCCTGCTGCCGGCCCCCGGCCTGGGGGCCACTTCGCCATCTACGACTTCATCGCCAAGGGCAGCTGCTTCTGTAACGGGCATGCTGAGCACTGTGGCCCCGCCCCCGGCTACCAGCCCCTCCGGGAAAGGACCAACCACGTGGTGAGTGACAGACGATTCTATCCACAATCCCCTCTGCTCCACTAGATGGGGCTCTTTTAAAAACTCCAATTGTGACCCAAGCAGTCGTGCGATTCAGGTTCAGCTAAACGTTCAGCAGGGCCATCCTGTTAGGTAGCAAAGTTAAAAGGTTAAAGGGGCAGTTCACCCCAAAACTGAAGAAAGATATGTTTTACATGGCTTTGCTCTGCTGGGAACTGTCTTGTTAGAAATATCAGTGTTCTTTCTTGACCTAGTACCCTGGCAATATCTTCTGCGCAGTGATACGATTGGTTTGTGGAGTTCTGTAGAACAAAATAGTTCCTACATTAAACTACTCACCAAAAATTCTGTGCCAAAGCGTGCGCGTGCACACTACCCCCTACTGGCCACACACAGTCACTACACTGTGCGGGTGTGTGGCCTTGAAGTGACATTTTAAGTGGGGCTCCAGAAAGAAGAAAACAACCTTTGAATAATGTTGAGTGTGTGTGTGTGTGTGTTGCTTTCTCTCCTGTGGTTTCCTGTATCACCATGACTCGCATTTTCCCTGCGTGACGTTTCATGTCACCTTCCTTCCACAGAAGGATACCCAGCTTGTGAGAAAATACCCATGGATGATAAATATGATGGATATCCGTTTGGCAGATGATAACCTGAGATGAGATTTCATTTATAGAGATCACAGTGAATGTTAAGCGCAGGGCAGGATGCTGGCTGGCACGACGCGACCAATCACGCTCGAGGTTTCACTTTCCAGCAGTGTCCGTGGGCGCAGACAATGGAAAGTGCTCGTGTGTGTGTGCGCGTGTGTGTGCGTGTGTGTGTGTGTTTCCTTGCTGGCATTTGTTTGGTTTGCTTGACCATGTGTTTATTTTTTTCCCACTTCCCGCATTGTATCGCATAAACCAAGCATGTGAATGTCCGTTTTGTCTACAGTCCATAGCCTTTAATCTCGGCTAGACTTGAGGAGAGCCCGGCAGGCAGGATACAGCCAGATCTGGAAGGATTCAGCAAAGGGCATGGGGAGGACAGTAGGCAATCTCAGGATGGTCAGAGGTGGCTGAATTTACTTAGACTAAGTGTACCCCATGGTTAGCAAACGCCATCTTGCTCTCCTTCAGGTTTACATGTCATGTTTCAGTTCACGAGGCCTTCTCATCTGCTCGGACAGACCCCCGCTCCAACTTTTACTGCTTGTCCTGTTCAGGGTTATGGGGGGATCCAGAACCTATGGGCACGAGGAAGGGAAAAAAAACCCAGGATTGGGTTCTGACCCACTCACACACCATTCACTCACACATGCAAACTTTTGGGCAATTTGGTAACTCCAATTAACCTGAGGGGGGAAACTAGATTACGTTTAAACTCTAAACACTTGGAGCCATAATAGAGATTCAAACCCTGGTCCCAGTAATATGAGGCAACAGTGCTAACCACTGCAGCTCCATGACTCCCAGTAAATGACACCCCTCCTCTGTGAAATGACCATACAGAGGTGTTATAAACACGTATTACACAAGGCTGCACGGAGAGGTCCTCTGTTTGTGAACCTGCGATTATTGTTTTTGTGCGTGTGTGCATGTATTTTCTTTCACCCCAGACTTGCAATACATTTCAAACCCAAACACCGAAATCACAACAGAGATGGACTCAGAGATTAAACATCCTAGACGTGACATACAGGGAAACGTTCCGGAAATGAGGCCCAGTGAATAAAAACCTAATTAGCTGGCTGTGAAGCTGTGGGCAGCTCTGAAGTGTTTATAACACACGCCCTCGTTTGACGTTTGTTTTGCAGCGAGTGCAATTAAACCACAAAAACGTTTTCATTTCACCTTGTTTCTGAAATGAAACATGCTACTTCAAAGGGGCATTCTGTGTATAAAATCACGGCAGGAAATCCAGGCGTGCGGATTACTTTTCCGTTGAACTCCCTCCGGTTCTGTTTGACGGATTTCTGTTTAACTTCGCGTCAGAGCAGAACACACAAAATTGTTTTTCTGCTCCGATACTGATCACAGGAGAGCATGACGGGAAATGATAGCGGTGGCGTCACTCGGGGCTGTTCGTGGCATGGTGGCGACAGAAAGTATCAATACGCCAGCCTGTTTGCGAGACAAGCGTCAAGAAGGCTTTCTCCACCATCGCACTGCTACAGGAGCACTCGCGGCAATTACACTCAGCTACGTGGTAATTAAGGGAACTGTAAACAGACGGATAATTTGTGATCAGACCGCTACTGTGTAAAGTTGTCTATCGCCTGTTTGCGTATAAGCAGACACACACGTTTGTGGTAATGAGGTTTTCCACCTTCCCACTCACAGCTGGCAGGGATTTAGCATTAAAATAATACCTCAAACTCCCCGCCCCCGGAGGTGACATGACTCAGGGCATCTCCCTCAAAAGCCCAATGATAAGTACTGTAGCCTGTGAACCCTTCAATCCACTGTACTAGACTCAGTCCCTCCATGGGAAGAGTGGAAATCAGGAAGTACTACTCAGTGCAGCCCCCTCGCAGGTCACATGACCCCAGTGCATCTCACAACTGTGGTGAACCCACCATATGGAGGCCCTCAGTCATTCTCTGGCCGTCTCTCGCTGTTTTTCTGGCTCTCTAACCATCTCATGTGGCTTGACCTCTTTTACACACTCCTCCGTTACTATCGCTTCTCTGAGGGCTCTTAACAACAAGTATAAGCAAAACGATCTGACCTCCACTGGCCTGCAGATAAATGTCATGTAGAGAGCAGAATTACCAGTGCAGGTTGTAACACGACTTGTTGTTCAGCATGGTTGAGGCGTCTAATGAAGTTCGGTTTTTGTTTTGAAACGGTGTTACAGCGAATGTGGACCTCCTGTTCTGGCTCGAGTTCCGGCCTTGTGTTTTGGACCTGAGGCGGGCCTTGAGCACCACATCCTTCATGCCAGGCATGTGTATCTGCAAGGAAGGTTCCGGTTGGCGGCTGAGCGACCAGCTGATCAGCCATCGCTCCCCGTATGGCCTCGTTTGACGAGATGGCGGCTTTCCGCTTTGGCTAATGCCTCCCGGTCTGGTTTCTGTGGCCAGTGATGAGATTAGCTGCCCCTCTTTGCTGATTTGTGGGCTGGGACTCCCCTCGATCAGTCCGCTTCTCAATTTAGAAGGCTTTGAATTTGCTTTGTTTTGACTTTGCCAACAGGGGGCACTGGCCAGGTCTGAGTAGAAGCTTTTCCGGAAGGTCTTTCCGAGCCAGGGAGAGACTGCGTCCATGCCTTAGTCTCACTTTTGGCTTGAGGAATGTTACCCTGCAGGTTGACTTGCATGGTCCAATTTCTGCACCAACTGTAAAGTCTATTCTCTCCATAGCTTTAGCTCTGTGGGAACGCAAAGACCAGTTGCCAGTTGAAGGCATTTCATTGGGCAAGATGGATCACTGTTGACATCAAAACTGCAGGCACAGGGAATTAAACCATGTTTTACCCTCCATTGCAGGAATTACTCTAATTGTAGCATATGGCTAAGTCTGTAAAACCTACTGCAATTAGTCTGTCTGTTCTTGCGCAAGCATGGTGTTTTGGGGGGGCGGGGGGGGGGAGAGGCATGGGAATATTCATACTAACATTAAACTTTTGTTTTTAATTTGTTCTTTAGTATAATGTTCAGTAGCAAGCTGATATGCAGCAAGTTAGTTATGTTCTGGCTGGGTCCGTTAAAGTTGCTATGATTTTTAGCTGTTAACGGAGTAGCTACAGATTACACAGGGAAAAAAGTACTAAACGATTTTGATAAACATCTCCCTCAATGTTGTCAGAAAAACAGACAAGGTGCTGTGCTGTGTGACCAAACACTAGAGTTCGGATCTTTTAAATTCCAAAAATAGAAAATCTTTTGGTGGATCCAGTTCCGCTTTGCCCGTTTTCGTAACTTGATGGATTCGCAGACGCAATAGATGTTTGCAGCTGGTTGGAAGCCACTTTTAATGCTAATGCGCAGATATGATGAGGATAATAAAAGGAGCATTTGTAAGGTGTAATGTTATATTTGAGAAGCAGTAAATACTCTTTTGAAAGGCCCTCCCTCCTAGCTTGTCACACTATAATTAACACAGCATGAATTAACTGTTTTTTAAGTGCGGTAATAAAACATGTAACTTGGCATGCATTCCCTAATTATAGGTTAACATTCTGGGATTAAGGTGATGTGTGTTTTCATACCTTCATTGCAGTGTGCCGTGCTGCCTGTGCGTGTCGGGGGTCATTATGGGCTGTCCCGCCCATTCCCAAGGCACGTGTGTTGTTTTAGGATGTTCTGTTGCTGCTGAGCTGCTATGCTCACTCATCCTCAGTCATTCTGAGGACCGTCTATCCCTGTTAAGGGGAGGGCAGGGTCTGAATGGACTGTGAGGGGAGAACCTGCCGAGGGGGTCCGCTGGGTGTCTTTTCACATACGGATGCCCTCACTGGTGTGGGAGTCCTTTGGAATGATATGTAGCAATGACCATCCCTCCCCCCCTCTTTCTCCTCCCTCTTTCATTCCCTCTCTCCGCCCTTTCTTACTCTCTCTCTCTCTTACTCTCTCCTCCTCCCTCTTTTTTTCCCTTCTCTCCTCCATTCTTACTCTCTCTGTCTCTCTCTCCCTCCCTCTTTCCCTGTCTCTCCGTCTCAGGTCCACGGTAAGTGCATCTGCAGGCACAACACTGCCGGGGACCACTGCGAGCGATGTGCCCCCCTGTACAATGACCAGCCATGGCAACCTGCCAACGGGATCACGGGGGCACCCAAGGAGTGTAAGAGTGAGTAGTGCTGCTGTGGCGGAGTTGGGGGGGGGGGGGGCACCTACTCATTGAGACACACGGCAAAAAGATGCAATAAGATGCTTAATTACACTTTTGTGAAGGAATATAGTTGAAAAACAGAAGTCAATTTTATATGTAGTAGGAATCGAAGGAATTAGGTTGCATGTAAATCATGCTTTGTACACACGTACACGTACATACTCCCCCCGCCCCAGAGTGTAAGTGCAACGGGCACGCAGCAGCCTGCCGCTTCTCCAGGACGGTGTGGCTGACCTCAGGCCGCCGCAGTGGAGGCGTCTGCATCGACTGCCAGCACAACACAGAGGGCCGCAACTGCCAGAGCTGTAAGAGTGGCTTCTACAGGGACCCCCAGAGGCCAGCATCAGCCCCCGACTCCTGCAAACGTAAGGGCGCCTCCCCCCTGCCGGCTCCGCCCCATCGGCTCCGCCCTGCCCCTCCCACCAGATATGAACTCATTTTGGGTTGGAAACCTTCATCTAAAACATAATTATATTAAAACCTCAGAAATGTGTTCGGATAGATAAATACAGTTACCTGCTTCACAGAAAGTGAAATACCTGAGGTTCTGTCAGTTAGCCCAGTTATTTAGGGAATGACTTAGCATCCAGTGAAATTTCCCAGTTATCGTGCCGGTTCAGAGGTTACCCCGGAATAAGCCACGGAGACTGATCCCTTTAGGGTGAGAAGGGTTTATGAGAAGCGTGGCTTGGGCATCGGAGGGCTGCCAGGACGGGGGGCGGCCCGCCACACTGGAATGCCGACACCACGGGTGCGAGCTGGGACAAGCACTAGTTTCCAGTGGGCACCTGTCTGGGGGGGGGCGTATGGTGCCAGGCCAAACAGGAAGGAGCACCGCGGGCCTCTGCGGGCCGTCTCATTGCACACGACAGGCAGAGGAGGTCCAGACATGTGACCTTTACATCACCGCAGATGGTAAACAAGCTCCTTTAGGCCTTATTAAACACTCACGCAGTAAATGCAATGCCTCCTACCTGCTTTTGGACCATACCATTTAAAAGAAAAGGGAACTCTGTGCTGTCAGTAGGGCAGATTGGACTGTACCATTTCAAATAAAAGGGAAACTTGTTCTGTCTGTAGGGCAGGTTGGCTAGAACAGTGTGTCAAAGCAGAACCTAAACCTAGAACTTTTGCTGGTGCCCCCGACTGCTTTAGTGCGCCTCTCAAGGTCTTGTTTTGGTTCTGGTCCTGGTTCTGGGTGATTCCTGCTTGTTTACTAATGCAGACCAGTTTGTTTCACCACCCCGAGACACCCAGCCGTACCCCTGGCAATGGATAATTCCCCGTAGAACATCCAGTCCCTCTTGGTAAAACTTTGGGGGGGGGGGGGTTGTAATCTGTTCAGTGACACTTTACTTGACAGGGCAGAAATTCAGTTACTAAATCACGAATAAATATAATCGCTACTTGAGATAAAAGATGAATTAACAATGAGATCAGTATTTAATGTGTTATTCATGACTTGTTCCTTCAGCGGTTCACAAAGGTTTACAGAATTAACAAATATAGTGCTTGAAATACAACATGCGTCACGATTCATTAATGATGAACGAACATGAGATCAGTATGTAACTAAGATTTCATTTGTGGTTAATTAATACATAAGTAATAGCGTAATACTACATTATTTGTGTTGTGTCAGGTAAAGTGTAGTTCAGCAGGTAGAGCAGTGTGCTAATGACACAAAAGTGATAGGTTTAAATCCCGGGAAACAGATAAATCGTAACGTTTTGTTGCTTTTGATAAATATGTTGAAAGTAATGGGGGCTCTTTTAAAGCTAATGAATCATACTGTGTCTTTCTGCCTCCTGTTCTGTGTTTATTAATTCAGAAAAATTTGGATTACGCACCTTACCCTCGAAGTTATGAGCAGTGCTGTACTTAAGAACATGGAGGTCTATTATTTTCACAGTTATCACCAAACATAATGTAATATTTAGGATCTTGTTCAGGTTCGGAGCTTTTACTTATCGCCCATTAATATTGGTGCTTTTGGAAATTCCTGAAGGGAATCTGTTGTTCTTCCCTTAGTTTTTCCTATCCCAGGTCCACCTTTCCGTCCTACATATTATCCAGATAATCAGACGGGTGCTATCTGGTCCCGACGGGACGGCTGGCGATATGGAGCTGGAGCACGCGTCGGCGTGCCCGCCAGATCAGACAGAGACTGGCTGGTGTAATGGGGAAGCGGGCGAGATGCAGGACGCAGCCCAGTGTGGTGGGGGGGAGGCTGTCTGGGGCGGGGGCTGATTTATTGCCATGTCCTGAAAAAGAACTTTGTATCAGTCAAAGGAAAAATCCCTTTGGTGCCGTCTGACAAATATAAGGCACTTTTTAATCATCTTCTTTGGTGATTTTTTTTGCAGTTTGCCACTGCGCCTCCCTCAGGGCTGTAAACTGAAGAGCAGGCATTCACTGGACACTGGCTCGACTGGGGGCAGGGTGTGGGTGGTAGGTGGGGCATGACATGCTGCTATAGTTGTTCACCATGTATAAACTTCCCAAACTGTACATTTTTCCCATTCCTGCCTGTCGTCGTGCTCTTCCCGTGAAGTTGGTGAGAGAGAGCTCTCAGGAAGGTGAAGGAGGAAAGGAGATTATTATATAAAACACAGATCAATCAGCCATTCAAACACAGACTGAATACCGTCTGTTTGCTCTCTGGGTGCGTCACATGGTCACGCACATGCGCCGCCGTTTTGTCAGAACTCGCGAGGACGCCGTAAATGGTTGGTGTTTCCTGGGCTTTGCGGCTCAGGGCAAAAATGATTGGGCGGAACCACATCGGTCATCCGGGGAGGAGCCTTGGGGTGACTGAAGCAGGCTGAGCGCACATAAGTGATATGATGTGCAGTTAGGCGGCATCATGCTTGGCAGCTGCAGGAAGACAGGGCTTGCTCAGTCAAAAACAAGTGCGTTAGACCTCTAACACCAAGAGATTCCAAGCAAAATCATCCACATTTCACTGGCTTAAAGGCCCGTCTGCATAAGCAGTAGCCTTTATAGGAGATGGTGTGTGCGTATATATATAAATATACAAACACACACACATATTTTTCTTCATATGTTTTCAATGGGAAAAGCCCTAACCCCAACAATGACAAACGTAACCCCTACTCAGCCCTAACCATAATCACAAATAACCAAAGAAAATACAAGACTTTTTTTGTTTTTTTATTAGAGATATTTATGAAATTGAGTTTCTTCCAAAAAAATGCCCCCCACAATGTTAAAATAACCAGTTTTTTTTAATCACATTGTGGGGACATGACCCCCTCGCACACACACATTGACAGGTTGCTAATCTCATACTTACAAACTGGCATATTACTGATTTCCAATGATGTTTATTAGATCTGCAAACCTGCAAAAACAATATCGCTGTGGTGGCCTGAATGCCGAAACACACAGCTTCTCAGAGCCGCCCGAGTCCATAGTGTTTGCTGAGAGGTTTTTAAGATCCCAGAAGCCTCTGTGTGATTCAGCCCTTAAAACCATCATCCGGTATTTTTACACAAAAATCCCCCAGGCTGCTTCCAGCTTCAGTTTCATTTCTCTCCCTTCATCTCCTAAGCCTTAAGTGTATGAACCTGAAGAGAGAAAGACACCTGTGTGTGTGTGTGTGTGTGTGTGTGTGTGTTGGGGAAGGAGGCCGAGGCAGGGTACATCAAGTGATCTCGGGACCCCATTAATCTCACCTGCCCCTCATTCCCAGTCCCACTAGAAGGTCATGCTGCGTTGTGTTTCAGCTCGCATCAACAACCGCTCCTTTAGAAGTTTGTGTCCAAGATCTCCCAGACTTTTCTCTTGGATTTGCTCTGGAGTACGACTTTGGGACCCAACAAGAGGAAATGTATAACGTCTTATGGCGTCTGAAACGTAGACAAATAGTGAAAAATCTAGATGAGGTGTAGTATACTGTAGAAATACCACTACACAGTAGACTTAAAACCTTTTTTTTTCAAAACTTTGAAGTGTCCTTTTTCCATAGAAGTCTTCAGGCAGCATCGTACCCCCCCAGCGGGACGGAGATGCAGGCAGCCACTGCTGTTGCCAGGAGTCCTGGCCGCTGTTCAGGATGTAAATCAGCAGCTGTTGCGAGCTGTTTGCCCGCATCGCATCACCTGAGCCATGTGCTATCAACAGGTGGATTAACACGGAAAAAAGGGCTCCGAAGCACTGATCCGATCCGATTCTCGCTCCAGATAGTGGGGCCACAGAGGAACCATTGTGGTACCGGCCATGTTAAATCATAAAAAGCCTAAATATGCTCTACTGTATCTGGAAAGGAGGTCATTACGGAAATGAAAGCATCAATCTCCTCTTGCTCATAATGTTATCTCTGCCCATTCAAAGCTTTTTGTCGGTGGTTAGCGCAGGGGGAGGGCGGGGATGTCCTGGGGGGCATACATGGAGCTGTGTGTGGTGTGGCAGCGTCAGTGGTGTGGCCCAGTTTGCTGGGATACATACAGATTTATTCACTGGCTCCCAGTGAATGTGGCTATAGCAAGTAAGGAAGATTCTTTAGTGTGCATTAAACGTTTATTTAAATGCAATGTATTGTTTTTATTTTAAAAAAACTTTCCAGCCTGTGCCTGTCACCCGATGGGGTCTGTCCACTACCAGCAGAGCGGGGGCACCTTCTGCAACCCCAGGAACGGGCACTGCATCTGCAAGCCTGGGGTGGGCGGGCCGCACTGTGACAGGTGCATGGTGGGATACTGGGGGTTCCTCCAGTTTGGCTGCAAAGCTTGCGCCTGTGACGGAGACTGCGACCCCTTCACGGGAGACTGCGTGTTTGGGTGAGCCAGCCGTAGCGCCGTAAGGATACAGGGATGATTCCCGAAAGCGGGATGTGATCACTGTACCCACCGTGCCGCGATATTACAGGCCTGTGTGTGTCCCTTCCAGCCCACTCAGCTTAGACCTGGAGCATGACCTCAGTCCGAGACACAACAGCAGCGAAGGCAGGTCCATCTTCAGGACGGACGAGCTGTTCTCCGCCTTACACTACTCAGGTGGGGGGCGCTGTTGAGGTCTTTTGGCGATTCACGGAAACACACGTACATCTGGAATGTTTTGCATTATTTACACCTAGTCATGCGATTCTCAGACATTGAGAGGTGGTATCAGAGTAACATTCAGACCTTGGTTGTAATTTAGTTAAGGGGAGGGTGGGTGCCCTTTTCAGGGAAACTGCAGAAATCACCCGAATCCCAGCTGACTAATGAGGAAACCTGGTCCCATGTGATCAGATATCAGAGCTCCAACCAGTGCGTGTCACACATCTCTGTGCTCACCAAAAGCACCGGGCTCGGACCGGGGAGCCCTACATGCCTTGTGTGTAGTCATGTGTTGTTGAGTGTTAAATGACCCTGTTCACATTGTCCTTTGTAGAAAAGTGTGAATGCAAGGAGCAGGTCCTGAGCACGCCCAAGCGCTTCTGCTCCATGAAGTACGCTTTCGGTGAGTTCTGCACCCGGAACTCGGCACTGAATCTGTAAGACAACACTATACTGTACTGCAGACCCGGTTCTGTTCAGTGCCGTTGCGTACTTCTGGCATGGCACCACTCTCTGATCCATAACGGTTCTGGGCCGCTATCTGACCCATAATGGTTCTGGGCCCTTAGTTCAGGGCCTCTCTCTGACCTCCAGCTGACCTGTTGCAGTGCTGAAAGTGAAGATCCTGTCGGCACATGACAAGGGCTCTCACGCCGAGGTGGAGGTGAAGGTGAAGAAGATCCTGACCCAGAACACCAAGGTGAAGCTACCACGGGGGAGGCTCACCCTGTACCCAGAGTCCTGGACGGCACGAGGATGCACCTGCCCCGTGCTCAACCCGGGTAGGGCCTCTCAGTCCCATCGCATGATGAGGGGGACAATCTCACCACAAGCACTAGGGAATTTCCCAGTTCCCTTACAGGGGCACCTACCTATACATCGTGCAGGACATGAGGTTATGACCTGAGTGTGGTGGGGTGGACCCCCCATGGATGAACATGCAGTGCACCCCCCCTCCCCCCCTCTCTGTTTGTTTGATCAACTGTATAAATTAATATGCCATAAAAACTGCCCATATAAACGATAGTGATCCATTGTGGGGTTTATACATATAACAGCTATGATACACTGGCACATTCATTGTTCATGTGAAGGCTGCATGCCTGTAATTATGAGCCTCCTCTCTGTACCCTCCCCTCCCAGGGACGGAGTACTTGGTGACTGGGTATGAGGAGCAGAGGAAGGGCCGGCTGGTGGTCAACATGAAGAGCTTCGTCAAACCGTGGACAGCCAGCCTGGGCCGTAAGGTGCTGCAGTTCCTGAACATGGACTGCAAACGGTAGAGGAGGCCCTAGGGCAGAGAGAGAGAGGGAGAGAGAGGGGGGGGGAGAATGAGTGTGTGGGAGAAAGTGAGAACAAGAGACAGCAGTAGTTTTGTTTCTGTGCACTGAGTTTGGGGAGGAGGGGGGCAGACGGGCCGCCACTGTATACAAAGTATTCAGTGAGAGGGATTCTGGGAAAGGAAGTATCAGGGAAGATACAAACTGAAAAGTCGGCCAACTAGAGCTTGATGAGCAAGTCACAGGTGGAGAGCTGGAGTGAGCAGGCTCAGTTATGATCCCTTCCCCCCCCCCCCCGGGGCCCCACAGCACTCTTGGAAGCACTTTAGGACCGTACACCAAAAGGAGAATAGACAGACAGGCGGCGGACAAGCCCCCCCCCCCCAGCCTGGGAAAATCTGCGAGAACTACATAGGTGAGGGTCTTCCGGCCACGTTTGGGTGTCAGCCGATGTCAGGGACGGTGTGAACCCGAGCGCCCCGTGTAAATGAGAGGAACAGTGTGGAGGCGAAGCAGCCAGCCTGCCACATCGTTAAGCCATAACCGTCAGTGGTGTTTCCCTAGTGGTAGGTCCCCCTTATTTTGTCTATGACTGATGCATTTGCAAAAAAAAAAATGCAAAGGAATGTGCACTATTTAAAATGATAAGGTGTGATGCAAGTTTGAAGACACTTTCAGCCACTGAGAAGTCCTGTGGAGAAGGGGGAACAGTGATTTAATTTGTACAGAAAAGTCTTAATTTTCCAGTTAAAGCATGAACTCTCCTTTTTCTGCTTAAAAGCCTTTTCAAAGAAGGATGCCAGGACCCAATTAACAGGAGGTGTAAAGACGAAGTATACATTTTGCTGTTCTTTTAAAGGATTACAATGGACACTTCTCTGCTGTCCAAAGAAAGGAAAACATAAACATTCATACATCTGTCTATAAGTAACGGCGTGTATATTCAGCTCCCTACTGATTTTCAAATACTGAGAGACTTTCAGGAACATTTAAGTTTATCGTATTACAACATTGTCTCAGAAGATAAGTGTGGGTGCCCTTGAGCCGGTTGAACACTCAACATATTTACAGAACATTTAGGTCTGTTATTTTGCTGGCAAACACACGTTAACCTTCACTGTTATGTTTATGGTATTTGTTGTTTGGTATTTTCACCTCTAAAAAAAAATCAACTAACCTGTCACAATAAAGAACCACAGAGTGAGCAATTCTAGCGTGGTTTATTTTAATCGACTGCCAACTGATGTGAACGGTAAACAGGACAGAGAGTGATTAGTCAAAGAATGGTATTTTCCAGAAATCCAGGAACAAGCCACGTCACAAAAGCTGCGAGCGAAGGCCATGTGGTATCCGGAATGATGAGTCTTTTGGGGGATAGTAGGGGTGGGGTCAATTAGGTTAGGGGGTGGGGTACAGACTGCCTAAGCAATGCCAAATTCAGCGTGAGAAATAGTGCAGCATTTTTGGCAGGTGATTAATAGGGGTAAAAACATGGGATGTACAAAATAGTCCCATAGAGGGAACTTGAATGCAATAGTGACAGGAAATGGCGACAAGACGCAAGTCAAGGTTTCTGAGGGAAGGAAGAAACCAATTAAAATATTTTGTGGGAATCACCATTAACCCTGGTCACCTGACCTTAATGCCGAGACACCCACTCTCTCATAAAATTTCACAGCGTTATCACTCATACATGCATCTTCCTATCACTCTTTCCGGGTGAGAAATCCAAACTGATCTTTCTGGAGACGTTTCGTTCAGGTAAAACAAACAAGGAAATGTGCAAACATCATAGAATACGAATCGAACGTAAACGCTGATCACCGTTGAGAGACACTCAACATTTGCTTGAAAATGTTACCATAAACACAGACCGTTCAGAAATGAAATTAGTAGTGAAAGAGATGGCGAGGCCTGTTTGATATCAGATTTCTTCTTGTGTAAACAGGGAAACAGCAGCGTCAGTAGGGTTAGGGAGGTAAGACCAGGCATCTTACATGAGATAAGGTTTCCCTAGCAGGAGCATAACAGAGGGGCTGAGAAACACTGACATGCAAATCTGGGCAAGAAAGTCTTGGAATGGCTTCAAGATTAAGCTCAGGGGTGTCTTTTTCCATCCATCCATCCATTTTCCAAACCGCTTATCCTGCTGGGTCGCGGGGGGTCCGGAGCCTATCCCGGAAGCAATGGGCACGAGGCAGGGAACAACCCAGGATGGGGGGGCCAGCCCATCGCAGGGCACACTCACACACCATTCAGTCACACATGCACACCTACGGGCAATTTAGCAACTCCAATTAGCGTCAGCATGTTTTTGGACCTGAGTGGTGTCTTTTTTAGAATGAATTTTAAGAATTCTGCTTCTTTCATACAGAAAAATAACACAAAAATTCACACTTAATCAGGACCAACCAGTATATCTACACTATGATTCTACTGTGGTGCAATGTGTTAGGCCTGGACCCATGAGCTGACCGAGACCCGCCCACTTTAAATGTACAGATCAGTACTTTGTTAACATTTTTATTTAAGAAATAAAAGTCATACTTTAACAAAAGGTTGAAACTGGCATTTCTGAGACCATTTCTGTCAAGCCTGAGAGTCTGTAACTGCCACCATGGAGCAGAAAGGAGATAAAAAGAATATTACAGAAACTTCCAGAAAGTGACGGTGATACTGCTCTTGTGGACATCTTGTCTGTCTTTCTTGGGGCAGTGGGTGTACAGTTGCATTAGCATAGCATAGAGTGCAGGACACTGTAGGGATGCACCGTCTGTGCGTTGGCTGCATTTCCAGAAGAAATCTCAGTCCCATGATTGCGCTGTGAGACGATACGTGCCGCGTAATTACGTTACTGCCTTTGTTCTGTGGACATTCCTGCGTTTTTAATCGCCTTTCAAGGTGTGGCCAGGTTCGAGAGTGGGTGAAACACTGAAAAGGGGTGGGGGGGGGGGGGGGGGGGGGGGGCTGAAGTACTGAAAAGGTCCTGGTAGCCCTGAGAAGAGAAGCGCTCATGGACTCAAAGATGGGGCTATGCCCCTCTCTGCATGACCGTCAAAAACAGAATCCTGGCCATTACCCCAAGCTAGCCAGCCTGTCCCCGATGTCAAAAAGCATTAGAACAGAGATGCTTTTGTGCTTGAAAATTTGGCAGCAGCATCCAATGTAAATAAATGCAGTTCGCTGAGGTCCCGTCGACTTCTCCTCTGTAGGTCAACTTATTTGAATTGCCTTTCATAAATCACCCGAATGACAAGGCATAGGCGAAACATGTGGGAAAACCTGAAGCTTATAACGACTACAACCGGTCATGTGATTCTAACACTCCTCCAATGAATACAGCTCTTTTCATGAAAGGTCAAGAAATATCATCTTTCATTTGGCTTTGGGGATGACAGAAAATGCGGAGTTGCTTTTTATTCCAGGCGGGGGTTTAACGTGTCTGGAGCGTGGAGGTGTTTCGGTTGCTAACCAAACAGAAGAGGAATGCCGACGTTCTTGGACCACCAGGGTGGATGGGAAATGACTTCAGTGTTTGGCAACGTGAGCAAACTGCTAGAGAAAAGGAAGATACAAGGCAAAAAATAAGCTGCATACAAGGATGACGCCCTGGACCACAACTCCCGCAAAAACAAAGAGAGTGTGGGTAGCAGAGCTTACAGAGGTCACCACAAAGCTGCCCTCGCACTGTAGTGTAGGGGGAGAGAATCCCTCTAGTCAGCACGTTAACCTACCATCCAGGAAGTTGTGCAAATGGTTACTTTGGGGTCCTCAACTGAGGGACACATGCGAGATGTGATCAAAATAGCATAAACAATGAAATAGTCAAGGAACGGCAAGCAAATAATTAATGTAACCAGGTGGGTTATTCACTGGGCAAAAGACAACATGAGCTTAAACTCTAACTCCCAGTCATTTACAGTGGAAAAGGGGAAGATGCTAGACCATACATCTCCCTGGCCTTCCTGACTCATAAAGATCCACACACACCAAACATCTGAACCATCCCCTCTCACCAAAAGCACAGAATTTCATAACAAGACCAAACAGAACCTGTTCTGCATGCTGCCATTTATTTACCAGCCTTATTGAAAGATGGGACATGCAACTCCGCATCCCAACGCCACTATCCTCTTATGTCATCGAACTGTTAAAAAATATAAATAATTCACTAGGGAACGCACGCAGTCCCAGAAAGCAGAAGGGTGCAGATTGACAGGCAGTGGGTGCTCCTCTCCAAATAGTTTTGGTCGAGGCAAGTTGAAGTATTTTGCCTGACTGGGAGTGGCTTATGGGCCAGGAATAGGTTCTTTGGGCATGACTGGTACCTCACAGCTGGTTCCCCTTCATCAATATCTCTCCCGGATACGGGAGCACAGGTAAAGTCAATAGTCCAGCTGTCTCTTTAAATTTCTATGCATTTCTTTTCACAAAAAAAAAAATCTCTGTGGATCCTCACTAGAAATCATTTAGAAATTTCTTTCCAGGATTCCCTTTCAGAATCGACTTCAAACATTAGAGACTCATTACAAAACAATGTATTCTGAGTACTCAGTATATGAATTAAACCCTGGTTGCCATCCAGGCGTTCACCTGTAAAACGAGTTACGTAGTTTTGCGTAACAACATTTCACAAGCTGCGTCTGTCGTCTGGGCCGGTGAACTAGGCATGAATCACAAATCGCTGTGGAGCTGCAGCATCTTCTTGGGTTTCAGGGGTAGGCTTACAGAACGGCAGACAACGATAATTTGGTGAAATGGCTCTGCATAGTCCAACATGAAGGAAGGTTCTGGCAAATGTCCGGACACCAGAGGATGTTGCCCTGCCAGGCCATGTGTGCTGACCATACAGGACCCTGCACAACCATGCCTCACCGCCAACAATAAGACCACTGGCCATCTGCATGGCATTCCGAGCCATGGCACCATATCGAGCTCTTCTCTCTGGTCACATGGTCTTATGTCCCTTCTGAATGCAATCTACAGATTACCATTGGCGTTGTGAGCAGTTCGCATTTTCAAAAAAGGGCAAGACGCTCTCCTGGACTCCTCCATGTATCTGCAAACACAGAAGAATGGCAAGAGGTGCAGTAGTGAGGCCTTGAAGATCTACAAAAGATGACGAATTTTCACCAAGCACTGAAGGGTGACGTGATTAATCATTACACCTCTATGACAGCGGTTGGAAGTTCGTCCGTGGCAAAGCTGAAAAGTGTTGTGTTTTATTTTTCGAAAAGGGTACAATGCGAAAGTCAATCCAGTTTTGTATCGTAACATAAAAAGCAGACCAGACAAAACCATTCAGAATTTAACTGGACGGCATCAGAGAGCATTGCAATAGGCCTACATCTAGACACAGGAATCGCATTTAAAGGTGCATGAGGAGGCTTGTCCTGCCGCAAGACCCCCGTGTTGAGTCTCCAAAACACTGGTGCTGTGAATATTTTTATAATACTTTTAGCAAAAAAAAAAAAAAAAAAGGATTTTTCTTCTTCCTTTGCAGAGACGTGTTGTTTAAGTGGGAGCAGGACAGGTGTGGGAGTCTGAAAACCGGTGCGGGGGGGGGGGGGGGGGGGGTTGGGGGGGGGAACGAGTTATGGGCGCAGCGTGTGCCGACATGAAGACCCGATTCTACCCCCAGGGGCAGAGATACAGAAAAACATTTAAAGCAATTGAACAGGAATCGGGCGCCCAATCTACAAAGCAAACAGAAATGCAGAGGACATAGAAATAGCACCAAGACCTAACAGCAAATCACACATAATAACAGTCTATGTGTGGGGGTAACCACTTTAACAGCCATCTTTAGAAGATGATTCACAACATAAATTCAGTGGGTTAAGATTTCTCCATCGACACTAACATCAAAGTCATATTTTTAACTAGAGAATCGTTCTGTGATGTTAGGCTTTAAAGCTGATGCTGAGCGATGATATCAAAGTACGCCAAGCAACTTTTTAAAGCCCGCCATCCTGGGGTGAAACGATCCTCTGTGCGTGTTGAGATATCATGTAGCATTTAAAGTGTCCAGTACGGGAATGTGTTTTTCACAGATCTCAAGAGATCATCGGCAATAATACTTTTAGAACGGATGTGTGTTTGCAAGTGTCATGTCAGGCCATCCAAGACTGCAGTGATAAATGAACAGGATCTCAGGCATTTGGATAATCAATAAGATATGTTTGTTCTCGTTGATATGGAGGGGGGGCTGGATGTGACACTGAGTGCCCCGGGAGACAAATTCTTGTGTCCTGATGACACAGTTAATGACATCATTCCGAAGCTGACTTGCATTCTTCTCGTGGCCATAAATGGGATAAGACTAGATAGCAGAAAATCAACTCCGAACCATTCCCAAAACACCTTGGCGAAAAACAACATTCCGCTCCCGATCCACAGTGTTTGCCATGCGATTTCAGGGAACGGCCCACGTGTCTCTCCGGAGAAAAACAAAATATGTCCATCTGCCAGGTGCAATGACCAATCATTATTCAGACCAGTGTTTGCCGGTTTTGTGTGGTCAAGTACCACCAGAGAGCTGGATTCGACACAAAGACCAGCAAACAGTTCCCCATCACAGTTTGTAATATATAGAAAAGGTTTCCAAGATAAAAGTATGTATAATGAGTCATTAAGAATATATCCACCATCCAAAGTCTTGTACAGTACAGTCAGCGACACACCTAGACATTTTTACGTATTCAAGGGCCCCTGAATCTGCCAGGGCCCTCCAACACCCCCCCGAGTACAGTTACTTACTCTCAGGAAAATCAAATGGAGCAAAACAATGACTCATTTGAACAAGACACACACCTGTGCTGTGGTCATTTACACACTGGGCTCAACCCAGGGGCAGAGACAGCAGAGGTCGATGACTCACAGTCACTATTATTCTATAATACAGGGAAAAAAGATTACTTGGACATTGAAACACCAGTCTACAGCTAAACTTTTAAAAATCATATAACAAAACATAACCCTGAAGTATATTTATGAAGAAGTAAGCATACCGCTTTAGGATACAGCAACATATGACAAGTAAGTATGTGTCGTCATTAGGTGTGTGTGCGAATGTTACAGCACATTTTACAATCTGAGAGACCACCAACGTAACTTAATTGAGGAGAATACTTAAGTTGATTTCATAATAACAGGTCGAATAAAACCCACACACACCCAAAGATCATAAGTGAAAACGTAGAACAAATAACATGCAATAACCACAACAAAGCTTAAACATCCCGTTTTTTGCCACGATTGCATCGCGGCACTACCAACCTGCATGAAATACATGAAAAAAAATTCACTTAAATAGCATTCGTAGTCTGACAACGCCCTCGTCTGGTGAATATATATAGCGGGAAAGAAGGTGCGATCGTTCATTCACCCCAAACTCCACATGGTGGCACATAACAACACAAACATAAAATTCCCGAAGCAGCGGTCAGACAAAAGAACTACTAAAATCACAATTAAAATGCATCAGAAACAACAACAAAGCAATTCCTTTACAGACAATCAATCGCAAAGGTTTTTTAAATAGGCTGACTTGTAAATACGTATATCAATATAGTAACCGAGCATTTAGAATATCAAATTAGAAAACCAAATGAAATTTCACGGGAAGTTTTTCGCCAATATTACAAAGCCGTCTCACGTTAAATCATTAACAAGTTGTTGTTAAAGGGCGATTCCTAAAACTTCCGCTGCTGTGAATTTTATACATGATGGATCTTTGGTCACAATTTGTCAATAAAGAGACGGTTATTACAATCCGTCTTTCATATTGATTATATGCATCAGGACGCAGCCTCATCCACCTCGAAAACTGCTTAGTTAACACGCAAATGCCTTGCCTGTTTCATGACTTTGTACGGTAGTTTTCATCAGATTGAAGACGCGAAATAGGGAAGCTCATGAATCAACAATAAACTTTCAAAGAACAGCATTAAACGCAATTCACTCAGAGACTACCTCCCCATGAGTTGAACACGGCAAAAGATTTTATTAGGAAAATTACTTTTACGGTTTAATTAATGGGAATCAATTCAATGATGTAATTTGTCTAGTATACGCTAATTATTCAATAGCGATTAATCATTAACTCTGGAAATGCAATACAATTGGTCTTAGAAAGACTACTCTTCAAAGTGGCAGAACTGTAGAAGTGTGCTTACAAAAAGTAAGAGAAATGCAATAAGCTTTATATTTCTGTAAAGTTTTATTAACTTCTTAACTAGTTAAACGAAAGTGTGGCGTTCGTGAGTAGCGCTTTGTACTATTACAATCCCAGAACAGCTACCAGCCACAAACTCGCGACACTCCCACCGCCTCAGGGCTCTTTTGTCTCGCAGCAGAGAGGGGCGGGGCGCGGGGGTGACGCAACGAATGTGCTTTTCTAAGCTCCTGACGTCACCGCACTACGCAGGGGGAAGCCGACTCCACGCGACAGGAGTGGAGAGAAGATGGCGACGGTTGTAGTGTCAGCGGCGTGAGCGCCCTAGCGTGATAGGTACGTCTGAATTTTTTTTTTGGAAAACAAAGAGAAACAAATGTTAGTTTGCCTTTATAATACGCACCCGGTCGCTGCGCCGTGGCCAATAAGCTGTAAACGTGACTCGGAGAACAGTATCAGTCAGGGATAATGCTGTGTGCTGCCGTGTAAGGTCGCTTTGACATGATCCTTATTGTACCGGTGGTAGATGGCTAAGCTCGGCTGCCTAGCTCTGTGGACCTGGTTGCCGTCAATGTCGCTCGCCCGGGAGCCGACGTGCTGTTGAACTGGGTAAGTTCAACGCCGGCCGAAGCTGCAGCATCCCCCCCCGCCCCCCAGCACACCCTTTCGCGGTCAGCCAAGGAGCTTGGTGGGCGCTCGCGGTGCGTGTTTCTTGTAAGCCCCCCCTTTCCGAAAATACTACTAAAGGACGTCGCCAACAAACCAGAGCGAAGGGGGGGGGGGGGCTACTCGCCTCCGCCTCCCGAAACGTGTCCGAGTCAGTTTAGGGGTTAACGCGCTGCCCGTCGCATAGGTCCCGCCGGGGTGGGAGGTGGGTTTCCCTGCACTTAATAATAGCCAGTGTTTGTACATAGCGCTGCCCGCTTTCCCTTTCTGTTCGCCGCCACCGAGGCTGGCCGTGCTGCTTCTTCAGAGTTGACGTTTGATTCGCGGGTTTCGGCTGAAAAAGGCTCCTTGTCGGCCGGGTTTCACCGGCTGGCCCCTGAGAGAGGAGCAGGCCGGACTGTCACACAGACGCGCTCGCCTTCGCTATGGTGCCTTTAAAAATAAAACCACATGGACCGTCTAGTACTCCCGGCATCATCCCACAGCGGCTTTCTGTCTAATTATGGCGAAAACACGACCAGCTCTTCAGTGTTTGTGAGGCTTAAATTCTGTAGGTGGGGGGAAATAAACAAGAAATATGATCTAAAATTAAATATCTGGTTAGTGGAATCTAATATTAGCTTCAACTTGGAGCCGATGACTGAAAGAGTGGTTTAACATGTTGTGAGAATACTTTTATCTATTTAAGTTACCCTGTTGTTCTGAAAGAAATTTTGGCTCAATTTTTTTTATTGGTGTCCAGTTTTATGACTTAATATTGTAGCTTGTGGCAACCAGGCTGTAATTGGCTTATGGGTCTTTTTGGCCACATGGGTCTTTTTCCCTGTTTGCTTGTTCCCGGTTGTGCTTCCACAACTTCTGTTAATGCTTTCAGGAGCTGGCACTGAGTACATTCAAATGGTGTATTTTGTAAACTGTGAAATGAGGTGTCCAGATTTCCCCCGCAATCTAGATTTCTCAGAATCCCCTGGATTTATTTGCTCCTGGATTTCAATGCCAGATCTTCCCATGGCCTCAGGAATCTTGTGATTTTTACCAGTTCATCCTGAGAGCATTGTGGGAGATCATGGGTTGTGTGTTCCTAATATATCAGCACCGCAAGCAGGAGGATGATGCCTCAGTGTCATCAAACGAAAAATAGTGGGCCTGAGAGAGTATAGCTCTCCAGCTCTGTGTCACTCTGGATGCGGGGCTCAGTGTGGGTCACCCTGTCCTCAGACAATGGGGCTCAGCTCCATCCCTGGCAGCCCCATTTTACACTGTTGGCCCCCCTTTTGTTAACTGAGTAGAAAGCCTCCCAGCTCAGAGGCCTGAGGTGGTCGGGGGAGATTCCGACCTTTTCAAGGGGCTGTGTGCCCAGCGAGGGATTAAATCGCGTGGGATCATAAGGGACATGTGTGTATATTATGGCTAATCTCCTGCGAGAAGTGCTTCCTAGAAATGTCAGAATTGTTCTTGAAAACTGTCTTTGCGGAATACAGGAAAATCATTTCGAGGTTATATTTCTCAGAAAGGGAATTGGAAAATGCCCATGGCATAATTACACCCCTGCAGTGACATGGAGGGTGCTGCAATTTTCTGTTCTCGGAGAGCCGCTTTAGTATCTGCTGCTGATGAAATGAAACATTTTTTTTTCCTCAAAGTTTGATTCTCAAACATCAGTTTTTCCCTCTTTCTCCTAGATAAAATGCTGTGGGCGGGTCCTGTTTCACAGCTTTCCCCAGTTGCCATGGTGATCTGAAGCCGGAGTGGGCGGCAGGCACGTGATGGACCGGTGCAAGCATGTGGGCCGACTGCGGTTGGCCCAGGACCACTCTATCCTGAACCCGCAGAAGTGGCACTGTGTAGACTGCAACACCACAGAGTCTGTGTGGGCCTGCCTGAGCTGCTCGCACGTGGCCTGCGGCCGCTACATCGAGGAACATGCGCTCCGTCACTTCTTGGAGAAGCACCACCCGGTGGCCTTGGAGGTCAATGAGCTGTATGTCTTCTGCTACCTGTGTGATGACTATGTGCTGAACGACAATGCCACGGGTGACCTTAAGCTACTGCGTGGGACGCTCAATGCCATCAAGAGCCAGCGCTACGAGTGTACAACGCGCAGCGGGCGCACCCTGCGCTCGGCGGCTGCAGTGGGAGACGATGTCCCCCAGAGCGGCGCTCAGGAGCTGCTGCTCAGGGACGAGGACCGCATGTTCACAGCTCTGTGGCACCGGCGCCGCGCACTTATGGGCCGGGTGTTCCGCTCGTGGTTTGAGCTGACGGAAGGAGGGCGGCAGCGGGCGGAGGAGGAGCGGCAGCAGGAGGAGGCAGAGGAGCGGAGGCGGGAGGCACAGGACCGGCGACAGGAACTGAAGCGACGGCGCAGGGAGGTCCTGCGAGGCGCTCCGCCCCGGAAGAGCCGCCGCCTCCTTCAGCAGCAGCACAGTCGGAGGTCTGCAGGCAGGGTTGCAGCTCCCAGGGCTGTCCGCTCTGGAACCATCAAGGCCTCAAAGAGCCCCAGAGTGCTCAAATCCTCACCTAGGAGGGGGAGGGCAACCGCAAAGCCTATGCCATTCCCGGCCCATTCAGGCAAAACCAAAACGGGAAGCAGAGCTGCCAAAGCCCCGCCCTCTGTTCGGTCGGCGAGCCCGTCCCCCAAGGTGGGCGACTCGCCCATCAAGCGTAGACCCACAGTGACCCCAGGCGTGACGGGGCTGCGTAACCTGGGCAACACCTGCTACATGAACTCCATCCTGCAGGTGCTGAGCCACCTGCACATCTTCCGGGAGTGTTTCCTGCAGCTGGACCTGAACCATGCGCTGGAGCTCCTGGCAAACGCTGTCAACGGAAGGCTGGTGGTGCGAGGGGGGGGCAGCAGTGCGATGGGCACCCACCTGTCGCTGGGGCCTGCTGAGATGGCGGCGGTGACCCCCCGCAAGGGTTCGTTGGCGAGCTTGGGCCTGAGCGGCGGTGCCTCGCGCTCCCGTAGCATGGAGCTGATCCAGCCCAAGGAGCCTAGCTCCAAGCACATCTCCTTGTGCCACGAGCTGCACACCCTTTTCCAGGTGATGTGGTCGGGGAAGTGGGCGCTGGTGTCGCCCTTCGCCATGCTGCACTCTGTGTGGCAGCTGATCCCAGCCTTCCGCGGCTACGCCCAGCAGGATGCCCAGGAGTTCCTGTGCGAGCTGCTGGACAAGGTGCAGCGCGAGCTTGAGAACACGGGCACCTTGACGCCCGCCAACGTGCCGGCCAATCAGAGGCGGCTCATCAAGCAGGTGCTCAGTGTGGTCAACACCATCTTCCACGGCCAGCTGCTCAGCCAGGTATGAGAGACTCCAACCTCCCTCCCCTCTGCTCTCAGATCGCTTTCCTTCTGGAAATGTGTGTTTGGCTGCAGTTTTAGCACCGGCCTTGTTTCATGTTCCCTATCGGCTTTCATTTCTCTGTTTCCTATTGATTTCCACCAACAAAATGAAATGAAATTGCCGATACACCAGACTGCAATAAACAAAGTAGAAAGATATAAAATTAAAAATGTTATTTTTGTTTTGTTGTTCTTCCACCTTGTTCATCGCGGTCATGGTGGTTCCCCATCCTGTCCGAAGTCTCCCCTGCGTTGTCCCGTTTCTGCAGTGTCGATTGGTGTGTTTGACTTTCATAGTGACCTGTGTGGAAAGGAGGTGAATGGATACAAACAGCCCCCCCCCCCCCCCCGCCAGGTGTGGCTGTTGAAAACTAAGGGGATTAAGAAGCCAGTGAGTGGAAAAAGATTAAGTTCCTGCATGGCTGACTTTGTAACAGGAGTGGCCGTGAGCAGACCACCAATCAGGCGGAGTTTGTAAAATCAGGTTCAGAAAACCAGGCAGGGTGTTCGGTGCCTGGCCACTGCCTGCTCTGAACGTTGTGTGACCCTGATCTGAGCGGAGAGCTTTAAATGCCTCGGCCTGTGAGGATTATGAAAGTCACCTTCCGCGTTCAAACCCTCCTCATAATCCTGTTTAACGTTGTTTACATTTTTTTTCCCCCCTCCATGCGTCAACTATTTTTAGAAATTTAAATCAACCAGTGTTCCTGGAAAGACCTGAAGACTTGCCCGATCAGTTTCCACCAGTGGTTTGCCGTTGTTACCACCGCCTTAAGTCACCTTGACGGTGTTAATTCCATTTACTCTGCGCAACCTGACAGATTAGGTGGCCCGATAGGGCAAAGTCTTCACAGGACTGAGTGCGTTTCCTGAGAAGCTGTTACTAGTGGAGCTGTGGTGGATGAATCATCATATGGCGTTTGGTTGAAGTTTCCACACTTGCCTTCTGTTATCAGGGCCTGTACCGTTAGGTGTGTCTCCTGTATCTGTAGAGGTTGCGTGGGCATATCTGATTGGCGCCCTTCCACCTTCCATACCGCTCCATCTGCATACAGGGGCCGTACTGCTGATGGAGGAAGCCCTTTGATGTGAGACCGTAAATTAAGTGCACGTCGCTGTGCAGTGTGTGGTTCTTTGATGCGTTTCGCATGCAGCTGCTGATTCTCGAAAGGCGTGGCGAGGAGCGTGCTGTTTTGATTGCGTTCTGTGTTTCCTGCCCGCTTGTGATTGGGGGATTTTTGCAAGACTTAGCATGTCGAGGGTTAATCGGCCTGTTTATGGCTGTGGTGCGGAATGGGTACTAAAAGCAGCCATAGTGCGTTCACAGCATGTTTGCAGACGTCTGAGCCAGTGACTCTGACCACAGAGGTCTGCCTCGTTTCACTGGTCCCCCCCCCCCCCCAGTCCTTGGTGGTGGGAGTGCTCTTACGAGTTTGCCCTCCGCCCTCATTTGATTCTGCTCCCAGCCCACCCACGGCCAGATTCACAGGATGAGGGCTGTTGTGAGTCGCGTTTCCTTCATCTGTGTTAGACCCGGGAGATGGTGTGTGTGTGTGTGTGTGTGTGTGTGGGGGTGTTTCTCTGCCACCAAGACGCTGGGTGACGTGAAGCGTAAACCCCTAGAAGGGGGCCGCCAGGCAGACACTGCCACCCGGTGCTGATGTTATTGTGGTGCTGGAGGCACTGGGAGTTTTTTGACCTAATCGCTTGCCGCTGTGGGCCCCTCCTCAGCCTTGTCCCAGCCTGTGTGTTTATCCAGTTCGCTGGGCTCACCACCCCGCCGGGCTCCGCTCACTCTGTTATTCATCTCCCCCGTGTGGTGAACGCTGTCTTTCTGCGTTCCCTTCTTTTTCCCCTGAGTCATCCCTCACTGCCTTGTTTTCTTTTTTTAACTCAATCTTCTCTTCTGCTGTTGCCAGTTTTTATTTTTTTTGCCACTACTTCCCTTAGCGTAAGAAGGTCGGCGTGTGCTTCCCCGAGTGCTCTCTGGCCGGATACCTTCGGCCGAGTGCGACTACCTGGCCAGCGGCAGGAAGCGCGAGCTGGTGGGGCGTAATGGAAAGTTGGGCTTTCCTCTTGCCTCCAAGTAGTGGGGGGGGGGCTTTCTCTGAACATTGCCATTCCTGACAGGAACTGCGTCGCGTAATAGCTATAAGAGGGTGGGAATCTTCTTAGTGCTTTATTACACTGCATCCAGTGTTGTGACATAGGACGTTGTATCACTTTATTTCAAGGACACGCGCGGTGGAAAACACTGTAGGAAAACACTGAATATTTCATATTGTTGCATGTATCTGCCTAAAGAGGGATGCACCATTAGCCATTAGCTGTTATCCAGCTGAATGCCTGAAGAACTTAGGATAAATACCTTAAAGGTTCTGCCCCAGGGCCCCTCCCAGGACTTTTTACGAGTTTGCATGATGAGTCCAGGTGCACTGGCACCTATTGGTTGGTACCGCCTCCTCCCGTCTGTTCAGAAACGTCAGTGCAGGCATGTTGACATGAGTTGGTCCCAGACCCACGCGACCCAGTTCTTGGGTATATGAGAGGTGCACCTGTTAGACCAGAGCTCGGGGAGCCTTCACTGGGTCTCCAAATCAGAGGCCGCCTGATTTGGCAGCTTCAACAGAGGGCCCTCTGTCTCTGTGTGAACAGACATGTCGCTCCCAGGGAGGACTGAGCCCCGGAGGAGAGGCGCTCTTTACCCCCACCCAGTGTCTTGGGCTGCAGGTGTTCCAATGTGAAATTGTGTGTGACGAAGGGGGTGGTTGAGCTTGAGTGAGAGTTTGTTGTGGTGAAGACTCCTTGCAGGAAACCGCTCTCTCTTCTGCTCTTCATTTCTGTCTGCTTGCTTTGTTTCCAGTTTGAAATGCTCACATCCTCTCTTGTCCAGATGAACCAGTTTGTCTCATAAGGAGTTCAGCCAGCCACTGTTTCCCGATTTGTCCTTTAGCGATTCGCTGGCAGCGCCTGTCGTCTTTTTGTCCGCAGTCCTTGTCACAGTCCATCTTGATTGTCCCTCCCCCCACCCCCCTCCCAGGTGACCTGCCTGTCCTGTGACAACAGGTCCAACACCATCGAGCCCTTCTGGGACCTGTCGCTTGAGTTCCCCGAGCGCTACCACTGCAATGGCAAGGAGACCAAGGAGTCGGCAGCTCAGTACTCCTGCCACCTGACGGAGATGCTGGCCAAGTTCACCGAGACTGAGGCTCTGGAAGGAAACATCTACGCATGTGAGCTGTGTAACAGTGAGTGTCAGACCCCCGGGGCCGCGGTGTGTCCTCCCTCCCGCTTCTCAGTGAGGCCAGCTGACCTCCTACCCTAAGGTGTAAACAAGCAAAACGGCATGTTTACGTTACATTGAAGATCAATTTACAGAACAATCGAGGACTGAATTCACAAAGACCAGCGTCAGTAAGAGCAGAGATGGAAAGATTCAGTTTTATGTAGCTTTCTGGATTTGTACCAGACCCAGGTCCTCTCAGCATGGGCCCTGACATGCCGTCCCTCCTCCCTTTGCCTTTCAGACAAACGGCGGAAGTTTTCTTCCAAGGCCATCGTGCTCACGGAAGCCCGGAAGCGACTGATGGTGCACAAGCTGCCTCAGGTGCTCCGGCTGCACTTGAAGCGCTTCAGGTAGGAGGCCAGCTCCCCAGCCACGCGGCACCAAGTGTGAACGCATCACCGGTCCTCACGCACCTCGTGGATTCCCCGTCACGCCCGTCACCTTCTCTGCCCCTCCCATGCCCAGGTGGTCCGGCCGAAATCACCGGGAGAAGATCAGCGTTCACGTCTGCTTTGACCAGGAGCTGAACATGGAGCAATACTGCTACTGGGACCCCTCACCCTACCCCCCCAGGCACAATGAGCACTTCCTGTACGACCTGTCTGCTGTAGTGATGCATCATGGGAAGGGGTTTGGTTCTGGCCATTATACTGCTTATTGCTACAACACGGAGGGAGGTAAGTCTGGCTGCCCGTTTGGGAGGATTAAATAGAATTTTTTTATACATTTATATAAATATAATTGTATAGTATTTCCTGTACTTAAGTGTGGCTCTGTCTGTCTATGTTGAATTTATGGCTGTGGGGTTGAAATTCCAAGTTTTTACTCTGTGCCCATGCAGTACCCACAATGCAAAGCGGTTTCCCTTTCCCTGCAGGTTTCTGGGTGCATTGTAACGACTCCAAGCTGAATGTGTGCACCGTGGAGGAGGTGTGCAGGGCTCAGGCCTACATCCTCTTCTACACGCAGAGGGTCTCTCAGGACAAAGGCAGGCCTCTGTAGGAGTGGGGATTCATTCTCCTCTTCCTTGTCATGCTGCCTCTGGCGATGGCCCCTTGGGTGGTTTGGGGGTTTGTTAAATCCTCATCCCCACCTGCCCACCATCACTCAGCAGCTGAGCACGAGCAGCCTCACTGGAAAGAGTCCCCCCCCCCAACTATCTCCTGCCAAAGGAGGAGAGCGTCTCCATGGCAACATCAGGACTCTTTTTTATTTTATTTTTTTATACACGAGCTGGATGCTGAAAATGTTCTGTTCTTGTTTCATTTATCTTTGTGAATTCTTGTACATGATGTTTATAAGGTTTTGTATGAAATTTGTAAACATTTTTATTGGTATAAATAATGTACAGTTTTTTTTTGTCCCTGTCCCAAAAGACTAGAGTTGTTGGATGAGCATTCTTTGTGGAAGTTTGATATTGATGTTTTCACCATGGTTGAACATTTTTTTTATTTTGTCTATTGTCCTTAATGTTGTTGACTCTAGTGACGAGTACATGGACCCGTCAAGGTCTTTGCCTTTCTGGCCCACATCCGTGTTAACTGTGAACAGACGTGCCATAGGCCATGGCTTGCAGCTCGGTCCTGGGTGATGTGTTTTTAAACACCGCCCCACCTGCAGGTGGCGCTCCGTGCGTCAGAGCACTTCAGTTTCGAGAAGCATGTGGACTTCTCTCCCCAGTTCCTCTTTTCTGTTAAATTTAACCTTACATGCCCCATGTTTAAAAGAATGCAGGTTCCATTTCAATACGCCCACCCTCTTTTTCCCCAAGTTAGAATGTATTTGCGGGTTTTGTTTTTAATCATTAGATTATGCGGTGGAGAGAGATTGTGAAATCACGTTCCTTGGTTTCTCTTCAGGATGTTGAGTGTGCGCAGGCCCACAGCTGAATGTTCCTGAATGGTACACGGCTTCAGGAACACGATTCGTTTACAACCATTCTGGTAGGACGACGCCGTCCACTTACATTTTATACAAGTATTTTGTAGCGCGGCCATGAGGAGAGGTTCTCGTCATCAACAATCAAGCTGCCTGCTTCCTAATCGTCCCTCACGATGGGTTACTGGCCGGTTCTGAGGTTTCAGGTGCTGCTCCTGGGCTGGACACTTTTTTTTTTTTTTTTTTTAAGTGCTCTTAAAGTGGTTTTATTGTAGAGGTAGCAATAACAGGAACCCAAATTGCCAAAAAAAACAAGACAATTTGTTATTATTGAAGTTAGAATTAAGAGTCTGGAGAGGTGATGTGAAGAGATGTTCTGTTAATTACAAATGTGATATTTGTGACTTGGATTGTTTTAGAAATCATGTGCTACTTGTCTGAGGGTATCTCGTCAGGAGCCGATATCAAAGGCAGCCTTCGCCGAGCAGATGGGGGATGACACACGTTGTCAGCGGCAGCGACGGTGCACGGGCTGGAGGGTGGGAACATCACTGTGGGAAGATGCCGTCCCAGACGCCATGCCCATGTGCGAATACATAGAATGTATGGCTTAAGGATGATTTGCCAGCGAGCAAATGCCCTTCGCTTGTCAAACTGTGTTTCATTTTTTCTATGGGAAGAATCAAAGCACAACATTGCTGCTTGTCTTTATCTTTAATAATTGTTTTTTTTCCCCCAGATGTAAATTTATGGCAGTAATACTATGCAAATTGTTACCTCAATTTTTAGAGATTTACCTCAATAAAATGAGAATATTTTTTTCTTTTTCTTTTTTTTAACAAGGCTCCTGCGGTTTTTTTGTATTCGGAATGCTTGCTCATCCTTCGTCAACATTTCCTGTGAAATTACGGAATCTTGGAAGCCCACTCCTTCTGCACTCACCTCGATATCTGGCCATAGCCTTCTGATTTGTTTATGCTTTGCAGCTGTCACGCTTCCCAGAGGCTTACCGCTGGCTTTGCTCCTGGCAGGAAATAACAGGAATGAAGCCAAGTGACATCAGCCTCAACAGGCCATGCAATGATCTCCCTTCATGCACTGGTCTTCCTGCTCTTTAAATGTCACTTTTGAGTCCCGTCTCCTAATTATGTCCCAAATTGATGTGCTGTATCTGAAGGCATTTTGTGCACAAAATTACATTGTTTATGAGCAGTTTCATGGAGGCTGTGTAGCCAACCACATCCAAACTGAAGAGACACTGCCCTGGATTTTAAACGCAAATATCGTACATGAGCACATCACTGTGCTCAACTGAATTTTAAAAAAATGGGGGGGGGGGTTCCATACTTCACTTCCTGGCCTGTGTTTCTCTTCTCCCTTAGCCCCACCCCAAGGGAAAGCTTCATCTAGTCCAGTGAATCACAACTTGTGGGTTTCACTGCGTCTTGCAACACATTACTAAACTCAGGTTCAATGACGTCTTGTGTCCTCAGAACAGACCATTACAACAATGTGAACGGCCAGCCCTGCAGTCTTCACTCATTAACAACCCAAAACAAACATTTCTGAGTAAAGGTGAGTCTACTATTAGCAACTATGCTGTTTGCTAAACATTTATCATTGGATCATTTACAGGACAAAAGTCAACACAACAGCCTAACTTCCTCATACTGTTATAAACACAAAGCCTGTAGACTAACATGTACTGCTTAACACATACTGCTTTAAGCATGACTTCCAAACAGTAAATTCTGCCACCACCTGGTCAGTAATGGGATTTATAAAAGGAATAAGTAACTAGAATCACCATCAGAAAAACTGGATTCTCCATGGCCATACTGGGCAATAACCATTAAGAAGCGATTTGGAAACAGTAAGGGTTAACTTTTATATAACTTTATTTTTCTACAAAAAACATTTCAGGGAATCGAAAATGAAGAACTGCATTGGGCACAGAAGTCAGAATCAGACATTTCAAATATTTCTCAAAAAAAAAAAAAAAAGTTCCCAATATAAATACAGAACGGAGGAGCAGGCTGCAGATTTTTAATGACTTTCTGGCCCGAGAGCCTTCTGCTTTTGCTAGTAGCCAAGCTTGCAGCCGTGATACAATCTCCCCCGGGTGGGTGGATTTCGTAATGTCGCCGAAGCGTGTCTTGTAAAAAGCGACTGAACAGATTTTCAGGACGCCCCGGTCCCACCGCCAGACGCCGCCACTCAGTTTCACTGGAACTCGGGTTCGGCAGGCCGCCACACCAGAGGGACGGCGCGGCGACGACATCGCCACCCTCGGCAAAGCGAGAAGTGAGAACAAAGCAAGCTCTTGTTAAATGCGTTTATTTTTAATACATCTTTGCTTTTTTTTTAGTGCGCGTATGACATTTCGGTTTGTCGCGGGGTTCATCGGTGGGAAGGGATGGTCGTCAGTAGTCGTCTCCCCGGCTGACCACCTCCTTGCAGGTGGGCCGGAGTAGGATAGTGTGCTCAAACTGCGCCGTGTAGCAGCCCTTGGTGTCGCACAGTGGGGGGTACGGGTCCACGATGCCCAGGTCACACAGGTTCTTCAAAGCCATCAGGTATTTGCTCTCTCCGAGGCGATCCAGCCAGCGCCGGCAGAAGGCCAGCGTGCCAAAGTTCTCGTTGATCACGTTAAGCAGGTGCTTAGCCCTTGGGAGTCTGTGGGGATGGGGGTGGGGTAAGTAAAGGGGAATCACACTGGGCACTCCGGGCCATTAACCTTATATTTCCATATACAGCAGATGCTTTTGTCCAACGCGTCGTACAAATCGAGGCAAATGGCACATCGGAAGCGTTCATGCTGCCAAGGAACCAACTAGGCACAAGCGCAGCCAGGCTGACCTTACAGTGAATGCCCAGGTGTAACTGCGAGCGGTTTTGGAGCAGAAACTACACAACAGCAACACATCGACACTTTAATAGTTAATAGTTTAATTGTAAGGACCTAATCATTCAATTCAAAGGGCCAGTAAAGACCCATTGACATTAAGATTCGATTCCAGAGTTGACCGTCCTACTATATGCAGCATGTGCACTGATCCGTACGGCCCTCTGACAGACAGACACACACACACTGCATGATGGGACACAGGCAAGCCAATCCACCGACCTGATTGGAACGTGCCCGACGTCGAAATTCTTCATGTAATGGGAGCATTCCATGTCGTCATGCACTACGCCCTTGCCTGTGCTTCCGAACGTCTCGATGGCATAAACCTCCCCCTCCTGTGGGAGGAGCCTCAGTTAGGGGCAGGGCGGACAGAAGCAGAACAGCCAAACAGCATCTACCTCCCTCAATGGACCAATCACAGCTGCCAACCGAGGCCATACGCAGAGTACGGCAGTGCTCTCCATATCTGTGCTTTACAGCAGTTAAAAAAAAGAATCATTTGTAAAACGTGTGACAATATTTTTTGTTCCTTCATCTGTTGAGGGGCATACAAAAGCAAGATATTCAGTGTTTCAGCATCCCTCGACAGGTGGTACGTTTCCATTGCTCCATCTTTTCTTGAGAATTAGGCTAAAACATCAGAGTCCTTTTCATTTAAGAGAGTACTGTACTGTACAATGTACTGTATTATTACTGTATGTATGGTTAGTAATGTCATATTGGGCTTATCAGTTACCATATGCAAGTGCATGACAATCATTTTATATATGGGGTCTCCGGATGCTTCATGTTTTTGGCTCTCTGTGGTAGGTCTTGGTACGAATTACCCGCTGATATGGGAAGACTAGTGTATATGAGAAAACATTCACAGTTATACAAGAATACAGTGTTTGCATGAGGATTACGTAATCGTGTTCTGGCAAATTTCCACATTTCATTTCCTCCTTTTAAGATTTTGAAAATAAAATGTAATATGACTGCTGTTGCATTCTTAAACATATTCTGAAAATGACATTTCAGCTGCAGGCCAACTTCGGATCCACTCTGCATAGTAAGCAGGAATCTGAGCCAGCAGCCACTCCTGCAGATCCTTGGCATCTACCCTGCAATTACTACAGCGCATTTAAAATGGAATCGCGGCCAATGGGACGTGTGATATGCAGGTCAGAGTGCACAGATATCAGAGTGAATATGTTAGCATTAGCCAGCTAGCTGCTGTTTTAACCAGGCCTTGGGCTCCGGCTGACCAATCACAGCCGCTTGATTTGACGACCACTGGCAGTCTCCACAATACTTGGGGGAAGTTTTTTCTCCCATTAAAAATGAAACTCCCCAAGTATACTATGACCTATTAAATTGACCCTAAAATACCATACAGGCAAGGTAAGGGCAGAGCCACTGCGGGGTGGGGGGTGGGCTCTCTAAAACACATGTAAGGCGACAGCCACTTGACTTGTTTTACCCATAATCCCCTCATCCATAAAAAGCATGATTTTTCAGATGCTCTGAATGGAGTCTCCTGAAAGCACGATAGCATTGCCGGCCTAACACCCACCTCCATCCTTGTGGCCTCTCCACCCTTGACAATGGGGACAGTCTTGCCGGCGTGTATCCTATACTGTCCGATGGAGTGGCCATTGAGATTCCGAATGGGCTTCACTGAAACACAAAGGGGAAGAAGTGTCCCTGACACAAGTGCAACATCAGCTGGGACAAAAAGATCTATGTACAGGCAAGAGCCACAACGAAAGCTGTTCTGCGGCTCACAAAGGCTCAACGTTTGGCTTCCTGAGAGTCTAGCTGGGAAGGAGAGGGGCTGCAACTAAGGGCAGCAAACACTTACAGCACCCTTCTTTTCTCAACCTCTGTACCTTGGTAGGTTTTGCCGTCGATATCCACTTCGTATGACTCCATGACCTCCTGTATCTGTTCGCCGACGTCACAGAGGCGAACGTCGATCCCAGCACACTGGTGGATTGAGTGGGAAAGAAAAAACAGCAAAGAACACCAATTACAAAATGTAAATATGATATTGATACCAGTACGGGGTGGTTGGTGAAAGAGACCCTGAGCAGATCTACCTGGGTATAAGGCCCCAATTAGGTCATGTGACATGCATGATTGAGACCTGTGAACAGCAGGGGACTCGCGACCTACCTTAATTCCAGTATTGGTGGCATCTTTCACAGCTTCCAGCAGCTTATCATACTTTGGGTTGAAGGTGACAGTAAAGGCACAGTCAATGATCCGACCTGTGAGATTAAGGACATTGCATGGAGGTTACAGAGACAAAGGGCACTAAACAAAACCTCTTACTCTCGCACCTGGGATCAGATCTACCAGGCCTAATTAACCAGTGGGGTAGTTCTCAAACAGAAATAAAATCCCAGCCTGACTCACCGTTGATGTGCGTGCCGAAATCGATCTTGCAGACGTCGTCGTACTGCAGCACGGTGGCGTCGCCAGCATTGGGGGTATAGTGGGCGGCGCAGTTGTTTAGGGAGCAGCCAGTGGGGAACGCCAAGCCGGCACTGAGCCCTTTCTCCTTTATCAGCTTCCGAGAGCAGTCCTCCAGTTTCTCACTGCCGGGCGTGTCGAAACAGGAGGGGAAGAAGCAGAAAAGAGATGCAGACACTGGAGTGCTACTGGAGCTCAGAAAACAACCAACAAACGTGACAGGCAACCTGCAAAGCGACGTGGGGACAGTGAGACTCACCAGATCTCGATCATGGTCAACCCAGGCTTAATCCAGCTCATGACATACTGCCGAACTTGCCGGTGGGCCTCGGCCGCCTGCCTGAAGTCGTTCCACACCTCCTCATTGGCCTTGTCCAGGACCTTCTTCTCCTCGCTGGTCATTCGCCATGCCGCGGTACGCCTGCCAGTCAGGGGAGTACCCACGATGCATTTCAAAGCAGTTCTGAACCGAGACCAGCCCTCTAATGAGCCAGCAACAAAGGGAGGCTCAGATCTCATCAGGGAGCTTGCTGTTAGTTACAATAGCTTTTGGCTCAAGCTGAATGCTATGCACTGGAATAAATACTGCAGGCGCCAGGCTGGAGTCAGCAACCAGCCCCCTGGATTTACAAGCAAGGTGTGTACGTGCTTTAGACATCTAGTAACAATCTCAGCTCAGTCTCAGAAACAAGGTGCTCATTATCAAAATCGCTGTGGGAGACGACCAGGAAAGGACCTCGGAGAATTTACCACAATGTTGTAACCACTGGTATAACCGAAAATTAAGAAAAGCGAGCGTGGATCTCACCCATCCTGTGTCGAGGGATATTCACATTCCTGCCCCTTTGGGTAAACTCCACTGGGGTAGAGCTCGCAGATGGGGATAGAAGGAGGGTCGGTCTGTCCTTTGGCTGTATGGAGACAGAGGCATAGCTAATGATGTAACATGTAAACATTTTTCGATTACATGTGAAATGTATTCAAGCAGACGTTCTGCAGGTTAGAGTTCCCTGCTCATGACTGCATGAGCTGATGTTTTTTAACTAGTGACGACTTATAAAATCTCACACCAATAACGACCTCTTGGGAGGTTCTGCTTAAGTAAATTTAAAGGGACATTCCACCCAAATAGAATTTTTAAAAAAAGGAAATTACATTCCAAAAATATGAAAAAGTATTTCTGGTATGAAAACTTTTTGCATAAATTTTGGCATACAGCAGTCCCAGAGCACTATATAACCGCTTACGTCAGAGAAGGGCTGATCATCAAGCACAATGTTCCAAGGAATATCTTTTGATTTCGCAGTCTGCACTGAATTTTCTTTTGCTAGATCCTTTTCTGGAAATTTTAGCAGAGCAGTGCCCACAAAATGCAACTGTAACAGTTCGTAGCAGAATGTGCCAACATTAAAATAATTGTACACGGCAGACATTTTTCTAACGCTTTAGTAAGCGGGTGTGCAAGATGATATGGGTCACCATTTTAAAGAGAATAATCAGCTGGAGATATCGGGTCATTTTTAATGCATCGGCCAATATAATTGGTGCGTCTCAATTTGTAACAGAGCTGAGAATTAGCTAACATCGGGTGAGTATTTCACACTGGCTCAGCTAAATCGGTTATTCGTAACACCCATACTGAGGCGAGCGGTGGCACCACTGTACGTACCACAACCTGGTTATCATCAGCTCAGGGAGGGGTGTGTTCTTTTCAAACCGCTTTCAGAACCACGGATCACAAACCAGTGACAAACAGCTCCCAAAAGGGGTGGTCGGGGGGGGGGGGGCGCACAGACACACAAGCATCTTACGTCCTCTCTTCTTTTTCTTTTTCTTCTTCTTCTTCCCAGCAGAGTTCTCTCCTTCTTCTACATCTGTGGAGAACACGGTATTCAGTATTATTTCCGGGCTACTGACACGGACACAGACGTGACACAGCGTGCGGACATGGGCCAGGGGCACAGCACCATCCTCGCCGTCCTCCTCCCTCTCCTTGTCCTCGATGACTTGCTTCTCCAGCTGCTTGGTCACGCTGCTCACTCCCCCGGCAATGCCTACACCATCTGCCTCACTGCTTGCGGCTGCAGAAATCAGACAGAAGGCTAATGGATTGATGCATCCTTATTAGGGCGACGACCCACACACTTCCCACATCTGGAAAATTCACTGTTTTCTCACTCATTCATCACCATGCCTTCAACTGGTCACACAACACTAATAAGGAGATGGCATTTCCCCCAGATCTCATAAACATTTTGCAATAAACGCACGAAACATACAATGGGGCATCCAGCACATGTTGACTAATAGAAAACAAAATGCAGAAGCATATAACAGGAAAAGTCATTTTGCAAATGGGACAACCTAATTGTATTAAGACGAACTCACAGGTGGCCACGCAATTGGCCATGTCGCCCACATAGCATAGAATGAAAGAAATTTGTTCAATGTCCCCGTTACTGTAACGATTGGAGACATTGTGATTGTTTGGCTCCATTACTCCTGGCTTGGCGGAGCACCCCCACTCCACCTAGCCGACATACATATTGAGGTGATTGAGGCGTGGACTGATTCTGATCATGTATGGACTAATCATCCCGAGATTTAAATATCATCCATGATTCACCCATGTTTTTCACTGATCACTTATATAACTTGTTTCTCAAGAATAACTTGTTTTTAATAGAAAAAGTTAGGACACCTGTCTTGTCTTTCTCTGGGGAAAAGGATGCTTCTCTTGTGTCTCGGAGGAGAAAAGGTAAAGCGTTGCTCAAAATGTTTCGTAACCGCAAGCGCAAATAGCCTCAACTAGACAGGAACTGAAGAACGAAGAGCGCATCGCCTGAGGGGAGGGGTAAGCCTGGCCAGCTTGCCCCCTGCCCACCGCTCACGATTTAGTATAAAGGAAGGGCACTTTCTCGGGACTTGCGTGTTAGTCTCCTGCCAGGACTGAAAGGGGCTCCCCAGTGCGGGTGTGAAGGTGGGTGATAATGGCACGGCCGATTGTGAATAACTTTGCAACTGCTGATGCATTTTAATCATTAAAGACTACTTACCAATGCTTATGATATTCCCTCATTTTGTATAGCTTTGGATTAGCTATCAATGCTTATTATATTTCATAATTTTTCCTTATTATTTCTCATAATATTGTATCGCTTTTACTAATATTTCTGAACGAACCGGCGCGTGCCAGTTTGTTCCTTCGAGAGCCCTACATCCCCCTCTCACAATAAAACACTAGTGCAGAAAGAGCACCAGCCTTAGAGGCGTTTTGCTGGGCTATAACCTTGGAATCATATCATCATAAACTACTGCGTTGGCGCATTCTGCTCCCCAGTTGGAAAACGCCAGCAGCTGGGAGACAGCAGTCTTTCTGGTTTCCAATTAAGGTAAAAAAACATTACACACACCATGGAGCTAACCTGGGTAAAATATACTGCAGCCCCGGCACCAAACCAGCTGTGTTAGCGTAAGCAGGCAATAATCCAACTAACTATACTAATGCTGCCCTTTACTTGGGGTAGTTTAACTTTCACTGCCATGCTTGACGTTTATACCAAACGGCGCAGTGGGCTTAGCCCGCTAGCTGCTGTTCGTTTTTAAATGTCAGGTTCCGCACATGGCAAATCAAGAAATTAAGTAAACAATTAAGCCAACGTCTCACAGTTTTAACAATTGACGAATCGGATTAATAACAGATCGAGCATTTTCTTTGTACGATATAAATGTCAAGGCATTTAAGCAAACTCTTCTGTGTGATACACGTCTTGGCGTAAGAAAGTGCGGCCTTCGGTACTCACCAACGCGGCCTGTCCCTGAGGCCTCCTCACTTTGGGTCGCCGGCTTGTTTTTCTTCTTCTTTTTCTTCTTCTTCTTTGCCGTCTCTTCCGAAGGGTCCGCGTCTTCTCTTTCGTCGAGCTCCGCGTTCCCGTTGAGAAGCTTCTCCTGCTCGGGCTTCACCTCCAATTGCTGCACCACATCCGCCATGACTGCAGACACCAAAGGGGAAGGGAGGAGGAGGTGTAGCGACGCGCTGGGAATGCTGGGAAACCCCGACCGGCGAATGACGGAGACTCCCGAAGCCGAGCACGAGCGCAGCACGAGAAAATAACGGCCTCAGAACTAAAACCGTCTGAAGCCTAATGTCACTTAATCGCCTTTTAGCAGGTATTTTTACTTAAGAATGACCGGCCATTCATCTGCATCCACTGACGCGTACAGTGAAAACGGACAGTAAGGTTTTGCGAATGAAAAATATTATCTACGTTATCAAACAAGCAAGCTTATATGTTTGAATGTTTTCAACAACACAGGCGTCGTAAGCAAAAAGGCTCTAATGTCAAAATATTAAAGCATCAATATCAATTTATGGCCTTTGGTTTCGCACAATATCAGTTTCCGAGCGAGCCTTCGTTGGATTGGATCTTGTGACTGATAGCAAGGGCCATTTTTTGCTGTGGAAATCCGCAGAACCAGTTCCGGATTGGGAAAAGCCCGGGTCCGGCACCGCGTTTATGGAAAAGGGATACAGCAGTAATCCCACCACTGGTTTCGACACCTATTTTCTTTCAGCACTACCGGCAATGACCAGAGGGAGGCGCCTATATATCCACCTTCTGTGTAAAGCCCATATTCATCACGGTCAAATCACTTTCCAGCGTCTCTTGGTAAGGGATACACATACAGTAGTGCATTAAAAAATATGAGTAATGGCGACTTTATAATCGTATAGGTTGGCATGATGTTTTGACTTTTAATTATGCAGTAGGGATGACTCTTGCACCATTTGATTCAATGTACTCGGAAAACAAGTGGTATCTAAGCAACAGGATTTTATAAACTAAAAGAGGTAGGCCTAAATGCGACGTTTTCATAAGGCTGTACCAGGTTTTCAGAATCGTGAGAAATTATAACTTATATCAACTGGTAATAATTTTGATTTGCAAAATGTATTATACAGCTTATTTACAGAACAGTGTTCTTATATGGAATATTTAAAACCACTTTTATTATTTGAAGTTTTGGAATGGAAGACAGACCTGGACCAATATACTTCTTCGATCAGGTAACATGAGATAGATATAGTTTACAGTCATAAATAACTATTATAACAATTGATTAATATAAATTTCTCTGGATATTTAGCATTCAAGTAAAAACGACAAACGATCAAGATTTTCGGCTGACCGCCCACCTTTTCCTTTACGATACTACTGTAACCAGCCATCCTTTGAATCAGTCATTAATAGGTAAGTATCCGGAGACGTTTGTACTGGATTCCTGCTGCTTGTAGTACCATTTATAACAACCATGTTTATATGATTAGGATATATAATGGAGATAGACTGGATTATTACAGTATGAATATGTCACACTGAACAGGTCGGTCGCCTACGGTGTCTCCGAAGAAGAGGATGACGACGACAGTGAAATGAAGAGAGAAAAACAGAAAAGGGGAATAAAATGGGAAACGCTGCTTAGTTCAAAAAATAGTCAGGGATCTGTAGGTGCTTGGGGATCTGGGGTGGAGGACAAGGTACATCTGAATGAGCTTAGAAAAAGAGCTGCTTATCTCCTCCAGGAGCTGGGAAAGTTGCTCCATCAGTGTGATAGATGCGAGGTAGATTTTTCTCTGCCCCGGGGGCTGATGAATATATTGAATTACACCTGGAATGAGCTGACAGGAGTAGACGCTTATGATAAACGACGGTGGAAATCCCTGGACTTCACAGGTAGGAAAGAGCGCGACCTGAAAGCCGCGTTGGCTGCAGCGGAGCCTTCCGTTGATGCGCGTCAGACGGACGGCTTACAGGTCAAGAAAAAAAACAGAAAGACGGCGGAAAAACTCAGTGAAGAAATCGTCCTGGAATCTCCGAGCTTGCAAAACAAGCAAACGAATGCCAAGGCACACAGCTGTGAGTGTTTAACGTGTAGGTGCATTATTACAGTAACTCATTATTCGGTTACACTACTATGTATTAGCGAAAAACACACAAAATGGGTGAATAGTCTTACAATCGCAACTCTCATTTCACGTCCCGATAGTGTTAACTAAATAGCCACTTCGTGGACCCCTTCATCTGAAATGAAATAGCAAGTTAAACATTTATGACTCAGTGAGTTGTTGCCAGTCATCAAGGGGGCATCTCACGTTACCCGTGACTAGACCGGGTGCGTGGAGGGCCGGCTGGTTTGTAGGAGGCTATCCAGGGTGGATACTGTTACTGGTTTTACGGCGGATATTATTACCTACTCCACAGTTTTACCACTTAAATTATTTATACTTCACCATGTAAACAATAAAAACGCATATTGTCTACTTGCTTGATAACGAGTTCACTTCATGCAATACATAGGAATTGGTTTGAATGAAATATTTTAAAGCCATGTTATAATATTTATGCCGTGATCTGTCATAAATTCCTACAATGCTAAAATGTAAACTTTCAATTTCAGTAGAATCATCTGAAGTACCAACCACTATAAGCTTCTCAATATCTTCTGGACTCTGCAGGGATCAAGGTGCAATTTACTATATATTGTTTCCTCTTCCCTTTCATACACAAACACAATACTGCCTCCAGGTGCCGGTATTTGATGAGTGCCGTATTGAGCAATGCTGTCTCCTCATTCCTCCTGCAGGCTGGCTTATTTACCCAGAGCCGCCACCTCCCGATGACCCTGATTGGCAGGCACAGTGCCAGTGGGTTGTGGAGAGGCTTCAGCCGGTGGTAAAAGCCATGTGAGTAACATTAATGGTGCATCTTACAGGACTTAACCTTGCGCACAGACACATTTTTCATCAGATTTTTTCTACAAGGAAAAGGTTCTCAATCTCATTTGGGGTGCAATGACTGGTGTGTATGGTCTTGTAGCATGAAGTAGAATGAATATGATGGTGGCGTGGTTTGAAGTATGCAACAGATCATTCTCACTGATGTGCTAGATTTTGTCTTGTCTGGACATCGTTTGAAGTATATGACCACCTTACGTTACGGTACATCCGGGACAGAGGGCAAGTTTGTCTGTCCTGAAAGCTGTCACTAATAATGCAAATAACAGACATGTTGCTATAATTTAAATCATCTTATTATCTTGTATTCTTAAATGTAAGTTCTGGAAATTCTGTCTTCATGGGGCCCCAAGTTCTCGGGGGCCCCAGATTGCTGCTTCCCTCACCTTATGGTAAGGCCACCGCTGTACAAAGGAGCTCATTTTTTTCTGATTAACCATATCAGTGTCTGAATCAAATATTAAAGGATTGATAAAGTATATGTCTATATATCTGTCTCTCACTCTGTCCGCTACCTGCCCGTCTGTCCATCCGTCCATCTGTCTGTTTAATCATGTAAGTAGAAGTTATCCTGAAATTAACCTTAGCTAGTGTATAAATACGTATGTAAATAAGTCCTCTTTTTTTTCTCCCAATGTTAGAAAGGAGCAAACTGCAAAGCTTAAGGAGCAAGGACTCACCAAGTCACTGGTGTTGCGTCACTATGGGGATGACAGGAAAAGAGCTGTGATTGGTTGCAGGAGGGCAGGTGTTCCTTTCTGCGGGCCTCCTCCACTCCCCCAGATGGTCCAAGAAGAACCATCACTGCCAAAGCTGCACTACAGAACCGACGACGGGACCTCCTTCATCTAGTGTCCTTTCTGTTTGGGATCAGCAGTTTTGGCTTTGGTTTCCCTGTCATCTGTGAAAAAAAAGTATTGGAGAGGGTCTTTATTCCAAAATCAAGTGCAGATGATGGACAGAGCCAAATTTTAAGTGGCAGTGTGCATGTGTACAGTGCCAGTACTTGTTTTAAGGGTTAACGTATTGTGTGGCAAAAATAATACTTTGGGGGGGCGGAAGAGTGCTTGGTTTGGGAAGGGGTGGTGAGAATCTATCCTTCATATCTGGTTTGATCATAATACTCTATTTCTTACACCATGTTTAAGTTTCCCACAGAAAGGCAATACAAACAAAGAAACTGACCCACAGATGTGCACCAGGTGCAGATTAAGCTAATCATCAACTCCAGGGCTGGGTAGAGAAAGCAGGCCCTCATCTTTTCCTTGACTGTGCCAGCTACCCTTCAGGGCGTGTAGCAGTGTGCCAGACCCCTTCCGGACTGCTATGTGGCGGCTTCTACACCAATGTGTTTGGGGACAGTCCTGAGCAGGACATTCTGGCCACCTTCACGGCATTAGGCTGCGGCAGTGTCACACACCCACTCAGGTAGGACACCCTCCAGCCGGAACATAGAGATAGAAACCCTCATTTTACCACTTGTGTGTAAGTGATCGATTTACTCTTAGTTGCTTTGTGAGGGGAGAATGCAAAGAGTAGGATGGTAATATAAGTAGCAGTTGATGATATCACTATGTCATGGTTCTAGTGGCACAGTGACAGCGACGTGGAATCAGCGTGGGGGGTTTATGTGTGATCCAAATGGGGCTGTGAAGAAGGAATGGATCTGGGGCCTCAGAACCTCATCCAATGGTCCAATCCGAATGCAGGTTAGAAGGCTCAGAAGAGCCTATGAATCTATGTGTCCTTTGTGTGTATGGGAGGACCTGGATCATTTTGTCCCTGTTTCCTGTTTGCAGGTGACTGAGCTGATCTCATTGCGAGTGCGGAGCCCAGCCTCGGCTACTCTCTGGTTCAGGGGTCCCCAGGAGAGTGTGCAGCTGTCAATCACTCCTCCTTCTGGTGTGAAAAGCCTGGTGAGAAGCTCCGGATCACAACAGCGAACCGTCCTGTCATGTCACCTCTTTTTCAGAGCGCTGACCCATTACTCACGCTGTGATATAGGAATCGTTGGCGAAGTTGAATTCCCATTGTCACGAATGCATGTGTAGGATTTGTGGCCTGCCCCCAATGCTTGCAACATCTCTGACATAGACACTTTTAGCGATGGATGAAGGAAAGAACTGGATCCCAAAAAAAGAAACACTAATTTAGTGGACATGGAGATGTCTGTTATTGTATGTGATTTTATGTGGCAGTGGCTCTGAATGAAGCACCTGAATTCAATGATTAAGAGGTGTGTCCCAATACTTTGTCCATATAGTCTACATACATATATAAACATATTCACTCACATTGTTAATCCCCAGAGGGAGATTCAGGACCCAAGTCATCTGATCATCTTTGTTCTCTCAGTGATGTATGAATCTTTATTTGTTTGGCTGAGTGTCACATGAATAGCTCCCCACACCATTTAAGGCTACATTCTGGGCACAGGAAGCAGTGAGGCCAACAGAGGCAGTGACAACGGAGGTGACAAACTCTCAGATGAACCGCGTGGCTCAGCCAGGACGACAGATGGAACAGGAACTGAGACGGCTTCGACGAAGAGCTGGGAGCATCGTGGATTGCTGGTTGGAACACTACCGTGTCACCGTTGGTGTGTGGATTGGGAAAGGGATGTCCAAGAGACTGATTCCACTGAACCAAGGCACTGCAAAGCCTCTGATTACAGAAGAAATGTAGCTACAAGGTTAAATATACAACTGATAAACCGAATATGCTATCCTAGTTTGTGCTCACAGACCTGCATAGTCATAAATTTACTTGTGCTTTTAAAATTGTATAGTTGTAGCCTGTATGTGATTGTAATAAAGGCGTCATATTTAATCTTTTTGTCCTTAATTTCTGTGTTTATCTTACTGACTGACCAGCTATATTTCAGGTCTGAAGGTTTCAGAATCCCCCTGCTGGACCCCTCTGAAACAGCAGCTTCCATCAGCAGCCCTGGACTCCATTTCCACTGCTGGTACAGAAGTCCCATACTCAGAGCAGCCATTAGGGGGCAGTGCTGAGGGGCACATGACAATTCACCATCAGTCTGCACCTGCAAACAGCATCCGGTGGGACTTGCCCATCTGCACTCCAGTGTCACGGTAATCACTGGAGGAAGTATGCTGAGAAATACGCTTATTGCTAAACAGACTATTCCTAACCACATCTGGCCTGGAAGACTTCTGGAAAATATACATTTGCATTTATTTATATAACAGACACATTTGCCCAAAACAGCAACACCCAACACCTCCGTCACGAATGCCTGGTTGATTACGGCTATTGGTCTTTTCAGGTTGATCACTAGATGATTAATAGGTAGTGCTTTATTTCATTGGTGGCCAACCAGTCGATCGTGACCCTGCCCTCATTCAGCAGCAAAATATTCTGCTGCAATTCAGTAGCTTGTCAGAGTATTTTCTTTGTAAAAGTAGCTCTCACTAAAAAAAAAGATTGGGCACCCCTGGTCCAAACAAATGTGAAAAAGAGGCTTGATCAATATCAGATCGCAATATATGCTTTTAGCTATTTAAAAACCCAGTTATAATGAATAAGAGATTAACAGAGATTCCTTTTGATTACTGGTTCTTTGAAAACCATAGAATTTAAGATTCTCCTATAAAAAGCCCAAACAGGTACACAGTGGGGGTGACATTTAAAATGTCACTTTGGCCTTCGTTCCGTGTCCTTGTGTCACAGCAGGTTGAAAACCCCACGGGACGAGAAAAGAGGGGAAGCTCAGTATGTCAGAGAGGCTGGGCCGCTCCGGGTGTACAGCAACGTCATGCTGGAGTAAGGCTGAATGCATTAACGTCTGAAGTTCAGACTTCACACTCCTGTCTAATTTTCTGCCCCCAAGTGGAGATGCCAGTACACTCTGTTTTTGTCTGTCCCCTTTAGTCTGCTACTGACCTCCAGAAGCTCAGAAATATCCCAGCCCCACCCTGTACCCCCAGGCCTCTCTGTGCCCTGCCCCAGCCTGCTACGGGCCACCCTGCTTGGCCACGAGGGGTGCCGGCTGTGCCCCTGCAGTGCCCACTGCATGCCCCTGCTGACAGACCTGGAGTATGACACGTTCATCTCCAGCCAGGCGCTGCGGCGTCAGCAGATCCTGATCGTGTGCGTGGCCGCAGCGCAAAACCCGCGGTCTGCGTCTGCTGAGGCTGCGCTGGAGGAGATGTACAGGAGGAGGAACAAGAACAGGAGCATGCCATGTGCTCAGGTACAACTTCACCCATTCAAACAGCCGAATCATTTACTGGAGAGTAATAGTAGTTTCACTTATAGTAATGAAGTAGTCTGCTTACAGTGTTCATGTGTTACAGTGTTACAGTGTCTTTCTCCAGTGCTACCTGGATCCATTCCGCATGGTGAAGTACGCGACCTATGCCACAGACTCGCCTTCAGTCTCACAGCCTTCTTTGCTTCAGCAGAGACACAATGTAGCTCCGGGGATGATCATGGTGAGTTGGCCTACCACCTGGACCCACATAGCAAGGCTTTTTTTCTGTATCGCTCTTAAAAACACCCAGTCAGCCTTTTGTAATTGAAATGTATTACCATTACTGACCACTAGGTGGAAGCACTGTAAACGTTATCCATACTGTACTGAATGTTTTAAAGATCACTGGTAGTCAGGAATAGAATATGAATACATGTGGAAAGAGAACTGGGCAGCTGGCAGCGATGAGTCTATATGAAACGAGCTATAGGTGTTTAACAGGCACGTGTGTGTGTGGGGGGGATGTCTCTGCACAGCCCTGATGTGTAAAAGTCATGAGTAAACATCGGAAGAATAGCAGGTCTGTTAGCAGAGTGTATGTAGAAAAAGCTGAATGTCACCCCCCACCTGCCTACCCTCTGCTGCTGTACAGTAACCGTTAGACACTTCTGATGATAGGACAAAAATCTTATTTTACCAAAAACACTTTCTTTGAACATTTATGGAATTAGTTCGTTGACTTGGCAAGAGCCACCCAAAGGTGAGACTTCCTCTGAGTATGAGTCTGGAGGTGGGGGGTGATTTACTTAATGAGTCATTCGGAGTGCAGAAGGTTGTCTTTTATTTTCTGAACAAACAGTGTGCTAGGATGCAGCACCGAACCAGCAGGAGGCAAAAGTGTGCTTCTGTTGTAGTAAGTACTAAAGCTAATGTCTTTGGCATCAAGATCATGTAAAGAATGCGACAGAAGTCAGGACATCTTTGTGAATGATGTGAATCACTGGCAACGTGAAGATAAACAGCAGCCCAGGAATTTCAGTGAAAGATTCTGAAACTGAAACACTTTTAATAGGTAAAAACATTTCCCGATTGGTTCGCAATGATTCAGAAATAGAACAACCGTGAATGGTAAATGATAGCAATTAACAAAGCATAGCAAAATTGAAATTTTTCCAGTTTGGAAAAAAATACAGACTGTTATGAGAATGAATTTCTATCTTTATTTGAAATTGCAAGGCTTTCATCTGATAACTAGCACCCTATGACCCAAGAAATGCTAGTTAAGCAAGACTTTAATCAGTCAGAGTGGCTATTTATAACATCCGTCATTTCAATTCCGCACACAAGATGGTAGTGAGAGGGGGAAAATATCCAGTCAGGCATTCATTTGTTGCTGCGTTCAACATTTTCAACATCTGTTACAGGAAGGTTAAAAAAAATGCACAAAACGCATGGACTGTTTTGTCAGCAACAAAGGAAGACTTCAAAAAAATTGAAGGTACTTGAGTTAGACGAGTGTGTGTGCAGAGGGTGAAGTTCCCACCATTAAGAACCACTGCTTGTTCTTTGAGTGAAACTGGAGCCGAGTTCTGCACTCAATGGCTTATTGTGGAGATGGGAGTGGCAGTGGTGGTGTTGTGGAGGTGGGCCAACTGTCTTGTCTCCTGCACACACAAAGACAGCTCCACAGCACGTGTGCACACACACACACACCCACCCCTACTCTCCATTCATTTGTATGGGCATAACCTTAACCCTATGATAACCTTAACCATTACCCAGTCCTAGCATTAAGTAACCAAACAATATCCAAGACTTTTGTTAGTTTTTTAGTTTCTTAAATGCATTCACAGATTTTTATAAAATTATTGTTTATATTGTTGGGACAAAATATCTCCACAACCTAAAAACGAACAGGTTTTACCGCATTATGTGAACGTGGTGAATACAAACCTACACACAAACTTCGGGTCGCCCCAGGCTACAAAGCTGCTCCCCACATCTGTGAAATCTGAAAATGAGTAATCAGAAGTCGTGTCTATTTTTTGGGAGCCAAGCTCAATCAAAGTTGATCTCTGTCGGAGGGGGTGTCACTGCTAGGCCAGGATAATTTGTGAAACTAGAGTCATGTGAGGAGAAAAAATAAGCAACAACTATGTCGTCATTTGTGTGACTACTGTGGTTGTGCGAGGCAGTGATGAGAAAGTCCCAACCAGGAACTAACTCTTAGTTTTACATTCCGAAAAATAGGCTGATTAAACACCGTGGTATTTATCTAACAGCGGCAAACTAGATTCTTAAAAAATGGATGACCGATACCCTATCTGTTTATTCAGCAGACACACTGACTCATCCAGCTTCCTCTCGGTGGCTTTTTGATGGTTCCTCATACCTAGTTTCTGCTGAAGATACGCAGGTGACGCTTGTAGTAGGGCCCGCAAACCACACCTCAAGAATCCCAGCTTTCCCAGTATCTCATACGTCAGCTTGTGGTATCGAGTGGTAGAGCCAGGATGAAGTGTGGCGAGGTTATGATGACGAGGCAGAACGTGTCGGGGGGGTTGGGGTTGCCACCCTCCAGCGTCGGTTCAGGTCCTCCATCCAGCGAATACACAGCAGGGGGGGCTGGTCGAGGTGTGGATGTTTTCATAGCTGTGGGTCCCCCACTCCACCCCCATAGGTTCTCAGCCAGACTCGCACGTCACAGGGAAATGGGTCCATTCCTCTCACGCAGGGTCTCCCTGTCCGGGCCGGCTCACTTTCTTCCTTTCCCTCAGCCCACCAGGGTCCGGTCCTTGAACTGAGTCTGTGGTTGACAGGCAGGTGCTTCCTGGTCTCTGTTGCACACGTGTAACCCCTCGCCAAAGCTGAAGAACTAAACATCACATGCCATTTGATGGGAAACACTGTTAAAGACAGGCAGATGAGGATACAGGCTGTACCAACTATTGAAGATTTTAAAGAGATGGCTCCGTGACAACCACTTCAATGGCACTTCACCCAGAATTAAAGGGGGGGGGGGGTTTTCTCCTTGCTGTGGTGCTGAAGGAGGCTTTTTTGGCTTGGTTGTGTTGGCAGATGTACATCGGGGGGAAGCTGCTGTTTGCAGATTATATAGCTGACGATGGCAGATGTTCATCCGAGGACCTCCAGAAGCAGATGGCCAGAACACTGGCGACTTACCGTCGTGGTCACTGCCTGCCACCTGACTACAGGTTCAGGTACATTGATTCAGCAACAGGAAGGGCTCGTCTCACCTGCCGTCGATTACACCCACTCAGGAATGATCACTGACATCAGAAGCTCTTTGCTGGAGTATTCTGGGTGGGAGGGTAATCCCTGATGCCACAGAGGAAAGACCAAGTGGCCTGTTGTCAACAGTCCTCAGGTGGGGCGCCCAAGAGGAAGGGGCTGCCAATCCTATTACGCAGGGCCTGGGAGTGGACCAGGACGTGGGAGTGACTCTGCTATGGAATAGGGAGCCACAGATACGTGCCAGGTACTGGTGCTAATCTCTGCATAGACATGTGTCTGCCTGCCTGTATGCTAAGCCTGAGAGGCTCTGCTGGACTGATGCACACACACTGTTTCTACAGGCCACCTGTTGCAGAAGAATCAAAGTCACTGGCACTAAAGAGGAGCTGGCTGCAGACCGAGAGTGACCTCAGCTATACTGTTTGTCTTACCCAATGAGAGGAACCAATCCGTGGATCCGGGCACAAACTCTAGCCCCCAGGCTTTGTAGACCAGGCCCTGATTTGCTGGCTATACTGCTGCTACCACCTGCACATGGCAGGGCGACCAATTACCCAAGTGGGAAAATGTCTCGGGAACGAACACCGGGGGTCAAATGAAGAGGACGGTGGCGCAGTGTCCTTAAAATTTTACTTTATTCATCAGATGAAAAGTACAGAGGAACAGCAACTAACTTCACTGGCTGAAGTGTCACAAAACCGGACAAGGCAAACAGGAGGCAGAGAGAAGCACAGCGACCAAGACAGGGAGTCAGCGGACCCTGGGTTGGCTCCTACAGGTTTGGCGCCACCCAGATGATGGAGGCAGGAAGGGAAAACTCCCAAAACAAAATCAGATGATACCGGCATGGCTGCTTTTAGCGAGGACAGTAGCATTGGTGCTGGCTGTGAAGTGCGAAAGAGCTGCCCTGCGGCACCAAACGTCCAAAGTGAGGTGGCCAGTGACGTAACATTCCTTGCATCAATCTGATCCGCATGCAAGACTGTTTAATCTGGTTCACCGTCACACTCAAAACTACAAAACAAATGTTTCATTCCTGTATCATCCGATTATCATTATAATACCATTTTAGTGCTCAACAGAATAAAACTTTTGTTAGCAAAAACAAATCCCAGACAAAGAATTGTCCACCAATTAGTGTAGCTAAAGGTTTCTCTGTTTTCTTACAGATGTTAAATAAAACTCAGTTAAAAATCAGAGGGAGTCAGGAAGAGATGAATTGGAGCATGGCAGCATGTGGGAGTCAGACTCTGTGGACGATCAGTGATTCACAATAATTTTGAGTGAGCGCAGTTTGGATGACAAAAAAAAAAAATGAACCCATGTGACAGCAGTTTGGCCACATGCTGCATTACAAAGCCAGTCTCGTCTACCCACAGTCCCTTGTGAAAGACTTTTGTGCACAAGGGTTCTTGCAATAGCATGCGTCACTCATGAAAAGTTTAAGGAGACAATGTACAGATAAAATACCGCTGGTTTACAGAAATGCCCCCCCCTTCCACTGAAATCCTAAACTCACTGTAAGCATTCACCGATATCTGAAGGTCCCTTGTGACGACCTGTCAGACTTGCCAGTAAACGTCATAAAGGAGAGCGGCGCTCTCACAGCTGTAAAGGAAAGCGCGAGTGAGATGCCCCTGGAGCGCCGTGCGAGGCCAACAGCATGCCAAACCACATGGGGCAGATTTTTAAAGAGAAAAAAAACTTTTTTTCTTTTTTGATTGCACATTTGGTGAATCAGCTCATAAAATACAACTGCAATAAGTATCGGGCGCCCTCTGCCAAGACACAATAAGACACATTCACGCGCTTAGTAACATCTTTACATTCGGAGCACGGCTTGTAGAAGAAAAAAAATGTACCTGAGAATTTTGCATGGACTGTAAACACATTAACATTCTCCTTCGCCCTCCTTCCACACCCCAAACTACTGCTATATATGAACCTGAACAACCCCCTTCAATTCCTCAATTAGCAAGGCTACCTGAATGAATTGGCAGACCATGGAGGGGAATCCATCCAGCTGTTACTTTGGGGGTTAACCCCAAAATTAGCACATTAAAAAGCAGAAGTGTTTAAAATTTGAAACCTCTAACATCGTCCCCTCAGCACTGGCCTGTGGAATTCCTAGGAGAAACATTTGCACCGTAAACAGTCTCTGAATAGCCAGCAAAGTATAGAAATATGGCCCCCAAATCCTTTAGGAAAGGCGAAGGATTCCACCCAGGGCATGACGACCGGTTTGGGTTAGGGTCCGGACTGAGTGAGCCCTACACTGAAGCAGAATCCCTGAGCAGGAGTGGAGAGCGCTTTCACAGGTCTCTCTCTCTGGTGGTAGCTGCCCAGGGGAATTGTGGGAAGGGAGAGCGATAAATGGCTGATTTAGAAGTAATGGCTTGTGACGACAACCAAGTAAACTTTTACAAAAATACAGTAACTCTGAAAGGATAAAACAAAACTACATACACATTTCAAAACACGCCACAGAAAAAACTAAAAACTGGGTATTTGTTAAGGAGAATTTCAATAAATAACAGAAAAATCCTCAAATAAATATCCTTGCCTACACTGATTTTTGATAATGCAGATCTGTGAGTTGTCTAGTCCTCTTCCTCTTTGTCTTGCTTCTGTACCAAAATATTTGAGGTCATCCCATCTTCTTCCTGATCATCTTCATCTCCAAATGTTTGCTCCTCCATGGTGGTGAAAGAGTGAGACCGGGCCGCCACTTGGGCCGCGAGGGCGGAGCTGAAGCTGAGGGTGGCCGTGCCATGTATTTCTGAAAGTCTGTCCATCACGGAGAGTGTGGGTGGTCTCCCCACCAGGGGGCGCCCTGTTCCTCCCTCCCCGTCTCCCTCCCCCTCAGTCCCATCATACTGGTAATGGACAGTCTCTCCTTTGCCATCAGGGATACCTGTGCAGGTCTTGTCCTCTCCCACCTCCGGCTGTCCACAGCAGAACTCTGCCTCTGCCCTCGTAGGTAAGGGATCTGATTCTTCTGTGTCCTGCTCTGGTGCCCGATTCTGACCCTCCACATTGTTTCTGGCCCCAGCCCCTGGGTCCAGAGGGGAAGGGTCCACATGCCCGCAGGGTTCCATCAATGGTGCAGGTGCTATAGGCATCAGGGCAGCTGAGAGACAGATGGGAGAGATCACTGGTAGCCGAGTCCATGCAAGGGAACCAGAGTAGCCGTTTCCAGCAGTATGAAATCAAAGGTGATGTAATTCTAATCAGCTGTACTAGTGGTTTTTAGTTTAACTGATTTAAAATTTACACACCATTCATTCATAAGAAAAAAATTGCAGATGGTGTAAAAGACGAAAGGTGTTTAGAAACAGTAAGATTAGTATTGTTGTCACTGAAAGGTCACCAGACAATTTGTTTGCAATCAGCCAAACACTATTCAAAAATATACCTAATAAAATATTTGGTATAGTGGAAAAAAAGACTCCCAGTAGAAATGGGACTGTAAATATTGACATATACGGCCTAATATAGTGCACTAATACACATTACTGGGTCCCTGCTGACTGGTGTCACTGGGCTCCACTGCAGTCTGTGGGCGATGATGTCACGGTTATTATGACAGCATTCTGACGGCATTCACGTGACCCTGTGGATTTCAGCCAGGGCCACTGGCACTACGGTACAAAGTCACCATCCACCACCTCCGTGCTACCACACCTGGGTTCAGGGGTCCCACATCATGCGTCATGGTCACCAGTGTGTCACATGATGAGAGTCAATTCATCAAGGCATTTCATCAATTAAAGAAGCTACTAGAATGTGGCTTGTGTGTGTGTGGTATATATAAATTACATTATGAGGACATTTGTGATAAAAACCTGTTATTTTGATATTTACTTTATAAAAATCTGTGAATGCAACCAAATAAACTACCAAAAATCTTGTAGCTTATTCGGTTACTTATGGGTAAGGATAGGGCTGGGCAGGGGTTAAGGTTGTCATTGTTAGAATTAGGGTTATGCCCATAAAAATGAATGGATGGTCCCCACAAAAATATGAATACAAACATGCGTGTGTGTGTGTGTGTGTGTTAGACTTGGCGTCCTCTGTGTCATGCACTGGCAGGATGTCCTCGTGCCCCTGTACCTCGATCGCTGAAGAGCAGCTGTTTCCACTTCTGCCGCTCAACATCAGAGGCGCGCAGGCCCAGCACGGACTTCAGCTCCAGTAGGACACGCCGCGACTCCTCCCGCTCCCGCCTTTGCTGATCTCGCTCCTCCGAGGTCAGCCGGTCTGAGGCGGAGCACCGCCACTCCTCGTCCGAGTCCGAATCCGAGGCGTATGCCTCCAGCTCCTGTCCGGTAGGAGTGCAGGGGGTGATCATCACTCAGCGGCTGGGCCAGTCAAAGCCAGGACTTCGCCCACAGCCTGTATCCCATGTGTGCTGACTCTCACACCCACAACACCTGCCCTGATTACTACCCCAGGTCTGACAGGTCACAGCCTTTAAGGAGCCTGAAAGTTCATTTCACCAAAATATCATTCATTCATTGGTCATAACTGTAGTATAGCCACACCCACTGGGACACCATTGGCTTTTCTGAGACACTGTATTTCACTAACCTTCACCAATCAGGGTAGAACTAAAATAAGACCCCGACTCTCAAGGACGACAGCTTTCTGCTGGGACACAGCACTAGTGACTAGATGTCATTTTGCTGTGTGCTGTAAATCTGTGATTCTTAAGCGTGGTGCAAACGTGAGGTTTCTCTGTTGCATTGGCTGTTCAGAGGTGATTCAGGTTGTCACCTCATGTGGTTCTCAACAGCTTAGTAAGTGAGGAAATCACACGGTCAGTTGCTGAACCCCCCCTCCCAGCCCTCTAAACATGTAATTGTGTCATTAAATGGTCATAAGATCAGGAGGTAAATAGTGTCTTTCTGAGGCAGCCGTAAATTCCGGAAATCACAGGGAAGCCATAACTCTGGGAATTGGATGAAACGATTGAGGAAAGAGCCGCCTGGGGCCCTGACATCCCTGCCATGGAGCGGGACCTGGGTGGGGGACTTCCAGACTGTGGGGTAAACCTGTACGAGGAGGATCATGCGGAGGCGGGACCTGCTCCTCGGGAACGGGGTCTTGGTCCTGGATGAGGGTGATCGGGCGTGGCGGGGGGGCCAGGAGGGTGAAGGTCCTCTCCTCCGGAGACTCGGGGGTTCCTGAGAGAAATGTGTAGACCACAAGGTGCATATTACCCAGCGGGCAGCGTGCCATCTGCAGGCCATGGGAGGTTTTCCAGGTCATAATTCCAGAAAACAGGAACCTGAATAACCCAGGGACACATTTTTAATGGATAAACAGTGCAAGGTATGTCCACAGTGAAGATGGAAGCCTCTGCAGTCTTCAGCAGACGTTTATGGGTCAAACAAAACCAAGGTAGTAATCAGCTTGATGACATGGGTTCTGGGAATGTGGGGGCGGATCGACATTTTAATTTTCTTTCGAGACATTGTGCCTCCCCCCCGCCAAAGTACACCCCCTCTGGTTGATTTACAACCCCTTAAGAGTGGCTGTCTCAATAGCAGCAGATGGAAACACTTATTACATTCAAAAACAAAAAAAAACTCCCCAGCAGGATATTTCCCTGTAAGCTCCACCCCATCCCCCCCATGTATTTACCCCACCCCCTAATCTAACAGGAGACAGACTGACTCGCAGGCAGCACCCAGAGGCAGTGCCAACCGGGAAAGGTACCGGTGACATAACGCCTTAACACTGCATTCTCCCGAGTCCGAAAGGGCCTCACTGTGACCACTTCCGCTAACAAGGAACATCCAGCCATGTGACCTGAGAAGAACCATGTGAGCCGGGGGGGGTGTGCCACTAGTGACCCTCAGTGGCTTGTTAATGCCAGCAGGAGGTGCAAGCTGACATCATCAGTGATAAAATGTGGTAAATAAGGCATCATTCTCTCTTTCTTCCCTGCTTCCCTCTGAAGAAGTAATTTCCTACAAAAGGTCAGAAAACGGTGCAGGAGCAAATTCTCCCTGAAAGACAGACATAGAGAGGCAGGGTGACCCACACAGCTGCTGAGTCTCTAATCATCACAGGTGGACTGACACCCCCCGCCATCTTCATTTTTCTATGTAGCGCATCTTTGTACACACAGCATGCTACTTCTCTCCGTCTCTGCCATCCCCAACATTGCCGATGAATGGAGCTCTGAAACCCACAAGGGGCTGGACTATCAAATGGATTAATCTGCTTCCCATTGGTCACCTTATCAGCTCCAGCTCAGTTAAACCAGTCAGTGACTGACAGGGAAATCTGGCCCATCCAGTATGAAAAGTTTTGCTCCCTTCATCTACTGCTACTGAGGGTGTGGCAAGACACAGCCAATGGGTGGTCAGGGTGGGCATGGCTTCCCAGGCAGGCCCCTCACCTGGACAGTTGGTCGCACGGCACAGCATTCGCTCCACCTGTGCCACCGTCTCCTCCCAGCAGCTCGCGCTGGCCTGCATGTGGGGCTGCAGGAAACGCAGCCTGTCCTGAAGCTCCTGGTACCCCACCCGGGTCATCTCCATCGTCTCCCGGGAAACCATCAGTTTCTCCAGCTCGTCCTCCAGTATTATTACTCTAGAGGGTGTGGAGTGAAAGCAAAACTAAACATTGGCATTGTAAAAAAAAAAAAAAAGTCACCTGACAGCATTTCCATGGCACATACCAGAAATGTTCCAGAATCCTCGTCAGTCAAGTGACAATCTCTATGTTGTCACTCAGCTGTCTTTTCGGTAACTGGTTTGTTACATGTTGGACCTGTCTGTTTACCCCAACTCACATACTTAAAGTATGACAAGCTTCCCTGTGCTGGCTGGCAGACATGCAGGAACCCTAAGGGCCAGCCTGATAAAGGCCCCCCCCCCCCAAACTGTGTGTGTGTTCTATGCTCGGCAGAGGTCAATGGTCGGTAGGCTACGTACTCGTTGAGAAGGGCCTTGAGGTGGAGCTGCAGGCTCCGGACGGACGTGTGCAGGCTGTTAAGCTCACAGCACTTCTGGCGGGCGCGGCCAACCCGATCAGAGCTGTGCGCCTGCAGCTGCATCTCGAAGTAGCGGTGGAAGTCGTAGCTGCGCTGCAGGTCGCCCAGGCTGTGGGACAGCACCCCATGCAGTGGCTCCATCAGCCTATTGATGGCCCGGTATGCCAGCCCCCTGCTGGCACGCCCGGGTGGCTCTTCCTCCCGGCCAGGCGACAGAAGCAGCGCTAGGCGACGGAAGAACTCGGAGCTCTGGCTGACCCACAGCTGAAAGAGCACCTGCTGACCACAGGGGACAATCAGCACATCATAGGGAAAGTGTTGTCACAGCACGTGAAGCTAATCCCTCCTCACTGGACCCGCATCGTGTGTCCTAGCCTGAACCAGCCCAGCTGGACCCCTGTAACCACGATTTGACCCAGTTCTGACAGGCCCAGTGTCAGTAACCCCGAACACCAATGACTAGTCTCCAACTGCAGTCCAGGCAGCTGTCACATGACCTGGCAGGCAGCCCGCTATTTAACACAGCTTACGGAAGTGCCCTGGGTCATAAACACACATGGGACCATAGTGTCAGAATCTGAGTTAAATTCATGATGACAAGGAAAATAAAAGTAAGTGTCATTAAGGAAGCCGGTTCCATGGAAACACTGGGAACCAATATTAGAGTCAAGATGTATACAGGAAGTCTGGCAAGGCTGCAGCCAGTAAACAGAATTTACTCTCATCTGTGTGAAACCCTCACACAGATAATGTTGATATGAACTCTAAATCTCACTGCAAAGACCATCTCTGCTTATACCCCATGCTGTCTGCCATTCTTGAGAAATTAATGTTTCTAGAGCCCACGAGATGGGAGAGTAACTGCAAAAGAACATCAGGGACTGAAGGCCCAGCAGAAGAGGAGAGAGGGATGAACAGAAGGAGGAAGGAAATGAGGAAGTAGGAGGAAAATGAACTGAGGCAAGATGTCAGCGGGGAGGTGAGGTCAGGGGTCGCTCACCTTGAGGGCGGGGAGGCTGTAGTCATCAGTCAGCTCCTGCGCCTGTTCGTCAGACAGAGGCTCCTCCCCCAGGCCTAGGCCCAGCTCCCTCAGCGGCACCGTAGAAATGTAGTTTGTCACATTGTCGATCTCCAGGGTCAAGGGATACGTAGCAGACTGGGTTAAGGAAAGCGGACCTTGGTGTGGGACCCCGAAGCCACTGATTATGAGCCAGGAAGTGCGAGACGGGCTCACAAGCCACTACGTCCCACATGCCATTTGTTTCCCTGGATTCTGAACAACTGAGTCACTTGGAGAAGAAGTCAGACAGAGAGCTTGAGAGAGAGATGACACACATCCAGGCTGTGACACAGTATGCATTAAGCATAACTGCACAGTGCCACTCTAACATAATCGCTCTGGCGAGGAGCGGAGCCGTCCCTCTTGCCAACGTCTACATGGACATGGCGGCTCCATGACACGCTGCCATAGTAGTTATACCTTTATTAGAACTGAGAGTCTTTCTAGAGCTTGGGCTCAGTCCAGCTGAGCTGACCTGGTTTTCCTGCCTGTGTTGCCATGCTGTCCAGTGAAGGGGGGGCAGGGGGACTGCAGAAGGATATGATTTGAGCATGTGGCAGGTGGCCAGGCGGGCAGCGCGGAAGGCGGCTCTCAAGGCTTTGTAGAAGGCCTTCCTCAGGCCCAGCAGCTGCTGGCCGCGGGGCTGCCCGGCCTTCTTAAAGGGACAGGCCGCACTGACCCTGTCGAGCAAACTTGGAAGAGTGAAACGTGATACAGACTGTGCAGACATCCCACGGTGGCTCTGTCGCAACACACAGCAGCGTGCTTCCCCAGCGGAGGGTGCGTGCGGTGCGGGACTAAGACACACCAATGCTGAGCGGGAGGCACACGAGACACCACCAATGGCCTTCGCTGTCCTGCTCATGCAGCTGTACCTCACGCGCACAGGCATGCAGGCAGGCAGACAGACGGACACACTTAACTATCAGTCAGAGCTGGTAACATAAACAGAGATGGGGATGGTACACAGGACATGATGTCATAGGTGGAAGGAAGAAGACGTGATATCAGGAAGCTGGAGGGACAGAAGGTCAAGGGAATGTAAACATGTCTGGAGGAGTACATGGAACACGCACTCATTAATTTGACACTACATTTCCCAGAATACCCTTGCAAAATGCACATATTATAAGTAGAGCTCCTGTACATTATCACAGATGACTGTTCCATATAACTCTGACAAAACTATTCTAGTTACTGTATATCTATGGCTAATGGGCAGGGGATTCCAGTTTGTAGCTTCATGTGAAGAGTCATGTCCAGTCAAAAGGGATCAAGCCCTTCAAGACTCCTCCTGCATGGAACCAAACTGCCCCCCTCCTCCACAGAACCAGTCCCGCTTAATCCTGATGCAGTGAGAAACAGAGAATTATCCAAGAACATACTAGGTATGCGGGGAGACTGGTACAGGCCAAAAGGGATGGGGCATTATGGGAGAATCCTACAGGAGGTTGCAAGGTGTGGATGGCTTTATGGGGACTGTGATCATAGTGAAATATATGACAAAGAGAAAGGGACAGCGCATGCCCTGGACACAGCAGTCGTAATAGGGACAAGTGGAAGGCACCAGTGAGACAGGGACACAGAGACAGGCCTGGTGCGACAGGGAGGGACAATGGGAGAGAGCAGATGTGATAGAAACACAGGGACCAGAAAGACAGGGACAGCGCAGATGTAACACAGACAGAGGAAAACAGTGGGTGTGACGGGGACAGAGCGGGTGTGACAGGGACAGAGCGGGTGTGACAGGGACAGAGCGGGTGTGACAGGGACAGAGGGACAAAGCGGGTGTGACGGGGACAGCGGGCGTGACAGGGACAGAGCAGGCGTGATAGGGACAGAGGGAAAAGCTGGTGTGACGGGGACAGCGGGTGTGACAGGGACAGCGGGTGTGACAGGGACAGAGCGGGTGTGACAGGGACAGAGCGGGTGTGACAGGGACAGAGGGACAAAGCGGGTGTGACGGGGACAGCGGGCGTGACAGGGACAGAGCAGGCGTGACAGGGACAGAGGGAAAAGCTGGTGTGACGGGGACAGCGGGTGTGACAGGGACAAAGCGGGTGTGACAGTGACAGAGCGGGTGTGACAGTGACAGAGGGACAAAGCGGGTGTGACGGGGACAGCGGGTGTGACAGTGACAGAGGGACAAAGCGGGTGTGACGGGGACAGCGGGTGTGACAGGGACAGAGCGGGTGTGACAGGGACAGAGGGACAAAGCAGGTATGACAGGGACAGAGCAGGTGTGACAGGGACAGAGGGATAAAGCAGGTGTGACAGGGACAGAGCGGGTGTGACAGGGACAGAGGGACAGAGCAGTGTGACAGGGACAGAGCAGGTGTGACAGGGACAGAGCAGGTGGGACAGAGGGACAAAGCAGGTGGGACAGAGGGACAAAGCAGGTGTGACAGGGACAGAGCGGGTGTGACAGGGACAGAGCGGGTGAGACAGGGACAGAGGGACAAAGCTGGTGTGTCGGGGACAGAGCGGGTGTGACAGGGGACAGAGGGACAAAGAGCGTGTGTCGGGGACAGAGCGGGTGTGACAGGGACAGAGGGACAAAGAGCGTGTGATGGGGACAGAGCGAGTGTGACGGGGACAGAGGGACAAAGAGCGTGTGACGGGGACAGAGCGGGTGTGACAGGGACAGAGGGACAAAGCGGGTGTGATGGGGACACAGGGACCACGGGACAGGACAGGCAGTGGACACTTACAGCGTGAATCCGCGGGAAATGACCTCCGTCTCCTGGATGAGCCGCAGCGACTTGCGTGCCAGGCTGGTCAGGGTGCGGCTGCTGATGGCCAGCTGTTCCAACTTCTCCTGCTGGAGACACATGGTCTTCTGCAGACATGTTGCTCGCCACAGGCTCCGCCCCCGCAGCACGGCCAGGGCCCCCAGGAGCATCAGCAGGGACAGCGATGCCGCCAGGCCCGGCCCGTTCTCCAGCACCAGTAGGCCCATCAGCACGGCTGCGAAGCCCACAAGCACGGACACGTCCCTGGGCAGAGACAAGTCCACACATGAGCTCCCTGCACAGCCCCGTCGTCTGGACAACAATGCCGGCAATTATCCAAGATCACAACACATATCAATCACTGGACAGGAGTTTAAAAAGCCACAGTTTGTTTTCGAAACACCTCAGATCACTGGGGCCAAACTGCCAGGCAACTCAAAGTGTAATACCCTTCACAAGGAACCGAGCAAGAGAAACAGAAAATCCCCAGCTGCTAAATGGATGAGAAGCGACTTTGGGAAGGCGTGCACAAATGCAGATGGGTGCCTGACACAAAACATTTGGGGTAAAGGAGAGAATGAGTCAGAAAACAGAACAGAAAAATCCACCCACCCATCTCTCAAATGCCTATGCAGTGCAGGGTCTCAGGGCAGGGGTGGGGAATCTGTTCTATGGGACCGCCGGTGTGGGGGCGGGTTTTTGGGGTGACCTCTCAATCAGCCAATAATAAAACAGTGGTTCTCAACTCCAGTCCCAGGGACCTGCTGTTATTGGCTGACTGATAGGCCATCCCAAAAACTGCACCCACAACGGCCCTCCGTGGATCAGGTTCCCCATCCAAGATCTAGAGCCTACAGTGGATATAAAAAGCATACACATGCCTGTTAACATGCCAGGCTTTGATTTTTTTAAATATCTATTTAATAACAATGCTAGCCCTACAAATATAGGACAGAGAGACAAAAAAGGCAAGAGAAGAGGTAGTAAAAAGACGAAGAAAAGAAGTGTTTTTAAAAGAAAAAGGAGATTAACCTCAAAGATGGGCTACTCATTAACTGGTGCAAGGTAGGAAGGTGACACCACAGGAAAGACGTGTGTGTGTGGGCGCATCTGCGTGTATACATCGTATTGTGAGGACATTGATAAAAACCTGTTATTTTGACCTTGTGGGGACATTTTCTCCATCTCCACATGGATAACCTTTATTTCATGAAATTCTGTGAATGCAATAAAAACTGAGAAAGTCAGTTTGGTTACTTATGATTAAGGTTAGGGTTGGGTAGGGGTTCGGGCTGTCATTGCTGGGATTAGAGTTATGCCAACAGAAATTAATGCGTATCCCCATAAAGATATGATTATGGGGACTGCGTGTGTGTCTGTGTGTTTCCGATCGGAGTCTGACAGACAGGAGAAATCCAAAAGTACTGCAGTTACCGGCCAGGCAGTGGCTATAAAGGTCTGGCTTTCACACGTTTTGATTCCCAGGAGTGTACAACTATGTATATGAGCACGGTGTTAACTCTAAGGGAGGAAGACGACAAGATAAAAGGATGGAGAAAAGGACATTGAACAAGACAAAGGAAGGGACAGAGAGGTAGACAGTAGATGTTTTCTGAGCCGTACCAGAGGGAAGGTGTGGCAAGGAAACGTGGGGTGACAGTATGAGGACGGCTGGGGGAGGAGGATGACGAGCCTGTGGAAAGGATGCTGGGGTCCAGCAGCTCGATGAGCTCCACATCCTCCTGGAGGAGCACGTCCTGTTCCAGAATGGTGCGCAGCGAGTACTGCTGAAAAGCCACGTCCTGGAGAGGAGGATGATAGTCAGCGAGCAGGTGGACATGTTTGTACAGACACACACTCAAGAACACTTGCTCACTGATCACCACAGAGACAGAAAGATGCTCACCAAACACCACGCTGAGACAAGTTCACCGAGCACTACAGAGACAGACACACACTCACCCATTACCAGAGAGAGAGAGACGCGCTCACGCTCACCGCACAGAGAGACACGCTCACCGCACAGAGAGACACGATCACCGCACAGAGAGACACGATCACCGCACAGAGAGACACGATCACCACACAGAGAAACCCTTCCTCACCGATCACCACACAGAAATAGAGAGACAGACTCCAATAAACAGTGAGAAAGAGAAAGAAAGAGATGCTCATCGATCACAGCACAGGGAGACACCTGCACTGACCACCACACACAAACACACACATACACGGACCATCACACACATTTTGTCTTTCACTGCATGTTTCCATATGTGCTGCTCAGATACAGCAAACCCATTCCTGCCATTAGGATGAAACATGACAGCTGTAGCAGTAACTATAGCTTAGACTTATAATCCCCCTTTCCCCAGGAACTGACTTTGCTTTTATCCATTAATAAGAAAAAGATGCTCAAAATGAGCCATTTCCTAATCTTACACTAACTTGCTGAAATGATATAATTCCGTGTGATGACAACACAGAAACATGCCAGATTTGAGCGCGCCTGCTCATTGGCTGTTGGCCCGCCATATCCGTGACGACCCTTACCAGCTGCTGCTCCAGACTGTCAGACATGACACCTTGGTGGAAGGGGTTCAGCTTCCTCACAGCATCAGCCAGTCTCCAGAAAAGGCTTTCCTGAAAGTCGGGAGCAGGGAGTGGGGGGAGAAACCCAGAGGGTAATGATCTTCAGAGCTCTTCCAAATCCCTGCAAAGGTCAGGAGACGTTAAGCAACCAGTGGCAGGACCGCCTCCTCAGGAAATAAGCTGTCTGGGAGTTCTCTGTGTCACCACACCCACAAAATCCTAAGTCAGCCTGCTAAACCTCCAGCAGACCCCCGTAACCCAAACACCGCCCCGTCAACCCCCGCAGCGGCCAGGCATGCACCTACTTCACCAGGTCACAAACGAAGGCTTCATCCGCTCGACATCGCCCGTGGCCTTCAGACACCGTCAAACCACCAGAGCACAGTGTTACCCGCAGCGTTACCATGGCCACAGGGGCCACACATACGGGCCTTTCCCGGGGTTCCGTGTTCCTGGCCGGCACTCCGTCTCCACACAGTGCGGGTTTAGGATTCCACCGGGGGCCCCGGTGCACCGCCGTGGGGAACAGCCGCTTTCAGGAGCCAACAAAGGGCCTCTTTTCATCTCCTTCTCCTTCCATTTACTCTCTCACTTCGTGCCCCCCCCCCCCAAACAAAAGCCCCCCCCAGACTTTCCACAGTCCACACGCATACACACACACACACCTTCACAAAGCCCTTAACTTGGCAGGCTGTGAGTCTACACATAACCTCATACCGGCGCACACACATAAGCAGCCTGCTGTCTGGCAGACTCTAACGGGTCACTGAATCTCAAACATACAAACAGACTCTCACCAACTGATTTTCTGAGTTTCCACAGCTGAAGGTAAGTAGATTTTAAGGATAATGTATTTATGTTTGTATGCACACAACTGACAGCTTGACTGATACCACTGTGGACTAGGCAGTTCATCTGATTGGTCTGTCAGCCAATCACACTGTCCTGGATGTGAGGACACAAAGTTATTGATTATCAATTCCAGCCTGATATAGGAGCAGAGATGCATATTGACTAAAAGCAGAAAAAGCACTTTAATATTTAATACATTTCATCCTTAAAGTCTGCAGGGTGATGTATCAGCCTGGAAGCCACATTCTGACTCATTAAACAGTCAGGGCCCATATAGGAGAGAAGGTCTTGTAACTCAGACGTGTGCGACTCCAATGCATGCCAACCAGGAGGACATAAGCCTGTCCACAGTGAAGGGTTCAAGTTGTGTGCCTACCGGCACAGTTAATCTTTCACATACTTTAGGGATCACTCTGTGTGTGGGATGACTTACAGCGCTGGGGGTGTGAGGACTGGGGTGTGTGTGTGTGTCTGTGAAAGCACACAGTTGGGTGGGTGGGGAGTGGTGTGGAAACAGACTTCTTGAGAAAGACCAGTGGGGGGGGGGGGGGGGATTTTTTTTGGCAGCGATGACAATATGGGGCGATGCTCAGACAAACGGCTTGAAGGCTCTGGAGTGAGGAGTGTCTAGATGTGAAACCCAACTATCTGCTGAGCTGTGAATAAGACTCACACACATATGCACACAAACGATGTCACACCAAGCAGAATACATCCCAAACAGCCAGTCAGCGTGCGATTCTCACGTTTATCTTGTCATTAGGACAGAATGGTTCTGGTACCAACGCGAGGACAGATCCGGTTTCATAAACTAGAACTGAATACAGCCACAACCCAGACGATAAATGCCTCAGTGATCTTAGATCAGATTTATGGCTGTGGCAGTATTCTTTCAACCTATTTTATTATATCTTATCTCGTCCTTTTCTTATACTTTATCTATGCATATGTGTAACTAACGGATTTCCCAGTCGGTCATCAATAAAGTACATCCATCCATCCATCCATCCATCCAGCTTGATCTGAACATTGCTCTGTTTCCCTAACTCAGGGGTAGGGAACCTAATCCACTGTAGGTGCGGGTTTTTGGGATGATCTCTCATTCAGCAAATAATGAAGCAGTAGTTCTCAAACCCAGTCCTGGGGGCCCTCTATGATTGGCTGACTGAGAGGCCATCCCAGTAACCCACACCAGCTCTCCATGAACCAGGTTCCCCACCCCTGCCATAACTGATTGCCAGTGGACCTTCATAAACAGCATTGATCGGTTGTGTCAGCGTGAATGGCTGAGCAGATGTGTCCTAATGGATATTGCTGGTAATGTGACGCTGGCAAAGGCCAAAGAATCTGATTCAAACCCCCCCCTCCCCATACAGCCCACCTGAAGCAGATTTGTGGGAAAAGAACAGATCCCCCCCCAACCCTGCTGCCAGGCAAAGGGACAGCCAGTTCCACCAGCTGTCGATCTAACCCTGAGGCCTGTGTGTGGGTGGGTGGGTTAAGATCTCCCATTTCAGCAGGAATTTATCCCAACACACACAGGTGGATACAAAAAAAAAAAGCACACACACCCCGTTTCACCACTTCCTGGAAAAGGATTCGGATTCTGCAAGGCAGCACTAAACAATCCGGGCCATGGAATAACCTTCTTCTGAACACAGGCCTCAGGCGGCCCTGCTGGCTCACGGGTGCTAACCAGCAGCATGCGGCAGGTGCCTCCATGTGCTCCATCTTGCCCTCCATCTCGCCCTCCGCCGCTCCCACGCCATTCTCTGCCTCATTGCCAGTTTGCGGCACCACGAAGCCGCACCCCCCCCATCGGGGCTGGTGTCCGACCACTCAACTTAATCAGAGTCACCTGGTGCCTGTGAACTTTGTAGCCGAACCCCCCCCCCCCCGATTCACTATAAGAAACAGGTAACCCATGCTGCCATCTCACTCTGTCCCTCTCTCACACACACCGCTACATACACACAAACACACACACAGATACACCGTGAGTACAAATGTGTGCTGCATAATGAACATCCCCCCGCCCAGGGCTTGGTTTAGACCCGGTGAGCAGGTGACAGGGAGGTCTCCATATGGTGGCACTCAGCACCAATGCTGATTATCATCGCCTCTCTACCCACTCACCTCATCAGCACTCTGTGTCCACCAGCAACATGCAGTGCACCTCGCAATCCACGCTTTATAACATAACCCAATTCCTGCAGCTGCACGCTGGCCTTCTCAAAATAAAATAATAATGTATCTGCCTCCCCCTCCCCCAATCCTACCCACATCAGAAGCCATGTACGAAACGTCACAAATAGGTCACACCAGGAGATGACTGCAACGGCCTGGCGAGGAAGAGAGGGGGAGAGAGGACAGGAGACTGGATGGGGGGGGGAGAGGGAGGGAGAGAGTGAGAGACAGGGGAAAAGGAGGGTGGGGGTGAGTGAGTAAGTCAGGCCTCACAGAGTTTTTTGGACAGGAAAGCGGTGACAGGATTTAGGAGGACTGGAGAGGAAACAGCAGGGGGCGAGAGTCAGGGGCAGCGGGGGCACTCACTCTGGGTGAGGGGGGGGCATCCTGCTGGGGGTGCCCCTCCTCCCCTTCGGGGCACCGCTCTTCCTCCTGTGAAAGCGACGGACATGCTTCGAAGTCTGTGTGGCCTAGATCCTGCAAGTACTGGAACAACGGAGAATTCTGGGGGAAGGTGGGGATACAGAGAGAGAGAGAGAGAGAGAGAGAGTGCGAGTCCTTAATTTAACACATATCTCCAAAATGTGCTGCCCTGTCAGAGCTTACATTCAACACACAGACAACTGGAAGGGGGAACAAAAAAGAATTCAACATGCAATACAAAATATTTCTATTGATTCAGGACAGACACAAAACACTCACAACCCTCACCATATACAATCCATCCCAGGCATTAAAAAAACGTGCTTAACATAAGAGTGAACAGCTCTGAATAGCTAAACACTCCCAATTCAGAAATGGACTCAAGCCTTCGGAATACAGAGTATCCTCTGTAAGGAATCCAGCCCAGATTGCAGTTCCCCATGGATTTCTACAGCTACAAAGTCTTAAGCTTTATTTTTGCAGCTTGTGAAACCCACATTTAAGTTTGGGCGCAAAAGAAAAGTTGAACTGAACTTGAGATCATAACAAAACATACTATCATCAAAATGCTTTATTTGAGTTCATGCATCCTGACACTGTCAACAGAGTCAGGACTGTCAAAAGCATCAAGATCATGAAATGATTCAAGACAGCTCAGTTGTAGTCACAAGATTACACAGATTGTACAGATGAATGGTGCAGTGTAACTAGGGACCCGCATGCCAGTAGGAACGGGGCTGTCAGCGTAACACACCAATCCATGTACTATCAACTTCTCTTCGAATGTAACGTGGGTCCCAAGAATCATCAGTTCTCAGAGCAGAAACTACTTTTTATTTCAAATCCATATTTTTTCCCACAGATAAAACATCCTTTCTATTATGATCCTTTAAAGAATGACTCAAAATGGCAGCATAAAAACGTAAAATATTAGCTCCTGCAACTAACATATATTTAAGTGGAAGGATGCTTCAAACCACAACAAAGCAAAACACATCACTGCTTCCGTTTTATCGAACAACAAAACCAAAATAGCAGGCAAATGAACGTGATCAGAATACCTACTAATATGTCCTATAAAATGGTACAGATTAGATAACTCGGACTTTCTAAAATTAATACTATTATCCTGCAGTGAACAACACAAACTAAAGCTACTGAGGGAGGGTTTCATCCTCTCATGCAGCAAGAATGCAATGCTCTATTTTACTCCGTAAAAAAAAACACAGAAACACTGACCCATTTTCAGCCTAACGGAGTTCATTTGAATGCGAGGCGCACGGTTTGTGCACGGTTTAGGGCTGGTGGAGATGCTAAGCAGCCGACCTACCGGCCGGTTCACTGTCACACATTACTCCTGCTCATTGTCTGTCTCCGCTCAATAACAAGCTAGTGACCCGCCCGCAGCGGCGGATTAGGCGACATGCATAGATGCATAACTGCAATTCAGAAATCAGCGCTAAGAAAACGCAAGTTTACATATAATTGCACAGTCAGTCAGCAAGCGACCAATCTGACTGTCAGATTACCATGCGTGGTAGCTATGAAGTAACAGAGACTGAATGGGCAGCGGCGGCTAGCCGGCTATCACATCCAGCAAGACTACCACGATGCAATGACAGCCCCGAGTCGCCCCTCTCCGCCAGGCCAAAACGCACGACTGTTTTCGCGCGGGTGTCTGCCCCGCGACCTGCACAAAACGCGCACGGCGCCTTCACGTAAACCGCGATTGCCAAACACAAAACGCCTCACGAACCTCGAACACCACTTCTTCATCAAACTCCTCAGTCATCGCTCCTCGCCATGGGCATCCCGACCCAAAGGGATTGTGGGATTGTAGTCCGAGAATGCCGAAGGGGAACCGCAAAAAGTCATGTAAGCTCAGACTGCGGAAAGCGTCGACGCTGTGAAACACGGTTTCCCATCATGCAGAGGGAAGCTCTTTTTGGTTACGTGATTAGCGTGGGTGCCCCTAGTGGACATTCTTTGCAATTAAGACTCAATTAATAGCTAGTCAAAGGAGTCCCGTGCTGTGAATCCGAGCGGGCTGAGATGAGTGGCAAAGTAAAACACGGAAAACTGGCTAAACCCATTTAATTCTCAGAAAAAAACAATATTATTATTCAGAAAGTCGTATGGAGTGTTTTGGACGATTGGCTATTTTATGGATGTGGAACTGACAATGCGTTCTGGAAAAGAAAACCCAAGAATTTACAAGGCAGCGAGTTCACCCAGCGAGTTATTCATGGAGTGAGAAGTTCTGGGAATCATGAGCACAGGTTTGTTTCACAAACTGCTTTAATCTATTTAAAAAGTTGCGATTTTTGGACTGGGAAAAAAGAGTTTAAAAGTTACATTCGAATTACGATCGATTTCCTCGGCGATGCTTCCAGTTTAACAACTAACTCAAGTAATGGGTGCACGGCATTGTTAGCTCGGAGGCTAAAAAGCTTTGTATTGCTTTGATAGTTGGGAAACAAGACTACCTTTTCTTTATTCGCATTAAGTCTTATTTATTATGTGTCCATTTTTTGACATTTCAAGCAACTCACCTCCCTCGCTGTCACACTCCCAACTTTTATCTGTAATACCCGTGCATGTGATTTTAATGGACGGAAATAGTCAGTTCCATCTAAATGTAAGTAGCCTATGCTAAGCAGTTGAAACTGCCCGGTTTCAGATACAAATGCGTTTTGAGCGTTTTTTAAAGATTTATCCCGTTGTGGGGCTTTGTCTCTCAAACGCTGTGATTTGCGTGGGTTCAAAAGGAAATGTGTGCCTGCGGGTTGGTATTTCTTTAACTCTTAATTGTCGCCTATTTGCATATGTAACATAGTGTCGGTAAAGTAAATAATGTCATTTAAGTGATCTTACCAGTGTTTCTCCGGATTTCGTCGCGATGTTTCCTAGTCAGTCGCTATTCACTGCGTTTATAATGTAATTTCTTATTCCCCCCTCTTGATGGCAATTAAGTATTTTGCAAAACCTGATATTTGTGTTTTAAGAACAGAAAACTTCAAATAGAAGCGTAGAAGACTAGGAAACGCGTCTAATAAAGGTGCTTTTGTCTGCGTCGTTTAATCAAACACGTAAGATGACTGCGCAGTGTTTATTTTAATATTTTGTAAGCGTTTGGTAATTAGTAATGCAGAGATTTAATAGCACATCCGCTGGATGAGCCGAGTCTGCCTGAACAGGCGTAACATTAAGCCCCATGACGGCGTACAGGACACCGCACCTCCATCGCCCCTGTCGTCCTTATTCCGGTCCCTCAAAGCTGTCATGGATGCATCAAATTAATGTGTTTGAGCTGTACGTTTTGGAGGGTGATCAAAGCCCATGCGGTCATCAATTAATCTATTTCATGTGATGCAAGCTAGGCTATCTCTGTACAGTCATTGAGTTTGGTTAGCATTTTGCAAACAGTAAACTGCGTAGATCATAATTAGAAAGAGTAAGATGGTACTTATGTATTACAGGTTCTTATAAAGCTAGTTTGGCTGTGACCAGCAACTTTATGGCCGTGGGGGAAAATATAAGCAATTGAATTTTTTTCTACTAAAGGATGTAAATTCAAAAGAAGCTGTAACTGAATGTCGGGGTTTCCAAAATACACATACATAAAATACAGTAAATTAGATAAATATAAAGCATATTCAAGAAAGTAATTATTAACCTAAAGGAATTCGTGAGTGGGAGCCAAAATCATGAGTGGTGTGAAACATGTGAAGTAAATACAGAGGTGTCCACAGTTTCCACACACCCTGTTTTATCCGCCTTGCCAAATGCAGCCCTCCGCTGTGGGATTAATAAATCATCAGAGAATAAACACCGGCGACTGTGAGCTGGCGGCTCTGAAACCTCGCACCTTCTGCCGAGTCCGGACGGTCGATCGCCCGGAGCCGTACGCCAGAAGCCCGGTCCGATGGAGCAAACTTGGTAAAATGGTGCTAAGCGCGTTAAATAGAGATTCCGGGCTTTGGCTTCCGGGTAATTGTTATTTTTTTCCCTTGGAGGCTTTGCTGCTGGTGGTTTTGAGGTTGTTTAGTGGTCTGTGTTCTGATTCTGGTACTGGTGTCATGGGTATAAGTTTCCTCTGGTTTCTCCGCTCTCATCACACGGTCATGTAGGCTCGCAGTTGGGTGAATTACTGTCTCTAAATTGTGTGTGTGATCCGAGGTGGACTTGCATTCCATCCTGAGTACCTTCTGTGTATAGGATTCAGGCTCATGGGACTGTACTTGATAACAGGGCAAGCAGAGTTTATTTTGGTGCCGAAACTATCTAGCTGTGTTGCTCTGCAGATGAGAGAGACGTGTGATAACCTCCCAGCTGCTGACAGGCAGCAGGAATCCTAAACCCGCCAAGTAATTCAGTCCTGACAATGCAATTAAGTTCATGCTTTGCATTGTTTTTCCAAAGTATTGTGGATTAGGGAAGAGGCAACAATCGTGATTTAAGATTTTTGCTTCTGGCTCAGTTGGTTTTTAAAGTTTTCTAAGGACACAGCATAAAATGCCTTGATATATGCTGATAAATGTTTTGTCGGGGAGCCTTTCCGGTTCCTTCAAATAACAAATGTTTTATTTGGGGTTCGTTCTTAATGCCAGGAGCGTTGCGATTCTTTAAAGGGGGGGGGCGCGCACACGCGCAGTTACGTTTGCGTGCCCGTTACCAGCAAAGCGTTTATTTCTAGGATCAGTGCGGAGAGGGTGTGTTGTGTCTCCGCCGAGCTGGATAATTTGCGTCCGCCTACGTTGCAGATGATTTCCTGCTGTTTTCCTTGGTGTATGTATTTCTTTATGGGCTTTTTTTTTTGTCTTAAACGTGCCTCTGAATTTTTGTACAAAAGAAAATGTTTTTCCAAAGCTTGCGCTGTGAAACGCTCCGTCTGTAACATGCATAATGTAGAGTTTGCCATCAAAGCGCTCCGTCGTTCTGAGACAGCGTCTGACTTCAGTAACGGTTATTTTTAGACGACTGGACAGACTGCACTGTTGTTTGACTTTTTAGTTTTAAGTCGAACTAAAAATGGTTTCATGAAACGTGTCATAAAAAACCCCAATGCCGCTGGGTTTGTTCCCTCTTGATATTTCTTTTCCAATTTCGACCAGCTGTCATCCAACAACTCTGCCCATATTTTCATTTGAAAGGCTCTCTGTCATGAATGACCTCTGGCGACCCCGTAATCTCATCTCTCCGAAAGCATACGCCTTGCGCCGCGATATACAGTCAGGAAAATGGAAACTGGGCACTGCTGCCTTGGCACATGGCGCACCAGATGCGTTGTGGTACCCAGCTGTTCAGTGGTCAGATTCCGATAGTTGACCACGTGGTTTTTTTTCAGTTGCGATATCTTAACCTGCGGGTCTTTTTTTCTCCCTAGATTTTACTGATGATATTACAGCATTAAGAATTTCTTCATTGTGTGAATGTTAATATTGTACAGACTGCTGCCAACTCATGGCTGGGTTCCATTCCGAAAAACAGGTAGCGTGTTGAAATTAATATATGTCGGAATAGGACAGGGGTGGGTAGTCTTATCCAGAAAGGGCCATTGTGTTTGTGTGTGTTTTTGCTGCAACTCCATAATTATACTGTCTGAAGAGTCCTCACGCCTGGGTTAATCCACAATCTCTAAATTCTGCCATTTCTGTCACCTCAGGTGTGAAGAAGCCGCCTGTGGCCCCCAAACCCAAGGTTATCCAGCTGCAGAAGCCAGTACCCGCCTCCGATCGCCCCGAAACCAGACATCGTCCTCTCACACTCCTCTCCAGCAGTAACAAAGAAGGCGAAACCCGCAGTTGCACCTAAGCCATGCCTTCCCAAAAGCACCGTTTCTCCAGAATCGAGACCTCTTACCCTAAAAGGCATAGTTCTAAGTTGCGCACAAGAGAGCACGGACACTCCGGAGAACCTGGGCCTTCTGAACTCGAAAAATGGGATGAAGACTCAGCTCAGCAATTCGGACTCGGATTACATAATTCGGACTTGCTCCTGCGGCCAGGATGGCTGTGTACAATGTGAACGCGTGGGGAACTGCAAGTCAGCTGGAACGGCGATAGACCAACTGGAAAAGCAGTGGGAAACGTGCCAGAATGGTGGGATGGAAGGGTACATCACACAGTCATCCCCCGTTCCCAGGATTCAGAATAAACCCGAGAGTGGCCAAGAGAAAGCAGGGAACAAGAGCCAGGTGCTCAATGCCAGTTTTTTAGAGCAGAAAATAAAGGATGTTTGGGTCCAGGCAGTATCCCCCAATACCTACCATCTTAAGCATAAACCTCAGGGAAAGCCCATAGTGCCAGGTAAGGCTGGGATACCGGACCAGAACCTTAACGTCACTGTAGAACCCAATGGAAAACACACGTTCCCTGAAAAATCTCGGAGTGATGAAACTAATTGCAACGTCGAGCCTTCCATGGATAAAGTCGAAGACTTATCCGGAGACGTAGAGAATTCATCGGAGAGGGATGCTGATTCTGAGCAGACGCATCATAGACTCTCGGTTCCAGCGGCTCCTCAGAAGCCTCTGCCGACCCCCATGCCGCGAAAGCCGAGAAAATCGGCATTGCTTAGGCAGGCTGGTGTTGATAGAAGCTGCCAGGAGATCAAGGAGCCAAATGAAATGGTTCAAGCAGTGGCTAATGAAAAGTCAGCCCCCTGTGACGGTCCGTGCTTTTCTTCCAAAGTTCTGGTTCACACGCAGTGCGTCTCCTACTCCAAGAACTCGGGTGATGATCACGAACATTCTTCACCTTCTCTAGAATCTGCCGTGTTAGAGGATTTGAAGCGACCAGTACCTCCTCCACGTAGGGCATCACTTACACCTGAACTCGACAGGGCGTCGGACTACTTTCTGGATCGGAACCACATCCAGGATGAGGGTGGTGATCATCACTGGGGGGATGGTTTTATGGATGACGTTGGGGACTGCGGTGACTTTCCTCCATATCCCATAACGAGGAGCCTCCCCAAGAAGCTCAAGTTAAGCTGCAATCTGCCTCCCTCTGTGGTGGCAAAGGTCTCCTTGGTGGAGGACGAGAGGTCACCAAAAGTTGCCCCGAAAAAGCCACAGAGACACAGCCTGCCAGCTTCTGTGTCGCTGAAGAAAGAGTTGTCAGGCGAGGCGGAGGAGAGCGGCACAAACTACGAAGATAGGATATACGAGGAAGCTCCTGGGGAGGAGGAGGAGTCTGATGACACACCAAAAACGGGTGAGGGGGAGATGAGAGAGCTTCCGGCACCCCCTACTGAAAAAACGATGTGGAGGTTTCCCCGGCACATGGTCCCATTCTTCATAAAACAAGCACCTCGGAGTTCAAGCACGGAGCCACAGCGCAAAGCACTTGCCTTCCGCTTGGGGAAGCAGAGGGCCAAGTCCTTCTCTTCGGCAGATCTCGACCGATCTGACGGACAAAAGAGGAGCTCTTTCAGGAAAATCCTGGAACTAAAGCTCTCGGTGAAGATGCTTCCCAAGCTGCTGGCGAAGGGGAGCCATTCTCTAGACTGTACTTCTACTGAGACGGAGCAGTCAATGGATGAGGTCTGTAACGGGGCCCCTCAGGACCAGGACAGGACCCGGCCCAGGGAACGCAAGCTGTCGTGCCCGCAGATCGCCTCTGAGCCTGATGGGCACCAGGATGAATCCCACTCAGGGGCGGAGTATGAGAATCTGCCATTCTATGAGGAGATACCCGAGTATATGAACCTGCCATTTCTGAGTGCGGCGGGGGCTCTTAGCGGCTCGCAGGCCTGCTTCACGTGGCAGAACTCATCCAGCTTGGAGGGCGACGATGAGGACGGGGACATTTATGAGATCCAGGAGCCATACGAGCCTCGAGAGAAGTTTGCCGCTTGCAAGAGGTAATGGGGCAAATGGGCTCATCAGTTCCATTTCCCTTGTCTTATGATCTCAGAGTGCATCTTGCGCATGTGAATCTATGTGTGTCTATATATGAAGACTGCTAGTAAATAGGTTTGCGGATGCTGCATATTCTTAACCCGTCCGCATTGGCTTTTTTGAAGTAGGCCTTGTGATTTTGGTGGTGGTAATGCTGATGAATGAGTCCGTTCCCACGCCCACCCGGGTTCCCTCCCCCTCTAGGACCAGTATGGGGAATGGGGGGGGGGGGAGTGGATTATCTGGGTGGTGGTGGTGGTGGTTTGCTGTTTGTCAATGTAAAGTGTTGACTGTGGAGGAAGACGTGAAGAACAATGTACTTTATTCTCTTGTGTGACGGGCAGCTCTGGAATTCAAAAACATGTTGGTCTTTTTTTTTTTAAAGCCTGTGAGTTTCTGTTTCCTTCTAAGCTTTAAGTTAACTGACTGCCGGTGCTGATCTTCCGTAGATGTCTACCTTATCTATTTTGCTGCTCTCTCTTGCGTCTCTGCAAAGAATTGACGGGCGGAGCACGGGAACTTTTTCTCGCAATGTAGCGATGCATGGTGGATTCCCTTCCTCATCACACCTCGGGCCGCTTTTAAAAATAAGACGAAATTAAGTGCTGGAATTCCTGAAGATTGCGTGAAGATTCACCTGTGCACCTCAAGGGCCTGTTACGGGTTACAGAAAAGCGTGTTTTCCACTGTGTTCAACTCCTGCGTTGGGTTTTTTTTTCTGCCCAAGGGCCGGACACTCTACTGCCCCACCTCCAGCAGACCACCTCTTCGCGTTACCGTGGAAGGTCCCCTCCACGTCAAAGCAGCATTCACCCTCGTGCTGCTGGACCCGTCTTTCCTGTGGGTTATTTTTGGCCCCGTGAAGCAGGAAGCTTTTCGAGTGACGTGCAGCCCATGAATTTTAGCTTGGAAAGAAAACGGTCCCCATGTTCCCACTCTGGGGTTCCTCCAGCTACCTCTCGCTTCCTCTTCCCGCCCCGTTCCGTCCTGGCCTACTCCTCCCTGCTCCCGTCTTCTGGAAGTCTGAGAGCGCGGTCAGCTGTGGGCGTGATGGAAAAGGCTATTTTCCAGCAGCTTAGCCGGTCTCTCTTACTCTCTCTCGCGCTTGTTCGACCTCACTACAGACACCTGGCCTATGTGGGCCACCATTCAGATGAATGGAGAAACGCTGCTCTAGGCATTCAGTATCTTGAGGCCATGCCTGCCTTTCCATAATGCACTGCAGTGGCCCGGGTGGCACTGAAATGTGCCCACTTTCTGTCCTCCGCTTGCTGTCAGTTTGTGAAGTGAAGCTGGTCCCTTTGGATCAGTAACAGTAACTCTAAAGCTACCATGTTAGCCTCATGATTGTTCCGATAATCTGTTACAAAAACATTTAACAATGGCTTTACGTAACGTTTTTAAAGGAGACTAAGCTAGCTGACAATAACCCGTCATAGATAATATCTTGTAATACTGTTTCTCATTCATTCTTGGTTCCATCCATTCATATGTTCGAAAAGGAACTCTAACACATGGCTTTACTAAATGTGTTTTCCTGGTCGGGTTGATTCCTGTCACGTCTTCGTACGGCTTTCGGTCTCGTATCAAGCCTCTGAGGGTCCCAAGAAAAGTTTTTGGTGAATCGGAGGCGTGTGAGTGAGTGAGAGTGAGAGAGAGAGAGATTTTGTGTTTATTATATTGTGGGGACCAGAAGGGAAAATATAGTTTTCTATAAAAATCTGTGATTGCTATCAAAAAACTAAAAATGCCAAAAGTCTTGTATTTTGTTTGGTTACTTAAGGTTACGGTTGGGGCTGGGTGGGGGTTACAGTCGTCATGTTGGGTGTTGGGGGGTCCGCTGCAGGCCTCATCACTTCCTTGTTTGCTTCTGTCCCCTGTTCTCAGACTCTTGATGCCCCCCCCTTTATGTGTTATCTGATCTTACACAGTGCTGTGCTGAAGGGGGAACTCCAGGTGCCCAAAAAAAATAGCAAATCAAAGTACTTGAGTGTGTTTTCATCTCAAATAAATAAAAAAAAAAAACACTTTTGGTTTTTTGAGCACTCTGAAGGAGGTGGTTAACTGCATCTAGATTTCAATGGTAAGGTTGGTATTGACTAGTTAGTCTGATGAGGTCAGCTTTGGAGGTCTGTGCAATAAAGTGTATCCTTCATTGTCTTCTCCTTATCTGAGGGCATGAATCCTGTAGAGATGAGGGGCGTCTGAGATGCTCCTGGAAGGCTTGCTCAGAATGTTCTCTGTGTGTGTGTGTGTGTGTGTGTGTGTGTGTGTGTGTGTGTGTGTGTGTGTGTGTGTGTGTGTGTGTGTGTGTGTGTGTGTGTGTGTGTGTGTGTGTGTGTGTGTGTGTGTGTGTGTGTGTGTGTGTGTGTGTGTGTGTGTGTGTGAGAGTGAGATCGGGGGGGTGTGTAAGGTGTTTTGTGGTTTTCTCTCTCCGGAGTTTTTCTCTGAAGCATTTAGCGGGTGCCAGTTTATATAACGGCAGCCAGGCAGTAAACAAGAGGGGGTTTGTCCTTGTCCCCTCAGTGTGGGATGCCTGTTTGGGAAGGGGGGGGCTAGTAGCCACACAGCGAGCTTCCAGTAAAGGTGAAGCGGCAGACCCTCATGGCTGTCCACTGGACTGCTGACGACCAGAGAGGAGCTCCGTGGGTGAACCGTACATGTCATGAGACGGGTCGTTTCCATGGTGATCCTGATTCCCGCCTCACAGTTCTGTGAAGCGGTCCGAGGATGACCTGGGTCGTCCTGACAGGAATGCGGCGCTAATGAGCCGGGGACCGAAACCGTGAGTGTGCCGTGTGCATTATTCGGCTCTTTGGCGGATTACAAACCCGCTCCGTGCGGTTAGTGAGCAGAGGACGATTTTGCTTTGAATTCAGCTCTTGTCTGACTGGGTTAGTTTGGCATCTGTGACATTGTGGGGACTGAAGTGGAAGTGCGAAGGAAACTCGCGTGAAGGTGAGGCAAAGCCGTAAGGCAGGGACCGCGTTCGAACCCGAGACCTGGCCGTTTGCGGGAATGGAGCACCGTTACGTTTTTATATCGCAAGACTCACGATGAGAGCGATGCTTCCCCCTTTCGTCGACTGCTAACAAGCGGCCTTTGTGACGGACCCCAGGGCCTCTCGCTGGGGCCTGGTTCCCCCTTTATCTGCCCCCCCCACCCCCGAGGTGGTGAGCGTTGCTGAGCGTACGGTGGCTTCCTGCCTGAGGGGTTGCCAGGGGCCACGTTCTGTCCCAGGGGGCCCTTTCACCGAATGTCCTGCCTTCCCCGGTAGGGTCTTCTCAGCTTCTTGGAAGCTGTCCAGGAGTTTTTGTTTGCAAGGAATCATCATTTCCTTCTTCTGCCTGCCCTTGATACAGCGCCAGTGCTGAGCCGTACCCCGCCCCCATCGCCTGTTTTGTTTTCCATCGCTTCTACTGGGCCTTCCCTCCTCCTCAAGGGTCCTCCTCATGGCTGCTTTTGCCAGAATTGCCATTCTGTGCCTCTCGCTCAGGCAGGACGCTTGCTGAGGCTGATATTACGTGGTTGGGGTAGGGGTGGCGTTGGCTCTTACGAGGTGCGGCTTTTGGGCGTTTCTCCACCGCTTCCAGACTCCGGAGCGGCGCTGGCAAGATGACCCATCTTGGTCCTGCTCGTTCCAGCATGCTCAGCTGTTGCTGCCCAAACACGCCTGGCTGGTTACTGGGACATCGTTTGCTTTCCCAGTCAGATCAGGTTATTTTGCACTTTTTCTGACCCCTTTTGTTTGCCTACAGTATCACCAGGCACTTCAGCACCTGTCCTCAACAAGCTATTTTTGTGTACTGTAACTTTTTACGGTTACTTTCGATGCATACCGTGCATTTAGTACCTTTACCCATAACGCATTTCCTCAGTGATGATCCTGTAGTAGCCATACTGGAGTCCCTTGCAGTATAGATCCGCCAATGCTGGTGCCGTGCGAGTCGGAGGCGCCGTGTTGCGTGTCAACTGCCGGTGAGGCCCAGTCTGCCTGCCCTGGAAGGTAGGAACGTTTTGTGAGAATATCTGAAACATCAGAGAAGGTCGGGAAATTCCGCTTGTTTGTGCCGGAGGCAAAGGGAGCCTCGTGTTCTTGTTCTGTGGAGGCATCATCAATGTACTCGATAATCTGCCAGTGTCATAAAAAAAGGGATATTGTGCAAAGGGATTGCCTTGTTAGTGTCAGGTAGGATTGAAGAGTTCGAGCGTTAATCTCTTTTTCTCTGTGTCTTTGAAGTTACACCTATCTGAGTTGGGGGGGGGGGGGGGGGGGCACCTTCTTTCCCTTCCTTCCCTTAGCATCAAGGAGCTTCTTCCCGTTTGTCTCTGTGTGTTTGTGTTGTATTTTCGTTCGCTCCTCTTCCGTTTGTGGTCACCTTGTTTTCTCTCTCCAGTCTGTGACCGGTCCCACGTGTCTGTTTCCGTGACGCTCTCCGGCGTTTTCCTGTTTTTTCCCGTCAGGGCATCTCTGGAGGAGGACGATGGGCGCTCCGAGGAAGAGGAAGTCCCCGGCAGCTCGGACGAGGACGACGACGACAGCTCCGCCTCCAGCAAAGGGGAAGCAGAGTCACCCGGTGATCAGCAGGTGCGACTGTCTCTGTGTTCCTGTGGTCGTCGTGACATTAATCTTTGTGGAAGATCTGCTTCCCTCAGTGGAGTGTATAGGAGGGGCCCTGCAGGTAAATGGATCGCGCCTGCTGCAGACGTGATCGTCTACAGGCAAAAGTGATGTGGGCTGTAAAGATGACCATACAAGTGTCCACAAATGCATACTAGAGTGAGGAGCAAGATTCCTGATTAGCAGTGGGTTTGGGGTTTAAAGCTCTGTGTGTGTGTGTGTGTGTGTGTGTGTGTGTGTGTGTGTGTGTCACTAGATTCTCATTAGATTTGTGGTACCCTTCCTCCCCCCCCAACACTGTAATTGTGGTTATGACTTGACCCAGTTGAGTGCACACTTCCAGTTGTTAGTCTTGTCGCCTGCCTGCTTCTCCTTTCTTCAGCCTCCGTCTCCATAACAGCTCCTCCTTTGATCTTCAGTAGCTAAAACCTTCTGAGCGTTTCACAGGAGACTTAGTAACACGTAGAGCCCAGCATTACACTCCCGACCACCCCACCCCCCCCCCCTGAATATATCATGCTCTGCTGGCTGGAAAGTGTCTTTACAAACCAGCTTGGTTATGCCAGGCTGGCAGTGGCTTCCTGCTTTGTTTGTTTTGGCAGTGGGGGTTAGTTCAATTCCTCTTCCTGTTGGATGTGTTTTGACAGACTGAGACCGATATCAGATGGAGAGGGGCATGTGGATGGTGTCAACCCCTCGCTGGGGGGGTGCAACCCACAGAACACCAGTGCCCCTCTTACACTGCAGCACTGTGTCCCAGGTTCACTTCTGTGAGACTGGGGGGGGGGTCAATGATAGCATTACTGTTAGATGATGAAAGGGCAAGGCCGTGCTCCTCCCTAGCTGAGGCAAAAATAACCCAGGAATGTGTTCTGGTTGGCCCACACTGGCACGCTAATCCGTGTGCTGACCTTTGGTCTACAAATGGCAGAGAAACTGTGAAATTTCACTCACTCATGCCTGAGCTTTTAATTTTTGTAAGGTGGTCACTTTCTAGCCTTTTTATGTTTGAAAATTGACTGAGTGGCGGATCCCCATCAGATGGAGAAAAAGACGTAAACGCAGCTTATCGATGCTGACTTTGAATTTCCCCATAATGCATTTTCTTTTCCAGTCTCCCCTGTTTCCCCTGTAATCGTATTACCTGCACGCCCCCCCCCCCCCCCCCCCCAGCCACACACATGCAGCGTATGATAGAACTTATGCCAAATTAGCTTGGACCTCAGTGTGTAAAATTCGATATTCCTCAACAGAGGGTTAAGTCTTTGGGCCAATCACGGAGCAGCAGGGAGATGAACATCTGTGGCAGGGGTACGGCACCTCGCTGCACCCCCCTAGTGGTCGTCAGTCACGTTTGCACAGCCACTCCTCCTCTGGACAACTCAACTGGACAGGCCCATGCACAGCTGTCTAGTATAAGATTTCTTTTTGTACGGCGCGGTCTGTGGCTCTGTGGGTTTGCTGCTGTGATTGGAAGGCTGATTGTTCAAATACTGTCGCCACTTCTCTTTTGGGCCCTTCAGAAAGGCCCTTAACGCCCCCCCCCCCCCCTCCAAATGCACCGGGGGTGCCAGATAAATCACTGACCCCGCACTCGGACCCCAAGCTTCGCTCGGAAGTGTATGTGTGTCAAAGGAGAGCATGATGGAATATGTGTATAAAGCATTCCAATGTACGGTACTGTGCACATTTCATAGGTAGTCAAAGAAAATGTTGAAATTATTATGCTGATGTAAAGCTAAATTATGTCTGTAAAGGTATATTGGCTTAGCCAATCCAAAAGCTCCCCTAAAGTCACCTCAGTGTTTGTGGCGACCATCCAATACACCCATGAATTATTCCACTCGGTCTCTAGCCCACCTCAAAAGGGTAATCGACACCACATTGAGTTATTTAATTGTGTTAAATGCCTGGGCTAGAGGTGAATTTCTGATTTGGGTCCTACAAGATATCTAACTTTTTGGAGAACGTAAATTCCTGTCAGTGTTGTCATATTTTCTAATGTCAAATTGTTTTGTTTTGTTTGTTTTTCTGTGAGTGCGTATGCCCTTCCTACTCGGATAAACTGCTTTAAACATTTTCTAAGACTTTTTCTCAGCACTGTGCCTGTCCTCATATTTATGCAAAAGCATCGTTTTTATTCTAATTTGACTTTGTTGCGTTTGGTTTTTCCGACCAGAATAAAATTGGAGCCAGGAAGACGAAGGTGGCCTTCATCGCCAAGGAGATCATGAGCTCCGAGAAAGTGTGAGTGTCTGCCGCCGGCCGCTGGGCGTGACCGTCAGTCCCTGCGCGAGACCCCCGAGCTCACGTTACCTGTCTCCCCCCTCTGCAGGTTTGTGGACGTGCTGAAACTGCTTCATATTGTGAGTATAGTGAGTGTGAGATGCGTGTGTGTGTGTGTGTGTGTGCGTGTGGGGCTCCTTGTTCCCCCGTCGGTTTGGATTTGCTGGTGCCTTCTTCTTCTTTCACTCATCCATCCACCCATCTTGCGTAACCACTTCTGTGTCGCAGGGTCCCTGCAGTCAGGCTGGAGCCTGTCCTGCAAAGCATGGGACCCCAGCCAGGGGGCGCCCTCTATGGGGATCTCTCTTGTTCTTACTTTATTAGTGATTGTAGGCAGCAAAACAAAAGCAGTCGCATGTACACAGCAGGGGGTCATTGTGACCCCGTTTCTGCCCTTTTCTGTTTAAGCAATGGAGTGAGTGGGGAGGGGGGGGGGTTGTTTTGCCACAATAGTGCAGCCCCCTCCCCCCCCTAAAAATCCATAGCTGGTGAGGTGGAAAGGTATCCGTGGCAACGAGGCTCACCTCCCCTATTGCCCTCCCCCCCTGCCTCAGGGGGGCGTGACAGGTGTGCGGGGGAGTTGTGTGAGTGTAGGTTTGCCCACAGATGAATGTTGGGGGGAGGGGGTGTTTCTAGGGGTCCGGTTTAATCACACGGCTTTGGAAACTTAAGAAGGGCTTCACTGGGGACGCCCCCCCGGGGTACCTGTGTTAACAGCCCCATACCGGCTTCAAAGAGGTTCTTGTTTTGTTTTAGATTGTTGAGATTTGGGGTGGGGTCTTCTCCGGCTCTGTTTGTGCAGCGTCTCACCCCCCCCCCCAACCCCCTTACATGAAAAGCCTGGCTGGGGGTCAGCTGGGGGGGGGTGTTAATTTCCACTAGGACGCTGCACACGTGCTGAGTTTAGGTGGAGGCGAGTGCTGACAACGCACCTGTCCGGTACAGTCTCCCTCCAGCTTGATGGACGTGACCGGCTGGGTCACTGCTCTGGGCCCCGGTGGCTTCTGGGGGGGGGGAGCGGCAACCTTTTTGTTCCAATTTGTCATTCAGGGTGACAGCCCTGCCCTCCAGTGGCTCCTCTGTGGACCACGGCGACCTTCAGCCTGTATTTTCTGTTTTCATTATTATTATCATTATTTGCTTTGGTTGGCAGCCTGTGTGGTCAGTATCGGCCTCGGCGCTGGCTGGCACGTCTTGGCCCTGTGATTCTCCTGGCATTACATTGCATTACATTACATCGATTTAGAGACTTTTATCCAAGGCGGCATTCAGCTCAAGGTCAGACAGTCTCTGGAGAAACAACCCACGGACCCCCCCCATCTTGATTTGGCACTGAGGGGCCGGGGTTAATTCTAACCACAAATAAGACAGTCCGGCCCCAGGGACTGTGGTCACGACGTCCCCGTAACCCCGCTTCTGGGGGATTGATGGAGTCTGCCCCTGCGTGACTGAAGTGACCTGTGATGCGCGAGCCGTTCGGGGGGATCTCAGCAAACGAGGCCCCCCATTAGGCTGCCAGCTGGGCGCCTCCCCTCCTCGCCTCGCGCCTCCTCTAGCCCCGTGGTTCCCGCGGTCACTTGCCTGTTTCCGGATGCTCAGCATTCCTGCCGTTTTTACGCATTTCGGTGGTGAGGCTTAAACAATGGCCACACTACAGACTTGGCTTCGTTAGGAACAGCGAATTCCCAGACTCGTTTCGGCCAATTTGGGAAGATGCTGTTGGCCACAGTCTCTGCCATGATGGAACTGCTGTCCTTCTTCACAGATCTGCACCAGTGTTTCATACGTTTGTTTGTTGTCTATGTGCAGTGGAGGTTCTCAAAGTCCAGACCAGACCCAGCCGGTTACGCTGCTTATGAATCAACATAGTTAATGTAAAAAGGCTTATTGTGATTTAAGGTACAAAAATACAATGTAGAACCACCAAACATTGCACATACAACTCATCATAACCCACCATGACAGAGAGTCGAAACGATCAGAGAGATATCGAATGTTTTTGTTCATGTTCATGAAATGCTGTTTTGTTATTGAAAATCGTTCCGGACCACTGACTTGACTCGCTTGAGAAGAGCTGATGTACAGTTTGTCTCGTTGGTGGCGCGGACCTGGGGTCTGGTCGTTGCTATGGGGATGTGGGATTACTGAGGGCACTGTCCCTGAGTCACACCGCGTGAGCACGCCTGGCACAATCTGTCACGGCACAGAAACTATTTTCACCAGTCTGGCGTTACAACACAGAGGAAGTGCACGCACCCTAGAGCCATGACTGTTGAGACCATTGAGTTTAATTGGTAATAAGCATGCCAAAAGACGTACAACATGAGAGGCGTGAGTGACTGCAGCCTTTCAAGACCCAGCCATAGTGATGGATGCTTATTCCCGATTGGATGTTTCCAGCCAATCAGGATCCAGCTTGGTCCGACGAGACCACAGCTTGCTCTGCATAGCCTACGGCCATCGGTTTCCCCCTCGCCATCTGACTGTCATCCGTGTCCCGTGGCAGGACTTCAGAGACGCCGTGGCCAAGGCGTCCCGGCAGAGCAGCAAGCCAGTTATCGAGGAACGGATCCTCAACCAGATCCTCTACTACCTTCCCCAGTTGTATGAGCTCAACCGGGACCTACTGAGAGAGCTGGAGGAGAGGGTGGCCAACTGGTACTGGAACATTCCGCTGAAGCTGTCCCTTCAGCTTCTCATGTGCCTCAACACACTACACCAGTGTTTCCCAATCTGGTCCTCGGGGACCTGGGAGGGAGCAAAAATGTGGACTGTCTGGGAGGGAGCAAAAATGTGGACTGTCTATGGGTCCCCAGGGCCCGGACTGGGAAACATTGCACTATATACTTGTCCTGTGAACTTGCGGCTTGGAGCGTCTGGCCCATTAACTCCGGGACGCTCGTTCAGTCAGCGCCCCCCGTTTCTGTCCCCCAGGAATGACCAGCAGCAACTGGCTGACATCTTTGTGAAGAAGGGGCCCTATCTGAAGATGTACTCCACCTACATCCGTGAGTTTGACAAGAACGTGGCGCTCCTGGACGAGCAGTGCCGGAAGAACCCGGGGTTTGCCGCCGTGGTGCGCGAGTTTGAGGTACGGGCGCCTTACGGCATGCGCGCTTTGGGGTGAAGCTGGCGAGAAGCTTCCCCTTCTGCTTCAGACGTATTCCTCCAGCATGAATGAGTTTGCTTCCTACGAAGACCTCGTGCACAATCGCCCACGTTCCCCCCCCCCCCAAAGCATCAGGCCGCTGATGAAGCCCCTTCTGTATGACTAAGGTTTAAGGAACAGGAAGAAAGAGTTTGTGCTCGTAAAATTATAATCACGTCGGCCTTCCTGGCTGCATCACAGAATGAATATGCAGAGCACATGGGTGTGTGTGTGTGTGTGTGTGTGTGTGTGTGTGTGTGTGTGTGTGTGTGTGTGTGTGTGTGTGTGTGTGTGTGTGTGTGTGTGTGTGTGTGTGTGTGTATATACAGCCCACCCAGGGGAAGCGACTTATGATGACGTCATGGGTTTTCCCCCCCCTCCAGATGAGCCCCCGGTGTGCCAGCCTGGCTCTGAAGCACTACCTGTTGAAACCTGTACAGAGGATTCCTCAGTACCAGCTGCTGCTAACAGGTAGGGGGCGCTGTTGCAATCAGCAGGGTATGCTGTGTAGTCACGGCTGAAGTTAATGCGGCTCAGCTCTGATTGGGAAATTGCAGCAGTTGGTCGGGGGGAGGGATTAGTATGTCGCTGGGGAGTTAGTAACCAGAGAAGCCCTGAGATGAGCTGGTCTGCAGCAGCCTTAAGGACGCTGCACCGTCTCACAGTCCCTCCTTTCACCTGCGTCGCTGACCTCGGCCGCCCTCCACATCCTACCCATGCTGCCTAGGTGCAGGAAGACCCACTTCTGCGGAGGGAGGGAGCACGTGCCATTCCTCCGCCTGTGGGTCCGATTACACAGCCGTGTTTCAGGGAACCGAGGTTCACGCAGAAACCTGAGCTGCTGTTTGAGCCTAACTGGTCTGTGGGGGGTGGGGGGGGGGGGGGCACGCCACGCCATACAGTTCGTATTGAAGGGCCTGGACCTGCTGGAGTTTCTCTACACCGTCCCTCATTGTGCATCCGGCTATTGGCCACCAAAGATTTCTTAATGTGTAAAATGACAAGTGGTTCATCCATTAAAAACCGATATGAGAATGTGTGTCAGCACTGCAGTACTTGTTCCCATGTCTCCAGGTTTCAGCTCTAGTCAGATGACAAAATCTGTTTCAGCTGCATGTCAGACGTATCAGAAATGTTGGAAAATACATTTGCTGATGAGGTAATTCAGCAGTGGGCAGAAGAGTTAAGGTAGCTTAATCGGTGCTAATGCATAAAGTGTGTGTGGGTGTGAAATGGTGAAATAGTTTTGGGCTGTGATCAACGAAGTGGTTATCTACTACCACCTAGCGGTCAACTATTGAATTGCACAGCGGCTAGTGGCCGCCTATGCTGCATGTAGGTCAGCATGTGGAAGTTGTTGTAATAGTTTTCATTTTTAAAACTACTGTTTGTTTTCCCCCCAGATTATTTGAAGAACCTCCCTGAGGATTCATTGGATTACAAAGACACTAAAGGTAATGTGCTCATCGCTGTGGTTACCACCCCCCACGTCCGCTAGCTGCCGTCAGGAATAATCACACCTGTCTGCATCTCTGTCCAAGCAGCTGCGCTGGGAATAGTGAAGGAGGTGGCTAACCATGCCAACGACATCATGAAACAGGGGGTGAGAGAACATTATCTGCACCCCACCCGCCATGATCATGTGACCATCTAGGCCCTCCCACTTGGAGGAAGACTGAGCTGATTCTCACTCTCCTCACCTCAGGACAACTTCCAGAAGCTGATGCAGGTCCAGTACAATCTGAACGGTCATCACGAGATTGTTCAGCCGGGGCGGGTGAGTCCCGATCTGACCCTTTCTGTACCGTGGCTTATGGCCGTCACTATAGCAACAAGGCAGCTGTGTGACCCCACCCCCCCCTGTCGACGTCCCCCTGTCACAGGTGTTCCTGAAAGAGGGCACCTTGATGAAGCTCTCTCGCAAGGTGATGCAGCCCCGCATGTTTTTCTGGTGAGATCTCGCCTGTGGGTGGAGTCAGAAGGATCGCTGTGCTGTGATTGGCTGTTCACATACATATAATGCATATATAAGGAAGAGAGATGTGCGTCATTCAATGTATAGTTAAGGCAGTGTATGCAAAGTGAATGTATACTGTATGTCAACGATCGCATTGTCTGATAAAAGGACTCGGTCGTCAGTAAATAATTATGCTTGTATAAAGTTTAAGGTTTACTCTTTATCTATGGTCAAACAGCCGTTCCGCTGATCTTCACTTATGTTGTCATACCTGTTTAATTTACCTTCCCCTTTGCCCCCAGTTCAATGATACCCTTCTGTACACCACACCTGTCCAGTCTGGCCAGTATAAACTGAACTGCATGCTCTCCTTGGCAGGGATGAAGGTGAGGCTGATATCCCCCCCCCCCCCCCCCCCCAAAAAAAAAAAACAGTAGGTTATATAATGAGACATGTAGAATGTGTTTAAAGGTTGGGTGTTTGATGGTTAGTAGGTACGTTAGTGCCCCCTCCCCTTCTGAGACGATCTGGCTGAATATGAGTGACTGAGCTGCAGCGCCTCCCGCAGGTGAGCAAGCCCAGCCAGGAGGCCTACCAGAACGAGCTGAACATCGAGAGCGTGGAGCGCTCCTTCATCCTGTCAGCCAGGTACCCACCCCCCGCTCGCCGCCCCATCCTCAGCCCTGCACTCCGCTGCGTCGTCCAGGAACTTTGTGGGTGGGACTGTGATAGCACCTGACCCGCTTGGCACATGGAAGGGGGGGTTTCCCAGCTGCGTGTGTGTGTGTGTCTGCCTGTCTCTGCTGTTGGTGTGGAATTTTAAGTCTGGAGTTTATACATCTTTCCGGAAGTTTCTGAGTGGTCCCCTAGCTCTCCATGCTGTGAATGTATGACTTCCTGCTTCATCCTGTATGTTTAGTGTGTGTGGGGGGGGCTGGCGGTGAGGATCCGTCCATCTGTCTATGATCAGTAACACAGTGGCCATGTATGTGGTTCTTGCTATCTTGCTAGTTTGTGTGTTTTAGAGAGTTAACTTCTTGTAACATATGACATGTATTTCTGTAATAAATTTTGTTAAAGATTGATAAATATAATAATATGTTGTTCAGTAAATGATTAGGAAGGTTTATCGGTGCATGTGCACTTGTGGTTTCATTCGCATCGTTATTTTATCGCCGACCATGAGTTGCCCTTCAGGAACCGATTTAAATGCAGTTTATACTGCGACGCATTCCCTCACCGCTTCGCCAGAGTGGCGCTCAGCTGGGGCAGTGACTCTCACTGACTCAACGGGCGGAGGACTCACCAGCTCTGTCTCCCCCCTGAATTGCAGCTCAGCCACGGAGCGGGACGAGTGGCTGGAGGCCATCTCCAAAGCCATCAACGACCACACGAGGAAGAAGATCACCTTCATCTCCAGCAAGAGTCTGGAGGAGGTATGGCCTCCCTCCCCCCTAACCCCACACCCCGCCTATAGCCGCACTGGGCTGACCTCGGGCCTCTCCGTTACAGGCTGACGGGGCCGGCCTGGACACTGGAGCCCCACTGGGGTCCAAGGCACCCATATGGATCCCTGACCTGCGCGCCACCATGTGCATGATCTGCACCTGCGAGTTCACGCTCACATGGAGGAGACACCACTGCCGTGCCTGCGGCAAGGTCAGAGGTCATGGGGAGGGCTCAGGGTTGGGGCGCGGTGCGTGTGTAGGCCTCTCACAGCCTCTCAACCCTTTAATAATTGCTGTAGAAGTTGCAGAGGTTCATCTTCCTGTGTTCCCTCAAAAACCTGCACAGAATGCACTTGGCCCAGCGAATCCTTGTTAGATGTGAGTATTAAGCTCCCCGCGGTCTCCACAGGTGGTCTGCCAAACGTGCTCCTCCAACAAGCACTATCTGGAGTACCTGAAGAACCGGCCAGCCAGAGTGTGTGACCACTGCTTTGCCAAGTTGCAGAAGAAAAGTACGACCAATCGTTGGGCCAGGGGTGTCTTGGGGGGGCGGGGGGGACAGTTCACAAGACATTGCTGTTCATGCTGATGAGTAATTGATTTAGTCGCATGCCATTTGTATTGTGCTCCCACATGGGGGCGGCGTCTAGCTCAGTGGGGTAGAGTCTCTGGTGCCCGTGTCTGCAAAGAACTTAACCCAAACTGCTCTGAGCCCAAATTGACTCTCGGATTTGTGTACGTGTGTCTGTGTCTGTCATGGAGAGCAAGATGGGATATACAGGAAATACCCTGTTCCTCCATGGGACCGAATGAAGTACCTCTGTCTGGGTTACTGCATAGTTTGTTTCTTGGTATCCCTGAGCAAAAATGAAGTGTTTTGATTTTCTCCCACCAAGCTGCTGTTCTCTACACTAAGTCCCCTCCCCATTTCACTGGGTGCAGGTGACCTGGCCACCCCCACCGCGGTCTCCCCCAGCGGGAGGTCCTCCTCGGGTGGCTTCTCCTCAGTCCTAAACAGCATCCCCTCCCGGAAGCAAAAGAAGATTCCAGCAGCCCTCAAAGAGGTCAGTCTAACGCCCGCAACAGCGCCACCCGCAGGTTCTCCCACGCACTGGTGGGAAATCCAGTGTCTGATCCCGCACTCGCTGGCCGTTCCTCAGGTGTCCGCAAACACTGAGAACTCCTCGATGAGCGGTTACCTGCTGAGGTCAAAGGTCAACAAGAAGCAGGGGAAGCGACTGTGGTTTGTCATCAAGAACAAAGTGCTGTACACGTACGCGGCCAGCGAGGTGAGGTTCACCTTCAAGCAAATGCTGTTTTGTAGCTTGAGGAGGTCAATTGCTGGTCATCATCAAATGGTAGCTAGTTTAGGTCCAATTAGAGGCCTACTCAATATTGAGATTGTGTGTGTGTGTGTGTGTGTGTGTGTCATCCCCAGGATGTGGCGGCCCTAGAGAGCCAGCCCCTGCTTGGCTTCTTCTTACGGGAGGAGCGTGCGGAACCCGCCCAGAAGCTGCAGTTCAAACTCTACCACAAGAACACGCTCTACTACATCTTCAAGGCAGATGACCCACACACGGCCCAGAGGTACGCAGCGCCCCCTAGTGCCCTGCCTGGAAAAAAAAAGTCAAGTCAAAGTACTTAAGTGACCGATCTTATCCGCAAAGGGCCGGTGCAGGTTTCTGGGATAGCCTTTAGGTCAGCTGGTCACACCCAGGTGTGAGGACTGTAGGCCAATCAGTCCTCTAATTAATAATCTAATTAGGTAGTTGCCGTGAAAATCCACATACCCGACGGCCCTTTCTGGATAAGATTGCCACCCCCCCCCCCCCCCCCCCCCAAGCTATACCATCCATGGCTCATACAGAGAAGTTGTTTCAGTCTCTTAGGTGGGAGTGCTAGACAAGGGCATAGATTTGGGCATAGACAGTAGGGAGATGTCCCTACCAATATTTTGGGTAGTACCATGTGTGTCGGGCCAAGAGGGGGCTTCGGTGCTGATTTAGTCCTTATTAATGTTGAAACCAAATCGTAAATGGAATATAACTATGTAAGACATTTAGACACATTTTCCTTTAACTTTTATTTTTACTTATGTATTTCTGTATTTTTAGTAATTATTTTGTTAATTTTGCTAAACAGATGGATAGAGGCGTTCCAGGAAGCCATGATCCTTTAGCAGTCCGGTTCCTCTCCTGCCGAACCAAGCGAACTGTGCAGATGGAACGTCTAAGGTCTGTCTTGCGGTAGCCGTCCTGCCGCTGGTATGGATGATCCCTCTGCCCTGACCACACCCCCTGGAGGCGGGCATGGCGATGGGTTACGAACAGCTTCACAGTATCTCCGAGGCACTGAACAGAGGCTCCATCTTTTGGGAAAATCGCTAATACTTTGAGTTGAGAAATAGGGTGTGGTGACCGATGTCACTCATGAACATGAACACTTTGCGGTAGACAAGTCCTGTCCGCTAGATGATCTTAATGATGATCCTACTGGTGCTATAGTTTTATATGTGTACGTAACTACTTGTGTAAGAAGGTAAGCCCTGTTGCAGGTCCTTACTCTAAGTGGATCCAGAGCTCCAAGCCAGTTTGGGAGAGGTGATGAGAGGGAAGGACTGTTAAAAGAGGGGTAAAGACATAGCATATCCTAGTGTGGGTCAAGGGTCAAAGGTCATGTTCAAAAAGGGTGTACGCGGAAGTGTTGTGGAGTCCATGATGGGGGACAGTTGTTCTTCGTCTGGTAAACCTTGTTTTGTGGAGCACTGATGAGTTCAGATCAGCAGCAAATGACTGTCCTGTTCCAAATACTCCCCTCCACCCCTCCCCCAAAAAAAAATGTTTTTAACTCTCCTTTTAACTATCCATTGCAGTCCCATTGTAAATGGAGAATTAAGCCAGACTTTAATGATGTGTAATCAGGATGTACTGGGGAGAAAAACTGGAAATGGTTCACTGTGTATTTGTGTGTATAGCCAATGTGTAATATAAACAAATATATTTAAAATATTTTAGTCAATTTTAAATAGACTCTCATAACAGGTAAAGGGGCTTGATAAAGCAAACACTGTTTACCTAGTGATTTTACAGAAATCTCTGAGCACGGTTTGGTGGGTTTCTATGCACTAACAGATAAAACACTGCTGACACTGAATTCACTGTGCCTTTGTGTGTTATAAACATCACAGCAGTGTTAAAAAGAATCTGGTGGGCCAGGGGGGTTTCATTCTTACTGACCACCCTCTCCCCCATTGCCACCCCAGAGGTCTGGTGTACCAGAGAGGGGGTCCTGTTGTCCCCAGGACAGAAGACCTAATGATGCACGGTTGTATATAAAAAGGTTTATATACAGAACTAAGGTTTACTACATGGAATGCCAGTTCAGGCTATGATCATAATCCCTGTATTGCAGCATGAAAAACCCTGTTATGGCTGACATGTTTAAAAGCCCCTAATTGGTGAACCATCTGCCATGTTCCTGGTCTTCATATTAGTTATTTTTGCGATGATTTCTTACGTGTGTGTGTACGAGGGGCATTCGGCTTTCAGCGAGGACGTAGGCTTTAGCTGCTGAGTTTCACTGGGCAAAAAAGTAGGAAACTGGTGAACAAAACCTCCGTTTGGTCTCTCACTAGTCATCCTGAAGAGACCAGACAAACCCTTAGCTATTCCACAGGGTAGCTGATCAAGGCTGTGACAAGAAAAACAACCTGTTTTACCGTCCTTGCTAGTCTGTAGGAGTTAATTTTCCGTATAATTGCAGATGAGACTTTTTTTTTTTTTTTTGAAGATTAAGTGTATAAATGCTAGACTTTTGGATACATTTTAATGTGTTTCTGGCATGTTCCTTCAGTCTGCTTGTAGCGATGCTTTAATGTCATCGCAGAATGTAGGCGACAGCCGCCATTAAAGCCTTAGGGGAGCACTGTAAAGGGCAGCGTTCGGGAAAATGTAATAAATCACATTCTGCAGTGTGACAGAAAGGTGCAAACTGCTCTGATTCTGTGAAAGTGCCTTTTTCCCCGTTTCTTCTCAAAGCCAGAAATTGGGAGAGACTACATCATGATTTAGGGTTGTGGCGTACGTCAGAACAGAAAAACTAAAATATTTTAATGTAGATTTTAAATCTCGCTTCCCTCATTTTTACAGCAGCGTTTAATCACAGATCGTGTTACCAAACTAGCATTTAAACCTTTTGTGAAGCGTTTTTTTGCATAATGGTATGTTCTGCTAATGGTATGTTCAACTTTGACTGCCTCCAGTAATATAGTATACTGTAAGTACCAATTGTAAGTATTTATATAGATTTGATAAGTTTACATTTATGTGTTACTGGTGGGTCACCATAGGCTGCACTACAATGCTGTACAAAGGGGATTATGGGGAAAATGGGTTTATTATTAAAAGGGAACAAGAAAAAAAATACAAGCGGTGTATGTCCGTGTCCTGTCTCCACAAAGTTGATTAATAAAATGCCCATTTTGAATAAACTGCCCTTGTGTTTTTTCACCATTTTGAGACATTGGGTAAAGCTTGAATGCAAATATTACACACATCTCCACTTTGAGCGAACATACACATACCACTTGAATGTCAGAATGACAATTACTATATAGACAGAAGTACTGGGACGCACCTCTTAATCATCAAATTCAGAGCTATTGCCACGTAAAATCAAGCACCTAGCCCTGCAGACAGGTTTACAAAGAGTTGTGAAAGAATGTGTCATTCTGAAGAGCTCAGTGAGTTCAGCCATGGTGCTGTCATAGGATGCCACCTATGACAGTTCATGAAGTTTTTCCCTTGTTAGGTAGTGGTATTACTGCAAAGTGGAAGCATGTAGGACAAACAGGAACGTTGCGACGAAGTGTCAGACCATGCAAAGTAGAGTGGGGTTGCAGAGTTCTGAGACGCATAGTGTGTAAAAGTCTCCAACACTCTGTTGAACTGCCCAGTTCCAAATTTCCTCTAGAATTAACTCCATCACAAAAACTGCACAAGGAGCCTCATGGAATGGGCTTCCATGGCTGAGTGGTGCAAGAGTGGTGTAAAGCATGCTGCCAGTGGCATTGTGTTCTGTGGAGAGACGAATCACGCTTCTCCATCTGCTAGTATGATGGATGAGTGAATATGGCAGATGCCAGAACATTACCTGCCTGACTGCATTGTCAACTCTTCTGTATGAATGGGAAAAACAACCCCACAAACACACTCCACACCCCATGGAAAGCCTGCCCAAATGAATGGCAGCTGTTACAGCTACAAAGGGGGAACCAGCTCCATATTGATGCCTATGGATTTAGAATAGGATGTCAGAAGTTCCTATGGGTGTAATGGTCTTGAGTTCCAATACTTTTGTCCATAGAGTATATGTTCCATGGTGAAACTGTAGGGGGGTTCTCACTATATACTAGCAATGAGTGAGCGAATATGCCCTTTCCAGTTTGATCGGACAGTCCCCAAGTGGATGGCATGTTAGATTTAATCGACAATCCCCCGCACAGTGGGCTTTTCTGCTTACTTATGGCCTTATATTGGATACTTTCTCAGTCGTGGGAATTGCATTGTTGTAGTATTCAAATAAACTTTTGCGATTGCCTGAACACTTCTAGGAAGCTCCAAGGCAAATGTAGAGCACGTTTAATTTGACTTCACCTGCCAATATCAAACGCTCACTGCCATAACACGAGGTCCACTTATACGTGTACGTACTTGTTAGTTTATTTATAATCATACAGACGAAATCCCATCTACCACCCACATAACTGTACAGAGACAGCCACATGCCTCAATAATAAAATGAGCAGAAAGTTTCACACGGAAAAAGTAAGCAGAAGCCAGTTTTACTTACCCGATAGCAAAAAGCTATTAATAAAAACCCAGAACGCATAACACAATCTTTGAAAGCTAGTGTATTTGCGTGAATTGTTGCAAGATATGTAACATCACATACTCAAACGTTTTTCCGCAAGCACTTCGGTAGCTACACACATGAAGAAAAATCAGCCGAGGAAATTAAAAACGCACTGGACCGACGTAGGAGGTGCCCCCCGCCGAATCACTGCGCATGCGCGGCACGACGAGCTTTGCGGAAAGGGGTCACGAACTCTGACCCTCCCCGGAGCAGCTGCGAACAGCAGAAACACAACTTTAAATTTTAAAAATAATAAAATCAAACACTGTCGGAGGCTGAAAATAGCGCGTACGGGTAAGTCTTCTTCTCGTCCTTTTTTTGCACCAGCGATAGTGGTCGGTTGAACACGAGTCGTGGCGCGCGCCGAGAGGAAGCGCCAAATAAGAGGTAAAAGTGCAGCTGCCATGGTCGGTTAGCTTAGCGCCGCGCCTGCTATGGCGGCTAAAACTGCCAGAACGAAGGCTCACTGTCGACCCTCTTACAATCTTATACAATATCTTGATTTTAAAAATCATATTTAAAACACGACGTGGCGGCTGTGCTCCCTGCATTAGTGCGGCAGCGAGGCGGCCAGAATAGCTACCTCACACGGTGGCCATTTTTAGCCTGTTTGTTCACACTTCGGACTGTTTTTTTTAAATAAGCCATTAAAAATAAGTTAATAACGTAACCGTGCTGCTGTGTGCGTTTGCCCCTCTTTAAGCTGCTTGTAACCACGGCCTGCCGTTTCGTACTTTAGAGCAGTCTTAGCGTCGTTCCTCCGGGGATGGTAGCGAGATCCCGCCCGGATGGAGCGCACCGACCCCCGGCACGGCAGGCTGCTTTAACCCCGCAGTGCTGACCTTTCACCCACAGGGAAAATACTTTTATCTTCCGTATCGGATTTAAGCTCTAGCACGGCCGGCTATGCTGTAGTTCATTTAGCTAATTTGTGTTTGCAATTTTAAGCAGTGTATATAGCTCGTGTCTGAGAAGCCGGCTAACTGCTAGGATACTCACATGGGGATTTCTGTGAATCTCGCATGCTTGTCACGCCGTTTTGTTTATTATCCATTAGCTCAGTTATCAGGCCGGGCACTACGATTACTAGACCATTTCCGAATTTGGTGTAGAAAGAAACGCAGTAGGGAGAGAAGAGAAAAAACACTATATGCCCACATCCTCCGGCGCCCTTTAAAATTTTAAGCGCTGAGGATGGTTTACCTGCACCAAAGCAAACGCGATAATTATCAGTATGGTTTGCTTTATCCCGGCTATAATATATACCGGTGCTGGTACATTAATGATTAAAGGGGGGTCGAAATTATAATTGTAGCATGATACACCAGACCACTGACCGAATCATCTTTATTAGGAATTCCAGATGGGCTGAAATTTTCTGAATTTTGTCTTCTGAACCAATTTTAAATATAACAAAAGCACCCCAACAATGAGATGTCTTTATGCATTTCACAAGAACGTGATTCCCCACCCCTGCTATACAGCATCCATGTAAATGTGAGAGAATGGATCTCATGACAATTCCTTATAAAGTTCTTAAAGATCTACGTTACATACTGTATTGTGGTTTGTTGTATCAGTTCATTGGTGGCTTGTACCAGCCTGACTGGGTTACATCCTTTTTGACTACTGAACATTTTCTTTAGGTCTGTGTACTCCATGGGTTTTAGAGCTCAGGTTCATTAGTAGGACACCGCATCAGAATGGAAGGACAAACCCCGAGGATACAGCTGGTCTCGGCCGACGGGGGCGTGGCACTTGGGCATCGCATACAGGTGATGCTGCACCATCCCGTGCTGTTATTCTGACTGCACAACATCTGTGTGTGGCAGCAGTGGGACATAAAGTTTCTTATTTTCCCCCTCCAGATCGTGACTGATCAGCAGTCGGGGCAGAAGATCCAGATCGTCACAGCGTATGATCAGGCGCCGGCTGGCAAGCAACAGTTCATCCTGGCCAATGCGGACTATTCCACAGCGGGCAAAGTTATCCTGACCAAGCAAGAGCAGACCCCCAGCAAGGTCATCCTGGCCACACCAGACAGCACGGCTGTCAACCAGCTGCTGTTTGCCTCCCCTGAGCTGGCAGGACAACAGATCCAGGTAGGCTGCCTGTCAGGCTGCATCCAGAAACCCCCTTTCCTTCCTTTATTTGGAAACTTAAGGCTGATTTTCACTTCTGCTTCGAGCCTGCGCCATGACCTACGCAAGTGGCTTGTGCCGTCGTGAGCATTCATACTTGTGCACTGGTGTGTCGATGTCGTGCAGCAATTACATCGTCAAATCGCTAATTGATGCATAGTTTTGGATGTTGCATTTATTGTCTTCCCACCCTGTGGTATATGAATCGCACAATTGAAACAAAAAAAAACTCATTTAACAAAGTATCCATTTACCGAGTCCTGGTTATATTTTCGCTGCTCCAAACTTCCTGTAGACAAATTTGGAAAAATGTCGAATCACTACAAAGTCACTTTTTACACTATACCTAACCTGCTCAAAGCTGGTTTACATGGAGGATTTCTGTTTAAAAATCCTGGCATAAGTCCCGCCCATTTCACCAAATAAGCCGATGTAGTTAGGATGGGTGATAGTTTCATTTCAGTCCAATACAACTTAAAAGAAATAAAATGTTTTTATCCTCATACTAATATTCATTGCTGGTCCCTTTACAGCCTTGCTGGTGATGAAGTTTCCCAAGCCGGGCTGGTATTACCGAGCTCGGACCTTTACTTTGTAATTCTGACACTGGCCCTTTAATTCAAACATGGGCAGGCCATCCCCAGGTCGATTTACCAAGCTGATTAACACTGAATGCAAGAATTAGGGTTAATTAATCTATCTTTAGCAAATTAAGTTGGGCTATATAACACACCTCCATTGGTCAAGTTGTCAAAGGGCACTAGGGTAAATTGTTCTTCTGGTTACTGACTCCAGATATACTGGTCCATTTGCCAGGCTCAAATAATGATAATGTTGGCATAGCTCGCAGTATTATCGATGTCTGTTTACTGTATTTTCACTGTGCCGTGGCGCCTTTGTCCTTCCATGAAGACGTGAAATCCGAAAATCATGCCAAGTCTTGTTTTTGGCTGCAGTTTGTCACGGACGGTAGCCTGGACCAGTCAGCAGCCAAACCCGTGGTGGAGTACTGTGTGGTGTGTGGAGACAAGGCCTCAGGTGAGCAGCGTGCGGGTTCAGAAAGCGTGAGACCGGTTCCAGGAACACAGCAGAGCCAACATGCTAAAGTCATTAAGCTCATTATTTATCAGATACGCCATCGTGGTCAAACTAAAAAAAAAATCAAACAAAAGCGCTGGGCTGATTGCTTATTTCGTGCAGTGCTGGTAGGCTGAGCTTGCAGGCTGGGGCTGTATCTAAACTCCGTCCCCCCCAAAACGCAGGGCGTCACTACGGCGCGGTGAGCTGTGAGGGCTGCAAAGGCTTCTTTAAGCGCAGCATCAGGAAGAACCTGGTGTACACGTGCCGGGGCTCCGGGGAATGCGTCATCAACAAGCACCACCGCAACCGCTGCCAATACTGCCGCCTGCAGCGCTGCATGGCCTTTGGGATGAAGCAGGACTGTAAGCCACCGCCGCTCACCTTGCCCCCCCCCAGCTCGATCCCACCCACCACCTGCAAACGTCACAAGTTTAGTCCCCCCCCCCCCCCCCCCCCCCCCCCAGCTGTGCAGTGCGAGCGGAAGCCTGTGGAGGTGTCCCGGGAGAAGTCCGTCAACTGTGCGGCCTCTACGGAGAAAATCTACATCCGCAAGAACCTCTGCAGCCCCCTGGCGGCCACGCCCACCTTCGTGACGGAGAAGGAGACGGCCAGGTACATAGCAAGGAGTGCAGGAGCCATTCAGGCTCCTTTCGGTACAGTGGAGGCCTTTCGCTGATGCTCTTCTCTCTGTAGGTCTACGAGTCTGCTGGAGTCGGGCATGTTGTTGAACATCCAGCAGCCTTTCTCCAAGCTGGAGAATGCCATCATGGTTCCAGTGTCCCCAGAAAAGGTACGGCTCACCTGCTCTCCACACCACCTTCCGTGTTTAGGCAGCACTCGTCTTTCACACAGTGCTTGATGAAAATATCCTCATGCAGTTCCACCGAATCTTTCGTCTGGAGCTCTACAGGGTCAGTATTCATGGTCAGGCTGCTATAGCCAAACCTTTGGTCACTAGTGCCAACACCAAACGGTTTCAGTGGTGCCACCAGTACAAACCTTGGGCTGTGGACAATGGGTTGCGTATTGTTCTCAGATGAGTCCACCTTCGCTGTCTTTCTCACATCTGGGAGAGTTTCGGTGTGGAGAAGCCCCAAGGAGGTTTACCACCCGAACTGTGATGGTTTGGGCTGCAGTGCCATGGCATTCCCTAGGCCCACTACGTGTTGTAGATGGTCATGTTATTCTAGAGGACCGTGTTCACCCAGTAGTTCCAACATTGTACACTGAAGCTGGTGTCGTGCATCAGCATGATAATTCACCAAAACACACAGCAAGACTGGTACAGTGGTTTGATGAGCATGAAAGTGATGTCGAATGTCTCCCACGGTGTGCGCAGTAACCAGATCGGAATATTATTGGGGTATTTTGGAGGAGCCAGTCAGGAACTGTTTTCCTTTGGCCACTGCAGGACTTAGATCTGTCATTCCCAAGACAAACAGATGCTGTGTCGGCTGTGAAAGGAAGCCCTACACCGTACTAATACATTATGCTTGTCTAAAGCAGGTGTTTCAGTTTTTATTGTCAAACTTTCTTCAGGTGTCCGTCCAGCTGCAGGCCTTTGTGTTTTTCTGAGCCGCCGAGCACATCTGCTGTGCAGCCTGATCCCACCGCTTTCTCTTTCCACCAGGGTGACCCCTGTCAGGGTGACCTGAGCACTCTGGCCAATGTGGTGACATCGCTCGCCCACTTGAACAAGGCGAGGGAGATGACGGACTGCAGCGTCGACCTGTCGGGGATGGAGACGCTGAGTAACGGCGACGGGTCCATAGCAGAGATTCCGTCGGAGGAGCAGAATACGAGCGACATCACGCGGTATGGATTCGGTGTCTCTGCATTGACAGTAAAATGAGGCTGTTGCATTTCTGGATGGGTCTGTGCCTTACCGACGCGTCGCACTAGCATGTCACCTCGCCCGCCTTTGGCCCGCAGAGCGTTCGACACACTAGCCAAGGCACTAAACCCTGCCGAAAGCGCCTCTGGAGAGGCCATGGAGGCCAGCATGCGCCTGGTGTCAGGTGACCAGTCGGGCGGCATCGTGGAACTCGAGGGGCCTCTGCTCTGCGAAAGCCACGTGCCCTTTAAGGTGAGCGCGTTTGCTGGCGGTAGCCGACATCCAGCCCTGGCTTCGTCATGGTGGAGGTTGATCCTGGATCAGCAGGGCTCAGCTCATCCAGCCTCCCCTGCATTTCTGCCTGCAGTTGATGATGCCGTTGCCCATGCCAGAGTATCTCAACGTGAACTACATCTGCGAGTCGGCCTCTCGTCTGCTCTTCCTCTCTATGCACTGGGCTCGCTCCATTCCTGCCTTCCAGGCCCTGGGGTGAGTTTCTCCTCCCTCCTTTCTCACTCCTGCTCATATGTGATCATGTTTTTCTCAACTTCCCATCCTGGAGGTTTTCTCTTGGTCGAAATACTTTGAATGTTAAAGATGTGGGACAGAAACTTGAGTTTGTTGGGCCTGAAACCCAGAATTACCCATTGATCCGTCGTCCCGCCGCGTACTAAGTACAGGGTCATGGGAAACTTCAAATCACTTAAAGAGCATCTTTGCTAAATGAAGCTTGTTGCTACTTTGAGCCTTGAGTCTCTCCGTCTTTGATTTTTTTTCTTTCTTTCAGAAGCATAATTAATGTCTTATGGAAATAGGCTGCTGGCAGTGTGGACTCGCTGCTCGCTTCCTTGTCTCCCCAAGGCAGAGCTCTGTTTCAAGTTGTGTGAACCCTTTGTGATGCAGCCAAACGCCCACAAATCCTTTTGCTATTAATTCGGGGACAGAACTGCTTTCCCAGTTAAAGTATCGTGTGAATTTGTGGTCTGATTTGCATCACATCTTGTCTACACACGATATCAGGAAATTTCCCATGATTTTTTTTTAAATTTTATGCTTTGGCGAGGGGGGTAGAGGGAATTTTATGTCTGCTTTTAGCGAAGGTGCATTGTCCTGTTGCCTGCCAACCGTGTTAAATTGGCCCTACCACCACCTGTCCCCCAGGCAAGAGAGCAACATCAGCCTGATGAAGGCGTGCTGGAACGAGCTCTTTGCCCTCGGCATGGCACAGTGCTCCCATGTGATGAACGTGGCCACCATCCTGGCCGCTATCATCAACCACTTACAGAGCAGCCTGCAGGAAGGTAAGGAGAAGGGATCGTCTGTAGCTTCACAGGACTAAAATCCCTCTAAGGGGGACAAATTTAAAGTGTGAAATGTCACCTTTAAGATTTAACTAGCACCTTTGAGTAATTGTTCTGTAATGTATAGCCTTTGGAAAAACACACAAAAGCCTTAGACTTTTTTTAAGAATCTATATTCTGTACCTAACAAGATTCTTTATATTTAGCTATTTTTGTTACATGCTGTCTTCCTACATAATAGTCCGTAGCACAAAGCAGAGGCCTGTTACCTTTAACGCTGAGCATGTGGTTGGTGTCAAGCTCACCCAGCAATGCTAATGAAGCTGAACACACCTCCCCAGAAAAGCTCTCTGCAGAACGAGTGAAGCTAGTGATGGAGCACATCTGGCGGATGCAGGAGTTCTGCAACAGCATGTCCAAGCTGTCGCTCGACGCGTACGAGTATGCCTACCTCAAAGCCATCGTCCTCTTCAGCCCTGGTGAGGGATGGTCTTTTTAGGTCAAGAAAATTGAATAATATATCCAGAAAATTAGCTGGGACATAAAGTCTATCGACCTTTGTCTTCAATGTTGCTGTTTCCTTGTGAGAATTTTCGTCCCGATGCTGGGCATTTAATTGGGTGGCCCAGAACTTAAAGGGATGTTTAAAGGCAACTTGATTTCACTCATGCAGAGCGTGGCTTGTGGTCTCACTGTTTCTCCAGATCATCCTGGCATTGACAACACCCTGCAGATCCAGAGGTTCCAGGAGAAGGCCTACATGGAGCTGCAGGATTACGTTGCCCAGATGTATCCCGAGGACACCTACCGGTGAGGGTCACATGTGTTGCATAGGTGGCTGATGTGTCACTGTCCTACTTCGGGCAGCTTCGGGTCTGCTTCTGGGGGTTGTTCACTCACTGGATGGGGCAGTGTAGTGATGATGGTTCGGTGTGGGGCTGTATTGAGACCCCCTTGTCCCCCGCTGCCTCCCTTCCAGCCTGTCTAAGCTTCTGCTCCGACTCCCCGCGTTGCGACTGATGAGCGGTGCCATCACTGAGGAGCTATTCTTTGCCGGCCTCATCGGCAACGTGCAGATCGACAGCATCATTCCCTACATCCTCAAGATGGAGTCCACCGACTACAATAGCCAGGGGGTCACTGCCGTCATCCAGTAACCACGGATCTGATGTACCGCTGGGGTGCCTCGGCGGGGGGGGGGGGGGAGCACTGGAAACGCATCTCCACTTCGCGATGTGTACAAGCAGCGCAGTGAGCCGTAGCTTGTATGAAATTGGCACCACCCTGTTGTCTCTTGGGGGGGAGACTGACCTCCGCTTGAAGAGCGAGTTCGCTTTTGTAAAGGTCGCAGGTAGGGACATGGACTCAGGCACCGAAGGCTACCAGCTCAGGTGCAAGGAGGAGGAGGTCCCAGAGGTGGCGCCCTTGAGCAAGATACGTCACTCCAGTAAAAAGATCCTGATCTATAAATGGGTTAAAGAAAAAGTCACTATGGGGGGGAAAAAACTGTCAGTTAAGCAACTATAAAATTGTGATAGTCTTTCGTTAGTTCCCTGAAGCTTGCTTTTTTTGTCCATCCTGTGTGACTGAATCATGGTTATGTGAACAACATTCAGTTTATTTTTTGAGACAATTTCCCAGCATACTTCCCCTCTTCCGCTCTTTTCCAAGACTTTCTACTTTGTATAGAAACAATAGGGGTAGAAACTATGACCTTATTTCGAATAATTTATCTTGTCTTTGGACAATAATGCTCATGCTGCAACTCACTCTGCTTGTACATGGACCTGAAGCCCTCTGTACTGTGTGTATATATAAATATGTATATAAAATAAACTATGAAGGACCATAACAGGTTGCACTCATTTGTGGTCTTTCATGGACGGTCAGTGGTCTCGCCATAAATACCAGAAGATGGTGGCGCAGGAGGTAGCGCTATCCTTCGGCAACTGGAGGGTTGCCGGTTCGAGCCTCCTAACCCCATCGAAGTGTCCTTGAGCAAGATGCTGACCCCCAAATTGCTCCCGGTGAGCAGGTTGGCACCTTGCATGGCAGCCTCCGCTACCGGTGTATGAATGGGTGAATGTGAGGCATAAAATGTAAAGCACTTAGGAGTAGGAGTAGAAAAGCGCTATATAAATGCAGTCCATTTATCATAAATACCAGCTTCAGTTAATATAGGCCTTACTAATACCTTACTCTCTTTGGCATGTCTCTTTCAAACAAACTGTCAGGCAAATGAAGGAATATACGCAGGTCAAATCTGAATACATATTTCTTACCCTATTTTGAATCCATGCTTAAGACAAAACTGGTACAAAAGTTAGAGGTATACAGAAGTATATGAATCAAATACAATTATGTATTAAGATCATTAAGACACGCACGATGTAGTTTTTCATAGATGTTAGATAATCGGAAATGATTGCTGTTCGATAGTTTTTTTGTAAAGGAATTTTACTGTAGTCGCCGTAGGAACGAATATTTAGCGGAACGTTGCTGTGTCGCTGGTTTCCGCGGCGGAATTTCGGTGTTACCCTCGGTTGCGCTTCCGCCTGAAGATGGCGGAGTATGTTCATGTCTTTCGCAGGGCTTTGGGCCAGTTGGGGGGTCACGGAGGGATTCGCGGTCTCTTTCTTCAGTTATTTAGGTGAGCAGTTTATGACGTTGCTTTTCGGTCCTGGTGGAAATCTGTGCTTGTTTATGATTCAGAATATCGTAGTTGATTGACCTCGTATGTGACCTCTGCTTCAAGAACGGATCGTTGCTTTTTGATTCTAATTATTTGTGCATTTTTAATTCTATTATTCTACTCTTCATCTGACAGACTAATTATCATGTTTAAATGTGTTTTTTAGTGAGAGTAAAGAACTATTTAAGGGAGCATTGAATGGTTAGGCCGATGTTTCTTATCTATATTCTCAGCTAGCCCAGTAGCCTAGTTGTTGTTTTTTCTTTTCCATTCATTGTTATTCATGCACTGTTTCAATAACATGACATTGTACGTTTTCTCCAGAGTAAATGATCTGAAAACGGGAGCATTGATTGGTGTTGACAAATATGGCAACAAATACTACGAAGATAAGCGTTCCTTCTTCGGTAAGACTTAAGTTTATTTGTAAATTAATTACTGATTATCATGTGTATGATAAAATAATACATTGTTTTACTGAATTAGGTTTCTTCCTAAAGTGAACTGTGCTTCTCATTCGTACGTCTCAGGTCGCCACCGATGGGTCATTTACACGCTGGAAATGAACGGAAAGCGTACCCTGTGGGAAGTGGACGGCAGTATGGTGCCGCCTGAGTGGTAAGCATTCTGCACTGGTGTAGGTCATACTGCTGAAACACGGTTAAATAAGTAGTTCTAAATGCTTTTTAGCTATTTTCGGGGCTGTACACTTCCTATGGAATCGTTTCCATTACTCTTATTTTGAATGCACATTTACGCTTAGCTTCTGATGGAGTGATGGCTCTCAACCTAGGCATCTGTTCCGGTAATTGGAAGGCTGCTGGTTTAAATCCCATGAACGCCAGGAGTGATACCACTCCGTTTGGCCCTTGAGCAAGGCCTTCAACCTGCAGTTGCTTCATCTTGGGTATGATGTTAATCTACATCCAGCCCTGCAAGCAGGTCTTCCAACTTACAGGGAAAATTTGGGAGTTGGTGGCAGGACTGATGTAGTTACTGTATCGCACAAAATGTCCTCCGTTGGCAGTCCAAGTTCGATCCCAGCCAACAATCATTTGAGGAATATTAAATTGGCTTCTATTCCGTCTGCAGGCTGAATAACTGGCTTCCTGTTGGTGCTCCAGAGCTGTGCGTTCTGTCCTCTGTGTGCTTACGAGGCTGTGGATAGCCTCGAGTGAATGGCTGTATGCCCTGGAGAATGTCGCATCACCAACAACCCGCAATAGACAAAAGAGGGCGGTGTCTGACAGCTCTGTGCTTTAATTGTTAGTACCCTTAACAGCTATCCAGGATGTAACCAGGCCTACTAGTGTGGTGTTACTGTGCTCTGTGTCCTTGAGGTTTCATGGCTTTCACCTGCTGGATATTGTGACAGCTGCGAAGAGACCCGACGTCCTTCTCTAACCCAGTCAGTACTGTGGAACTTCACCATGATGAGTTCTGTTTGTGGCACCCCCCCCTGCAGGCACCGCTGGCTTCACTGCATGACAGAGGATCCACCCACCACCCACCCCCCGGTGCCCCGGAAATTCATAGCAGAGACCCACAAGTTCAACCTGAGCGGCACGTCTGATCAGTACGTCCCCTACTCCACCACGCGGAAGAAGATTCACGAGTGGGTGCCGCCAAAGACTGGCTCCGCGTAGCCGGAGCTGACCGGAGCCGCCATGACTCTCCTTATGGAAGTTTCTGTAAATTATGATTCTTACCTCTGTATCTACTTCAAATAATAAAATGGTAAATGTGCACTGGTTGTGGAAGTGTTTGCTATTGGGAAGAGCTCTGCTGAGGTGTCAGTGTCAAAGGGGAAACTTTCGCTGTGTTTTTTCCCTGCCACTGAAATAGTAATGTGCTTTTAAACGGTCTTTTAATAGGTATGTTGTACAGATACCTTTAAAATTGAAAGGTAGGTCTGCGACGTTTCTCTGATTTTTCATAGACATTTATGGACGTTCAGATCTGTATCAGAGCTGAGTCAAGGTCATTCTTGTGCATCATTTAGCTCTGTGACACGGCCGAAGTCATGTGGCCTTTAAGCTTGTTTGTCTGACAGCTCTTGATTAATATGTGGTATTTCACACATGGCGCATGGCTGTGTCCGCTGACTCAGTGATGATTTCGATGTGATCTCTCAGGCCTGCAGTCCCTCCAGAGGCACCTCAAATGGAACACTCCACAGTATGCAAGAGGTGGATTTCATTTGTTTTCGATAAGTTGGCTTTCGTATTTCTTTCAAATCCTTTTTATTATCTTATTAGCTGTGTTATAAGAATTTTTTAAAAATGTATTTAAGGGAGACTACTGTGTGTCTTTTTTTTATAAAAGAATGTAGTGACGATATGGATCATATATCGGCAGGTGTTTCCATGTGCTTTTATGCTATGAAGTGTCTGCAGTCAAATTTGTCGAAAATTTGTCAGTGTACCGTACTGTCCTTCCAGTAGATGGCACCATTAACCTGGATTATTAACGGTAAAAGACTGAACGATCGTCCTACACTGGCAGATTGGATTCATAGCGCAGATCCATCCGGAACCTTCGTAAGCGTTTGACGTAGAAAGCGGTGTGTGTTAATGGCAGCTGAATGTGTTGCGTGGGTATGTGGAACTTGGAATATATTGAAGAATTCATGAATATCATTAATATGCATTTCAAGATTCATATTAATAAACGCTTCTTTGTTAGGCAACAAAGCCAGTTCTAGCAAGATATTTTACATTAAGCATGGAAAAATTAAGGTTCTACAAAACATGACTGGTACCCATTTGTTTTTATGATACTACACGCAAAGGAAAAAGCTAAGGAATGTGCTTCCGAACTGTAAACGCCTCGGTGCATAAATCCATTTGGCTGCTTTACACGGTCAATTTTCCATTCCAGTTTTTTGCAGTTTTCTTCCCATGTTTTAACTAGCGCTTGATAGTTTAACTAGAATAAATCATTCATGTGAACGGCAACAGCAGGCATTTATCTAAATGCTGTGATTGGAGTACGGGGGTGGGTTTAATGTGAAGTTTGGGAGAGAAGCGCAGCTTACGCGTGTCGGAGGCCATCAGCCCTGAACTTTGGCTGTTTTTGAAGGGCCTCTGCAATAATGGCGTAATAAAAAAGGTAAATATCGCCAAAAAAAAAAACTACATTTGGTGACATATAAAGCAATGATTAGCAAGAACTCACTTTTTTGCTGTTATTGAGAATTGTATTTATATCCAGCCACCGAGACACTGCTGCTTACAGGAAAAAAAATAGGGAGGTAAAAAAATAAACAGGACTTCCCCTCCTATCCCAGCTTATCTACAGCGTGCACCACCCGAGACTAAGTGAAATCGGTACTGGCTGCCAACGTGTGTATTACAGTTTTAGTAGTCACTAGGTAAACATTGCAGCAGTGAGTTGATGAATTAATTTAAAGTTAGGCTACTGCCCGTGTTTTATTAAGGTAGAAATAACGCAGATTGTCTCCGGTTCGGTAAAATGAAACTTTGCTGATTCGTCGCGACAGGAAGTGCGTTAATTGGGCTTTTTGACATTGTAGTGGCACAGAGGCTCAGCACCGAAGGCAGCTTAATCAGGGGGTAATTTAAACGCTCAGAATCTGCGGTCAAGATCTGACTGACATTACGGACAAGACTTACAAGTAAGAAGACAGTGAAGACACTTGCCTTGATCAGAATAAAATATATCCATCTCCATTGCAGTCTTTTTAGGGCGGGGGGGGGGTCATCTTATGCGCAGAAAAGCTAGGCCTATGACCAATTTCCGCATGTTGTTTTTTCATCATCCAGCCTGGCAATAGATTTTTTTCTAAACCGACGAAGTTCTGTCATAAATGTGTCCACAAAGCGGCCGGATCGGAACGCGGCTATGCCGAAGCATCCTCTGCGGGTTACCTGCAGTACTAAATAGCAGAGATTTGATGAGCTTTGGACTCATATGACATGACTGTAGCGTTGCTTTATTTTCTGGGAAAGAACTTGGCAAATAATCCTAATAAATCTATTGATAATGGTTTTCATCAGGCTACATTACGTAACAAATTAGGACTAAATCTAAGATTAAAATGTTATGTTTGTTCGTATTTGTGTTTCCATTTATGCCATTTTTATGCTGACAATCCTAGAGCTGCTAAACGGTCTTTTGCTATTTTTAAAAACAATGACAACCGAGATCTATTCTGTTCTACTCTATATAACATTTAATGATGCTAGTTCTCTAAACCATACAATTCAAAAGTAAATCCTATTCTCACATCTAAACCTGTTTTATTTGCGTTTACTTTGCAGACTGTTAACGTTCTCGTTTCCTGTCGAGCTTGGCAGTGCAACAGGGTAGAAAATCAAATATTTACAACAATTACAGTAACTCCCCAGTTATTACACGGCGGGTGTTGGCGCTGCCCCCCAAACCCGCTGACAGTCCGAGGCGCGACTTCACGCAGCCATTAAGATAAACGTGGGCAGACTTTGAGCTGCGCTGGTCTCTTATCTGGGGTCCGCAGGTCGGTCCTCCGCCCGTTTACACCGTCAGGTGCCTCCACATCTCCCTTCTGCAAAAGCTGCCTTTCGCTTCCTCTTGGGGGAATGCGCTCCCTTAAGGAGCTAAAGGCTGCATCTTCAGCTGGAATATCTGAATATTTCCAGGTATATTTCACAGCTAGATCACGCCCGTTCCCCGCCCAAATAACAGCCCAGTGACTTGACCTGACTTGTTCTTCTGGTCCGGTTATTTTGTGCTGGGAGCTACTCTGCTGCCGTAGTACTAGCAAGAGCGCCTGGAAGGGAGTGCTTTCTCCGCGATCAGGGACGGGCTGTTTCCTTATTCTCTGCCGGTGAACATGCACAGCGAGCGGCGCCTATAAACTCGCCATGTGCTCCGACTTGTGAGGGAGGAAGAGGAGCGGAGATGAAGAAAAACTCCAGCGCGATTCCGCTGATCCAAGTCACCGAGGTACGTCTGGCTCCGAAATGCCAGTTAAGCACCAGAAACCTACATTTGTCACCATATTATTCTTCTGATTTGTCGTTATTCTACTGTTGTACAGTTAACATTTTTTAAACCGTAAATTTATCAGTACAGAACGATAATATACGTGCGATTACCTATTTTTCTTTGTCAGGTGTGGCTTGTGTCAGTATATGCAGTTTAATCGCCCATTTAGACGAGTTATTCGAAGCACTCCAACTCCTGGTGTCGCATAAAGATTGTCAGTGGTTTGTACCGTATTGATGCCGCTCATGCATGAAATGTGTTTTTTTGTGTAAATTAGAGGGGCTGTTTAGATGGGATTGCTGTGTAATTCAGGGGATAATGTGCTTTCTGCCCTGGGTTGTATGTTTGGGGTTTTTCGTAGGTTGCACTGTTATTTTGTACACTGTGACATTTAAACGTTTCTGCTGCGTTTGTGGGATTCACGTTCAGTGCCATTAAAACTCCATTAAAGCTTCCAGGACAGGTGGGGGGCGTAACTACAGAATTTGTTCACTTATTTTTTGCCAGTTAACTTATGCATATTTCACGGCTTTTTCTAAATTGATGGTGCTAGGAGTGAAGCCGGAAGGGAGATGACAGACTTAACTGACCTCCATGCTAGTTTACGTGTTTGTTTCTGGGAAGAAGATCCGACGGAACGTTTACCTGCTTTACTGCTGACGGCTTTGGGATAGTACGGCTCTTCTGAGATTTATTTATTGTTTCAGTGTTGCGTAAGATTTCTTTTTCCCCCCGAGCCAGTTTTGTTGGGTTTTACCTTTTGTGTTTGTAACCAAGACTATATTGAATAGCGCTGATTAAAGTGCATTTGAAGACCTTTTAAAGACGAAACAACGAAACTCAGGATTGTCAGTCACAAGGGTGACTCGGTCATACTGCTCATTTAAGGAGAGTGATTCCGACAAGCTAAGCACTTATTTACGGATTTCCCAAAAGTGGCTGTTTGATCGGGAAGTTGATCTAAACTTGAAACTTCTTCATTGTTAGCAGAAGCGTTTTTCATGCTGATGCTCGCCTGACTGACTGGATGATCGACACGCATGACAATCCTCCGGGATTTATCACATTTTTTAAATAAGTTGGGTGTTAAGTCGTGGTGGACTTGGGGCTGATGAAAAGCCATGTTTCCTCAATCTTTCCTGGAGTTTTTTTGTGATCTGACAACACAAAATGAAAGGACTTAAACGAGTAATAAAGCCCAAATGGAGTGTGTGCTGAAACTGCACCAAACACGCCCCCCCATTGCTATTATTATTATTTTACTATAATCAGCAACAGTAAAGGGGATACAAGTTCAAGATTAATTGACTGATCTCTGCTGCCAGGGAAGTACACTGGCATCAAATCAATGTCTTTAGAGAGACCCTCTAGGGTACCATGGCAACGGGTCCCACTCCGTCACTCCCCTGTTATGCAGCACGGGCACAGCAGCCAAATAGGATTTGTCTGGTAATGCAAGTCAGTTGCTGGCAACAGCGCCCCCACCTGGCGTAGGGATGACTCTGCCGTTATTCGGTTACAGATTGGGGCACAGCCGATTTCCTCTCCGCGATAACCCCCCCACCCATCCCCCGGCAATATGTAAGCTCACCTACCCCAGGTTGCCGACTTTCACGCATCTGGAGACGCTCAGGCTTTCAGACTCTTGCACTCGCGTAAGAAAACTTACAGCAAATCTATGTTGTTCCGCTATAAACCAGAAAATAGCTACATCAGAAGTGTTGAAGTAATATGCAAACAATACAGACTATTTACAAGGTAATAAACCTGTTACACGCATGTAATTGCGTGCGCAGACTTATCTCGAATTGAAAATCTCACGCCAGCCAGCTGACCAAAGTTGGCAGCCCTGTCTATCTGTCAGCGGCAGAGACACTCAATACCCATCGGCGCGCGCTCCTGTCAGCACCGTGCGAATGACGTTAAGGCTCATTTAATGTTTTTGTTATAGCCCAGATTTGGGGGGGGGGGGAAACTTCTATCATCAGCTCTGGATCTCAGCTTTCATTTTAGCGTTATCAGTGTATTGTTCTTGCTGTAATAGTAACTAATTTCCCTTTAATCTGAACCATAAATATGCACCTGAATTGTTTGCTTCCATGGTAATGAAAAATAGACGACAATATTCCTGTTGAGTGTCCTTGTTATAGTGATGTCGAAGGACAAGTAGTTTTACTGTGAGCCTCTGTGCAGTTTGCCTCCCGCCGGTTTCGTGAGTGTGAGCGGTCTGGCAGAAGACCAAGACTGCAAACGTGCCCAGACCGCCCCAAGGCCGCCTTCAGCTCCTTTTCTAGGAACAGCTTTTCCTCGAAAAAACCTTTTCAGCTTGATCCAATCAGTTTCTGTTTACAACTTCGTATCTCTGGGTTGTTACAGGAAAAGCTTGCAGATAAGTACTGTGTCATCCTAACTCATCGCTTTGTTAGAAATGTTGGCGAGGGTGGGATTTCAGGACACCTGATTCTTTGAACGCGGGTTGTTACGGGGGGTTCCGTAAATAGTGGAATTACTTACTAAACCTGATCCATTGAGGAAGCCCTGCTCGATCAACAGGTTATTCGCCTGTGTGGTAGAACCCTTAATCGTGGGTCTCACTTCCGGTCAGCCGTGAAGGTAAACCGTAGCCTCTTATCCATTGGAAGCTTAATGAAAGCTGGATGTTGTTCAGAGACCTGCAAGGTTTTCGTTCCATCCCAAGAGCACAAACGTGCTGCATACTAGTTGGAGATGCTCCTCTGTAAGTCAAGAAAACCACAACACCCACACCGAAATGTACACGTGCCACACCTCGGTAAAGAATCAAAGCCATCAACTTCGTAGCTGTCGGGTAATGCCATCCTGGAGGGTAAACATCGTAATGTTTATAATGAACACACACTTTTATTTATTTCCATTATTGTCGCTGCCTCATCTAGGATTTGTGTAGGTTACTATGTATCGTATCTATAGGTGTAGACTTGCAGTTGACTTTATCAGATTAACGTTTGGGCTTGTTTCCTTACCATTACTGTTAAATTATCAGCATAGACATTGAGAAGAGCCCAGAGACGCACACATTCATGACTCATGCGTCTCTTTTGTTTATTTTGTCCTCTCTAGTGGAGCACAAATAGATCTAGGGCTCTGCTGCTAGCTGGCTAGTGCTCCTTGTTTATCGGAGACCTTTCAGTAGAATGATTGGCTAAATCTGGCCTCATCACTCTGCAGTTCGCTTCTGCTGCGGTTTGGCCTTCGTGACCTGAAGGGCCGCACTGGTTCGTAGTTTCGGTGATCGTACATGCCACGGATTTTAGGTTGAGGCTTTTTGTTTTTTTTTATCCCTCAGAGCTGCCCCCCCCCCCCCCCCCCCCCCCAAGACTTCCTAAAGGCAAACAGGTGAACGTGCGCACAGGCGAGTCACAAAGCAGTGTGACTCATTGCATGCGGACCAGGAGTCCAGATCACTGGGGAGAGATAAAGCCTGGATGAACTCATGAATGTCACGAGATGAGCGAAAGGATGGGTGAACCCTGGGACCTCTGCCTTTGTCATTTAAATACAAGGCAGTCTTGCTGCAGTTGTGTCTTTACAGGGATACTGAGGTTTAAAATGACATTTAAATTTGCTCTCACAGAGCAGCTCTGTGATGTGTTTCATTCTGCCCTGGGAATTTTCAGGGTTTATACTGCCTACCTACACAATAATAATTTTACTGCTGTTCTTCTGAGACTTGGTCTGAAATAACCTGATTCTCATTCTTCCATTAATGCTTTTTAAAGCTTGCAGGTCTGAAACTGGCCAAACTGAAGAGTAAGATGGCCGACATCGATCTCTGTAAGATCCTAAGGTTTTGATGGCTCTGACAGTAGTTTAATCCTCCTCCTCCATTCGGAGCAGAGTCTCACATTACTGTCGCGTAACAGATTGCGTCGTGGTTGTCACTTTCGTTCTGTATCCTTTGTGACGCGATGCTGAAAGGCTGCCGCCTGAGATGGGAGTCTGGGAATGTAGCGCCGCTTCTTTTAAATTCCGCCGAAGAGAGAGAGATTTGCAGGGTGCCGAACCTCGAGCATGACAGGACTGGGAGGTGCGTGTTTGTGAGCGTGAGCTCTTCAAAAAGCAGATGTTTTAAGCAGTTTAAAGGCAGATGTTTTAAGTGTGACACCTGTGGAATGAGAGAGGGGACCTGCAAATCCCTCAGTCTCCCAGATTTGTTTGAAGGGTCACTTTTCTTAGGCAGCGGGTGCAGGAGAAGCGATGTAGGTGTCAGTGGAAACTGTACCTGCCTCGATGTCACGTGTCGGTCAGCATTTCTCCGGATCCACTGGTAACAAACACCTTTGAGCCGGCGGTGCTGTCGGACTATCGGGGCCGAGTCGCTGTAGTCGCTGCCCTCATTGAGTCGGTCCTCTGATGCGTACAGTCGCGGCAATTGCCTGGCCTTTGCAGGGTTGCCTTGGCAACACATGGTTGAAGAAGGAGATGGAAGTCAAGCGAGGGAGTCCATTCATTTTTTTATTTGTATATATGTATTTTTTTATTTGTTTTCTTTATGGATGCAAGTAAAGGTCCTCCAGCCAGCAAGCATTTCCGGAACATTCCACGGAAATGGCGACGCGCACCGGCATCTGACGCCATCGCAGTCTGCAGACTGGGTGCCCCGGCGGGCTGATGGGACACGGTCGCAGTCGAGTGCCCCCTTCCCTGATGCGCTTTCCCTTGCAAATGCCCGTCGCTGCGACACAGGGAGCAGGTCTGGGTCTTTGCTCGGAGCTGGTAAACGCTCATGCCACACAGCGGATCTGTCTGTAACTGCTGCTCATCCACTTTTAATTAACGGCGAAATCTGTGCCGGTGCTGTAGAATCTGAGAGCTCCTAATGTCTGTAAAGTCACCAGCGATTAAATAGCTGTTCAGTCCCCGATTCCTTCTGAAGATCTTTTCATGTGGGAATAACTGGATGATAATTTTATCACTACAGACAAACTTTAAGTGTTTATAAAGCCACCCCCTGCCTAATTGTTCATGATCATTTTCATATCTATTTTACATCTGCTGCTAATATGTAGAGAGCCTGTGGGCCCTGCAGAACCCCCCCCCCCCCCCCCCCAGTGGGGGTTCTGCACTGGAACATTCTCACCCGCTTGAATCCTTTATCGCTGTCAGATGCACTGTGCTGGCCCATCGGCGGGGTGTGTGAAGTGAGTCCCATCTTTCGGATGGGGGCATGCCCCCCGCGCCCCCCCTTCCCCCCCCCCCCGCCCAGCATGACATCAGCATCCTGGGTCCAACATTCTTTGGCTATGCTGAGCTTGAGTGCTGTCAGTCATTGTTGCCATGGCGAAAAGACAAGAAAGGGGGGCCAGGCCAGTGTGTGGGGGTCTGTCACAGAAGGTCACCCCTCCCAGTAGTGAAAAGGAGATTTAGTGTGACTTTAGGGGGGAGGGGGAGGCTGGCTAGTTCGTATCCCTCCGTATGACAAATTACCCATCGCACCACCTGAGGGGATTAAGCCCCAAGCCCCCGCTGGGTGAGTCCATCTTGGGCCCAGTGGGTGGGATCCTTGTAGACAGGCAGCTCTGTTTCACTCGGCAGTTCCTCCATAAATGGCGTCTTCCACCCTTCAAGCTGCAGCTGGGATGGACGACCTGCTCCGTCTAGCAGTCATGTTCCTCGGAGGCTTTGATCCCAATGTCTTTCTTTTTTTCCTTTTAGAACCTGTGTTTGGCCATATTCTCTGCTCCCTTCTGTCTGCTGGCCCCATCTTCGCCGGAGGCTATCGACTCCCCGTTATCGCGTCTCACAACATATCAGCCGGCTTCCCTGGTTTCCGTAGCGCCCATAACCGCAGATACGGTGTTGCGGTCGGCATTTCCAGGCTGGGACACGCCGTGTCTGGATGAGCCCGCCGATGCCCCAGCTTTTTGTCTCCTGTCCAAAACGTGTTGGAGCCCCTGCTGTCCGGGGCCTGGCGAGGCTGCTGTAGGCGGAGCTTCCCCTGGGGTCACACCTCATGTATTATTTACGTGTCCCACCAGGAGGATGAGGCCTCTGGGTCACCCTCGGCGGGAGCCGCTGAATCATTGATGCGGAAGGCTGACGGGTCGGGGAAGGTTCGGCTCTGTTTGCAGGAGCAGAGCGGCATTTGGACCTTATTAACGTCTGTGCAGCTTTGATAAAATTACTGCAGTCCAAGGGAAAAACACTGTTCATGTTTTTTCTCACCGTCCAATTACTGCCAAGCACGGAGGCCAAATGGTCTCAAAGATAAAGCAGATTTGTTACGGTGATTGGATGCTTCGTGACCTCAGACTATTTTTAGGGTCATTTTCTGGCGGGGAAATCAGGCACATTAACAGACGAGCGCAGATACAGAGGATGTTATGTAAAAGAGCCTGTTCACTAGCGGTACTGGAGGTCCAATTAGTGTTCTGGGCATCATTCGCTGATCTTTGCCAGAACGTCACGTGGAGCACAGACTAGATTGATTTTCAGATTTCGGTTCTGAAAAGGACAAATGAGCCGGATGTCTGCATACAACAGGAAAGTGTGTTTATTTCCTTTATGATGCCTGAGCTCTGCGTTCCATTGGACGGCCAAACAGCATCATGCAAGGAGACCCGGACACCCAACTGACGAAATGTCCATCTTTATTTTTATCTTTTTGGGGTGGGATCATCCCCCCCCCCCCCCCCTTCCGGGTTTCCTGGCCACTGACAAGCAGACATAAGTGACCAGAATGAACAGCAACACAGAATCACCAAAGAGACCCCCCCGCCCGCCATTATCTCCCCCTCTCTTTCCTGTGTTCTGCTGCTGTAAAACATGCGTGTGCTGAGCGGATCGGGCACACTGGGACTTCAGGGATCTCGGGATAAGCGTGCGTTTTGCCGCTGCTTGGTCCTTGGGACGTGGTCTAGAGAAACCCAGACCGCAGAGCTCGCGTACTGCAAGCCCTGCCCCCCACAGTGAGTGTGACCCATATTCGGCTGATTGCCCACCCCCTACCCCCCCCCCCCCCCAAAGCGCCGACATACGTGGGGCTGCAGCTCCTGCAGGACACGGATCCCCATGTACCTCTGATGCCGTTTCCCCCGAAAGGACGCGCTCACTCGTGGGCTCTTTGATGTCTGCTCACCACGCTGTTTCCACGGTACCGAACACCCACTCCCCCCCCCCCCCTCACCCGTGTGATCTTTGACCTCCCCTGTGCAGGATCCTCTTGGGGTAGCTGGAGTTACTCCTGTTTAAACCAAAGCATCTGAGATTCACCCCCAAAGCCTCGGTCCAAAAACCAAACGCAGTCACTATTCATATGTATTCATATGTATTTATTTATTCGTGTCATTCTCCCCTTTTCTGCCCCTGTGTGCCTTATCTCTCTCTCCTGTTTAACATTCACATGGACACCCCACACCGGCACAGGTGCTGCCATGCTCAGATGGATCCGTGCTCAGTGCCACCCCCACCCACCCAGCTGTGGGGGTCTGTGTGCCCCCCCCCCCCCCCCCACGTGCCATTTCTTTTCTGGTCCCTATTTGTTAATCTGATTCGGATGGGGGCAGTATTCCCATTGTGTCCATTGACCTGCCAATCCTGCAGTAACGGCCGACCCCCCTCTCCGCGATTCGTCCCTGGGGCTGCTGCTTTCACATCACACTGAATATTTATGAGGTCACCCCCCCCACCATCCTGTCTTGAGCAATAGTGGGGGGTGGGGGGGAGAGATGGAGGCAGAAAGTGAAATAGTCCCCCCCACCCCTCCCCGTGGATTAGTGGAATCTGCAGGTCTGGTCCGGAGCGACTCATTCCAAACGGAGCCGCTGTTACACTGAGACCGTTGGCGATGGGAGATGGGGGGGGTCAGACTGGGGCAGACCATCGGCGATGGGGGAAGGGGGGGTCAGACTGGGGCTGGTCGCTCTAAATAAATAACGAAATAATGAGTAATGAAGGATTGCTGGAGCTGCTGCTGTTTGCCTGCAAGATTCGGGAGGGGGGGGAGAGCTTGCCTCCATCCTCCGTGGGCCCCTCCCTCCAGCTCTGCTGATTTGTTGTCATCATTAAGGCCGGCAAGCCGCTGGAAAGTGGTACGAATGAGCCAGAAAGGCTTGGGGGTGGGTTTTAAAGGGAACCCTGCATCATTATAACAAACAGCCCTTCTGAATACCCCTCAGTGTCTTTTTTTTATTTTATTTTTATTTTTTTTTCCCCCCATTCCAGTGCCTGGCCCCCACTGGCACTGTTCGTCCCAGTGCCTGGTCCCCACTGGCACTGTGCGTCCCAGTGCCTGGCCCCCACTGGCACTGTGCGTCCCAGTGCCTGGCGCCCCCACTGGCACTTGTGCGTCCATCTTGCTGACCCAGCTGTTTTCCGGGGAGGGAGACTCTCCAGGCGGTGGTCAGTCATGATGACTGAGCCTCGTGCTGGTTAATGCTCCGAATGACGTCCTGAAGGCCCATCATATTCAGGGGTGGAATTTCCAAACAGTTCTCCATGGTGCTTTGAAGACCTTGCAAGTATAAGATTCTGGACAGAGTGGTGTTCTGGATCAGTCTCCTCTGAATCCAACCTCTTCCAGACCTCCACCTGTAAACGGGTACATTCCAGACCTCCACCCGTACTGAGATTCATCATGCCCCAACAAGCGGCCCAATGACTCAAACAGATCTTCTAACGTTGTGGGTGGAGTTAGGAGCAGCTGATTTACAGCCTATCTGGTTGAATAGCCTCCCGAAATGACAGTTTGTCTTTGATATTTCCTGCAATCTTCCAGCGCCACGTCGCCTGTCTTTCATCAGTGCCCACCTTGCACCACCCGCTGGCTGATAAATGGTGTCCCTCAAATCGATTGTGCTGGGTTGTTTGTGCGTCGCTCTTCACTCATTCACTCTTAACCCAAACATGGCAGCGGCGGGGGGGGTGGGGTTTAGACTGTCTGCCCAAGCTCTTAAGTTTACAAGTGGGGTAGCGGGATGTGTGTCTGCGACTAAACAGATCAGGTGTGAAAAAGATGAGCGGTAATGTTTGCTCTCAGGCTGACGGACGGAGCCATCAGAAAAAGGAGCAGGGGGGAGGGACAGACGTAGAGGGGGTTGTCGAATGGTGTGGTTATAATGCGGGTGGTTTTCCTAGGGAGGTAAGAACTGGCTAATGTAGAGAGGAAAGTCTGGCAAGTGGTTACATCATAAAGGGTTCGGTTTGTGTAATATGGTGAAGTGCTTGCAGTATACAAGCAAAACGAACACAGTTGGCGTCGGAGGTGAATCCAGTCCTACTGATGCAGTCCACAGTAAAGGACCTGGTGGGGGGGAGGCTGGGGGGGTTGTATGAGCCCCATCAGACAGCTGAAAAGGCTACTTGACTTTGATGTTTTCCATAGTGCAAAGCCAGGCCCGCGTTTGCCCTGCGGCCTTCAGCACATTGTGTTGATGTGTGTGTGCGTTCTTGTGACCCAAAGGGCAGAGTATTTGGAGAAGGAAGGGATGGAACAAGCGGTTACTCCTCCATTATTTTCCAATTATATCATCCCATGTTGGCTTTTTTGCACTTCTTTCTGTGTGTGATGTTCATCGACCACATTAACGTTATATATTTATATTCTCTGTCACGTTCCACAAGCGATGACAGCCACCGCTGGGTCCTTATGCCTGCCGGCTGCCGTTACTGCTGTCCCTCGGCTGTGCTCTCCTGCCTTTCTTTACATCCTGCCGCCTTTCAAAAAGCGTCTTGGGTTTTGTTGTCCCATAGAGAGAGTCTGATTTTAATTCAGAAAACCGTTCAGCTCGAAGCATCAGAAAGACGGTTAGGATGCAGCGAAAGAAAGCTGTTGAGTTTTTTTTATTGAATGTCCTCTATCAATTTCTGGTGATTTTGAGGAAATAAAGGCCTTTGCGCCAAACAGCGGGATTGTGGGCCAGAAAGATATAAAATAACCCAACCCTGGGAGCGTGGAGCGTCTCACTGAGTCATAGCGCTGCCCCCGCAGTCGGTTTTCCGATCATGAATCACATTTGGTCGTTACCCATTTGTTTTTTAAATGATCAGTGTCCGGGTCAAGGCCCTGCGGTGGCCGCAGTGACTCCTGCAATCAATGAAGCTGTGATGGCACAAGAAATTAAATCTGGCCAATGGTTATATGTTGCAGGAACTTGGGCGTGTGCCTGGCGCTGCAAAAATAATTAGCACCATAAATGTCTTTTCTGCACTGAAAGGGCAGCCGTGCAGACAGACAATGAGCATCCCCCACCCTCCCCCCCCAGCGGTGAGGTCTTGTCCTCCTTCATCCATGCCTTTGCGACTGTCATTCTGAGTTAATTAGCATTAGCAGCGATCCCTCTGCGTACTCTTCCCACACTACGAAGACAAGGGGCCGATCGTCCTGAGAGGTACCACGACGCCCTATGTGATGTCATTCGGGGTCAAAGGTCACCCCGTGGGACTGAGTGACCGAGAGACTCCGAACAGGAAGTGCAGAAGTCCAGAGCATGGGTGGGGGTGAAAAACAACGTTCCCTGTTTATATATAAACACAGAGAGCAAGTTAAACTGCTTTTGTTTGGTTTGAGGGTTTCTAATAAAGCGAGACAATGGATAGGTTTGGAGAGAGACCCTCACAAACCACCCTCGCACTGCCATTTGTCATTTTTTCATCCGTGGCGGTCTCTCTCTGGCATTGCACTGTAGCATTGTGTGTTGATAATGAAAACACGCGTGAGATCCCAGTGTGATGTGCAACCCGGCTGAAAAGCGCATGGCAATTGAAAGCTATTGCGATGTGAATTTCACTTCTCATCCTATGGAAACATCGCGTGTGTGTGTCTGCTCTGACTGTGCTCCTCTTTCCTTGCAAGCAGCCTCATTGGTGGGTCACCAAAAGCAGCCTTGCATTTGGCTCCAATTTCACCCAGAATGCGGAAAAAGTCCCGGGAGATTTGATGATTTTGCAGCATAATAAATAGATTGTAAGCTGATGCGAATTTTTTTTTTTTGCAGTTTTATTAGCTTTAAAAAAAGAGAAGTGAAATTAGAAATTACAGTTACCTATTTGTATAGACCTGCAATAATTGCAGTAAATCTTATAAATGTTTTGATGAACATGTAACAGTTTAATTTGCCTAAATGACATGTTTGCTTTAAAATTTTAATGTTATCAAGTCGCAGTCTCCTTTGGTAATTGGAAGTAGATAATATCATTAAAAGCTGCTAAGCAGAATTTAGCAAATTTAAATGCGCCCGGCAGAGCATGTAGGCTTGAAATGAACTTGTTTCTCTGGACTGGAAACAAAGAATGCGATCAAGAGGAATGAGGAAAAGATCAGAGACGCACCAAGCACAGGAATTAACACAGACGATTTGTCGCTGATCATTCCAGAAGAGTGATGGACCGTCGTCATTTTGATTGGTGGAATTAATCCCGGTTGTGAAACGCCCCCGTCATTTGGCCGGTGTGAGATGATGTGGCAGAAACTGTGGCCCATGGAGATGTATGGGTGATGGGGAAGCCGCGGTCGGTTGGTGCTAAATGTCAGACCTATAAGTGTCTTTTTTCCGCACATGCGGCTGAAATCGGAAGCAGGTACCTGCCACGCTGTGCCCCAGTCCGCAGGGGTTAAAGCTCGGGCCGGTTCTTCCTGCACAATCCGCGCTGAGGGGCTGCTGTGCCCAGGGCAGCCTGGTGGTTCATCCCCTAGGCTAGTGATGAATGTCTGGGGAGTGGGAGGGGGTGTAATTTTCCTCTGGTTGATTAATGGAAGCACTCCTAGCCAGGACATTCACCTGTGGGCAGGAGCAGATTCATAGGCACGGTGATGACTCCCGGAAAGCCCCCCCCCCCCCACCCCCACCCCGGAACAGTCAGCAGAATTCCGGTGATTTATCAGCTCTAAGAAATTATGTATCATCCACCGGACGTTGGCACAGGGAGATTCGGTTGTGCCGGCCAAGCAGCTTCGGAATAAAGAACTTAATTAAAACTTTGGGGTAATTGAAGATCACCACTGTTGACCTGTTTCCTTTTTGCTCTTGGAAGTGGAATATCATGGTGGACATACTACACATCTGCATCAGGGAATTCCGTGTTTTAATAAGAATACACTTTCATAATCACTGTCTTAAAATATGTGTCTTTATTGTCAACAAATAAAGCCAAATGGAAACACACACACACACACACCCCGCTGCCTTAATTTCAGGGTGGCGGGTTTTGAAAAGATCACCCAGGCTAAATTGACTGTATTTTTCACCCAGCGTGTTCGGCTCAGTCTGGCGATCTTCTATTATGAAGTTACAAGCATGAGTAAATTCTGTATTCGCATTAATAAGAATGTGGCTGTAGTGTGAGTTCAGGCTGCTGACCTGACTCTATTGCTAAAAAAAACAGGCTTTAACTGAATTAGATAGAAGTGGTCAGGAATGCTGCTTCTACTGTAACCTGAGCGTGAAGCACAATGGGGACGGCTGCTTGCTGCAGGCTGGCTCGCCGTGTGCCTGCGTGTGTGTGAGTGTGTGCGCCATGTGACCTTGCCCCTGGCACCAGCGGCATCACGGACTAACGGGCATTTTCCTGCCTTACTTGGAGTTTGGCTGATGCCGTGTTCTCATGCAAACTAATGTAACTCTATCGCTGATGTCATGCGGGTGGCTGGCAATAGAAACTGCTTTTGAGAATGACACCACTGTGCCCCCCCCCCCACCATTTCCCACCTATACTTTGACGCTTATTTGAATTTATCAGTGCATAGTTTCACAGTTAGTCCAGATGTTGCCGTAATTGTCATCCTTCCCCCAGTCGGCTAATTAACATACCCACTGAGTTACTGCCAGGAAATCTGGCCGTTTTAGTGACCGTTTCCAAACCCCAGGGTCTGTGAGGCCGTGGTCCCTTTTAGCGAGCATCGTGTCGTGGGTGTGGTGCTCGGTGGGGCTCTTCCGCAGGGGCGCCTAACCTGCCTGACAGCACGGCGGTTCTTTGACGGTGTTTTTTTCATCAGCTGTCTGTCAGTTATCTTGTCAGTCATCAGAAAGCACGTCATTCGCTGACATTTCCTTGGGAATGTTTCCAGATGAGATTTGCACACTATCTTTAGACTACAAACTCTGCAAAGTCTGATGAATTGAAACGGCTGATGTGAAGTGACTTACCGTCGGCTGACCTGACACTTCGGCTGACGCGACGCATCACTTGAGCTGACTGCAGGCCCTCTAGGGTGTTTCTGTGCTCACAAAGCCCTGGGTTCGAGCAGAAGCTAAGAGGGCGACCGGCAGCGTCCGGTCGGCCATACGAAGGACCCTCACTTTAACATGGGTTCGCGGCAAGGACGGCGTATGGTTACACCTAAGATATCGGAGATCCTCCAAGCACACGGCGGGAAAGTCGGGCTGTAAAATCGGACCGACGTCGGCTTCTCCTCTTACAGGAAAAGGGAGGCTTTACACTTCCGCACTGAGTGAAGTCCCAGGCCAGCTGACACTCTACTTATTCATGTAATAAATTACTCCGGAGCCACGATAGACATTGTCTCAGAGACAGACAGAGCCAGGGACCGATCTGCTGCCGGCAATGAATGCAGCGGCTGCTGATACAGCTATTAAACTATTAATAGGCTTGGTGCAAGTTACAATTGAAACGGTGCATCAAAGTTATTGGATTTCCAAGTGAGATCTTTAAATTTTAAACGGTGCAATGAAATATTTTTTTCAAATATTGATGTTGTGTCTTGCTCTAGTGAGTTGTTATAAAGGGTTAGGTGTCTGCTGTATGGATTGCTAGTGACAGACCTGTTTGACATGCAGTGTGTGAACCAGGAGGGCTTTTTTTCAGCATTTTTAATCACGTGTGGAAGATGGTGGCTTGTGGGGGTGGGGGGGGTGGGTGGGTAGGGTTAACCTCCCCAGCTGGGGGTATGAGAGCTGACCCTGTTTGTGGGGGCGAGTGTGTTTGCATGTTTTTCTGTGCTTGCGTGGATCTGCTGTAGATGATTAGATGTGAGAGCATCACAGGTGATCATAATAATCAAGGCAGATTTAACCGACTAATAAATGCCTTTGGTAGGGAGATCATGAACAGTACATTTGATGTGTCGCTGGTTTGCAGCATTGTTCCAGAGACTTCACTCACTCAGTATTCCAGATTCGGGTCACGCAGCCCAGTTCTCATGTAGCACAGCCTTTAACCACTTTTGTGCTTCATTATTGCCACATTAGTTTCAGGGTTACTGCTCAGAGCAAGTGCAGTGCTGGGGGGCAGAGAGACCGAGGAGGACATCTTCTTTGGAAGATGGGTGAGCCGTATGTGACCCAGCAGGTGAGATGCCTTTGTGATTCATGGTAATTACTTTCTGGAAAACGAGCCGTAGTTAAATAACCGTCTTATTGCACATGATGGGAGAGAGTCATTGTTAAATGACAGGTGATCCTGTCATTAACCACCAGGCTTACTTTACTGGTTACGGGAAGCCCCACTCATATTTACTAGTACTATACATTCATGACCTTTATCTTTTATTGTACAGAGCGTAAATGTTAAACTTTGTAGAATTCCCCAAAGTCCCTCAAAAACTAAGCTTATATAACCTACAGCAACTACATAAAGGAATAGAAAAATCCCAAATGATTCTCCTGTATTATTCTTAAAGTGGGGACTTTCCACTTATTCAGAAGATAATAGTCATATTTTACTGAAAATTTTTCAGGTAACCCTGGTAATCACCATATACAAATGCTGTGTAATTATGTTGTATGTTATCACAGCACATACACGAGAAGCGCCTTGGAACAACTCTGTTGCGAAAGGCGCTATATGAAAAGAAATGGAATCGAATTGAATTGAATGCAGTGTCTGAAACGCAAGAAAACGTGGTGGCTTTCTGTTAAAGTTGCTGTTATGGTTAATCCGCTTAGAGCTGAGGTTTAATGTCAGACTCCAGGGTGGGAGCTGGACAAACTAGTTAGGTGAACTTTCTAGGAAAATTGCCTGTCAGATTCCTCTGGCTGAATTACAGTAGGGGATGATGCGGGTAGGGGGGGGGTGGCCTGCTCTCCAAAACAACCAAATATATATATAAAAACGAATCTGTTGCTAAACATAAATTACATGAAAAGTCCTTAGTTACTGAGTATTTCGTATATCCGTGTACCTCCCCCAGGTAACAGTATCGTTAGCGGCGCCCGGCGCGGTTGTATCACCGTGGAGCGCAGGAGGGGTTAAGCGCTCCTCCCCAGCTTTTGGTAGGCAGGGTTTCCTCGCACGTCGTGCCTCTCAGAGCCGGAGGGAGGGCGGCTGGCGATCAGAGGCTCGGTCCGTGTGGAGATGAGCCGGGCTGCGGGACTATGCCCAGCACCGGAGGCGCCGCGAATGAAAGTTTCGACGCGGGGAGACTGAGCCGTAACAGCGGGGGCGAAATGGTAACCGTCCGGGCATAAAGTCTCTGCTTGCTGACAGCTACAGTTACTGTGATTAAAATTCAGTTCCTTCTTTTCCACGCCGTTTCTGCTTGACTGCGCGTATGTTTGCATAACCGCGTATGTTTTAGTCATGACTGCTGCTTGATCGGATTGTTCAACTCATTGCTAGTTTGGCTGGTTATTTTTTATTTGTTTTGGAGTTTTAGAAGAACTAGCGAAAAAGATTAAAATCACAATACGATTTCGACACCCTTAATGTGGGAATGCGTATTAACGTATTCATGTCCATACATTTGCAAATAGGCGTGAATAATATTGTCCCGATTTTATGATCGCGGTGGTTTTATTATAAGGGAGTCGCTCTCGGCAGCCTAATTTTCATTTCAGCTGGCGGTTTTCTCAGTCTCTTTTCCAGTATTACAGTTGCAGTACTTGTAAGACATGCATTCCCTTAATGTCACAGTCTGTCTGCAGCCTTTTAGCACTGGTTATGCAAGCAGAAAGTGTGTCAGCTCTTGTTGAGTCACCCGATACCGTGTGCGCTCATACGGAGAGCCGAGCTGTTTTTCAAAGAAAGAAAGAAAGAAAGAAAGAAAGAAAGAGAAAGAAAGCACCCACCGTATCCACATTTGATTGTTATTTTAATGATGCCTAAGGAGAAGTTTCATTCTCCTTCCTCTGCGTGTCAGTCCATCTAGACTAGACCTTTTACTGCTTCTAAAAGCGTTGCAGATGTTTTCCAGTACTACCGTTTCACGTTTATTATTTTATTATTTCAGTATGACTATAGCTATTGTTTGTCTGCCTTAACTGATATGCGGTAAAACGTCAAAGGCATCATCTCGGATACTTAGCCGGAGGGGGTAAAAGGACGGAGAAAGCGCGTCAGTTTTCAGCAACTTGTTTCACTTCCTTTAAAAAATGTTACCGACAGCTTGGTCATAGCGGCATTGAAACACAGCACTGTTTGTACTTTTATCTGGCTGTGCACGAAGCTTTATTCCATTGTTCCAGCGTTTCCTCCCCGGGCTGAGCAGCAGCCGTCAGTCCGGTCATTTAAGGCACGCTGCACTTTCTGAACCCGCACTTATTGAAATGGGTGTTTTCGGGGGGCTGGGCTTCTTTGTGCCCCCCTAGGTGATGGAAAAAAATCCGCAGGAGTTTGGTTAATTATTATTCTTAATTTGCGCCTTCGGGGGCTGACCAACCATGCGTTTGTAAGCCTCAAGTTACATGCTTCTCTCTCTCTCTCTCTCTCTCTCTCTCTCTCTCTCTCTCTCTCTCTCTCTCTCTCTCTCTCTCTCTCTGTTTGTGTGTCTGTGTTTCTGTATATGTCTGTGTGGAGGGGGCACAGTCTCTTATCTGTTCAGCCATTTATGTCTCTTTGGTCAAGTCTATTTTTCTTCTTTACACAAAGCATGTCCAGAAAGACAGATATTCGGATATCTTTGCTCTATGTACTGCATATTTGTGTTTTATCATGAAACAATGCAGAGAGATATTGTGTCAGGGATTCTGTCGTCACGTAAATGGGGCACAGTGCACAGCCTCGCAGTGAGACGACGTGCCGTTTTCACGCTTGTTCCTGACTGTGTAACACTCAACCCTTAGGGGGACGATGGTGCTTCACAACTTGGGTTCTTAGCAGTTAGCTTTAGCCCCGTTGCGGGGATCCCCAGAGTGCTCGAGCCAGCTTGGTAACAGTGCAATCTTGTTGAAGCTGGGAATTGGTTGGATGTCACTTCCCTGGATGTGTGGCAAGTTCCCTTGTATTTGACCATCACTGTTAAAGATAACTAGTGCATAAATAACAGCCCTGCTTTGGGTCTGTTGGGGTTTCTTTGTGTTTTGGCTAATCATGTTGGACATATCGCAAATAGGTCGGTGGGGGGTGGGAGGGGGGGGGTTTGGAGTCTATCCCAGGGAACACAGAGCAACTTATCTAGGATAGCAGTCCATTACTGGGCACAAACACATAGAGGGATGGTGGATGGATACTGGAAATGGAATGCCCAGTGTACAGATTATTAAGAACAATCAGTTAAAATGCACTGAAACGTGGCATCAAGTGGCAGTAGCACAGACTACAGATTCCCGCAGTCTGTTTTGCGTGTTGTGGCCGTCAGCTTTGTGGTCTGTAGACCCCTGCAGCCTGTTATGAACTGTCCATCACTGGTGGTGCTTGAAAATAAAAATAAAAAGCCCTCTGACCACAAACGATCCCTCTGCCATGTCCTGGAATCAGACGGTATTTTCCGAGAATTGAGTCACAATAACCTCCTTTTGTACGCGCCGTCGTCTTGCCAGACTGGTTCTGTTGTGGTTCAGGGTCAGAACTCGAGGGACCTTCCTGAAGGTTGTACCCTCCAGCGGCGCCTGTCAATAAGGTGCGGCCCCTTTTTGTCGACAGGTTAGGCCCGCGGTGGCCATTTACAGAAGGTGTCATTGCACTCTTCTGTTGTCATGGCGACCCAAGGAATCCTGCACCCAATCCATTTTGCATGAATGATGCTTTCGTTTGGACCGGGGCTCACTTACACACGACCGAGTTTCCCCCCCCTCGCCGTTCGCCAGGGTCGCTGTCAGTCTGGCTGTTTTGCGGGGTTAGAATCTTCGCCACCGCAACCCGTGTCTCAGTGTCACGTTATCGCAGGGCATCTGTCTTAAGCTGCCCAGATACGGAAATGTGGGAGACCGAACCAAGGGAGAAGAAGCTGCGCGACCGCAGTGATGTTTGTCGGGCGTAAATGTTGTAAGAAACCTTTTGTGAGGGGGCGGGTCCACTTTCTCACTGCGTGGCATCTGCTCTTCTGACAGTGCGGCCGTGTCGATCACAGCAGCTCCGCCCGGGCTGTCTCAGAGGTGGGACTAATGATGTGTGACGTGATGTGTGTACTGCTCACGTCTGGTTGCCACTGGAACGGACACTCTCACTGACTTTCTTTTTTGTCGTCTCCTGGCTCTGTGAAACTTGCTTGTCTTGCCCGCACAATGAGCTGGGGATTCCAGATCGAACCGGTGAATTCCATGTCCAGCTGAACACTATTGTCTGGTCCAGATCAGAATCCATAAGACTCAAAATGGCTCCACTCAAGAAGCTTTGATTTGAGTTAGTTTGAAATATAGGCATGTCCCAGTGTGGTTTCACCCATAACAGAATTTTACAGAACTTTGATTTTTTTTTTTCCTTTTTAACCAGTCTGTCTTGATTGTTGTCTTGTCTTGTCTTTTTACTGCTCCCAGTAAACATAGCCTGGTTTTACCAGTGTTCCTGACTGCAGCTCACTGACAACGGGGGCAGTAATGAGGCCTGTTTAGTCCCAACAAATCAGGAATTGCAGTGAATTCTGGTAATATTACCTAGGAGGGAGTTTGAGACACCGATAAGTGTTTTGTTTTTGATTTAGTCTCCAATAAATAACTGGAGTGATTGATGCCCTCCTCTTGGAGTACAGATGTGTGCAGTTTTGCCAGTGGTATGTGCGGGACCTTGTCATGTGATTTGGGGGGTGAGAATGGGAGCAGTCGGGGGGTGGGGGGGGGACACTGTTCCAGGCCCCTGGGGATTATAGTGAGATCCCATGTGAAATGTGGAGTCTGATGCTAATTCCATCTCTCTCTCACACACATGCAAACACACACAGACACATGTAGTTCACGCATTCATATCTTTATAGGGGAAAACTCTAATCCCGACAATGACAACCTTAACCTTAACCAAAAGTAACCAAACAAAATACAAGACTTTGTAGAGGGATTATGTCACAGTTCTTAGCTGTCACATGTACAGTATGTTATAGACATCCACAGAGTGAAATGCATGCAGTGAGGCACAAATGATCGATCACACATACAACATAAACGCGAAGCACAGAGATGAGAAAATAAAAGGGGCAGGGGGGGGGAGTTAATGTGTAAAATAATGTAAGATAAATAGGGGTAAAGTGGTCAGCACTGTTGCCTCACACCACTATATCCACCATGTGTGTGGAATAACCCGTATATCTCCATATGTAGGAATAAGCCAGGAATAAATAAAATCAGATCTCCAGCTAGTAGCGTGGATTACTAGACCAGGCACAGAGACCATCATGAATGAGTGAACTTATCTGACACCTGTAGCAACGAAACTCTAGGTTCAGATCTATATCATAAATATGGGCAGTGAACTGTACTTTCTCGCGAGTGGGCTGCTATCTGTTCTTCTTCAAATCATATTATTAGCGAAGCAGGAAATGAGACGGGTGAGATGCACCAGCTGGCAGCAAATGTAATCTGGCAGTGGGCATGTGCAGAGGAACACTGCGGATGAACTGCACTGGAAGTGGTCAGGGTAATTCTGTTAGCCGCATGGGGTGAGGCAGTGCCCCCGGGGTCACTCCGCGGACGGCTGGTCTGATTGCCGCTGCAGTCCACAAAACGGCAGCTTGCACTTGCTAATTCACCTAATTTATTACCGCCCCTTAAATACCAGTCCATGCTAATAACCCAGTTATAGCCCAGTTGCTATTAATAACGGTTGCATCACATGGGTGCCGAAGCCGTTTTGCATCACCACGGGATTGTGGGTCGCCTTCCGTGTTTTTGCAGGCGTGTCGCAGCTCGGTCCCTGCAGCTGGAAATGGCAGAATCTGAGAAGACATCAGGCCTTCTGCTTGACAAGCTGCGTATTGCTCATCTCTCATTGGTTTTAGGGTTTAACGAACTATTCAGCGAGTCGAAATTCCTGGTGCTAACGTTAGCAAGCCTTTCATCTTCCCCTTTAGAGACAAGAGTTTGCTGTACGAGTATGAATTAGAACAGATTTAATTTTATTCTGCCTTTTTGCGGGAATCTCTCATCCAGCCTTGGTGTCTTATACTGACCTAATGGTCCTGGAAACAGGGTGATGGATCATAGAGCGGCTCTGAAGCTAGAACACTGGTCAGGTGGTTAAGACCAACCAATCCCTGAGTTTGCCTGAATGGCGGTGATCCACAGTAATTGAGGTTACCATGTTTAGAATTTGACATGTTGTAATTTAGGGTTTGGGACTAATATCATTTAATGGGATAATGGTCTGACGCAAATGAGGCTTGATGTATGAGTTGCAGTGGTGTGTTCCTGTATCAGACCCTGTGACAGTTCTGCTTTCTAGCTTTCAGTGAGCGAGAACTTTTCATCTGTACATGGAGCTGCACGGGATCAGCCTGGAATTTCCTGCTCAGAAATGGCCTGGAAGTGAGCACTGCCTGGCACAGCCGGGTTGGGAAGACTCTGCAGACGGATAGCAGAATACAACAGGAGAGGCGCTGACTGCTGTTTGAGACAGTCACATGTTCGCCAAGGTGGCAACGGGGATATGATCAATCTGCTGGCCATGGGATTAAAGCCAACAACCTCCTGGTTATGGGTACAGATCCCTAACCCGCTTAGTCAGACAAAAACTGAGTTACTGAGTAAAAGCTGAGCTCTCCGTTCTTTCCATTGGACACACTGTGCTGCAGCCTTAAGAAGAGATTAGCATGAGCATTTGACAGCGACAGGCAGTCACTCCCTAATACCCGTCAAGCTAGCAGCATTAGAGTGAGAATTAGCTGCTCGGTGTGGGTATGACTGCACCGAGAAGAGAGTTCATCTGTCTCCCTCTCGCCATGGGAGCTCATCCCTAACTTCGCCAGCCAGTTTCCGTAAAGCCTGACTTTTCTGTGGAGGATGTGATGTTATTAACAAACTCCCAAAATGACTTCAGGGGAGACATTGGCCACCGTTAGCGTCGTGTGGCCCCCTTGCCCGCCCTTCTCCTCTCTTCCCCGCTGTTCTTTTTCAGAGCTGCTTCCTCTCCAGGCGATGCCGTCGTCACCTAAGCCGTTACCCTGAAGGGCGCCGGTAGAAAGGGGCCAGACTAGTTTTCTTCCATCTCTGCGCAGCATAATTAGTGTTTTATTTCATGCTCCCTGTAATCATCTTCTCTTGCTCCCGTTCGGCCAGCTGGTGGCCAAGGGTGGCGGCAGTGACCGTGCAGGAGAGCTCTGGGCTCACGATGTCTCGCTGTCCCGCTCAGGGGCATCACCAGCGTGAGGCGATGTAGAGCGATTTGGATAATCAGCTGAGGAGCATATGGATGAATGGCGGAATGGGTTTTAAATGCCACTTATGAGTTCAGTCACATGTAAACACTTGGATGGGGTCCACGGCCACGGCAGCAGCTGTGAGGTACGTTGTGTTATTACGCTCGCTCTAGTTCAGGAGTGTTTTATCTCTCTGAAGTCGTCCTCGGCCTGGTGTAATTGGCGTCTGTGAGGTGTGTTGTGGCCTTTGCTTTCCCCACATGTTGTGTATTTTCATTCAGGGGGAGGGGAGGCTGTTTCTGCTCTCAGATAATGGTGTTAGTGGTGCTAGCGATGCGATGGCCACCTCACGCTGGGATATCGACCCACAAACCAGCACACCGGCATTTCCCTGGTGTGACTGTGATGCAGATGGACAATTTAAAGGGTGATTAAACATCCAACACACATGCCTGTATTTTTCACAGTTTTCTTCATTAGAATACAAATCCCTGTAGGTGTAATTTTCTTGTAATTGTTACTCATTTATCATATATACGCTTTGGTTTTGATCTGGTTGTGCGCTCTGGGCGTCGTTGGTTTTGTGTTGAGGAAACACAGAGTCTGGCCATGAGGAAGGCAATGTGCGTATTCACTGGTCAGACTCACCTGTGTAGCGTCGGCCGGCTGTCTAGCTAATTATGGGGTTAGGGTTGCATGGATTCTTTGCAGGCATGATATGGTTGTTGATCATGTCATTTTACCCTTTTGTTCAGCACCTATCATTTATCAATGTTCACTGTTCCGCTATGTGCTGCAGCTCTAATTTTTGGCGGTAACTCTCTTCTCGCCTGGGTCGAGGTCTCGCCCATCTTTCATGCGTTGACTGCCTCTCCAGGACACACACCGGTGCGCTAAGCTGCAGCTGCCCAGCTTCGTGTTAATGACTCTTCGTGTTAATGGTCTTCAGTGTAGCAGTTCCAGCGCTTGTGGAGCTCGGCTTCTCGCACGCATGCCATCATCTCTTGCTTTGGTGTTCATTTGCGTTCCTGCAATGTTGATGAAAGTTTTGAACATTGAGTCTGCGTAGGTCAGAGTGTGACACCCTGGGGTTTCACCTGGTGATTCGGAGTTAATTTAGACGTGATTCTCATAGCCGGACAGTTGGGGGCACGTTCTCCCCTTGCCATGCTGGGACCTTGCACTGAAACCATTGGGGAAGCGTCTCTAGTTCACATGTTCAGTGTACTTTGCTCTCCCTCCTCTGCTCTCCCGTCCTCTAGAGGGAGCCCACGCCTTCCCGCCTCGTGTCTTTATGTGGGCGCATCGTGGGAGGACGCAAGGCTTAAGCATGTGCGGGCGTGTGCACGCTGAAAACTCATCTGTCAATTAGCTGCAAACATGCTGTCGTGGCCTCCCCAGGTTAATGCGGAGATCGAGTCTGTCACGGAGAGTATGAACAGGAACTGGAGTTTCTTTTTCCTCGACATTGTTGCTCTCCCCTTTTGCCGTGGGGTACAATTCGGCTGCCTCGCGCAGGAATGTGGAGCCTCACTGACTGCATTCCCGTGGGACGCATGTTTCCAGACAGGCCAGTCTAAGCCGGTCCAGATGAGTGACAATATGCTTTGCATTAAAGAAGCATGCAGAGATCTTACTGTTCATGCTCTTTGTTTACTATCCAGGAAATTCCTTTCCTGCTGACAGTCTGCAGATACTGTTGCCTCCTTGTGTAACTGTACATCCCGTCTTTTTTTGGCTCTGTGTTGGGCCTCATGTATCACTTTGCTCTTGTCACATGATTTTTTTTTTCTTCCCTTTTATGGCTGAAGACTGTGTTTGTTTTCTTTTGAAAAAGAGACTGAATCCCAAATTTGCGTCTTGCTCCCTGGTCATGAGATTCTGCATGTTTTTTGTTCCCCTAAGCCCCCCTCTGCTTACCTTATTGATAGCTAACCAGCTAAGTCTTTGCAGTTTGCATTGTCTTTCGCTGTGCGGTATTTTTGTGTCAGGAACACCACTGGTGTTGCGTAATGGTACTTTTCCCCGCTTCTCCTGCTGTTAGTGCACTGGCGTGAAGGATTAAGCTTTGTCCCTAATTTCCCGTCGAGAGATGGCTGGGCTGAGCAGTAGCTCTGATCCAGGGGCCGGTCCCCTGTGGGCGAGACCTCTCTCTCCCCCCCCCCTTCCCCACCCTTGTTTCAATGCGCTTTTCTCTAAGCAGGACGGCTTGGGAGGGGGGCGACAGTGGAGAGAGAGAGAGAGAGAGAGGGAATGTCAGAATGGGCGAGGATGGACTTACAGAGCAAACACTGTCAGGATAATTGTTTCTGCCCAGTTGAGAATGAAGGGGTCCTATCCAACCTGTGTGGGGTGGCTCCAGGGGAGGGGCTGTGTGTGTGTGTGTGTGTGTGTGTGTGTGTGTGAGTATAAATGAGATTACAGGGAGGTCTGGTGCGCCGATTCATCTCCTCTGTGTCTGTCACCAAAGCTCTGTTTGTCTGACTGTAACATAAGCCATGCAGGGTCTGAATGGATGTGTTTGTTTCATTCGGGCAGTTTCGCGGGCACCGCGGTCAGTTGTAGTCTTGCAGATTAGCAGTATTTGTAGCAGTTGGAGTTGGTTGCAAAATGGGAGTCTTTTCAGAGCTGGGTAGAGTGGTTTGGGGTGGTTGGTTAGGAGACATAAAAGTGGGGCTGATTTAGAGGGGGGTGAAGTGTGCGGCAGGGTCAGTAATATGAGGAAAGGAATGCAGCAAGTCAAGCTTGTCCAATCGCGACACCTTCTTAGGGTCCAATTATATCCGTAATAAAAGGCCCATGTACATGATCCTAGCTCTAGGTAATATAATCTCCCTCCATTGTTCTGGTTTAAGACACCGGACAGTAGGATGTGGTGTAATTCTCAACCCTTTTAATAAGAATTTGATTATGCCACACATTTTTATTTTAAGTCCTAGTTCTGTTGTGAAGTGTGGTGGAGGCTTGAGAGGGACAAGCTGGCCTTTGTGTGCCCGTCTGGAAGCGGGGGGGCGTGTTTTCCATGGGAAGGCAAGAGCTGCAGTACAGTGGGTGGGGCTATGGAATACACAGCCAATCAGTGCTTGCTTACACTGCGGGTGAATCTTGGGAACACTCCCTCAAACAAACACGCACACACATGTTCACGTTTGTTTCAGTGGGACTTTCCGCTGACGTCCTGACCTCTTTTGAACAAAACAAACAACTGAAACAGGCAAAGTTTGTTTGTTTAGTTAGTTTTTAATTTTATCTGAAGTTTGTCTCGTCTGAGTACAGATCCCTGCGTAGATGTGTGATGTTCTCGTCCCGGCTTCTGTGGTCAGGTGCCCCCCGGGAGAAGCCATGCTGGCCTGACCGGATCTGCACGCTGCCTTTCGAAACGGCACCGTCACCTCATTTGAGCCCGGCGCATGGCTGCACCCCCAGCCCACACGTCGACTGCTGGGCAGGAGCCCAGGAGGGAGGGGGCGGAGAGGCTGGCGTCAGGATGGTCAGATGGTGCCGAAGCTCAGGGCGACTTAAATGTGAATGGCATTAAATGTGGTTATAAGGTTGGGCCAGAAGAATATGGAGATGAAGTGTGTTTTGGCATCAGCAATAGCTCTATAGGGACCACAGGTGGAGTTTAAGTATCTTTCAGAATCACGAGGAGGCCAACTAAGATAACTAGATTAATTGTGTGGTTTTAGGGTCCTCTGGAATATAGACAGCTCAGATGGAGGTGGAGGGAATGATGGGTGCTCTGGGTGCTCGTGAAGTCAGCAGACAGCTGGAAGCAAGAGGGCATGAACGGACATAGTGAGTGAGGGATAGTGAAGCAGGTGCCGGGAGCCAAGTGTGGAGGGAGACAGGGCTGGAGCTCCCCTACTCCCTGACACCACTCGGCCCTCCACCCTGCCCAAAACAGCCCCGTGGGAGGAAATTTACTCTCAGGGTAGATTTGGTGCCGTTTAATTTCACCCAAACGAGTCGCCGACTCACAACAGTGCTGCCGCATGGCCTCTGTTACTAGAGACTGATAGATGGGTGTGAGACTCGCCCATCGTGGACTAACATGTGACCTGGGGAGGAGTACACCCCCCAGGGAGGACTTAAGGCCTGTCGGATTGACATTCTGGGTGTTTTCAGCTCCAAAAAGAGACAAACTGTCATTTTACTTATACTGATGAAGGTATCGGTGGAGAAGAGCAGAAACTCCCCAAATGTGAACAACGTTGGGGCAAGTACCCTGGGCTGCATGCTTAACAGCCTTAACTGCTTGCATTTGTGTTTGACACTTCTCTCCAAAGTGACATAAACCTGAGGCAGATATTGCATCACAGGCATACAGCTATGATGGATCCATCTATGTGTAGGAGCAGCTAGGCTGAGCTTCCCGGCAGGGAAGTTCACATCAGGCCAAGAGCCAGACGATGTTATGAAACATCATGAAAAACAGAGCTGCTCAAATCGGACTCGTCTCATCAGCGTTATTGGAGGTGTCTGCGGAAACCCACCTTGGCACCGGGACATGTTTGGTACTTAACCTGCTTGGATGTCGCCTTGCCCCTGGTCGGCCCCTTCCACTTTGCGAGCTGGCAGTGATGTTCTTGGTTATCGTCCAACCAGACAATGAAGTCTATTTATTGACATAAACAGCAAAAGAATAATTCAGATTGTCCGTCTGTGACCTGCTCATGCTCGTGGCCAAACAAAGATCAAAGTTTTCTTTCCTTGGGAATGGCAGTTACAGCAGAATGTAACGCTGACTGGATAGTCATCTGGCGGCAGCCTGCAGCTCACACTGTGTGTGACACGTAGCGCTTCTTCTTCAGAGCTGTTATGTGCTGTAACCGTGAAAGCGTTTGGCTTTTCATTCGAGTGTCTTCATTTCTGTCTCCTGGGGAGATCTCTCATACCTCCTGGCTGTTTTGCTTCCCCCAGCTGTGCCGCCCGTCACACTCTCGTATGCAAAAAGTGCATCCGGATCAGATTATGAAGACGTGACGTGTGATTCACACATGCAGGTGATGCCGTGACATCATTGCTCTACAAAGCGTGCTGTCACACTCTGTTGCTTGGATACAGGGACGTGCAGGCATAGGTACTTCTGTTCATGATGCGCACACACACACACACACACATACACACACACATGCACACACACACACACACACACACACACACACATGCACAGTGACTCCTCACTCCACCTTCCCCAAATCCTGCTCCCTTTAGCTTCCCTGACTTCCATGCCAGGCCAGGCTAACCCTCCCTCTCAAAATTAACAACTCGCCACAGCTACACAGAAAGTGCCACCACAGATAACAGTCTTAATTCAGCAAGCATGTGCTCCTCCGTACTGCATGAATGACCTTTTATTGTTATGTTTTCCTCCCCGCATTGCCCCTGGTCCACACCGTAGACGATTAATTAGCTCCTATTAGCAGAGCGAGGCTCGGTGGGTGGGGGGCAGCTTTGCGTGGAGGCTGATAGCAGAGACGTGTGGGTCAGACCATCACGGTTCACTTGCTGGCTGTTTTCCCCCGTTCTGTTCTCTCTGTCTAACTTCCCCCCCCACCCCACCCCTGACGCCTTCGCATCACAGCTGTGAGGTCGTGAATTCAGCTTCCTGGAAAGGCATGAATGCACGGCCGGGCTTGCACCCTCGTTCTTGCACGTTCACATTCACCACTAACTTTTTTAAAACCTTTCGTCAAACCATCTGCAGTCGCCGTCTCTCTCCAGTCCAGCACCAGTCCCAGGCACTGGAACCCCTTCCTAACCCAATGTACATCCACGCCCCAGATGGCCTTGGTTAGCCTTCTCGCTAACCTCTTCGCTAGCAGTCTTCCCAGCGGACCTTGCAGATGTTTCGCTTTCTCCGCAGAGCAGCGATTGTGAGTTTGCAGCGGAGAGCACTGCGGTCATGGCAACGTCTTTATAATGAAGAGCTTTTGAGGCGTTTATTGTGTTTCAGCCTCTGTGGTCTGGGTAGTGGCTGCTCTTTGGACTGTTCTGTCACCATCAGGCAGCGTTTCTGAGTGATTTTTCAGGGTATTTTATGCCTCTGGACAATGTAACGGATAAAGAAATGTTTCAAAACACACTCCTCTAAGGTAGATGGGCTGAACACCCCCCCCCCCCTTCTTCACGTGCACAGTCGGCATCTGTGAAAGCGGTCACACACCCAGAATCGCCCATCTGTGTTTTCACGCATCGGAAGCACAGATAGCCACGGCCGTCAGGCAGCCATTATCGGCAGCCTCTGATTAAATCGACCGTTTAACACGCACACGCGTGCACCCCCCGGGCCCATCGATCTCCCCCAGAATGCTGCTTCAGACTGTGGCGTTGCCATGGCAGGAGCGCGTTCCCACGAGAGAGTCGCACGAGCTCCGCCATGCTCTGGTGTTTACGTTTACGCTTGTTTGTTTGGCTGGGGGACGAGCTCTCCCACTGAGCGATTCGCGGCACGACACAAATAGTGTGTGCTGCAAACAGCAGACAAGGAGCAGTGAGACGGGGGGAGGGGGGGGTTAACCAGGCCGAGCAGCACCGGGCATGTTAGATGTGAAAGTATTATATATTAAAGGCCACGTACCAATGAACTTTGAGCTTACGCTACAATTGTACACTATATGTTGTTAATTCATACTGGGACTGTGTCTGGCTCAAGGGGTTAGAATGCTCTGCCTATGATTGGAAGGTTGCTGGTTCAAATCCCAGGATCAGCAGAATGATGTCGCCGTTAAACTCCTGACCAAGGCCCTTAATCCTCAATTGCTCCAGGAACTATCTAACCCTGCTTTTCCAATAAGTATATGGCTAATGGTAAAAGTGTCTGCTAAATTAATATAATGTAAATTTTGCCAGGGTGCGGTGTGGAGTACAGAGGGTACATTGCTTAGCACTGTAAGCTTAGGCCCTCAGTGTTGGGGGTTAGAAGCTGTCGTGTTCTTGCTAGGTTGTGTGGGGTTTCTCCCGCAGTCCAGAAACACCAAATTCACATCAAACTTGCCCGAATGTGAGTGTTTAACTGTGATAGACTGGCATCCTGCTGCCTCAGGCTCTGTGATTCCTGGAAGGGACTCCAGCCTCACCATGACCCTGGACTTCAATCGATTATAGAATGATGGATGGAAGGGTGGACTTGGTGTGTTTATCTTGAGGCAAAATGTTGCAGACAGAACTACTGACCAGGCCCAGGGCTGGATTTCAACAGACACCATCTTCTGAGAAAATGCCTCATGTTTTGTGACCTTAAGGGGTCTCACTGACTGCACTCAATGGGGTCTCACTGACTGCACTCAATGGGGTCTCACTGACTGCACTCAATAGGGTCTCACTGACTGCGTTCACGGTAGAACTGGTTTCACGGTTTGAAACCAGTCGAGGGCAACATGATGTTCTGGATTATTTGTTCTGGATTATTCTAGCTTTGTGGTGAGGTTTTTTTTCCTACATGCCAGGCCTAGATGTGCTTGAGAAGGTCAGATAAGACAAAACACCCTTGCTAAAATTTGTTTTTGAACATGGGCCTAATTTTGTTGGTGTGGCTCTCAAAGGTCTGTGGACCTGGTGCTTCTGGTGGCATGTCAGGTTTTCTTGGTATTCTGTGTATTTCTTGACGGATCAATTATGTTCTGGTGTGCACAGGGTTACTATTGGCTGCTTAGCAGTTTGCTGTAGACGAGTGTAAGGGTTCTTCAGCATGATCCTGAATGTCTTTCCTTTTCTGGCAGGCGGATCGGAGCACCGATGGAAATGTCCTCAGCATCCCAGTGCCAATACGGCGGGGGGGTTCAGAGACTAACCTGGACCTGGACTCCACCGATGGGCTGGGCCTGGGGCTGGACTTTCACAAAGGCCGTCTGGACATTGACAACCTGCAACAGAAGATTCTGAAGGTGACGGAGCAGATCAAGATCGAACAGACAGCCCGCGAGGACAATGTGGCCGAGTATCTGAAGCTGATCGGCAATGCCGACAAGCAGCAGCTGTCGCGCATCAAGCAGGTCTTCGAAAAGAAGAACCAGAAGTCTGCACAGACCATTGCACAGCTACAGAAGAAACTGGAGCAGTACCATAAAAAGATGAGGGACAATGAGGCGAATGGCTCCTCCAAGCATAGTGCATCAAAGGAGTCGTCCAAAGAAACGTCTAAGGAACCGAAGGAGATCTTCAAGGACAGCTTGAAGGACAGCCTGAAGGATGTGAGTGGCAGTGGGAGGCATCCTTCTGTAGATAAGGTGAAGACCATTGGCCCCGGCGTCTCGCTCTCCCCACCCTTCTTCTTCAACAAGTCGCGAGAATTCGCCAACCTGATCCGCAACAAGTTCGGCAGTGCGGACAACATCGCTCACCTCAAGAGCAGCATGGACACCTCACCTTCCTTTCACCAGGAAGTCAGCGGGCGTTCTCTGAGTGGCAGCGCCACCATCGTGGCCAAGCCCAAGTACCCCAGCGACGACGAGTGCTCCTCAGGCACGTCTGCGTCCGCTGACAGCAATGGAAACCCCACCCCTGGCCCGGATGGTTCTGAATCACCCGAGACCCAGAGCAAGCTGACTCTGATCCTGGAGGATGTGAGGGATATCCGCGATGCCCAGAACAACCTAGGCAAAGGCATGGAGAGCCTGAAGGAGCAATTTAAGAGAGACTATGACTACATTGTGCAGACACTGCAGGAGGAGCGATACAGGTGAGGTGATCTCTTCTTTATGACCTTGGAAACAAGCTATTGATCTTGCATGATTTCCCATTTGTACGCATAGAAGCAAAATGTCCTCATCTTAACAAGCTGGTGAAAGGGATGATAATGAATCTCTTTTAGGATCTAGGCAGGACTCATTCACATTCTCATCCACATTCTTATTCCCATCACTCACTGCATTCCATCTGGATTGATTCATCTCTCAAGTGTTTAATAAGGTTTTTACACATCAGCAATCTCTTCAGAGACCAGCTCTTCTCAAACGTGCTCGTGGACACGCAGACATCCCCCGAAGCCTGTTTCAGGGCGGTTTCTATAGCACATCATGTTCTTCCAGTTTCCATATGTTCGGGACATGGTTGGTTCTGACGTGTTGCCATGGTGAATGGCAGCCAACCACAATCTCACTGTGGGTTCACTGAGGTTGGGTATTTGGCCTGAAGTAAAATTTGTCCTGAAGGTTGCAAGTATGTGGGACTAAAAGCCTTACATTTATCAGCATCAGTGTTGTGGATAATTACACGTATTGCTGAAGTTATCAGCTGTCCAGGTGGCTTTTTTATGGCAGATGGAAATAACTTTTGTATGATGAATGACCTGATTGCTGTACAAATTCAGCTCCTGTGTAGGACAGTGAAAGAACACACGTCTCACTCTTTATAAATCTGCACTTCTGAGCTGACTTTTGTTCCGTACAGGCTCATGCTGAGTCTTGATTTAGGAAGGGTTCATGAGGAATGTGATTCAGGTTGACCTGGCAAGACCCAGAGACATCGTGAGTCCAGGCCCGGCAGAAAGCAGTAGAGAAATGGAACGTGGGTGTGAAAAATGACCTAGATGGCTGGGAAGTCTGCTCTTGGATGATGGCAATAATGGACCCATAAGATTCATGTCTCTTCATCTATCTCTCCCTTCCAGGTTTGAGAGGTTGGAGTGCCAGCTGAACGACCTGACTGAACTCCACCAGCACGAAACCAGCAACCTGAAGCAGGAGCTGGCCAGCATCGAGGAGAAGGTGGCTTACCAGGCCTACGAGAGGGCGAGGGACATCCAGGTACCTCCACGGTCAAGGCTGGGTCCATCACCCTTCAGCAGATTCAAATTCACAATTCAGCGAAGCAGAAAATTGCTTCCCGCCCCGCCAAAACATGATGTGTTATTTAGTAAATCAATAAACAATAAAGCCATGTTTCCCAACCCAGTTCTCGGGGACCCACAGATAGTCTACGTTTTTGCTCCCTCCCAGTTCCTTAGACCAAAAACTTGAACTGTCTGTGGGTCTCCGAGGACCGGATTTGGGAAATACTGCAGTAAGAAGTTTTAAAAAATGCAGAACAAATTTAGAACAACGTACAAGCAGTTCCCCCCGTTCTGTACTGCTTCCCTCCCTTGTCTCTCTTCCTCTCTGTCACTCTCCCTCTCCCTCTCTCTCTCCCCCCTCCTCGCCTCTTTGTCCCTTCCTCACTTTTTCCTTTCCTCCCTGCTCTTCGGTACATCTGACGTCTGGAATGAACTGACCACCATCTCCCATCTGCACACCAGGAAGTGCTGGAGTCCTGCCAGACACGCATCTCCAAGCTGGAGCTGCAACAGCAGCAGCAGCAGCAGACGGTGCAGCTGGAGAACGCGGACGCCAAGGTGCTGCTGGGGAAATGCATCAACATCATGCTGGCGCTGGTTACCATGGTGCTGGTGTGCGTCTCCACCGTGGCCAAGTTCACGGCCCCCCTGACACGCAGCCGGCTACACCTCGTGGGCACCTTCTTCGCTGTGTCGCTGCTGGCGCTCTTTTGGAAGAACTGGGAGCACTTGCAGTGTGCTGTAGAGCGCATGCTGCTGCCCAGCTGATCAGAGGGGCGGAGCCACCTGGGGCCGTGTCAGGGGATTGGTCGAGAAACCATCTCCCATGTCGTGGGATTGGTCAAGATTTTTTTTTTCTCAATTTCTTCACCCGAACCTTGGTCTCCTTCCCCAGAAAGATCTGTGGACTCTTTGGAACTCTGGGCTTGTGAACCCAGCAGGACATTCCGCGGTTTGCAGGATGAAAAACTAGTGATGCTTTTGTGTTCCGACATGGACTGTTCATTCGTAGGACGGGAAGACTAGACTTTTGGTCTCACTGTACCTGTGTGTAACATATGTCTCTCAGCCTCTCTTGCCGTACTCACTCGTGTAGAGTTCACTGTGCAGCAAAGTCATCAATTTTAATTTTTCAGATCGTACACTGTTGTATTGGATTAAGAAGTGCAATATTTGTGTTTAAGAGTGGCAATGGTATAACGTGTGTCCGCTTATGACAGTTACTTAACGTGATTAAGAACCATGGCGGAGAATCCTGCCAGGGTCACATCAGCTCTGTATAAGAAGTACATTCCCCAAGATACGAGGAATACATTTCCACACACTGCAGCAGATGAGCAGTCACTGCAGCAGATGAGCAGTCACTGCAGGAGATGAGCACCACTGCAGCAGATGAGTAGTCACTGCAGCAGATGAGCACCACTGCAGCAGATGAGCAGTCACTGCTTTTGTTGGAAGGAAAATGAACATTGGCCACTATGTAGTAGAAGAGAGGTTTTCAAAGGAAGGAAAGATGGTTGACTTTTTGTGAGGGAGGGGTTAAAGGTTGTTGGCTTTTTGTGGGGGGGTGGCTGTTTTCATGAGATGATTAACAGTGTGGTGGTGGGAGGCTATATGGCCTGGATCCTGTGAATTTAATTTGACACCCTTATATTTTATAGGTTAACAACTTAGCTGTGTTCCTAGAAGTTCAAGCTGTTCTGAGACACAACTTTTTCGTTCTGCGATGTTACCTTCCTCAGCTGTGGGTGGAAGCATTTTAACAGCTAGCTTTAGAACCCCAGTGACTTGGTGGCATTACACTGCCTCTCCATGGGAGGGCGCCACCGAGGTGGCCACAGCTAAGCTTTCGGTAGCTAAGGCTCTGGTGGGGTGTCCAGGCTCATCGAACTGTCAGTTGGGATTTAGAATGGTTTGGAGATTCATCATCAGTCTGTACATAAAAAATGTCGCAAGTTGAACATTTAAAGTTAAACACATTGATGCTGTTTTCAGTATCTATTGCGGATATCCTGAAAATGTGGATTTGTTCCAGGTTTTGGAAACCAGATATTTTTGGAAATGTTTGTTTAGAGACTGAACAGGACAGTGAGTGTGTATATTTAAATAGACTTTGATTCCTATGATGGAGGCCTTTGAATGGCACTAAGGTCGCAGCTGTAACGTTGCCATGACGTCAGTTTCAGAAGATGGAAACACACTAAATCGGTACACTAACTGTATCGAATTTACTGCCTATTCTTGTTGTCAAGTCCATCAGCCGCAGTAAATACCAAATCGAATCTATTTTTATAGGCATGATCCTCACTGCGCTTGAAGCTACAAATTGCGTGGCCTTACTGAGGCGCTGCGACGCTGCTCGACTTCTGTCGCATGCCGCTCACACTCAGCTGGCTGTCCTGTTCGACCAAAAGGAACCAGGATCCACCCACCGTCAGTGATAAAGCTTATAAGCATGCACACTTGTCCGTCGGGGTTAAAATGAAGATATAAAATCGAAGCTGAAAGGGAAGCGATGCTTTGCGTGGTTGGTATTCCAGTCATGCTTCATGCTGCCATCAGATAAACTTCACTCCTCCTTCTCTGCCTCCTTTATCTTCAGCGTTTTAACTCTTTATCCCACATCTCTTAAAGCAGAGAAAAGAGAAACTCGCGTGCATCCTGTAGGGACAGCAGCTTAATGCACTGAGGAATTTGTTATTGTGAGTTTCAGTCGTCTTGTCCCTACAATTTGTCATTTAATTCCCCTAAAGCCAAAAGCTGTGAATACTGCGCCCCCCGGCGGCCGAGCGCACATTTTTTTTCTATTGTAATTTTCTTCTGATGTTTTTCTGCAATTCCCCCCTCCCCGATCCCACCTGCTCGCCTCCATGTCGCATCACTGTGACCTCTTGCTCTTATCTGGCTCAAAGCATTGTGGGATATTTCAGGTCAGCGACAGGCTGGTTCTTAACAAGGGCCGTTCCCACTGTGCTGGGTCTCCACAGCGCCATGGAAGTCCATTGATAGTGTTTTCCATTGATGGGCAGACTGGTCTGTCCTGGCCGGACTGGTAATCTGTGACATCAGCAGCCACAGCTTTGATTTCGTAACCTTGTGATGGTGTATACCAGTAACAGCATATATACCTTACAGGAAGAGCTCACCCAGACTTGGGTTCACTTTTTACATCCTATTTTCTTCTTTTGTAATCTATTTCTTTTATGGTGGACATTTGGGTCAAAGTTCATGTTTGTTGTGGCCCTCTTAATATCGTCCTATGGTAATTTATGTCCTGATCTTCTGGAAAATACTTTATACAACACTGGAGAACCACTTGATCGGTTTCTGAACTACTTTTTTAATAAATAAAATCTTTGTTTTTTAAACTTTGCTTTTCCCCCCGCCCTTTCCATCATGTGACACTGACATTGTTGTGCTGGGACCTTGAACTGGTCCACAGGCATAATTTGTGCTTGTTTTCAAGCAACTTCTGGCCCTCTAATGGTGCCCTCTGAGAAATGTGTAATTTACTCTGTTCACTGAAAAAAACATGAACAGGTTCGAATGGTCCTGCCCTTCAAACGCCCGGGCTGCCCTGGCTTGTCTGATCATTAGCGTCGCCTTGACACGTTAAAGGCATCTTAGGTATTTCCCAACATCGGGAATATTAAGTGTGACACATAGGTGAAAAACTATAATTACTGTTACGTTTAAGCACAAAGTGAGAACATGGATGATAAAATTTATTTTCGTTTAGCATCATATTGAGTTTTTCTCTACAAAACTTGTGGTCGGTGTGGCAAAACAAATCATTTCCATTTATAACTTGAACGAAATCGTCAAATTCTTATGCTGGATTATAGTGCATTTATCGGTTCGCTCTTTCGAAAATCTTTATTTTGTCGCCCCCTGGAGGATTTACGTGGATGCTGCGGCACTATCGGAACAGCTTTGCTGCGGTCCCTCTTAGTCTCAACGTTTCATCATTAAATCTGAGTATAAATCTGTTAAATGAGCCGAGCAGTTGACGGCATGCAGCAATATATTCAGAATATATTTTTAAAAGTTTTAAAAATTCAAATTTTTCAGGCTCTGATGTACTACCTGCCTGCCTCGCTTGCACGTCACTTTGAACAAAGGCGCTCGCAGAAAAAGAATAAATGTAAACGTAATAATCCATCTGTTGCACTGCATGCGAATTGCAGGTGAATGCTTAATCGCTTATAAATGATCACACTCGGAACTTTGATCTACTTTACCCTGAGGACGTGCCGCCGCAAACTCCGGTTGGACCAGAACGCCAGCATTGGGGACGTTCTGGAGGACAGCAGTTTTGTTGAACTTGGTAAAGGATGTAACTGACCAAACTAGTATTATCACTTGGTAAATATTTATTATCAGTTGTGTTTCCATATATCATCAACCGACTGAGATGCTCCCAATCTCCCTGGTGTTATGAAATGCTCTTTTTACAGTTCACGGGGATTTTCCACCTGCGGGCGGTGTTTCGTTTTTGCCAGCAGCCCTGTCTCTGTATCCTTTAATCACTTGCACACCGTGGCGACTGAACGCGAACACCCGTGTTTGTTGATTATATGGCAGAAGTACTGCCTTTTAATCCGTGACAGTTCTTCAGTGATAACATGCCTTGTGAACCCAAAGAGGTGAGTCCGTCTACTTTAACTAGACTGGCATTTATATCAGTGCACGGTCTACCACGGTCAGGAAAAGCAGGATTTAATTTTCCGACTCTTTGCTTGAAGCTTGGAAACCCTAGGAAACCTTTACTGGTTGCTTCGTTTAATTTTAAAATGTGAGGAGTGTGGACTCTTAAAGATCTTTGAAGGGTACTGACCCAAAGCTTTAAAAAAAATTATAGTTTTTTTTTTTGATAGCTGGAGCCATATTTAAGATCTTTAGAAGTCAACAGAATCTCTGTACTGTGTAGGGATGTGTTCAGCTTTCCATGGTTGAAATTGCCACCACTGTTTGTTTCTCTGTGTACCGTTGGACCCAGGCTTGGGTAGCCCACTGAGCCCAGAGCGGATCTGGATGCTGCTGGCTTTAAAGATGAACATGCTGGCCAGGTATTGCCCAAGGCTTTTGAGCCCTTGATGCCACCACTGTCGTCGCTGTGTGACGTGAGGCATGACCCAGATGGTTGTCTTTGCAGCATCCTGCCTCCCCTGTGTCCCAGAGAAGGGCACTGTGGGGGGGGCAGTGGAGATCTCACTCCCCTGACCAACCTCACCCAGGGGCTGATGGGAAAAGGAATGATGTGGTCCCTGAAGAGTGCCTAGGCTGACGCCAAATATGTGAATGTCGAAGGACCTTAGTCTATTACCTGACATATGACACATCTTGATAAACACAAAAATCACCGCTGATGTCAGTTATTTATGCTCCGTACAGTATATGTTAGTGATACACAAAACTATGCTTTATGAACCATTGGCTGCTTTTTTTGACCCCACTAGATGGTGCTCTCTGTTAAAAAAAGGGCCCAAAGCATTTCCTAAAGGAAACCAAGAGCGCCATCTAGTGGGGTCAAAAAATACAACAAATGATTCACAAAGCATTGTTTTTTCCATCATTTCAATGTGTTGCAAAGGTATTTCTCTCTCAAAAACATCTATTTACTAGGTGATGAAAGCCCATGGCCTGACACCAATATCACTAAAGCTGAAGGAGGTACTTGAATAAGAGAGCCCCACCCCCAACAAGATCTGCTGGGATATGTAGTTTTTTGAGACAAAGGTGGAGGTGTGGTGGATTAAGAACAAAGATTGTTGGTGATTCTGGTGTGCAGGAATTGGCTCTGATTAACGGGACCCAGCTGATCACATCTCTTGGGGCAGAAGCTGTTGAGAGAGCGCAGGCCAGAGGAAGGCAAGCTGACATCATTGCATCTCACAGTGGAGTTGCTACAGGAAACCAGCAAAGCCTTGAAACGTGGTGAGGGAGACCCCTTGTGTCAGATTCTGAAACTACAAAATAAGGTCACATTAAAGTGTAAAGCAGTTCTTAAAATAGAGGTTAATAATAAGTTGTTCATTTATAAGTGTTAATCTGGTTTATGATTCTTCTTGTACTGATCTGTTAATACAGAAAAATTCAGTACTGCTCTTGGACTTTAGAAGATTCTAGTTCTCATTCTGCAATTTTAATGTGACAGCTATCTCAGTATTTAAAAGGGGTTTTAACTACTAATCTATATTCGGCAAATATAGAAAAATCGGTCTCAACCATTTGAAACTCCTTCGAATTAGGATCCAATATGAATCTGGTTTACAGTCAAGATTTTTCTCCAGTTTCAATTGAATTGAATTAGCTGTGTGACTATGATTCCTTCGAAAAATCCAAGGGTGCTTCCTTGTTCACTCTGTCCAAGACGTCTACACTTGTTTTTTAGATATCTTGTGGGTCAAATAGCTCATTTGCATTGTGCTTGTTTGGATACCCCAGCAGTTCATAAGTGAGTTAATGGGGAGACATGAAAGTCTACCTGAGGTGGGCCAACCAGAAGTTGAATTAGCCATTTTTGAGGGTTGGACTCCCTAAGAATTCTTAGATGTTCCTCTGCTGCCAATAATGATAAGTGTAAAGAATCCCTACAGTAATATCTGTGTGTTAGATCCTAAACTGATTACCCGCTCTGACCAGCCTTGTGTGATTTGTTCTAGATGCATGGTTTTGCCAATGATACCATAGCGTTCGTGAAGAGAATCATCTCCACAGGGATGAACAGCTCCACTGGCAACCCGGTAACTCTGGTACTCCTCAATCTACCCACAACATCTGATACCAACTGGGTTACTGGCTTGTTCCTCACGAACGGCCATTGACGTCCCCGTTTTTGACTCGTACCCTTTGAGGATTAGATTACACCTCTGCTTTAAGGCTCTTACATCACACCATACTCTTTAACTGGTCTTCGTTGAACAAGGTGAGGTTATTTCTGGGGGGAATTTTCACGAAGAGTACCCAGCCAAGGTGAGAAATTTTGGGTGCTTGTTTCAAATGATCAAAAATTCCCATGCTTTGGTGCACATGGCTGGGTGATTGAGGATGACCATTCCACAAGAAGAATACCCAAAATTCCTCTAGTAAAATACCTCAATATTATGAACGGACAAAACTGAGTCTGGTTAAAGGTGTCTGATAAGTAACCAAATGCTGCATATTGTATCAATGGTCCTCAACCTTTTTTGCACCACAACTTAATTTTCACTATTCCAGTTCAGTCACGACCCTATTGGTGTCGGGGTGGTCCATGTTATTGCCAGTACTCTGGGTTAGTTGACGTTGGCAAATCACCTCTCTGGCTGGCTGTCAACTTGCACCTGAACGCTCATGTATGTGTGTGTGTGTATGTATCTATCTATGTATCTATATCCATCCATCCATCAGCTGATTATCCTGGGTTAGAGTTGTGGGGGGGGCTTGAAGTTTATCCCAGACAGCATAGGGCACACAGCTGGGGGACAGACCAGATGGGGGACAGACCAGATGGGCTGTTCTGGTATTATACACTATTATAAAAATATATTTTTGTCAGCACCATTGAAAACCTCATATCTGCTCCTAATAGTTCTGGCCATTGAGTTGCTCACTGCCTGCCAGGGCCTGGAGCTCAGCAAAGCCAAGAAAACCACTGGCCCCCTGGAGCGTGTCTACCAGTTTGTTCAATCCATTGTCAGGCTTCCTGAGAGACTCCTAAACATGCCACATTTAACATTTTTAAGCCTTAATTTTAGTTTTAAATCTTAGGTATCGTCAAGCAATTTTCAATACAGAGCTGATTGAACAAAATGTTCGTTGTCAACCAGTGCTTTTTTAAACTAACGAGAACCAGTGAAGTAGCCAATGGGAACTGCCTGTATAAGGTAATTCAGACCCACGTGACTTTGCTATCCAACCTCATCGACTTCCGTTATCTATTCCTTTCCCATAATTCTCTAGGGTTTTGTAGTTTATTGACGTGGAACGGTAACTGTTGATGACTGAGGAGAGCTGGGATTTGTAGCAGGTAAGTCAGACGTGAGTTTATAACATAGTTTAACGTCAGTGTATTTGTATTTAACGCCTAATGTTGTTTTTACCTTCGTGCGGGAATCGTCTTGCATTTCTGTAGCACTGTCAGGATGGTTTCGTTTTTAAATAGCCAGGTTAGGTTATCCGTGCAGTTAGTGAATGTGTAAAAGATGTAATGAAAGCGCCATTTTTAAATCTAGAACTTACTGAGGGAAACAACACTTTAAAAGAATGCTATTTGAACATCATGTAGATATTTTGTAGACGTTTTCGGTCGTATCGTCTGCACCGCCCCTTTCATGATATAGCTTTCCGGGACCATTAAGCCGTTAAATTCGTTTAACAACGTAGTTATGTTGTTAACGATTTAATCTGCTCTGTGCAACTGATTCGGACTGGATGAATTTCTTTGAAAATATCTAAATAGGGATATAAAAGACTGTTGTTCGTTCTGGATAGCGCTTTTCAGTTGCCCGGACAACAGTGCTGTTAAACAGAGGACTGGCTCTAACCCCCTTACCTTAAAAGGCTTGTTTTTGGTATATTTATAAACGCGAAAAGATACAGTTCTTTCGTCACGTTTTTCGGTGTGTAAAATATTGTTAAAGCTACGTAAATGCTGGTAATTGACAGAATATTCAGTAGGACAACTGATTGCATATAATCAAAGGGAGCCCTCTCCCTCCTCCACTCACTACCGTCAAGTGGGCGCAAATCACTGGGGACATGGGTAGCAGCCACACTGGATATCATCTCGTCATGTTACATCAGTATCACTGTTCAAATGCAATTAATATTTGAAGCAATTTACATATAGGGGTTTCTGCTACTGGCAGTTACTACCTTTTGAAGTTAAAACCGTGCTGTATTTTGTTTAACATCTGGCTAATTATTGTTGGCAGGTCATTTTTACTGAGAGGTTTTTTCCCTAAGAGCTTTTGTTGTTTTAATCACCCAAGGTCAAAATGTTTTGAAGATTCCTCATTCTGCAGCTTGGTGTCTTGCATCAGATGTGTTGAGCCTTTTGGGAGGACCCTGGCTGGGAGGAGGTTTCTTTGGGGGAAACCTCTGGGGAACCATGAATCCTGCTGACTTGGCAATGTCTGCACCCCTGTTCTCGAGCCTCGAGCTTGGGGCCGGCAAGCCTGGCTCCCTCCCAGGGGTCACGTCCCTGGCAGGGGTCGAAACGGAGCTTCAGAAGATGCTCATCGATGAGAGGATGAGGTGTGAACACCACAAGACCAACTACCAGACCCTGAAGGTGGAGCACACCAGGTACCTCAGCTCCTCTGTCGTGGTCAGACGTCTGGCTCTCTACTTCCACAGCTCCTTCTGTAGGCCTCCTTTAGTTGGTTCTCCACATCTTCTCATGGACTGCCAGTTCTCCTGTGCATTTATTGGGCATCACCTCTTAACATTTATAGTTCAAGAAATTTCAGTATGCTTTCTATTCTACGGCTATTCTCTTAACACTATGCCAAAAAATCTGTAAGAGAAATACCATTCTTTATGTTCCGTCTTTGTCCTTTAACACATCTATTCAGAAAGAGAATTAGTTTCACCTGTAGTACTTGCACATTTTTGTTCTGAGGACATAGATCAGCAGATGCTAACAGTATGTAGCTCTGTAGTCTGTGAATATGGATTGATTTGTCATTGTGAGTGCTTTGCGTGCATGTGCGTGCTGCTGTGTCCATTACCCTCGAATGTGTGACTTTGTGATACGTACGCCCCCTGTAGGCTGCAGGATCAGTTTACCCGGGGACAGAGCGAGCTGAAACGTCTACTCTCTGAGAAGCAGAACTCCCAGGAACAGATGCAGATCTTGCTGGCTGAGCTGCGGGGGGAGCTACTGGATAAAACCAGGGAGTTGGAGGAGCTCAAGCTGCAGGTAAAGAGCCGCGTTTCTGGGCTGTCTGATGCCGCCCCACAACCCCCAATTTCGACTTCATGCTCTTTTATTGTCAGAACAGCAGGTGGTGCTGTAAATAACTGAAATAATGACTGGGAACATCTAGACAGAGGCCCCAGAAGAAGCATTCCTGTTGGGTTAGGAATTCTCGATTTCTTCCTGAAGTACATGGTTGCTTGTTGGGTAGCGTTACCACCTCAGCCTTTTTTGAGACTTCTAATTCTGCCATATTTCTCGATTCCTTCTGCATTTCAAAAACTTGCAGTTAGATTACAGCTGGGTCACAGGGGCAATTAATAACCTAATGATTTGATTTCAGTTTGTTTGATAGGCGCGAGATATGAAATGGAGAGAGGTTTAAAAAGCTCTAAACGGAACAAAAATGTACAAATGCAGACTCGGCAGAGAGAAACTGAAAACCACTAAAGAAAAGGTCAAAGTACCAAATTCTTATTTCAGGAACATAGGGATGTAGTTCCTTAAAAACATAACCAGCCTGTCCATTTCAAAACACAAAAAATGAGAGGGATCCTGCATTGAGAGGTTTTTGAGAGTTCAGAGACGACTGCAGCTTCATTATGAAGCAGTTTGCTGCTTATTAATGTTTCTTTCCGAGCTGCCCTGTTTAAAGCGTTCACTTGTCTGGCTGAAACTCCTCAGCTTCACTTTCTGAAACTGTTTGTGCTTTGAATCACAAAAAAATCTTTTGACAGTTCGATGTTCTCTCGCCAGTTTTGTGAAATGTCACTCGTCTTGCCTCTTGAAAGCCGTTACACTGTTTCAGCTCCAGGAAGGTCTTCTTCCCCATGCTACATGTGAACTCTGGCTTGCTTAATAATGTGGAATACTCTCTAAGTAAATTTCCCTTCAGTGAAGATCTGGCAAACATTCACAGCCCTCTCTGGGCTTGACACCAGTTATTTAAAATGACACAAAAAATATAAAATGGGCAAAAGCTATGAGTTACAAACTAAAACTTAAATGCTTGTTTTGATGAAATCCTTGTGATATGTCATTTGCATAATAATGTAGGTAATGTTAGGTGTCTGTTGATAGTCAACATTACACTTACCCTGCTATCGGTCAGGTGCAGTGATGATTCCGTTGCCTGACCAGCAGAGGGCAAATATTTCAATTGACAGTTCAGGCATTTAAGTGGCACCACAGTCTGCATTGCAGTATGGTTTAGTACAACGCTATCCTTAACCATTGCGGAAATGAAACTGGAAAAATGCATATTAACCTAAAGGATCAGTAAATTTTACAGATCTGAAAAGGCTTTGCGGCAGTTCTGTATTTGACGTTCCTGGTTTTGTGGTACTGACAGGTCCTGAGCCCCCAGAAACTGGAGCTTTTGCGATCTCAGATACAGCAGGAGCTAGAAGCACCAGTCAGAGACCGCTTCACCCAGCTGGAGGAGGTGGGTTGTTGCATAACTCCGTAAAGCAGGGGGCGCTGAAGTTTAAACTGAAGTTCTGGAGAGTTTTAGTGATGTAAGGTGACCAATAAGCCCACTGTTTGGAACAGAATCCCTCTCCACTACAGTTAGCCCCATCTTCAGGGTCTTTAGTCCCTATCTTGTCCCTATTGTGTCACTCCCACCACAATGCATGTCCCCCTCTTCATAGGAAGCAGAGAGGTACAGGTCAGAGTATAACAGGGTGCGGTATGAGTACACATTCCTGAAGTCTGAGTCCGATCACCTGAAGGAGGAGCATGCCCGCGAGCTGGACGATATGAGACTCCGCCTGGATGCTGAGGTTGGTCTTGCTGGGGTTTACCTCAACATCAGACTCTACCTTCTGCCTTTTTTTGGTTCATGACAGCCGCGTCCGGTTATATGCGGTGACCCCAGGTAAGCCGGCTGGAGAGGGACAAGGAAGACCTGAGTGCCAGGCTCCTGAGCTTGGACCCCGAGCGGGACGGCAAGCGAGTTGAGGCACTGCTGCGCGAAAAGGCCCAGCTACACCTGCGGCTGAAGGGCCTGGAGGCGGAGGTGGCCCAGCTGCGAGCCGAGAGAGACAACTCCGGCATGCAGGCGAAGAACGTGCAGCGAGTCCAGCTACGGCAGCTGGCCGAGTCTCAGGCTGCGATCAAGGCCCTGGAGGTACGGAAAGTTTTACATTTTGTGTTGCGGGGATTAAAATATGACGGCGTATGTTTCTATAAGTGTGATGCTTGTGTTGTGAAAGAGTCCTGAGGATTGTGACTGAAATCCACACGTTCCAGGTGTGAATCTGTTGCAAAATGTGCCCCCTCCCCAGGCTGAGAAGCAGTCCCTGCGCATGCAGCAGGACAGACTGGACGGTGAGCTGCAGCTGAGCCAGGAGCAGAACACGCTGCTCACCGCGCGCCTGCACAAAGCGGAGAGGGAGGTCAGCGCTCTGACCAGCCAGGTAGGTCAAAGGTCAGCGGGCACGCCCAGTCAGAGGTCAAGCAGGAAGATGTTTAAATGTTTCTCAGCGGCTGCGATTGCATGGTCACGTGTGTCCAAATCGAGAGAAGGCAGCTCTATCCGACCTTCCATTCCTGGGGGGCTTAAGTGTGGGACACACCGGCTATGTGGTGTAGGCGCCGCGGATGCAGAATGTGTTGATTTTCATTCACCTAAGTTAATGGGTTTGAGCAGCTATACGCCTGAGTGAGACACTGCTGCAGCACGTCATGCAGAGATATTTGTGGCGTATATCTTTCATGCATGCGGTAAGCAGTTCTTAGCAAAAATAATCAGTTAATAGATCTGTTGCTGATAAGATGTCCGGTTGATTATCAACATTACATAATCAATACATTTCACTGTAGTTTCCATGTTTAGCCGGTACAGCATAGACGTACCACAGAAGGGAATCTGTTCTGATGCGATTAACCTATTAGTGCCCAAGTCCGATACAGCATAGATTTGCATTTGCATTTGTGTGATTTTCAGTCGGAGGGAAGCACTACGCAAACTACAACACGATAGTGTTAACGAGAAACACTACTTGCGCGCAAAACCGCCATCCAAGTGAATGACAGTGATGTCCAGTTTGTGAGCATGTTGTTCTTTTGAACCGGTTCTTTTTAGTGAATCGGTCAAAACAAAATTAAACTTTCTGTACTTCCACACATCGCACGGGTCAAAGTATTACATTGAAAAATCTACAAATACTTGACAAATTATCAATAATAAACTAGCTATCTTTTTATATAACAATTATAACATAACTTATTGCTGTTTTAATTTTTATTTCATTGTTGCTGTGCATCCCTTAGAAAGTTTTTCCTCATGGGTACGTGTATCTTAGTATGCAATTTTAGTGAGCATGATGTTTTTCAGCAGCACATTAGTCATAAAAGGTTGGACTTGCAGTAGCAGTGCCACAAGAGCAACGTGGGCAGAATAGCACGCTTGTCCACGACAGACAGCACGCAGCCAGCGTGTCCCGGGTATTAGACTTCAGCTAGCGGCGCGCAGCGTCACACCTCGGTGCAGGCCGCTGTTCACGTTTCCATGCAGCATGCTGACAGACGTCGGAAGGTGACCTGCTTTCAGCTAATCTCTGGCATCAGCTGTGTAGGTTCCTCTTGTGCCCACACCACTCTGTTACCCAGATCATGCTGCAGGAAAGTGAACCGGATGACATGATCAGATGATTGATAAGGTTGATATTTGAGGGCAAGAGTTTGTGACTGATTGAAATTGTTGCCACTCCTTTACAAGCATAAAATAAGTATTAATTGTAACTGACGGTTATGAAATTTGAGGGTTGGAGAGAGGCAGGTATGGGGCTCCCGGGCTAGTGTGACCAGTGGGGATGCATGTCTTAAGCAGCATTTTGGCTTCTGTGTTAGCTGGAGGAGATGAGACACTCCCACAAGCTGGAGGTGGCGAACGTCAGGCTGGAGTGTGTGCGGGCCAGGGGTGAGCTGGAGACGGAGAGGGACGCCCTGCAAAGCAAGGCGGAAGGTAACTATGCGTAAGGTCGCCCGACCCGTTTACGTTCCAGATTCCAACGTCAAAGCTGTATGTGAGCTTCTAATTCATTTGTACTCTCATTGATGTATTTACATCATTTTTATCCTCTCAACATTAAAGTGACTTTGCTATAGGACAGAATTTCCCATCCCAGTCCTTGGGGACCCACAGACGGTCCATGTTTTTGCTCCCTTCCAGCTTCCTTCCAGACAGTCCACATTACCGGCAGCTGGGAGGGAGAAAAACATGGACTGTCTGTGTGTTCCCGAGGACTGGGTTGGCAAACACTACTATAGGAACTTGAATATTTCATTCTTTGTGTACCTCCCAGTTCCACTCCGTTTTAATTTGCTTGCCCCCTGATCTCCCAGGACTGCAGTCGGACATGGATGACCTAAAGGAGGCTCTGGAGCGGATTAAGGAGCAGCTGGTGGAGAAGGAGAGAGAGATGATCCGTAAGGTTCAGGTGGCGCGAGAGCAGGAGCTCCACAAGATGGCAGCGCTCCAGGAGGAGAAGTGAGGCTGGCTTGTCTCTTTTGGCTTCTGGCAAAGCTGAAGTTAGCTGGTCGTTATTGTTCCGTCACGTGTGTGTGTGTGTGTGTGTGTGTGTGTGTGTGTGTGTGTGTGTGTGCGTGTGTGTTCCTTAGGTTGGAGCTGGAGAACCGTGTGACCGATCTGGAGCAGCAGAGAACACTGCAGGAGGCCGCAGAGATTTCCCAGAAGGAGCAGTGGGAGGAACGGTTCCGGGCCGCCCAGTCGGGCGAGGAAACGGCTCGCAAGGAGGCATTGTCCCTGAAGTATGAAGGCCTGCCTTCTGAGTTTCCGTGACCGTAGTCATCGGGCACCCATGTGACACGACTACTCCTCCTCTTCTCAGGATCAGAATACAGCAGCAGGCCCGTCAGCTGGAGGAGCTGGAGAAGGAGAAAACTGAGAATGGAGACCTACGAAAGGTGGGGAGCAGTGGCGGATTAATGGATCGGACACTGACACGCACACATGCGAGTGGTGTATGTTGTAGGAACCAGTTATGGTGGGAAACTTTCAACAGGCTTTGAAAGTTGCTGTGGTCAGGATTGGCATGTGCCCAATTTCTCACTTCACTAGCAGAGAGCACTAGCAGAGCTCGATCATGTTTGCGAAGCTCGATCATGTTTGCGAAGCTCGTCACATGCAGGACGCAGTTCAGACATCGTGCATGAACTCATGTCTCACTTCTACCAGCCCTTTGTTTAAATCTGGTGTTGTGGGCAGCGGTGAATGTGCTGTGTCTGCCTTGTATAGTGTCCTGGTGGTTTTAGTGGATCTCCCCTGCCTCGTTTCCCCCACCCTGTTTCACCAGCAAAACCAAGAACTGACAGTACAGCTGAGTTCCCTGTCTCATTCGGAGAGCGAGCTGCTGGAGGCCAACCAGAGGCTTCGAGAGGCACTTGAGAGGCTGCGGGAGGATCTGCGCAGCACCCGCTGCCAGGCCGAAAGGGCCCAGCTGGAGGCGGAGAGGTATGTGGCGTGATGCGCCGCTTCTGTGGTGTGGCACGCCTGATGGTGGCAGGATAAACGGTTCCACACGTTTCGAAGAGGGTTTATGAAACCAAACCATTGCTGCGCCTTCAAAGTGGATGGGTATTATTGAGGTGCTGACGCAGTAGTACAGCAAGACCAAACAGGCTGCAGCCCCAGCTCTGTCACCTCTCTGCAGCTTCCTATGGCAAACGAGAGTTTATTTATTCTTAAAGCTACGGCCGCCTTATACTAATGCACAGATACAAGCGTCTGTGAAACCGCAGTAATTAGAAGATAGTGGTAAACGGGAAGTCAGAAGTTTCATATCTCAGTTTCTTACATCTCCCAGTCCCCAGTTTGGCGGTGTGCTCATGCCGTGACCTGTACCCCCCCCCCCCCCCCCCCCCCGCCCTCAAACAGGGTGCTGGAGGAGCGACGGGTTGAGTGGCTGCAGGAGAAGCACCAACTGCAGGAACGTGAATCCCAGCTAGAAACGAAGGGCAGCCAGGTCCGGGAGAAGCTGCAAAGAGCAGCACTGGCCCAGAAGAAGGTACCAACTCCGAAGCTCTGAACTGAGCTGTTGATCTGGATTTTTCTCTGTGTCACCACTAGGGGAGCCCTAGTTATTATGCCTGTACTGTGTTGGATTGCCCCTGTGACACTATAGCTACTGCTGCCACAAATAATTTAAGCGTATGAAATCTGACACCTCAAGCTTTGAGTTTGGCACCAAGCTCATTTCCGTAACCATGCCTCTGCGTCCTGCTTGCGCGGTGATCAGTTCCCTTTACTGTGCCCCCGGATGCGTCAGGGATGTGTGTGCGGCACCTGTGACCTCACATGCAGCGCATGTACCCATTGGCTGTTTCAGAGGAAGACCATGAGCGAGCTCAAGGAGAAGAAGCTTCAGGACAAGATTCAGTTGCTAGAGGCCAAGATAGAGCAGATGGAGATCGAGAAAAGCACAGAGAATAAGTAATGACCTACGATGGCTTCGCCATGGACATGCAGCTGAATATTTCCCTTCTCTGCGATTTCCTGTTCTGGGCAGGTTGAGCTGGTCATCTTTACTGGTGTTTTTTGCTTTTGTTTTTGGCAGTTGGCCAGTGAGCATGTCTTGTTTCCTCTTTAAGTGCTGTTAGGATTTCCTCCCGCATGTTGTGCTCACCTCCCCGCCTCTGTGTTTGCCCCTCCCACCCCAAAGAAAGGTGTTTTCGGAGGAGCAGCTTCTGCTCCAGCGCCGCCTGAAGGAGCTGCATAGGAGGCACGGCGAGTTTCGCTGCCTGCTCCTGGGAACGCAGTTGGCCCCCGGCCCCCCAGTGAGTCTGCCCCACCCCACCCTGACCTGCCCTGCTCTGCGTGGAAGTTTCCAGTTTGATGTAGACTTCAAATTAGCAAATCACAAATGCTGCGATTTAGGATATGCAGTATACGGCACGGCTGACCCAGGGTTTAAAACTGTCGCAAAAATACTTTTACAAATTCATGCCGCGCTCCTCGCATGCCAGTCATGCTCACCAATCAGAAGTGGCCCGAAGTGACTGCGTGCAGATCTGCGGAGCTTTAGGTGAATTACCTATGGATTTCCTGGTCAGAGATTTAGAGAAAGATTGTATACGAGGTAGCAGTGCTGGTATCTTTTAGTATCTGTTGCTTAGTGCAATTGTCTTCTTTATTTAACTCAGTTGTGTTTGTTCTCGGGGCGGCATGGTGGTGCAGCGGTTAGCACTGTTGCATCACACCTCTGGCACACAGTTTCGAGTCTCCGCCTGGGTTACATGAGTGTGGAGTTTTCATGTTCTCCCCGTGTCGTCGTGGGGTTTCCTCCGGGTACTCCGGTTTCCCTCCACAGTCCAAAGACACGCTGAGGCTAAATGGAGTTACAAAATTGTCTGTAGGAGTGCATGTATGAGTGACTGGTGTGTGTGTGCCCTGCGATGGGCTGGCCCCCCACCCTGGGTTGTTCCCTGCCTCGTGCCCATAGCTTCCGGGATAGGCTCTGGACCACCCACGACCCAGTAGGATAAGCGGTTTTGGAAATGGATGGATGTTTGTTCTCTGCTTAATATCTGTCAGAAGAGTCGCAAATAGATATTTTCTCCAAGTCGTTCAGCCCTAATGTTGACCCAGTGAATGAAAGCGCCCCCCCTCCACAGGATGAACAGCACCAGAGGCAACTGTCATCACTACGTCGGCGCCTCGAGGAACTGGAGACGGTGCAGCAGCAGCAGCTGGAGGAGCTGGGCAGCCCTCTGTAGTGCAACGGGGAGCGGGAGAGGAGCAACGGGGCCCCAGAATCCCGGACTCGCTCCCCGAGCTCTGGCGGAGGCGGTCCCACCGCTTGCTCGCTCACACGGCATGCACACTGCGCAGTACACTGCGCAGCATTCAGGTTCGGTACAGCGTGCCACTGCAGCACTTTCAAAAAAATAAAAAAAACTGTCAGACAGCCTTTCAACACCCCCCTGTGGATGTGGGTTTCCGTTAGTGTGGCAATAATATCTTCCCGTACAGGAGGATTTGTGATGTCGGTGCATTGGCGTGAGGGACATGCTCAACACTGCAGGACGGTAACATGTGAAAAAACAGACGCATACGCAAGAATTACCTGACTTTAATTTATGATCTGTGTTTTTTTTTTTGGTACTTTACATACAGACATTAAATTGTGCTGAATTTTTACCAGGGATTGTCTGCCTTAATTGCTTCAGACTGTGTCTAAATGCCGTGCTTCGTCATTCTGTGCAGCATGTCTACCTGTGTAAAATGTAATGTTTTTGCAAACCAAAAGTAGAGACATTACAATAAGCTGCATATGTTGTACAGACGCCCGAAAAGAGGAACAGATACTAATTGGCCGCTTTCCATGCGAAATGCTGGCAGGGATGGGTAACTTCCCTGGAAGCCAAACTGCCCGGGCTTTTCCACCAACAAATCTGAACTTGGTAATACACACATTTCATGCAAATATTTAATACAGACTGCTCTCACTGGGACAAGGGTGGTGTGATTCGGGGGGAAGAGCAGGTCATGTGTTTAGTGCTGTGGTCTGCGTGTAGTTGGACACGCATCTAGCCGAGTTCGGCAGCTGAGTCTCTGCTTCAAGCTGGGTGTGTGTCAGCTCTCGCTGTGCCAGGGTGACGTCGACCTGCGAGGGCGCGAGGCCGCACCATCAAGCTGCTTTTCTTGGCTTGTCACAAAACACAGCTAATGGTGACCTGTGTCCACTGTTCATGGTGCCTCCGCGTGCTGCTCTGAACGGAAGTGGCCCTGTGGGTCGCGAGCCGCAAACTGGCGAGCCTCTCACTCCCAGGATAAGTTGCTCATGTTTTCAAACTGGTTCCTGACTTCTTCTAGCTGCACCTGTAGGTCACTGGGGGTGTTGTTCTGCTCCAGATAGTCCTGGATCTGATGGGTCGGGGAAAGATGGAGGGGGGGGATTGAATAAGATGATTTAGCGCAATGGCTACTGGAGTTCAGGCGGGGATATGTCATGTGGAAGGCTAAGCATGTGACGTGGTTCCACTTTGTAAATGTCATTCACAGACAGGTCCTTGCTTTAGCCAAACTACAAACCTGTGTCTGTTTGGCGGATGCTGGGCACCGTACTGCATGTCGTCCTGCATGACATGCGCTGGTGCGGGTACTTCATTACCTACACGTCCAGTTACAAGAATCTTTTGCAATAAGGCACTCGTTCCTCTGTGTGTGCAATTCTGAAACTTGTGACTCCCCCCCCCAACCTCCGGTATTGTGATTTCCAGTTTGTGTGTGTGTGTGTGTGTGTGTGTGTGTGTGTTCTGATAGCTTTGCGAAGCTGGGGTAAGAAACATGTCGCATTTGCTGCTTACCTCACGGAAGTAACGCTTGACATATTTATAGAGGTCGCGCAGTGCAGCTGATTCGTTGAACTCGTTTTCATGTTTCTGAAAATTAAACACAGACATTCTGAGGAGAACATCATACTGCTTGGTTTATCCACCTATACACACATACATGTATGTATGTGTATGTATGTATATGTGTATATATGATATGTGTGTGTGAGCACTATCCTACTACTATCCCATCCACTTCACTGACCGGGGGGGATTGAACCAGATTCATTTGTTTGTCTGGTTGTGGGCTGTAGTCCACTGGTTGGTGACCACTAAAGGCTCCCTGGAACCCAGTACTGGCTAAGTGCTTATGGAAGAAGGAAGATTGACCAAAGGGGCTTTGAACATGACAGAATGTTATCCTGTTATCCATGGTTACCTGAGAATGGACATGTGACCAAGAAGACTGTCATAGCTGTGCAGTCATGATACGTTAGAATGATATACACGGTTACTTTTGTCTTGAGGTGGTATAAGTCTAAGCAATGCAAACGCTTCTGAATTTCTTATTTGTATCTATGAAATATTCTTTGATATGTGGATTTTTCTGTAGTTCATGCTGTTGGGTGTGGTTTCTATGTCGTGTCTAGATCTAAACCCACAGATGATAATGCGCAACAAATGGCAGAAGCTATCTGTGTTCCGTGCCGTGATGCCCTTGGGGTTGAGGCCTGTGTACCTTTGCGGTCTCATTCAGGAATTCCCTGAATTCCTGCTCTGTAATCTGTGGTAAGTCTTTCACTAGTTTGTAGAAGGTCTTCACCTCCTGCTTGTACTGGGGAATGTCCTTCACGTAGAGGAGCTTGTTGGTGGGTGCATTCTGGGGGGGGGGTAAGAGATTAGTAAGTGGATCCAGGTTCTTGCTTAGCTTAGGAACACATTGATCCCATAATAGGTCTCGCCAGCAGTGAAGATACCTATGCCTTGTGCTCCTACATTCTTTTGAGATGTGTGATAGTCACCTTTCCCAGCTGTTGGTCGAGCAAGGAGAAGGAGTCCATAAAGGTCTGAGCGATTACGGAGAGGCAGCCGTCGAGCAGCGGTGTCTTGTCAATGTCAAACACAAACTGGGGGTTTTTAAGAATGTTCACCCAGAAGCGCAGGGGCAGGCTGGGATTGCAGAAGGTACAACAACAGACACACAAACAGAAGTTCAGGTCTGTCATTGAATCTCTTCCTCCATTCAGATGTGTGTAAACATGCATAGGTCCTTCGTGACCTTTATTTGCGAAAGTTGCATTCATATGGAAGAATATTGGTACCTGTTGGTCTTCCAGATGTGTGGCACGTCCGGGTCTGTGATTTTTTTTCTTTCCACTTCAGAGTCCAGAAAGTCGAAGAAGAACTTTATGGCTGGAGAAACCTTATTTGCCATCCCCCATATGGTTCTGAAAAGGTTTTCAAGAAACGAGTGCACAGCAACCTGCAGGGGAAGGAGCCTGGATGGTCACCATGGTCACGGAACAGTGCCCTTCTACCCCCTGCTAAGAAATTATGTATTTTTGTCTCCCATAAAGAGGAACTGCGACCCTCTAGTGGGTAAGTGGTTTTGAAAACGCACAGCCACAAAAAACTTAAGAGATCACAGAACAGTTTTTTGTTTCACTCATTTCTCAATTTATGGGTATGCGTCTGTGAATAATGTATATTTTTACAAACTACAGCCTAGTTCTCGGTTTCTCATTAATGAAGCGCTTCTTCCTTGCTTTATGGGGCTTGCTTCTAGGAGCCTGATACGAACTGTCCTAGCAGTGCACGATTCATGGAAAACTGTCGGATAAGTTGACGGTCATCTCTGGCATTAGAATGTCGCTTCAGCCCTCTACCTGGCTGGTTTCTGCTCATTCCCAGTGTCTCCTGGTTCACCTTATTCTTGTGTACTGCTGTCTTAAAAAATTTTAACCTGGAAGCAGCCTGCTGCTCAGCATAGCCTTCTGCCAGCAGAACCACGACTAAATCAGGATTTAACCATGCAGATGTGTTTAAAAATATAAAGTGGTCCAACTTCTTTTCCAGAGCTATATATGACCTGAAGTGGTCTGGTGGCAGTTTATTTTTTTTTCTTTTTTTAAACATACCTTTGTCGAAAGCAGTTTTGTTAAGTTGATTTCTTTGAGCTTGAGTTTCTTCCTTTCTGGGTTTTTCCTTTGGCTTGTGTCAATGTCAGGGTCGATCTGCAAAACAGTGTGTTATAAAACAAGCAAGGTGGCTCATTAAGTAAAGAGCTAAACGAGTGGTCTGTGAAGAGGAACTTACCAAATGGCAGTACTTTGTCGTGAAGTTCTGATCGCCTATAAGTGCACACATGAGAGAGAGGCAGTCATACCTTATTTCAAACGCAAGATCAAGGATGCATTTGCGAGAGTCTTCATCCATTAACACCATCTCTCTCTATTGAGGCTGACTTTGGGATTTTTGTCTGTTGCTATGTTCAATACATTTTACGTAGGGTCATTCACTATTGCTTCTCTATTTTATCTGCAGCCCCCTTACAGTTAAGCAACCAGAATATTGCAGCACAATGCTGGTAATAGTGCTTACCCTTCAAACTGACTTGTGTGGTGAGAGGGGTCCGGTTCGTCATAGTTGTGACCTTAATCAAAGCATCATCAGGAACCTGTCAAGAAGCAAAATGAAGTTTGCCACATCTGTGCTTTATCTTTCACCTGTTAAATGCACTCTGTGGCTTCTTGTGTATGAGGAAGGAAAAATGCATCGATGCACATTGACAAATATACAAATATATGACTTGCTGTTTAAACCTCGTCTTGGTGCTCTGCTTATAAAAGCGCCTCTGAATCAACACAAGTGGCTGACCCCTAATTATATTTGTCTTCTTATTATATATATATTGTCTTGGCTTAGCTCTAAAACACTGAGTGGAAACAAACGAGGTCAAAATTGGATGGGGGAACTGAAAATGTAAACGAAGTGCTAACTGCCATTATGTGACGCAATGTCACGGTCACCTTGTAATGCTTCAGCGTGTTGAGCAACGTCGCCTCACCCACGACCTTCGACGTGCTGTCCACTTCCAGGAGCAAGACAGTGGAACCATCCTTCTCGTGATCTAAAATCAGACCGCAAGCTCTTCATGTAGCCAGGACTACACTGAGATTATCCAGGAGGGAGGCAGCAGAGTTTATACTCACAAATGTCAATCTCTTCAAGCTGCTTGTAGTAAGGGAAGCCAAACTTGCTCTTGAATGCTGCAAGGATCTTCTCCTTGACCTGTTCCACAGTGTCACAGTCCAGTGCACTCACCTCCAGACATTCCGATTCCTCTCCAGAGCCCACTGAAAATGACACCTTCAGTTTCTGTTGGGGAAATCGAAAGGTGTTTTAAAGTCACCTGGTTTTGTAGTTAAAAATATGATGTTAATGCCAGTCTTAGTAACTTGACCTTTTACGCTTGTGTTAAATGGATTGTGATTGTCATGCATACAAAAATGCAAATGAGGGATAAAGTTGTTTGAAGCTAGCAAGGGTCAGCTTTGTTTTCAACAAAATATGGGAGATTACGATGCCAAAATTAAAGATAACCTTGGATTTACCTCTAACTATAATACTAAATCTAATGATAACCCTAGCTCACACTCTAATAGCAAGCTTAACCCTTGGTCTAACTCTAACCCAATCTCAAAACCTAATGACACCCTAAATTTATCACTAACTCTAACCCTAATACCTGCATACCAAGGTGTGGAAGTCCTCAGCCAGCCAGAGCAACCAGTCTTCATTGAGTGTGTACAAAGCCTTCCCTGTCACACAGTCCACCGGACCTTTCAAGGTTTTCTCAACCAGTGCTGACACCAGCAAATACAGAGGCTGCCCCACAGACTCCTGGAACAGCACACGCACACAGATCCAGATGAGCTTGCAATTAATATGGCTTAATTTAAACCAATAGTCTTGTTCATTGTATATTTAACTCAGGAATAAAGCAGTTCATTATTTCAGTGGGACATTGACATATTGACATTAACATGCAGCCCATTTAATCCATCTGCCACCTAAACCTCATGTTCACTGCCGGTTGTTAAAATATATTTTTCAATTATCCACGCAAAAACCAGAACCGGCGACAGAGCTGAGATGACAAGCACCACCCACCCGCAGGAATCCATAGAGGCAGACAGACATCCAGTTGGTCAACAGCTTCTCCACAATGGACTCTGTACGCCGCAGCAGCAGTTTTGGTTGGACATTGCTGGACTGGTCCATCAGAGCCCTGAGCAGGTCCTGCATCACCTCTGTCAGGTAGGGAAGGTCGGTGTGCAGGGCCAGGGTCAGCAAGGAGGCCACCGTGCACCTGAGGAGAGCATGAGGTAGGACTGCATGCGTGATATGCTCATACACTCCGCACACTCCTGTTAGTCACCTGTGACTCACCACAGCTGGTCCACCAAGCATCACACACAGCCCTTGTTATTTCGCCCAAACTCAGAAATCCCAGTTCACCCAGTTACTCCTCCCAGAGACGCACCATTCATTCCCAGTACATCTGCGGTACAGTTGAATGGCCTCAATTGTGCCAAAAATGACTAATCTGACAGGCTCAAAATGATTTTTTATGGAAACCATGTCTTGAGCAGCTACAGCGTTCTCTGTGACATCTTAGTCTGCAACAACTACAGTTCATAGGTCTGAAGGGTAGAAAACTTCAGTTAATGACGTACTTATCTTTAACAGTAAAATTCCTCTGTGCCTCTAATGCATGGATGAAGGATGTGAGGAAGATCTTGTTCCGGATGAGCTGAGAGAAGGCCAGGCAGCTCTGCGTTGGCTGTGTTCTCACTGGGCTCTGTCAGACAAACTGGCACAGTCAACAAAACACAAACATCTCACATCCATAACTCTACAGTTCATTGTAGCGATGCTCCTTCCTTTTTTCAGAACGTTGGTTTGAGTTATAATGTTTTAACTGCGATAGTGATACCTGTTCAGTAGTCAACTTTGAATTTTGATCTGTTCCTGGGCTCGCAGTATCTCATATTATAATATCAGGGTAATATGATATTATCTACTGATGCTGGGTGATGACAACATCTCTGCAGTTCCTGTTTTAGTGATCACAAGTGTGAACATCTCAGTGTTTAGCGACATATGATACAGTGCGTTTCACCCTGCATTTACTAGTATTTAGTTACTCTAATTACACTATGTAACACACATTTTGTTCCTTAATAGTATGTGTTATTTCTTAATTGCTTATGTTGTAAAAGTATAGGAATGGCCATTATTCCATTCAAACTTTGCTTTTGTGACCTGGAAAATGAAATTAACCCACTTTCTTTGTAAAAACTGGCAAATTTTGGTCTAAATATAACAACATTTGAGTCAAGATTTATATGTATGTATAGTAAAGTTATACAAAAACGAACAAAACTATTCAGAAGTAAGTAGTTTTTAGAAATTTGCAGATAAATGGTCTGACCCTGTGCTCAGACCTCAGGCTCCACTCTCAAATGTAAATGCAGTACCAGTGAAACGTCTGGACACACCTAATGAAGATCCTTTTTCGTCAAGATAATGACCCAAAGCACACCTCACAGTTACGTAGTGTTATCTTGTGAACAAGAAAAGAGATGGAGTGCTGTGACAGATGACCTGGCCCCCACAATCCCCCCAATCCCCCAGCCTAAGTCCTATAGAGCTGGTTTGGGATGAGTTGGATTGAAGAATAAGAGCAAGGTGGCCAACTTGTGCCAAGAATTTGTGGAAACTCCTTTAAGACTGTTAGAGAAGCATTCCAGGTGGCCACATCTGGGACCTGGTTGGAAGAACGCCAAGAGTCTACTACGTCGTCATCGAAACAAAAGGGGGTTGCTTTGGAGAGTCTATCCTCTCAGAAAATTTTGAGATGCTGAACACTTCTCTTGGTCATTGCAATAATTGATGAGTCTTACTTCATTGCCTCGAGATCTACTATAAGTTTATTATAAGGTGAATAGCAACTAAAAATAGATACAAATGTATTAATAGCAAGTGTGGCAAGACCTTTGACCGGTACTGTTTGTAAACGTCTCAAAGGAGAGCAAGAAGGAATCTATGAAAAGAAGTACTCTAATGTACCTGTGCCTGCACATAAAGCATCATTTCATGAAAATGAATCATCACTTGGAAGATGTGAAAAGGAATTAGAGTCAGTTCACCTGAGTACAATATAAGCAAAAATATAAAGCATAGAACTTCAAATGTCTGTAGCCCACCTGGTCAAAATCCTTCATGTAGTTACTCATAGATTCAGCCTGCAAAGTGAAACGGGGAGAACAATGAGATCAGAGCCGCGTCGTTGCTGTTCTGGTCTCGGTACGTCTCAGTCAGAGTCTTACTTCAGGAAAAAAGATTCTGAGGGCGAAATGCTTGTAATCCAGGAAGGGGATTGTGGCTACATTTTCGACAAAATGCGATGCCTCTGTTATCTGCATGTCAACAAAGCCTGAGGAAAAGTCAGAGGGAACATGGTAAACGCAGAACTCCACACAGACAACAGGTGTGTCGCCGAAATGAAAGGTAGCTTAATGGGGATGTGTGGACATTTATCACACAACATAGAAGAGCCTCTGTGGAACTACTGGGGAGACGCGGTCCTGACTGGGAGCAGCCTTGCAGACTGACCTTGTCTGATCTCGTTTCTTATTTCACATTCCAGAGTGTCTAGATACTTGTCCATCTCTGCAGCCAGCTTCTTCTTTTTGAAATGGTAAACCCACAGTAACACGCCTGCCCCATGCAAACACAAAGAACTGTTAGCAAATGAATTGGCTTCCTCTATTCAGAACCATATATGGTCTCGTTAGAAACACGCAGAAAAAGGTGTCATACCCAGCTTGGCTTACCCAACAAACCCGGCAGTACGGCAGTATGTTGTTCTCTGGTTAGAGGCAGATACTAATATACAGACCCAGCTTTCTGTATCTGACATAAGCGATTGGCACTAGTACGTCTGCGGTACATTCAACTCACCTGTGATCATAAGAGCGACGAAAGCAATTAAAACCAGGACAATCCAGTAGTATTTATTAGTGGTTTGCTCTTCGAGCTGTTTTGAAAAATTCCCCACCACTATCTAAACCAAAAAAATATAAGCCAAAATAATGAATCACATCCAACAGATGACGTGTCAGTTGAAGAAGTACAACTGGAAAGAGGACTGACAGAAAATGCCTTACCCTGACTGACTGAACTCTAGCATTTGCCTGGTTGATTATTCTGCACATCACAGAATCCTCTGCTGTGCCGTTACCCAATACGATCATCTCCACATTGCACTGATGCTGCTTATCTTCCACCTTCGCAGTTATAATCAGCTCCTGAACAACCAAGTATAGCTTGTCCGACTTTTTCTGAAACGCAGAGACGTTCACTCAGATGATCAGTGTTTCAGCACCTGCACCGAGAGCCTAAAAGCCCGAATCCCTGCCGAAGCCCAACCTGTAATCCTGAGTATTAGTGCAAGGAATAAGTTGTCCGAGATGAACGGAACTTCAGGGCGATTCAATGAATACATAACAGCATAATATATAACATTGAAATTTAGATGGTGCATTATTTTGTGTTATCAAACCTTCAATTTATCAGGTATTAAAAGTTACACTGCAGAAGAACGGTTCTGCTTCAGGGCAGAGGCACCTAAAGGGTCTTTACCGCAATGACGATGCGCAGGTCTGATCCCACAGATGTGGCTTTGAAGCTGGTGAATTCGGGATTTGGGAGGTATGTCAGCTGCACACATTCCCTTGTTTCGTTTGCCAGGCACAGGCGGATTAACTCTCCTTGTAGCTTCCCACACTCCATGTTCGGTGGGCTGTGGAACTCGAAACTCTGAAAATGTAGGTTTAAAGCATGGAGCACCACATGTAAGGTAGGACTGGTGTTGACCTGGGGAAGCTGAGTCACTGTAGGGGACCATTGAGGTCATTTTCTGAAGTGCTGAGAATACTGGATGCTGAGGATGAGCAGGCCACTAACCTTGGAGCTAGGATTCCCGAAGTGCACTTTTCCGCACAGCTCTATCCCATCCACCAAATCCAGCTTTTCACCAGAGATTGTGACCTTTCTTCCTCCGCTGGTTTTGACACAGAAAAACCCACATCAGCCGTAAATATGACTATTGCCTGACTTTTTGAAGTCCTGAATACCTTTCAATCGCTAATGATCAGCAACTTAACAAACCACAACATAGTGAAATTCCTTTTAACCCTAGATAAGTCATTTGTTTGTTTTTGCTGAGGGAATCCCCCCCAGAGGGGAATCCCTCTCCCCCAGAAATTAATGTAATAAGAATTTCCACATGAACAGAATCAATATGACAACCAAATTTTTTCACCAAACGAGGACTAAAGTTACAAATTGTTGCATGTGTGCTTGAATACAGAATGAATGAATGAGATTTTAATGCTGCCAGTTGCATAGTTTTTTCTGACGTACATGCTGAAGGACTGTTGGATTTTCATACAGTATACAGCCATGTCTCAGTGGGTCAGTGTGATGTGCATGAGGGGAGTGTTCAAACCACCCATCTGAGGGAGTTCATTGGGAGATTCTGGCAGAAAGTGAGTACGGTGGTACCTCGGTTCACAAACTTCATACCTTTTGAGGACTCAGTTCGTGACCTGATAAGTTCGCGATCGATTCAATTTTTCCCATTTAAAATAATGTAAATATAAATTATTCGTTCAAACCTCAGAAACACTGATTTTTTTAGAGGGACTGACCGGACGTTCTCAGCCTATCACAAATCTGAACTCATAGCAGGCCCATGTGGCCACGAAGGGGACTCACCTGGCCCAGGTGTTGCTGGGAGAAATGGCAGTACAGTGTGGCAGGGGTCTATACGTGACCGTCTTCGAGCCAACACACCTTCCATCGGGCAACAATGCGCAGACGGTCATCATATCAGTCTTCCAGCTGGGGAGGTTAAACCGCAGGCTGTGTGCCGTCTGGGCCAGTACCTGCAATCTGAACACACACAGCTCCAAGGTCACACAGAAAGCTTCGTCGAAGGCCACAGTGATCTCAAACCATGGGAAAGAGGCCAATGAGCATCTGTGACTGTCATAACAAGATGTCTCATACACTGAGCAGATCCTGGAAACCTCTAGGAACTAACAGAGGAACTATGTTCCATTGTGCTCTGATGGTCACTAGTATGGCAATAAAAGTGATAAGTAAATCATAAAAGGGCTTTAGTGAGAAAATCAGCCAGAAATCCACCGGAATTTCTGTAGTATGAGAAACTCACTCCTCCGAGTAGCATTCCAGTGACCCCTGAAGACGTATCTTTGTTACGAGATCAAGGTTCGTCCCAGTCATCTCAGCATTGTTTTTGCCATGAAAGGAGACGACATTCGGAATCACAGAGTGAACTTCTGGCTTCTGGAAAAAATAAAAAACATGCAGAGCTAATTCAGTGGAAATGTAATCTGTCCATAACTCCTGCACAACAGCATGCATTGCTTAAAGTGCAGGAACACACTTTACTGGTGCTGTTTAATAACAGCTTTCCAAAGCATGATGACCAAGTAACTATGGAATGAACCACTGTGGAGTTACCACTAGAAAGCTAAAGCTTAAAAAATTACATTTTCTTTCTTTATATGTTTTATTATCTTTTTGTCCTTTTCCAGAAAAAAATAAAGACAGACATGAATGTATAGGTATGTCTGACAGCAATAGAGGACTTTGGGTGAATCTTGTGATTCACTGAAGCACCAGTGTTAGAGATACTGAAACCCACTTGTTCAGGTCATTTAACTAGTTCCTCAGTTTATATTGGTTAAGTTTGAATTAACTGCAGCCTCATGTTCCATTTCAACCATGATCCTCCTCACGCAAAGAGCAGGAGAGAATGAATGACGGATAAACATCAAATTTACTAATGGAGAAGGAAAATAACTGAATAACTCTGACTTACTGAATAATTCGAAGGAGGGGCGACGTCTTTACAGACGTCCTGCGAAAACAAAAAAAAAAAAAACTAATTTGGCACGATCCAGTGGGTAGGTGCTGCCACCACAGCGAATAAGAATGAACCTCCAACTGAAAATCACTCATTCGGAGGGATGGTTCAAGTTGAAGTTTCAATTCAATATATTTTTATACAGTATAGCGCCTTTCACACTAGAGCCGTCCCAAGGTACTTTTCATGGATGTGTTGTGATACATTAAACATCCTTAGAGAGAGTAATACACAATGAGAAAAAGGAAGGAAAGAGATTAAATAAAGAAAGTCAAATGACAAGGGAGGAGATGAACCAAAAACTGTCAAGTAAGGAGAAAAGAAACGTCTTCAACTGGCAATGAATCCTAGAATCAGCCAGGCCCAACCCCCCCTGGGCAGACTAACATTACTGAGAACAGAAACGAGTGGACTTGCCTGCTAAAGGCAGATACAGGCTGTGATTAAGGATCAAGACAAAGGATGTTCTGCTTATAAATTGACGACCTGGATATTTCTAGGTGACGCTTCGGATCTTACCTCTGCCTGAGCTTCATGTAACTCACCATTAGGCCAGGAACAGGTTTGTGAACTAGACCAGGTACAACCACTTGTGACACACGCATAACACCTGTGTAGAGTATACAGGGGGTCACTGAGTGCATGGACACGCAGTTTGTTAGAGGACACAATGAATGCGGTGACTTACTGGGCAACCGAAGACGCGGCTGTAATATTTGGGCAGTTCTTTACAACCAGATGTTCAGTTATTTCCTCCTCTGCTACAGTGATTCTTACTGCAATATTAAAGCCTGTGAAAAACAGCAAGTTACTCAACGCAGCTTGCAAACGTAATTCACATAATCCATTTCTATCAAAGCTGATGCAGCCAGCCAGAGTCCTTGGAGCTATTAGCTTATTTTAGACACTCGTTACTATATTCTTCACTTCTCTGGCATCTTTCTTAGACTGCAGTGTTTACTGACAGCCTGGTTCTCCAGAGCGCTCCAACCACACAAGGAGTACTTATTTTACACACCTAACACCTAGGTTTTAAATACTATATTAGTTTGATTTGTGGAACAGCTACAAAACAGGCACCAATTTCACACATGACAGCATTCTTAGTGAATATAGACCCAGAAACAAGGTGAAGCCACTACCTTCTGCAGGGAGATTGTGAACCGGAAATGTGCAGGAACAGGGGGAAGTTGGTTTGTAACAAATATCTGAACCCACAGCATTGAAGGAGCAAGACACAGAGGATCCGTTTGGAAGTCTCAGGGGAGTGGTGACATTTACTGTGATCTTCAGAGAGAGTGCAAAGATACAGAAATATGCTGGATTAGCAAGGCAAGAATATTGGTCAAGTGTATAGACAGATAAATGAAATCATCACGCAATAAATTATGATTTCCTACCTGGTCAGATGAAACACTTTTTATTTGCAAAGATGGCATTGTCCTATAGACTTCTACAGTTGTTCCAGGACATTCGGAGTTAAACATGCATCTAGAATAATGAAAAAATAAAAGTAATCAACACAAGAGATGAAGACAGAATTATCATGGGAGATTGAGTTTGTGTCAGCAATGATCCTGTGGTCTGATTCTAAGCTTCACTCTCACCTCTACATATGTGTGTGTGTCTTACAGGAGCAAGAAGGAGTGTGCGAGATGTACACAAGGCAAATAATTTCATTTCACAGATCACAAGGCACAAGTTAGATTTGTATAGTGAAACATTGACACGCCACTGAGGAATAAGGCTGAGGGTCACTCAGAGAAAGTACATTATGATATATTATGATCATACGTGAGACACGACAGCTGAAGTTGAGGAGAAACACCTCTATTTGAAAACATCTGCCAGCTGTTTTCGGTCCGTGTCAGAGCGCAACATAAAGTCTGGGCCACAAAATATTAACTAATGTTAAAGGCAAACACAAGTGTTATACATTTAGCCATATAACTATGAGGCTGAAGTCCCAATAGGCGCCCAGCTGCTGTACACCTCAGCCAGGTACTTAACTACGCAGATAAAATCATTGCCATAAAGTATCAGAAAGCTTAAAGGATAGAGACCTCTTCTTCGGCACACACCACCCACAGAAAGGATCCTGTGCAGACCAGCAGTCCTTCATGCTGCTGTATTTGTCACACTGAGCCACACTGACTGCTGTCAGCTATAAAACAAAGTGAAATTATCACAAAAGGTCAAAAGAAACTAGCAACTGATGGTCTGTAATATATGACAGAAGCCACCTGCTTTCCTGTCGCCATGTAGATAGCTGTATTCTCTGGGTCCAGAAGCATTTTGAAGAACACGGGGACGTCCTCGTCAGATTCGTACAGGACCCTTGCACAGGTGGGCTTAAGATTCCCATCAAGTGCGATCTACGACAAAAGATACACAAGAAAAGTATTTTCATTGTGGATCAATCCTATTGACGGGGGGGGGGGGGGGGGGGGGGGGTTCAGCCATCTTTTTTTGTCTCAGCCCCCTGAAAAATTGTTACTCTAAATCCATTTAATGATTTCATTCTGTATTTCTTAGGGGCTGAGCCCCCCCCTAAGAATCAAATCCTAGAATCGCCCCTGGAATAAATCTTCTCATGATGATTATCCGTCACCTTTAGGCATGGGGCCAAAAGGCCATCGTGAAAACATGCCGCGTATCATGTTCCTGAAGCCTACCTTAATCAGCTGTCCATCTGCTGTCCCGACGAACAGAACCACCCATGACGCATTAGATACAGCGGCCACCGATGTCATCGAGGGATGTGTGAACGCCACAGCTTCTGGCTTCAGATCATCCTGAGGATTCTATAACCGAATCGATATAAGGCAAATTTAAAAAAGGGTAGCTGACAGTTTGTACCTGAATACTGACACACTATATTACTCCCCCACAAACAGCAACACTTCAACAAATAGTACAAATAAATGATATACTTCAATTCAACATAAATATAGATTTTTTCAACATACCTTTGTAATGTTGTAAATGGCCAGTGCTGTATTAGTTTGATCACTCGTATTACCGGCTGTAAAAACACCTGCCCAGTACCCAGGAAAATCACCGCCAATGTAATAGGAGGAGACGAGGTTCCAGCGAGGCTTTTCGTCGCAGCACGACAGAGTTTTCTTTTTGGTGGATTGTAAAACCTCGCTTTTATCGCCTTTTCTTTGCAGTCGAAGTAGTTGAACCTTTTTGTCCGATTGTACGTTTACAAATATATAAATCGCTGGACCAAGTTGGAAACCGTCTACAAAATGTATGCTGGGCTGTAAGTCATATTTAGGTGTTAGGCCAGATGCAATCTCCGAGAATATTTCACCGTCCTGGCCATGCATCGTGTTTCGCAGAGTTATTGTGTTATTGAAGTTGGTCAAACAATTACCGACATTTTCGTTGGTCTCCACCACCCCAGTGATTAGATGCTTGCCGCTCTCCAACTCCACCAGAAAGCAAAGAGAAGATGCGTTATAATTAAATGGAGTCATGGAGCTGTTTTCTGCGTATATTAATTTAGAAATATTGTTTAAATCAAGAACCTCGCAATATCCACAATTTCTTGTTACACAAGTGACTAAAGTGCCATTTGTTCCAAACACCACTAAGACCTTCACTCTGCCTGGCTCCCGCCCCCCGGAGAGGTCTCTGGTTTTCTGCACCGTTAAGTTGCGGTTCATTTGGTAGAGATGATCTCCAACGGCGACGTAGATGCTCCTTTTCCATACAGCGAGGTTATCGATCTGTTTGTCAAATGTACGGTTGTATTCACACCGGCTGAGGCCGATGAAAAAGATAAAGATGATAGCCGTCCTCATGCTTCAGTTATAGGATAAACTGCTTTGCAGACCACTGTCAGATGCCTCCATTCGGCGAGTTTCTCAAACTTCCTTTTCTGTAGCTGCGTTCCGCGTCCCTTTATTATCAAGCGGGAGGACCTTCAGCGCTGTTACGCGGCTGTGTCTATGAATATTAACGTGCTCGGCTGACGAAGAAACGTCAAGAATTAATGACAGTGATAAAACGAAAGTAGATGGAATAGCAACCCACAACAAAAAGTCTGAAAAAGTATGCAAGTAGATTATGCCTTCTTAAATTTGGAGTTAACAACACTAACAGCAAACTTGAGTATTAATGTAAAAATAATGAAGTGCAGAATTGTATTTCCAATATGAACTGTCAATAATAAGGTTACGCCGTAACACCACTCCATTAGATAAGTTTCGCTTCATTCGGACCCCGATATATAATGGAAGTGTATCATTTTTATTATTACAAATGTAATTTTACTTATCTATTTTATCTCATGTAATTGAATATTTTCAATAACTTTAACAGTCGGTAATTTAATTTCAGTTGGTGTTTTTTTTTTAATCTTGGAGACACTGGTTTACGTTGGATACGCCTTGAACCATTAGTGATGCGGCAGCGCCCCCTAGCGATCGATAAAATAACTTCTGATTACGGGATCTTCTCTGCTGCCCCTGTGCGGGCCCCTGAGTACCATGGGGCCCCTGAAATTCACCATGGACGGTCTGCTTAGTCGCTGTGAAGCTGACTTGTCAAACGCACAGGGGTTGTGGGCCCCACATGAATACCCCAGTGCCATTGCCCCTTTAATAAAAATCTTATATGCACTGTAATTTAGCAAAACTGCATTACATATTATCATTAAAAACCATATAAAATATATAATAATGCAATATAATAATGAATCTATTATATAATAGATTAATTTAAATTGCACGATATAAGAAAATCAATAATGAAAATTGAATTAATTTTAAAAAGCACTGATCCCTTGATTAACTGAGCACTGCAACAGGTGGCTGCCCTTCACAGCCAGCTTCGTCTCACCTACAGAGAGCATCTCAACGTTTGAGAAATCAGTTTAATGAAGTAATTTTATTAATATAAAAAATATTTTATAATGAATGACTTATAAATACAAGTTAAATTTTTGCTATATACACACACCAATCAGCCATAACAGAAGAACAACTGTTAGGTGAAGTGAATAGCATTGATTATATTGTTACAATGACACTTTGATACAAAGTAACACAAAATAAAAAGATAGAGAAACAGACAGAAAAACACAAGTAAAAAAGACACTGATACTGTATATATGCCGGTGAAGTGAGCGAGTTATGCAAACAGGTTATATGGGAATCAGCCTCTCTGAGTCAGACACACATTAAACGCAGATATTTTGTTTGCCCCAAATGCTGCTCCAGTCACACGCAGAAACATTCTCTGCTTGCCGTTTGAAACAATCCTGTATCCCTCCATGTGTTCGACCGTCCCTCATGCACCTTTAGAGAGAGCTGGAAAACCTGAGAGGAAACAGAGAGAATTATGAATGTGGGGGGACCTGTCAGGTCTTCCGGAAATTACCACACACGCTCAGTTTCAAGGTCAAAAGTCTCACCTGCGAGTCCGGCACCATTTCACGCAGAGCACAATGGTCACAACCAGGAACCCTAATGCCCCGAAGCCAAACACCACTGGCCCTGTGAGGCGGTAGGAAAAACATGATATGAGGAAGGGAGCAGAATATCGTGCCTCATCAATATATACTGCCGCTTAGAGAGCTCATAGACCACAGACTGCCTTATGCTCCTTCACGTAGATTTGGCAGCTTGGTCCCCGTTTCTCAGGTGGCACCATGAGCCTGAAGGGCTGTGGATGGATCTGCAAAGTCAAAAGAGCGACAACAAACCTCCACCCCTCTCCGGCCGGCAGGGGTGTGGCGAGGGTCCGTAGATGACCGTCTTCGAGCCAACACACCTTCCATCGGGCAACAATGCGCAGACGGTCATCACATCTTTATTCAAACTGGGGAGGTTAAACCACAGTCTGTCTGCCGTCTGGGCCAATACCTGCAATCTGCACACACACAGCTCCAATGGTCACGTCACTATGGTAGCGAGAAGTGTCACACCCTTAGTGGTTTCTGTAGGACACTAGGAAGTAATTGAGCGATTATATTCCATTGTGCTCTGCAGGTCAGTGGTAAGAAAGTAAAAAAAAACTTTGAAATGACTCACATAAGTCGGAAATGGGCTAAACTGAGAAAAATAGGCAGAAACCTACATAAATTTCTGTAGTATGAGAAACTCACTCCTCTGAGTAGCATTCCAGTGACCCCTGAAGACGTGTCTTTGTTACGTGATTAAGGTTCTTCCCAATCATCTCAACATTGTTTTTTCCATGACAGGAGACGACATTCGGAATCACAGAGTGAACTTCTGGCTCCTGGAAAAGAATATATATATACAGAGCTAATTCAGTGGAAATGTAATCTGTCCATAACTCCTGCACAACAGCATGCATTGCTTAAAGTGCAGGAACACACTTTACTGGTGCTGTTTAATAACAGCTTTCCAAAGCATGATGACCAAGTAATTACGGAATGAACCACTGTGGAGTTACCACTCGAAAGCTAAAGCTTAAAAAATTACATTTTCTTTCTTTATATGTTTTATTATCTTTTTGTCCTTTTCCAGAAAAAAATAAAGACGGACATAAATGTATAGGTATGTCTGACAGCAATAGAGGACTTTGGGTGAATCTTGTGATTCACTGAAGCACCAGTGTTAGAGATACTGAAACTCACTTGTTCAGGTCATTTAACTAGTTCCTCAGTTTATATTGGTTAAGTTTGAATTAACTGCAGCCTCATGTTCCATTTCAACCATGATCCTCCTCACGCAAAGAGCAGGAGAGAATGAATGATGGAGAAGGAAAATGACTGACTTACTGAATAATTCAAAGGACGGGCGACGTCTTTACAGACGTCCTGCAAAAGCAAAAAACAAATGAGCCACCAACTGAAAATCACAAATTCGGAGGAATATTCTGCTTATAAACTGACCTCCTGGATATTTCTAGGTGACGCTTTGGATCTTACCTCTGCCTGAGCTTGATGTAATTCACCATTAGGCCAGGAACAGGTTTGTGAACTAGACCAGGTACAACCACTTGTGACACACGAATAACACCTGTGTAGAGTATACAGGGGGTCACTGAGTGCATGGACACACAGTTTGTTAGGTGACACAGCGAATGCGGTGACTTACTGGGCAACCGAAGACGCGGCTGTAATATTTGGGCAGTTCTTTACAACCAGATGTTCAGTTATTTCCTCCTCTACTACAGTGATTCTTACTGCAATATTAAAGCCTGTGAAAAACAGCAAGTTACTCAACGCAGCTTGCAAACATAATTCACATAATCCATTTCTATCAAAGCTGATGCAGCCAGCCAGAGTCCTTGGAGTTTGCTGCAACTGAGAGCTATTAGCTTATTGGTTTACTGACAGCCTGGTTCTCCAGAGCGCTCCAACCACACAAGGAGTACTAATTTTACACACCTAACACCTAGGTTTTAAATACTATATTAGTTTGATTTGTGGAACAGCTACAAAACAGGCACCAATTTCACACATGACAGCATTCTTAGTGAATATAGACCCAGAAATAAGGTGAAGCCACTACCTCCTGCAGGGAGATTGTGAACCGGAAATGTGCAGGAACAGGGGGAAGTTGGTTTGTCACAAATATCTGAACCCACAGCATTGAAGGAGCAAGACACAGAGGATCCCTTTGGAAGTCTCAGGGGAGTGGTGACATTTACTGTGATCTTCAGAGAGAGTGCAAAGATACAGAAATATGCTGGATTAGCAAGGCAAGAATATTGGTCAAGTGTATAGACAGATAAATGAAATCATCACGCAATAAATTATGATTTCCTACCTGGTCAGATGAAACACTTTTTATTTGCAAAGATGGCATTGTCCTATAGACTTCTACAGTTGTTCCAGGACATTCGGAGTTAAACATGCATCTAGAATAATGAAAAAATAAAAGTAATCAACACAAGAGATGAAGACAGAATTATCATGGGAGATTGAGTTTGTGTCAGCAATGATCCTGTGGTCTGATTCTAAGCTTCACTCTCACCTCTACATATGTGTGTGTGTCTTACAGGAGCAAGAAGGAGTGTGCGAGATGTACACAAGGCAAATAATTTCATTTCACAGATCACAAGGCACAAGTTAGATTTGTATAGTGAAACATTGACACGCCACTGAGGAATAAGACTGAGGGTCACTCAGAGAAAGTACATTATGATATATTATGATCATACGTGAGACACGACAGCTGAAGTTGAGGAGAAACACCTCTATTTGAAAACATCTGCCAGCTGTTTTCGGTCCGTGTCAGAGCGCAACATAAAGTCAGGGCCACAAAATATTAACTAATGTTAAAGGCAAACACAAGTGTTATACATTTAGCCATATAACTATGAGGCTGAAGTCCCAATAGGCGCCCAGCTGCTGTACACCTCAGCCAGGTACTTAACTACGCAGATAAAATCATTGCCATAAAGTATCAGAAAGCTTAAAGGATAGAGACCTCTTCTTCGGCACACACCACCCACAGAAAGGATCCTGTGCAGACCAGCAGTCCTTCATGCTGCTGTATTTGTCACACTGAGCCACACTGACTGCTGTCAGCTATAAAACAAAGTGAAATTATCACAAAAGGTCAACAGAAAGGGAATAGTCTGTAATAGAGGTGTCAAACTGAAAGTCCGTGGGCCACATTCGGCCGGTGGCACACTTGTTTCCAGCCCACACGATATAGGGCTGCCGGACGTCACATCTCGATGTTCTCGTGATTGTTTGGTGCATGTGCAGTAATCACTAGAGGTTGATTTATTCGGTACTATACGGACTGTTACTTACGCCCACAGTCTGGTAAGCAATTAAGTATTGCATCCGAAATATTAGTAGTCTGTATAAATTCGGCATATATTTATGTTGAATAGACGTGTGGCATTTTAAATTGCAGAAAGTACCGCCACACCACCGATGTCTTTCTGCCTTTTATCCACAATATCTACTCTCGAAAAAGATGTCCCTTTCTTTACTTAAGTGCTTATAAATCGCTTCCATGATTTACCAAATGTGGCGTGCTCCGCTAACCTAATTTAATAAACATAAGGTTATGCTGAATTTATACTGATAACTAACTTTGTTTTTTTTGTGTTATCTCTCATTTGTTTGTTTAATTTGTAAGCTTGGTTTGTTCTGAATTCTATGATGCCTTGGGAGAACAGTATTTCTGCATGAATAATTCACCGTAATACATGTGATTAAACATTAATATTAATAGATATTGACCTGGTTTGGCCCCCGAATTCAACCCAGTTTTAATTTTGGCCCCCTCGGTGATTTACTTTTGACACCCCTGGTATACGATATGACAGAGGCCACCTGGTTTCCAATTCCCATGTAGATACGTTTTTTATCTTCTGGGTCCAGAAGCATTTTGTAGAACACGGGGACGTCCTCGTCAGATTGGTACAGGACCCTTGGACAAGTGGGTTTAAGATTCTCATCAAGTGCGATCTGCAAAAAGAGTTAATTTTCATCTAGATGTTTTTGGATCTCCGCCAACTGCCATTTTGATTTATATATGTGTACAAAACTGACACAATGGATTTTCTGAGCATTTGATAAATATGATCCGCCTGGGTCACATGTGTGTGGAGTTTGCATGTTCTCCACATGTCGTTGTGAGGTCTCCTCCAGGTACTCCGGTTTCTCCCCACAGTCCAAGCATATGCTAAGGCTGATTGGACTTGCTGAATTTCCCGTACGAGTGCATGTGTGAGTGAATGGTGTGTGAATGTGCCCTGCGATGGGCTGGCCCCCCATCCTGGGTTGTTCCCTGCCTTGTGCCCATTGCTTCCGGGATAGGCTCTGGACCCCCCGCGACTCAGTAGGATAAGCAGTTTGGATGAATGTACGTTTTGGATAGACCAAAGGTGATTCTGATCGCTAAATATCTGAACTTGTCAGCGGCTCCAAATCCTGACCATATGAAAGTGTGGTGGCTGGCAATGAGTGTAGCATGAGCTGCAGCCAATGAGAGTGACTGGCAATGAGTGTGGTGCGAGCTACAGCCAATGAGAGAGACTGACAATGAGTGTGGCGTGAGCTACAGTCAATGAGAGCCACTGGCAATGAGTGTTGCACCAGCTACAGCCAATGAGAGCGACTGGCAATGAGTGTGGCACGAGCTACAGCCAATGAGAGAGACTGGCAATGAGTGTGGCGCGAGCTACAGCCAATGAGAGAGACTGGCAATGAGTGTGGCGTGAGCTGCAGCCAATAAGAGTGACTGGCAATGAGTGTGGTGTGAGCTGCAGCCAATGAGAGTGACTGGCAATGAGTGTGGCGTGAGCTACAGCAAATGAGAGAGACTGGCAATGAGTGTGGTGTGAGCTGCAGCCAATGAGAGTGACTGGCAATGAGTGTGGCGTGAGCTACAGCAAATGAGAGAGACTGGCAATGAGTGTGGTGTGAGCTGCAGCCAATGAGAACAGCTGGAAATGAGTCTGGCGTGAGCTACAGCCAATGAGAACAGCTGGCAATGAGTGTGGCGCAAGCTACAGCCAATGAGAGAGAATGGCAATGAGTATGGCGTGAGCTACAGCCAATGAGAACAGCTGGAAATGAGTGCAGCATGAGCTACAACCAATGAAAGTGCAAGACACTAGGTGAGTTTGAAAACATGTAGTTTCAAAGTTTCAAAGTTTTTTGTTCAGAAAGTTTTGTAGTGTTCAGCTAAATTATTTATCATCCATATAATGTGTGTGTGTGTGTGTATGAGCATATAAAGTATAAATTTTATACGTTGGATCACTAAAGACCCAAGGTATGTGACGCTGTTTCCTGAAAGTTCTCTCTCTCTCTCTATATATATATATATATATATATATATATATATATATATATATATATATATATATATATATATATATATATATATATATATATATATAAAAGGTTTAATTTGCATTGTGTTTGTAAATGTTGAGGGTAGGTGTGTTAACACTTTGTAAAAACATCGACACGAATTGTGATTTCCCAGTGTCAATCATATGAGTGATTTCGTCACAAAATCTAGTCTGGAGACCAGAATGTCTCGTTGGGGATTCCTCCTGGTGAATGATCTTGTAGTATGTGACACTCTATAGGTGATGAATTGTGTAGAGTGTAAAAAACAGCAACTTCAAGACTCCCAATTGCAAGATGATAAGTAGTGTAGTGTGAACAGCATCAGGGGCTGAGCCCCCTAAGGGTCAAATTCTGTTATCGCCCCTGCAATCAATTTTGGCTAATATCAATCTTCTCATGACTATTATCCGCCACCTCGTGAAAACATGCCGCGTATCATGTTCCTGAAGCCTACCTTAATCAGCTGTCCATTAGCTGTCCCGACGAACAGAACCACCCATGACGCATTAGATACAGCGGCCACCGATGTCATCGAGGGATGTGTGAACGCCACAGCTTCTGGCTTCAGATCATCCTGAGGATTCTATAACCGAATCGATATAAGGCAAATTTAAAAAAGGGTAGCTGACAGTTTGTACCTGAATACTGACACATTATATTACTCCCCCACAAACAGCAACACTTCAACAAACAGTACAAATAAATGATATACTTCAATTCAACATAAATATAGATTTTTTCAACATACCTTTGTAATGTTGTAAATGGCCAGTGCTGTATTATTTTGATCACTCGTATTACCGGCTGTAAAAACACCTGCCCAGTATCCAGGAAAATCACCGCCAATGTAAGAGGAGGAGACGAGCTTCCAGCGAGGCTTTTCGTCGCAGCACGATAGAGTTTTCTTTTTGGTGGATTGTAAAACGTCGCTTTTATCGCCTTTTCTTCGCAGCCGAAGTAGTTGAACCTTTTTGTCCGATTGTACGTTTACAAATATATAAATCGCTGGACCAAGTTGGAAACCGTCTACAAAATTTATGCTGGCCTTTAAGTCATATTTAGGTGTTAGGCCAGATGCAATCTCCGAGAATATTTCACCGTCCTGGCCATGCATCGTGTTTCGCAGAGTTATTGCGTTATTGATGTGGGTCAAACAATTACCGACATTTTCGTTGGTCTCCACCACCCCAGTCATTAGATACGCGCCGCTCTCCAACTCCACCAGAAAGCAAAGAGAAGATGCGTTATAATTAAATGGAGTCATGGAGCTGTTTTCTGCGTATATTAATTTAGAAATATTGTTTAAATCAAGAACCTCGCAATATCCACAATTTCTTGTTACACAAGTGACTAAAGTGCCATTTGTTCCAAACACCACTAAGACCTTCACTCTGCCTGGCTCCCGCCCCCGGAGAGGTCTCTGGTTTTCTCCACCGTTAAGTTGCGGTTCATTTGGTAGAGATGATCTCCAACGGCGACGTAGATGCTCCTTTTCCATACAGCGAGGTTATCGATCTGTTTGTCAAATGTACGGTTGTATTCACACCGGCTGAGGCCGATGAAAAAGATAAAGATGATAGCCGTCCTCATGCTTCAGTTATAGGATAAACTGCTTTGCAGACCACTGTCAAATGCCTCCATTCGGCGAGTTTCTCAAACTTCCTTTTCTGTCGCTGCGTTCCGCGTCCCTTTATTGTCAAGCGGGAGGAACTTCAGCGCTGTTACGCGGCTGTATCTGAATATTGACATGCTCGGCTGACGAGGAAACGCCAAGAAATAATATACATAGCTCTCTCTCTCTTTTTGAAATTTTTCATTTTCAATTTTGAGTTATTATGTTTTCATTCTTTTGCCTTACCATTATCTGAGTGTTCCCTTGAGTAACTGGGATATATGTAAGATGCTTCAGAATATTTTCTTCTGTTTGCTGTCATGATCTGCCCCCGTCATGTCCCCGTTTAGCCAGCAGAGGGTGCTGGCCATCCTGATGTGATACTCCCCCCACACCTGCCTTTTGTTAGTCCTCCGTTAGTGGTGTATATATGTGCTTGCCCTCACTTTTTCCCAGCTTGGTCACTATTACTTCTTTTAGGTGTTTTCCAGGTTCCCAGTAGCTCCCATTCCTGCAGTGCTTCCTGTGTTCCAGTTTGCCCTTCTCCTGCCTCACTGCTCCTTCCTGTTCTCCATTTTAGACCCCTCGTGGTCCTTTGTTTTCTGGTTATTCGTGTCCAGTTCATATTAAATCCATCTGTTCTGCTCAAGGCTACTTCTGGGTCAGACCTTCCCCGTCAGACATGACACTTGGTTTCACGTTTGCATTGCGTCTCCTTACGCAGTGGAAAAATGTTGCTCTTACGTTTGGCCATTTGTATTTTTCTGTTTTTAAAATACAATATACCGTAGTTTATTTTGATACATCATCAGTACACAGTCTGATAGTTCGACATCTTTAAGCTTACCTGCTTGGGCACAGGTTACAACACATACAGGAAACACTCTGCAGAATTCTCCGGCTCTTCTGTTACCTCAGGTAGCGGAAGAACCTTACCACCGGCCAGATCGTTTCCAGTGATGAAAGAAGCCCCATCCACAGGCAGCTGAGAGTGGACCCCAACCTTAATGCGACTGGAATGTTTGGACGTGTGTAAGTACACATAATGTAAGGGCACTTGGACGATACCAAGTTCAATACCTTGATTGGTTCTGCTGTATGTGTTCTCTGTAAAAGGGAAAACAAAAAATATATAGGCCTACTATAGGGTCGATTTGTTCTGTTTACTCCGCATATATAAAGGGGCTTTATTTGAACAAAACAGGAGCAGGGAAACAAACAACAAACCATTTTTTACTGTGTTTACATCAGGTTCCCAGGTCAAGTGATGTGACACTATCACTCTCCTTTGCAAGCTGCTTGGCAAATCTAAACTTTTGCCTTGGTCTGTGTGCCAGACAATTTCAATCCACACTTCTCAGCATGACACTATATGAAAACATTGCATAAAACTGATTAATACACTTACAAAAATAATTAACAAATACAACACATTTGGATTAACTAGTTTTTGTCAGAAGAAAATACTGTGATCTGTCATCTTGTCCCAGAATTGATGATTGTGCCATCTTTGGCCGAAAACCTCTCTCCCATTAATGATCTGACATCTGACATTCTCATTCTCAGCAGAAATTGGTCCATATAAGGAAAGCCTGCTGTCAATCAAAATCATAAGCCATATTAGGATTGAGTATGGGCCAAACATTATGGCAATACCAGAACAAAGCTGGATGTACTAGATCTCAAAGTCGGCCCACATGTGCTTGCTATGTGGGATATAGCGCGATACAGACAAATTGCAAAGACAATACACATTTTATCTTTGTGTACTCAATGCATTAAATGCGGTGAGTCACTGAACAGGAAAACCACAGATGTATGTGTTATAAATAAACAGACAAGCCAAAATGATTTTTCTTCTGCAGACTACGTTTACTATGCATTAAGTTTAGTATGCTTGCATTACATATATTGTTGCTCTTCAAAGCTGAAATTAAATCAGGTATAGATTTTTATCTTTAATGTTTTTTTTTTTAAGCAAATATAAGATCCATCAAATACTTTTTGACTTATTGCATTTACAGTGTCAAATGCCATCTGCAGTCCCTCTTCCCTTTGTTACGACTAAGTGGTGATGCTTTAATTTAGCTTTTTTCTATCCGGGGAATACAATTAAAAATAAATATTTCAATGGTTCAGTCAAAATATTGGTTAATGTTGCACTCAGTTTTCTTACAGAAACCTACTAAGAAACTCACTGAATAAGGTACCACAATAATGCTTTAAAAATTACATCTTTCAGGAGATTCATCGTGAAACCCCACAAACTGCCATAGAAGATAAAGTGATGCCCCCACTCATCAGGTCAGGGGCTTCCCCAACAGCCAGGTCTCAAAAACTACAAGGTAATTGCTTGAAATTCTTTGTGTCCTTATATGGTATCAAAATAAAACATTCTGAGCTGGACCAATTTTCAATTACGACCTGCTACCTAATTTAATAGGAAGCAGCCTATGTGAAACAGACACACACTCATGATTGCTTTACTTTATATGCAAATATTTTGTTTGCCCCAAATGCAACTCCAGTCACACGCAGAAACGTTGTCTTCTTGTGGTTTGAAACAATCCTGCATCCTTCCATGTGTTTGACTGTCCCTCATGCACCTTTAAAGAGAGCTGGAAAACCTGAGCGAAAAAACAGAGAATTTTGAACGTGGGAATATCGAAACCTGTGACGATTTCTCAGGTTTTCCTGACATTACCAAACACGCTCAATTACAGGTAAACATTCCCAATTAGCAACTGATTCTGCCTGGTTCTCCTTAAATCTGGGATTTAACTTTTGGTGCAAATACGGGCCAGATTTGATAACACAACGTAAATGAGACTCATCTTTCTATGTGGGTGGGGCTGTCCCATTGTAATTTTAAATAAAGTTCAGAGATGTTGCAGCCAGGGGCAGTGAGTGGTTCAGTGGGCTAAGTGTCTGTGCCAGTAATCTGAAGGTTGCTAATGCAAGCCCTGGTCTCAGCAGAGAACCCCGGCCCTGTGATCTCCAAGCTACGGAGAGTAAGGTAGGGTCGGTGAGAAGATGCGTTCCAAAGTACTTTTGCAAGTAACGCATGTTTGTTTGTGGCCCTTACTATTTTTGGTTTTTACAGACTGACTGCTGACCAGTTTTGTTCTGGGATCCTTCCTTGCCACATGTGGCTGGTGAGTATCTTGGTGAGCTGTGGGTGCCGCTGGTTGTGAGATTAAGAAAGTATAAGAGGAAACATTCTAGTGTTGCTGTGTTTAAGTTCTGCTCCAGTATCCTGACCTGGATACTGGAGCGCCAAACTTTAATTTGCATAAAAACAGTTACACTGGCACACCTTTCTTTACCTACTGCATCCAGTTCTCCATCACTGGGAGGTCTTAGCACAGTGTCGGCCAACACCCCTGGAGCTGGCGGTTAAAGGCCTTGCTCAAGGGCCCACAGACATGTAACGGTTTCACCGGGGCTGGGGCTCGAACCAACGACCACACGAGCACAGAGGCTTAGCCCACCAAGCCACTCACCAGGTAAGGAAGTATCCCAGAACAACACTGGTCGGCAGTCAGTCTGGGGAAAAAAAAAGAGTCAGGGCCACATTTAACAAGCAAACATGCTTTATTTGTTCATTGAAATGCTTCTTTGCACTGACCCCATCTTCCTCTCCACAGCTTTGGGATCATGGTGCAAGGCCAGCCAACGCACAATGCCCTCTACTGCGTCTGGGGCTTGAACTGGCAACCTTCTGCGTACAACCACAGAGATTTAGCCCCCTGAGCCATTCTTTGCCCCCCATCTGTAGTGCATCTGAATTTTACTTTTGACTCTGGTGCCTGATTTGGTAACATTCAGTGCATCTGGCCCATATATGGCCCTCATCTGTTTCAAACCCAGAAAGTGGATTCAGACGTATTGGTTCGTTGTGCAAAAAGATTCCAGGCTCAGACGGGTTCAGACTCGTCTTGCTATGTAGGTATATTTCTCACCATTTCACACACAGCACAACGGTAGCGGCCAGGAATCCTAAAGCCCCCAAGCCGAACACCACCGGTCCTGTCAAGCGGTAAGAAAAACTGGGTATGAGGAGGGAGCAGAACACTGACTCGACAGGATGCATGAGGATATTCCAGGTCACTATGAATCAATAGCAAACACACCATCAAAGACTCCAGAATAGACTATTTAGTGTATCTTGTACCAGGTGCTGCCCATTTCTTGGAAGAGACGGGAATATTGTGCTCGTACACAAAAGTGCTCGGGACCCAGCGATCCAAGTGCCGATACCTGTGTTCACCTGTGCTGATTCACATATTGGATAGCGGACTGAGGATTACAGAGGATCTCTCTGTAAAGCTCTTTAACATAGTTGTATCTAATGAAGGTGCTGAAGGCTTCCCTATCACTACAAAAACACTACAACAGAGGGTCACAATGCTACCTACTATTCTGTAAGTAAATAAGAATCTCCTGGCTGTGTTTCTGGGCTCTCCCTGCATTTACGACGCATCTGTATTTCCCAGCGTGGCTCCTGTTGACGCTGATTATGGTGTAGAGATCTGAGTGGCTGCGGGTCACTACCGGCTGCCCGTCTCTCAGGAAGGTGAAGGACGTCTCGGCTCGGTCCGTATCCTGGTGGCCTGAGCTCTGGTTTTTAATCACAGCTGAGCATTTAAGACTCAAGGGTTGGTGGACTTTTACTCTGACTCCCGGAGATGCAGTGAGAGTGACGCTGATAAACACCTCTGAGGGGAAACAGGGAAAGGGGAGAGATTAGGTGGTACCTTGGGCGGAGCTTAATTTGGATCCGCTTCTGACGTGGGGGGGCGTATCCCTTATTCCTTATTCAGGCAGAGTAGTATCCTGTATTGCATCACATCACCCGGCAGATCATTATCTTTAACCCTTAAGGGTGACGCAACACGCAGAGCGACCGTGCCTGCGATCAGAAGGTCCGTGGTTCAAGCCTCGGCAGAGCAGTACCTTACTTAGGGTAGTTTCTTCCTTTGCTGTCACATCAACCAGCAGAGCTTTATAATGAGGCCTTAAGGGACGGTGGGCCGGTGGATGGATGGGTGGCGTGACACACAGAGAGACTGTTCCTTCATCATTCAGCTAGCTCGCATTCATCCCGCTATATGTTTTATTATTCCTTAATGTAATTAAAAGTACCACATAAATAAATACGTGAGTTCAGACGGCAAACCAATCTCCTAAACCATATGGCCCCCTATCAGCAACACGTGGCATAAGCATGTATGATACCATGTATGGACATAACCCCTCGACCAATCAGAATAAGGGATACGCCCCCTCACATCATAGAAGGGGAGAGCATTAAGCTCCGCCCAAGGTACCACCTAATCTCTCTAAGGGGGATAAAAAAAGAAATGCTTAGAAAAAAAGACAGCACCACCACAAAATGGCGATCTGTCCTTCAGATGTTAAAATGAAGACCTGGACATACGTCTGACAGCCAGCCACAGCGGGGGGCTAATTTTTCTGACGTGGTTCTTCACGGCCTGCACCGCACAATGGTAGCTTCCAGCGTTAGCCCTCTCAGCTACAAATGTGTGCTGGTCCCCCGCGGACACCGCTTTGGTCAGACCTGAATCATCTGTGAAGAATATGGTGGCCTGCAGGGACACCCCAGGTTTCCGTGGGGGGGGCAAAACCTCACAGCGAAAAGTCACGTTCTCTCCTTCCGTCACCATCCCTGAAGGCTCCACGCTCAACATGGGCGGCGAGAACAGCTCTGGTGACACAGAGATGTAAATCAACGACCCATTAATTCATCACTCACTGTCCGACATACGTGAAAAAAAATTGCTACATTGTTTTCAGTTGTACCTGACGTTTACAAAACGAGTTATATAAGGATTATGGAGTACTCATAAAAATAGTTTAGCTATACGTCATGTTTTTTTCTGCATAACAGAAAAGCAAATTTGATCTGGTGGACGGACATTTTGGTGCCACTTTCCAGTCACTGCGTTTAATATTACCCACTGCAATTTTACCCCTCCCACCCGCCAGCCAACTGGAAAAAATGTCTGTAAGGCTGTCCGATGCTTTTGCCAAGGGCTGTAGTGAAGTGTTAAATGCATTATCACACTCCCCAGAGTCTACGCCCTTACCGCGCACTTTAAACTGGATGGGCCAGCTGTCCCATCCCATAATGCTGCACCAGTATATCTCTGTGTTTGAGGGCGCAGCAGGTCTCAGTGTATAGGATACCCCAGATGCGGCGATCATTTCAGTTTGCGGCGTGGAGTCTGCCAGCACTCTGTTTCGGAACCAGCGGGTCGCTGAACCGTTGGAGCGATGTCCCTTGGCCTCGCAAGTCAAGATTACCGCGTCTCCTTCGTATATCCAGCCTGATGGATCGATTGTCACGACAGGTTTGGAGCTGTCTGGAGGAAAGGGAGACGACACAATTTCCTCAGTGTCGGTACCTCAACTAAAATTCCACCCATTCATTTACATGTAATTAACAGATAATTTTATCTAAAGCACCACACAATGATGATTAGCGGCAGCTACTACCTGGAGTAATCGGGATTAAGAGCCATCAAGAGACCAACTGGGAATCGCCCTGACAGCCAACGGGATTTGAACCAACAACCTCCTAATGTCATCTCATTTGCATCCTCATAATTCTTACGAAGTCTACAGCACAGGTGCCTATGAGTCATATGCCACAGTCTCCAGCAGATCAGCGTTAGCATCATCATCGTCATCATAATCGACGTTTCTTGAGACAAACAAGGCCCCATCCACTGCCCTTATCCCTCATTCTCTGAACTCTCAATACCTGAATAACTGTTCCTCTCGGTTGCATGTTATTTTCAGTGTTTGAAATGTGTCAAAGATCTTTGTGGGCCAGTGGCCAGTCCATCCATGACGTGCAAGTACAGGTTTGCATGAATGTATGGCCTTATTGAGAACCTTATTTGTAGTGAGAGCTATTCATGCACAAAAAACATTATAATTTGAGGAGTTGCGTGTTTCACATAATACAACATTATATTTGGGAGGGCAGTGGTGGTGACGGTAACAATGGTGGCAGTAAATGTTGCCGGGGGGGCAGGTTCACTGAATCTTTTTTCTCTCTCTTGTGATGTTTCTCTGTGAACCCTGATTATCGCTATAATCTCCCCCACATGAATTTAAAATTGCCTATTTACCTGATCTGTTTATTGTTATTGTTTATTTCTGTTTTGTTTATTTTACTGCATTATATTAAGTCATTATATTTGCTTTATACGTTGTTATATTGCAGCACATGTTAGCACTAGAATGAAAAAATTCATGTCTGATACTTTAACGTATCACTGGGTAGCCCCACTGTGCACATACATACAAACGAATCAGTTCATTAACTGTTAATTATGCAACTGCCAATTTAAATTCTTTATATTACAAAAGTGTCCTTATTGGGCTGTTATACAGGTGTTTAGTAATTTAGGGAAATAGTTTGGGGTGTTGGTGTTGAAGTTCCTGCTGTCCGAAAATCCCTTATTAAACATGCACAGAAATGGAAATCTCACCCTCAGCGATACTCTCCACTCTTGTTCCTGTGGGTTAAGTATTTTTCTTTGGATGTCCTACAGTAAAGCTATTGCTGGATGACAACACCGGACAACTCGTGTAGTGTCAGTAAAGCACAGACGAGTGCTTGGCAGGCAGACAGCGAGTTCGGTACTCTCACCTTGAGAAGAGATGGCCACAGCAATGAAACCTGGTCAGAGACAAAGTAAGAAAATTGCTACATTTTTAAGCGTTTTTCCCACCACAAAATCTGCTTCACTTGTTTAAAACATATTAAAGCAGGGAAATGAGTCATAGACATAAGTATCCTACAGCATGATGTTAACTGGCAAGACTTCCTCTGTATAGCATGTCATGCCTAAACCAACTAGTACCATATTAAGTCCTTCACTGAACACACATTCCCAATCACAAACTGTATTATATAGGTATCACCCAAAATAACACATATTCACACTATCTAGCCTTAATAGATGATCATTCCACTTGTTCAGACATTTCGGTCGGAGATTATGGGCAGATGGTTGGAGATCCTTGGTTTTTACTGCTGGTGACATTTCCACATTACAAGCTCACAAACATATCAAACACTCCATATTAATATAACTACCACCCCCCCTCCCAAAGTCTATCCCCCAACTAGTTTTTTCCCATTAAATTTGTCTTCCATTCTGTCGTGACCGTTTTGGCCCTTGACTGCATACAGAAAGTGACATCTTAAGTGATATATTAAGTGATATCTTAAGTGATATATTGTTTGCTGCAGTGAATTGTTTTGTTTGAAAGAAAAGCAAACATATTACACCTGTGAGGATCGTGCATCTAAAATGAAAATAGCGTGAGATGAATGTGTACGGAAAACAGAAGTAGAAATATGAGAAAGCACCTATTAAAATTAATTGTATTAACAGTCAAGAAACGTTTAAGGTGACTCCGGCTACAGGGTATTTAGAGTAACCACACCAAATAAAAGTCTTAGCTGTCTGAAACATATAAGCTTGCAAAACCTGATTTAACTCCTATATATGCATTTAAGATCAGCTTCTTCGGGTTACATAGAATGACTTACTCAACAGTGAGATTGCTCTGCTCACCGACATCTTGCAGAAGAAGGACGTCACCTGTGAGACTTCAGACGAGTTTTGACCGATCCATTTTCACACTTCGCATGTGCTTCAGACGCCTCTTCTTCCTGTGTACTCTAATCTATTTTAGTCACACGGAAAAAGAGTATAGGAGGCATTGGTGGAAACCCACAAACAATGCGAGAATTTACACGGCTTCTCGTACATGGACAGGTATCGGTGTATTCGTGGTTTCACCAGAGAAACAACATTGCAGAATCTAAGTATGAGCAAAATTTATATATATAGTTACACAGAGATTCTCTTCCCATAATATAAATGCATTTCTTCAAATATCAAATCACACTGAATTTACGGCAGCTCACTATGTAGCAAAAAGCACCTTAAAAACATTCTTTAAATAGTGGTTTTATGAATGTAAATATGAGTCCTCAAAAGCAAGGCTTTTTTTAATGTTAAAATAAATGGCTATTATTTTTTTCTCCCTGCCTAAATGGCATCCATTCTGGAACGTCCATCTTAGAGGCCAAAGACCATGATGACTCACCTGGCCTTTGTCTCCCACATCTTCACAATATTTTGTCTCCATGTCTCCAGTTCTCCAGCAGGCCTGTGGACACCCAGCAAGAAGGAGCAGCGAGGAGGACAGAAGCAGAGGAACGGCGTGAGCAGGAGGGAGAGGAAGAAATTCGAGGCAGTCTGCCTTCTCCAGGTAATCTTATCATTCATTGCTAATTTGCCAGCACCCACTGTACGGTTTGGGGTGGCATGTGGCTCCATGCCCCTGAGCAGAAGGTCACCCAATCAAATCCCACGGATGGCAGAGTGAGGTCACTTACACATCTCTTTGGACAAAAGTGGCTGCAGAATTAATTGAACCTACTTCACTTTGATTGAACAGCTGCTCACTCTTCAATGAAGAAATTACACACTTCCGGTTTTACATTAAAATTGCCGATTAACTCAAGGCCAAGGTACAATCCTAGGACACAAGGTATACGACCCACTGGCTTCATGTACATGTTTATACATAAGACTATTTTGTTGTACATAATTCTGAATCATTACAATCAAAATAATGTACAACAAAGCGTAATTTGTTGTAATACACCAATATTAACAGCAGATGCCGCCAACTCCACGTTAAAGGTTATTCCTCGTTGAAGTAAATCTCTGTTATTGGCTGCCTGTAAAACATCATCCCCCCATAAAACATGAGATGCTTTAACTCCTTCTCTGAAGTTATATACAGTTGAGTTCAACAGAGCCTCTGTTGTCATAGTAACACACTTCTGTGTTACAGAACTCTTTCTCCTTGTTCAGATGAGATCATTCCCTAGACACCATGACATGCCCGTTTCCAGCCATAAGCCAAAGTCAGTCATCTCTCGTTCTGGAGGTTGTTCTGAGCTGCCGCCGTAGATATTACCCATCAATCAAAGTAAAATTTACTGCTTCTACTGTAGTATCAAAAACCACAGGACCCATTCCCTTTCTCAAATGAGGTGTGAGGGACTAATGGAACAGCAACACATGCTCACGTGTCAGCCACTCGAGGAGAGATGAGCGTGTATTGCCGGCTATCGTACAGGTGATGCCGTGCTTTACTCAACGGTCCAGTTAAACACCAAATATAAGGGGTCTTTCTGGAATATTAGCAAAGTTGATATGGCATCACCAGTTCAATATGCAGGACAGAATACAGGGGGTGTGAACTCAGACCTGAACCAGCTTCAGGTATTATACATACTATACAACTGAACCTGAATGACACAATCTATTGAATTAACCTGGACAGAATCCTTGAAAATGGCAATGGGTTGGAGAATTTGATATCATACATTCCTGATTCTGAATATAAAGTTGAATTTACATCATTAAATATTTCTCAAGGCAATTGCAGTTACAGTTTGTTAAATGGGCACTTATTTGAAATTCCTGTTTGTTAATCATTAAGGCACCACAATTCGTAAGCTGTTAAATCATAAAAAAAGGGCTTTTTAATTTCCATACGCCATCTATCAGAACGGACAGTAAGAGCCGTTCAGGGAAATGAACTTTGCTGAAAAGAACATCCTTGGGGCTGAAAATCAAATGGGATGTTTAATACAAATCTTCTTCAAAAGACAGTACTTAACATCTCCTATTTGCAGACACTCCATCCCCCTGTTTCTGGGGCTTGACTTGCCCATAGAGGGACCTGCCCCCTTCCCGTGGCTGTCTTCCATGTGACAATCTGTGACGATGTGTGTTTCAGCCCTGGGTCATGGCTCAGGAAGTGCAGAGGTGACCCTGCCTCATGCCATTTTCATGCCCTGAAGAGCAGAGGATGCACAGCAGGTTTCATATTTCATGCCTGCAGCCTACAGACCATCTTCCATCTCTGTGCTTAGGTTATATCTGATGTTTTTTGCATTTTCTGAGGTAAAGCTTGCAATGTATTTCTCCAAAAATAACCATTTTGAGTGCAATTTAGCTGGTAGCTTGCACATCTACCAACAAACGAAATATGCCATCTAAACCAGCTGCTTATCTTTGATCGGTTCCGCACAGTTGGAAAGGTCAGCAATATATCATGCCTGTCCATCTTCGGTTATCCTGGTCAGGGTGGTGGGCTATACCACATGTCCAGAATAAATGTCAGAGCACCTGCCTTTTGTTTCACGAAACCCAAACGAGAGCACAGTGCCATTTAAAATCAGAATTACATAGATATCAGACATTCGTGGAAGTGGCATAAATCCAAACGTGAAAATGAAGACATCATGCGTCTATCCCAGAGGAAGGTTGCGGTAAGCACCTATCCCACAATGCACAGGGGAACTCTATACATCAGATACCAATCTGTCACTGGGCAAGTACATGCATGCACACAACACGTGCAGACACAGCGCCAAGTTTCTCTAAGCTGTATACCTTTGATTTAAGACTATTTTAATCAGACAATCTCCAAAAAGAAAAAAAAATTGCTTTGTGGCTGGGGGTTCGTTAGAACATCAATCCATTTTTCTTAGCATTTGTCCTATTCAGGGTTGGGGGTGGGGTCCAGAGCCTGTCCTGCAGGCTACAGGCACAAGGCAGGAAACGACCCAGGACGGGGCGCCGACTCATCACAGGGCACAGTCACACGCCATTCACACCCATGGGCAATTTGGTGACTTCAGACAACAATTTTAAAAGGTGGGAGATCATCTATGGGGGGAAAAAATAATGCATTTTAATTAAGTCAGACTGCTGAAAAATGCTGGCCTCCCATGGGAAGCAGTCCGCCCTTGCTCTCCATCTTTGAATATTTATGAGTCAGAATCCTAGTGTACTGGCTGGTCTCCATACTGGCTGCCATCGTCAACAGTGCAAAAATACCCACAAAGACTCAACAGCCTGTTACTTCAAACCACATCCTCATTCATTATATCTAAGATGAGACGAACACAGACGGACAGAAGACGTCATCTTCAGTTACTACTGATGGAGAGATTAACAGATTATATGGGACAAAAGGCACTCAGCAGTGCAGTCACATGTACAAACATATGAAGCGCAAAAGACTGCCGAAGAAAAACCATTTAAACCGGCTTTTCCTTTGCATTGCTTTAATGGCCTGTGCTTCGTGCCACACGCCCTGGTTCTCCAGCCTGATGCTGCCAAGCTAATACAAGCTCCTGGTGGTTATAGCAGGGCTTTCCAGACATTCAGAATCTGGCAGCAGATAGCAGACAGATCAGATGCTGTATCACGCTCACGTGGGGACAGTATTTCAGAGTAAATAGATGATCCTTACATCGCCCTCTGTACTGGCGGTTGAATTGCGGGCAGCTTTTGAATTTGATACAAAGGAGATTATTATATAGATTTTTCTGGAATAAAAAGACGGCAAGGTCTCCCTCCTCAGCCCTGAGTGTTGGACGAAGGGGAGGGATGATGGGCCTCGAGCAAGTTCCATTTAAGGCACGGAAATCTGCCTTATCGTGGTTATAATATGGCAAGAAATGGCTTGAACAGAGAGTGGAAGTGGAGTCTGCATGGCATGTGTTCAGAGTATAACATCAGACAGAGGGAAACGGAAAGGAAAGTTTAATGCCGACCAAAAGGGTCTCAGCTAGAACTGGATGAGCATAGTTACTGCTTTGCCCAAAAATTCACCACAATCACTTACTGCACTTCTTCAGGTTTGAACAAAAGGGACCATGATGCACCTGACATCCCGGATTTTAGCCGAGTTCTGGAGGCACCAAGCTGAGCTGCTGCCACTGGTGGGCGCCCTCTGCTGGGCGATAACGGCACTGACCCCGAAGGGATGGGATACCGGCTCGGGTAGGGGGTTGGGGATAGTGTATCAGGCAATTCTCTCCCTTTGGCCCACTGCCACCGCAGCCTAATGAGAGTTCCAGGAAAGCCACTCCCTGTAAACACTGCTCTGGGAAGTCTTCAATAGGTAATCCTGCAGAAATTCCTCAGAAGACCGTTTGGCCCGGGCAGATCTGGACAGCAGGACGGTGCAATTGGTGCCCAGAGGTCTGTATCCCTGCTCTGCTGAGCGTAGCACAGAAAGACGCGTGCTCTCTTGCGATCGATGCCTTTTGCAAGCTAAGACCACCATTCCATCATGCGCATGCTCGGCCCATGGCCCCCTCCACTGAAAGCCTTTTGTGAGGGTACAATGCAAACTAAGTGCCTCACTAAAGTGTTCCTCAGAAGAAGCCTCTGACAGAGCACCAATCTTCAAGTATTTTGTCAGATGTCGCATTATTTCCTAACTGCTGCACTACTTAACTGCTGAGAAAAATGAGAGAGAGCTACCGGCGCAGAATTTAACAGTAATATTTAAGAACTCCTGGAAGTTTGACACAGTTGCTCAAAATCATTTGCGTGTTTCTCTACTGTTTTTCCCAGAATGCCTGGCTTATCTCCTCTTAGCACGTTTGGCATAGACCTGCACCAAATGCCTTTGATTCTGTCCTCCCAAATGTCACTTTGCACTTGTGTTCTCAGGTATGGAACATCTATCTAACATCTATCTAACAGTCAATGTGAATATCCAGTCTTATGCCTAAATTTAAATCTAATTCGTAGCATCACCAAGTAAGAAAATATTCTCATTAAGCTGTGGGTGTATCCTAAACAAGTTCTTCCTGGGGAGCCTCAAGGGCTCTTGTTCTTAGATTAGCTCTGATCACCGGGCATTTTCAATATCATTATCAGCACAAAGGCATGGATATCTTGTCATCCATTCATTTTTATAGCAGCACTGAGATAAAAATATCTGAGGCAAAATACCTTGAACTTGAGCAACAGATCCAAGAACTTAATCTTCAGTTAGACTGGAATTCTGTGAAACGAAACACTATTCATACCATTGAAAGTGTTCACAAAACACACACAACTTCTCAATAAAAGCGTCAGCGGTACAGATATTCAGACACAATAAAAGCTCCACAAAGTGAAAGTGAGACGCCGTTACGAAACTTGGTGCTTGAAGCTTTGTCTGGTTGTCCAAAATCTGCCCCTTAACTAATCCAAAGTGGGTTTTTACTTTCATCTTTGCTTTACATCAAGTAAACTAACAGTACTGAGAAATCCCTGAGAAATCTGTGAGGAGGTTGTTAGCAGGCCAAAATGCATTTACCATTCAGCTACACCCAAATTAACTGTGGCCCGCTGGACAAAATTGTCTTGCTGCAATGAGGTATGTAAAGAGCAGAGCAGACCCGCAAGAACCATTGCTGAGGGCCCCAACTAGATGATGGCCCTCAAAAACCAATGTTGAGGAGCCCTACTGGATGATGGCCCTCGAGAACCAGGGCTATGGAGCCCTTTGACGAAACCTCCAGTGAAGGTCAAGCAGGATGTTCAGAAGACCTCAGTAAAAAACTGTTCCATAAGACTGCCTAGATGCAGGTCTACCTGTCCAACAACACACGTCATACACTGTCTTAGCAGGGAGCAGGAAGCCCCTGTGCACCCCCCCCCTATTTTCATTGGCTCCAAGCGATGTCGATCATAAAACACGGAACATAATTCCCCAAATGCCTGTATATGATGCAGCAACAATATACTTTTACACTGTTCCCAGAACTGCATGAGCATAAACAAATCATGACCATAATCATTGTGTAATATAAGAACATATGGGTGTTTTTTTGATTTTATGCACTTTGTAGAAAGAAGCCAGTGACTCCCTTCATGTTCCCCGACTTTACTGCTACTTCTCTGTGACCCCTCCATGCCCTCCCCTGATATTAATCTCGCTCCGCCGTTGGGCTGCAAACCACATTCATAGCATTTGAACTACATCTCGTCTCATATTCTAGTTCGACGAGCATCCCAGTTGTCGGAATGTCATTGCCAACAATTTTGATCCTCTCGGGATTGTGTACTTTTACTCGAGGCACGAGAAGCTACATAGTTATGGTGAAGGCGACCACCCAGACCTCGGGGGACACTGCTGCCCACTCGGCGGGGGCTGCTTTGGAGTTACTGGAGAATTCCCCTGTTTTCAGAGGATCTGAGAGATGTTTCAAAGCGTCTTCATTCCCGACAGACCCAACATGTTCTGGGAATCGATGTAATACAAACTGTGCATATAAATACTTATATATATATACACCGACCATAGAGTGATAAACTTGGTGAGAAAATGCTAACAAGATGCCACTTAAAACTTTCAATGTAGCAATAAGCGAATTCAGTCTTAAACGGTACTATTTAAAGAGACTGCCAAGCCACTAGCTAACTAAACTGTCAATGTTGTAGAAGCCTAAGGTCACGGCTACATCCAGTCAAAACAGCTCATTGAGACATGTCTGCTCTGAACTCACATACTTCCTGGCCAATCAGCTCTACCAAATGCATGTGAGCATTAGTGTACCTGATTATTGGCTGACGGGTTTGTGTACTGAAATAATACACTGGAGAATTCGTTATCAAGCTACAGAGAAAAGCATCACGAAGTCAAAAGTAGGAAAACGAGGCGGGAAACATCCATGCTAAGTGGGAAAGTTGTGGTTACAAAAAAGTAAATTTCACACCAGAATGTCGCAAAATGGGAAAAGTCATCCTCATACACTACCTGAGCTTGTCAATGTCAGTCAATCGAGGTCTTACCTCAGCTGAACTCACATGATGGATGCGTGTGTGTGTAGTTTACAAAGCGAGCTGTTGGGAAACAGGACAAGCGAATCGTGTCAAACTCCATACTGGAGGGTCACTGAAAGGTAGAGCTTGTAAAGCATTTCCCAGTCGATGAGGGCGTGCAGGGTCACCCGGAGCTGCAGTAATGCCATGACACGCTCAGGATCGACACCCATTCCAGTCGATTCCCGAGAGGCTTCCCTGACCCTGCTGTTCCAGATCAAGCGATCTCATCAACTGAATCCACGACATCCAGACAGTTCCCAATCGTTCCTCCCATGTAACCAAAGGAGTTCACCCAAAGGCAGCATTGGAACAGAAGTTAACTGCCAGATTAGTCGAGTGAATTATCAATAAAGATATAAATAAATAAGAATAGTAATAAAAATTAACATTAAATCAAAGAATGATGTATCAACACAGAAATGCTGGTAGCCAATATGGTCCTGCTTACATCGCCGCTCTCTCTGTCAAACACTGAAAGCATCCAAATTGCTTTTTTATAAAGGGTGTAAATATTAGCCAAGGGTAAGAATAGTTTAATCCAGATGGAGCGTGGTGTGTGAAATTCACAGGCTCCTCCCACAGTGCCAAAAACAGCTGAGGGATTTAGTGACACCCTCGTGTTGTACTCACCAGCATTATTATGAAACTAAATGCGCAGAAATGGTATAAAAACTGAAAAGCTAATATAGCACAATTATTGGCAACCTTTTTTTCCCCAAAGCAAACAGACTCACCTTTAACTGCCACAAGACACAAATTAACCTTTGATATGCCTTAATGTTGAAAAACAGTTCATTCTGATCCGCTGTTCCTCAGTGACTTTGGTGAAAATAACCATGGTGACTGAGACCAAACATCACGGTTTCAAAGGGCACAAGGCCGTCTCACCAAGCCCTCGGCATCCCGGCTTCTTCAGTTCACGAAGAGGTTTGCTGCTCGTGCAAGAGCCAGGAACCTGGTGAGGCCAAAAAAAGAAAAGTCTTCAGAGAATGGTGCAAAAGGCTGGGAGGAAATCATCACGCATAACGTCCAATGAGCTTAGAGCTGACCTGGAGCTAAGATTTCAACTGGTACCATACAACACACATTCAACCGAGGCCAAGGAAGAAGGCAAACAGAAAGAAATGACTGATCTTTGCCCAAACCCATTTAGATAAACCAAAAATCCTTCTAGGAAAATGTTCTGAATACTGATGAAAACAAAAGAGAGGTCTTTTGCAATGCAGATCAGTGATTTGCTTACAGCGGACTAAAATAAGCTTCTATGGAAAAGAACACCCCACCTAGAGTTAAATGTGGGGCGGGTTCCGTAATGCTGGGGGGGGGCTGCTTTGCTGCCTCTGGTACTGAAAGCATTGAATGTTAAGGAGACCTTGAAATCAGATTGCCAGGATGTTTTAGGTCAAAACGAGCGACCCGATGTCAGAAAACTAGGTATGAATCAAAGACCACGGACGCTTCAGCAGGACAGTGACCCGAAACACACAACAAAAAGCACAACAAAATGGATAAACGGGAAACGCTGAACCATGCCAGTCGTAAGTCCCTTAGAATAACACCTAGAGGCCCTTGTGACGCTATAGGAGGAAAAGGCAGGGAGGCTCCCGGCTCCTGCAGCCACGCTAATCCACACGCCGTTTTTCTCTGACCAGTTTGGCTGTTTGTACTGCTTATCTGCGGATTCCTGGAAAGCTCGTCCCGTAAGGGCACCTGCTCGCACATGCACACCCGCGTGGGCCCCCTGCACTGGCTCCTCCCCCCCCATAAAGACTGGGACGGCATGCTGTGCCCTTTTCCTCACGATTAGGGCCGCATAATGCAGCGTACGCCCCGTGTCCCACTGACGCACCCAACACAACGCCATCCCATAATGAGTTACCTATTAGGAAGTGACCCATGCTGCATAACAAGGTAACCGGTGTAAACAGGCCGTTAACAGAACAGGAGACTGTGAGTCTTGACAATCAAATATTTGTGCGCCGTGTTATGTAATCCCCTCCCCCATCCATTTGACACCGTTGGCCTTTCCCCTGCGAGTGGATTGTAAAAACAGCTTCTTCAACAACTTCACTGAAAGGACACAGCCTTCCTGTCGCATTCACAGGAACAGAGAAAATGACAGAAGCGCAGGAAGCCTTCCGATTCCACAGAAGGTCATAAACGAAGAATTAGCGACGGTTAGCATTTCACAAACCGCCCCGGCACGTCGACACTCCCCTTCCTCTTTTTGGGCCTTCCTGAGTAGATTAGCCTCGCAGTGAAATTCTTGAGGCTCCAGACACTGCGCACGTGTACAAACAAATTCATATCGTATGATTTCACCTTGAGTAAAGAACGAGCATTTTCACAAAAAGGTCTGGGAATGATAGGCCCCAGTTCTGTGAACCACCAACGGTTCCTCAGTTTCTGTCAACAGTCATGGGATCAGTTTCTACAGACATGAGAACAGGACAGATTACGCTGCCGTATGCAGGCTGATAAGAGCAGCTTTCAGATATTTCAATTAAAATAAGATTAAATGAGTAACTCTGAAGCACTGCCTTGTGTTATTATTAATGCAAGCTACACACCAATTCACATATACAGCCGAGACAGATTTTGAAGTTTTGCCGTTTCCAGTCACGTGCGAAATCTGCAACCCCCACCAACAGGGGGCGCTCTTGAGTCTGCCACGAGTTGCAAGATGCTCCTCAGTGATGTAGACAGCAAAAGCACACAGGGGAGATGGCACTCAGTGTAAAAGGAGGTCATGAGAAATCAGACGAACGCCAGGCCCAGCACGTGAGCATGTGACAGGCATGTCTAATGGTACCCTCACTGCCGTGACCTTCTTTGGAGAACGAAGTCTGTAAACCAGACTAATGTGGGATTTTATTGGGACGTGTTTATCCGCTATTATTTCTTGGAAATCTCTTCATTTGCTCCGTATCTAAGGACCGTACACAGGTGAGCTAAAGGTCAACAACAGAAGAGAGGATATTAACATAGCACGAGATATTAATCCAGGTTATCTTTAATGGGCCACGAATGGATGTATACACTCCAGGAATGAAACCGGCATTGTCAGGTTTACAGGCAATTCAGATGTGCTGGTGTTTTAAGTGCAGGACTGGTGGCCCCTCTGCCCCCCCCCCCCCCCCCCCCCAATTGGCTGTCTGTTACCCCTTGGCTGTGCGATTCACAGGGAATTGTCAGTGCTACAAACTGGAATGTTGACTGAGTGGTAAGTCCTTTAAAATCACACATAAGCTACATGCTGTTCCCAGGCAAAATGTATGCCAGTTTCCTGGTAAATGGACCTGTTCTGTTCAGTCACTGGTTGGTCTCCTTAGAGTAGCAGCTGGTTTAAAGATCTCAAATACAACAGGCTCAGACTCCCATACAAAAAGTGTCCATTTGCATGTTTTAAAACATCTGTTTGGTAAAATGTCAAATCTGACTGACAGTGGTGGACCACCAAGACCAACAAAACGTCGGCACTGTATGTCTGTAAAAAATTGTCCTGTCACTGGAATACATCCTCCAGGGTCGAGGGGTGGATGTCAGCTGCCTGCAGGGCCTGAAGGAGTCGCTGTACTGTGGCCTTCCGACCCGAGCGCTGTCTCCAGCGCACCAGCCCCGCCATGGCCTGGCCGTAGAGGCTGAGCGGATGACCTGCCCGGCACCTCTGCACCTCCCACAGGGGCAGGCCCAGGTCCAGCACCACCGATTCCCACTCCAGCCCGAGCCGACCCGCCAGCCGGTTCAGATCCTGGTCCGTCGGAACCTTCTGCAAGGTTGGCTCAGAAATAGCACACTGTTCTGGGAAAGGAAGAGACAGAGAAAGAACAAACAACATTAATTAAGAAAAACAAAATGAAACGCCGTCTACTTATCAAGTTACAAGCACATGGAGGATAGCATCAAAACCCACAAATAAAAGATACTGTAGATGTTTCTTCCTGAAGGGTTCATGTTCTGTCTTTGGTCTTTTTTGGTTGGGGATTATACTGAGCCGAAATTCAAGTGAGACTGAAGAGGAGGTGAACTGGGTTTGCCCCTCGGCCAGCGGGACGCGGTGGGTTGAGTTACGGGGTTAAGGCGGAGTCGTGGTGCCAAGCACTGCCTGACACTCAGTGCAAAGCCAAAGCACGTGCCGAGAGGAGTGCAAATCACCACCGACACCATGCACAGCCTTCCTGGGAATGTCCTGCCTCACGCCGTACGGGGTTAAGGCAACATCAGGCAAGATAAAGTGCGGTAATGAGACGTTTGGGCCCATGTGCACCGTAACCTAAGCTGCTGGGTCTGACCGTTCAGCCTGCATTACGGTCGTCTTCAGCAGACGGGAGGAGTTTCCGGAAGGGAAAAAAAAAAACACTCAGATTGTCCCAGCATCCTCCTTCATAACTATGGTGACCAACTGACCTCGGACACTGACAGATTACGGTCTGCACTAATGCTGTGGTCCAGGCAGGAGCAGGGCGGTCTGACCGTAAATAAAGTTAATGACCCATTTGGAGATGTAATCAGCTTTGGTGAAAGTTTTTTATGGAAACCTGGTCAGAAACACCAAAAAAGTCAAAAGAGAATTCACTGCTATTCCTGGTTTTTGCTGCCTTATTAACTAAAACACAAAGCAGATGTGCCTTGTAACAATTTGGTAAAATAAAACATGTAAGCATAAAGAAATAAAGAGTAAAACCAACTTTCTGCCTTATTTCTTATCTGGCCTGCCATCGGAAATTAAGCTTTGCACAGCAATGCACGACAAAAGCTTATTAACTTCTTCATTGAGCCCAAAGAATGGGAATCAGAATCGCTTACTTTCACTCAATAAGACTGATTTATGTGATATTTCATCTTATGTTTCGGTCCAGTTTTAAATCCAATCTGCACGTTTCTTAGGTCCTCGTATGAGTACTTCTGCAGATCACCAGAGAGTGTCATGTGGTTTTAATGCGGACCATAACATCGTGACGGGTGTTAATGCTATGAATTATGGGAGAACTGGAAGGAAAACCAAAGTCTGTGAGGATATCTGTGCAGTAAGGGCTCATGTGCGCACGCGGAATGGCTCTGCACGTCACAGAAATGCCGGCTGTGTGGCTCGTCATCTACCGCGGTACCGCGTTTCATACTGTGCTGTTCAGTGCCTCTCGCCCACGTTTACCCTGTAGTACACTGGCGGACAGGGGGCTACGACCGACACTGAACTGCCACCTCACTCCAAAAGCAGAACTCGCAAAAAACCTCAAGCCAGATCACAACATGGGACATCCTCTTTCCATTTCAAAAAAGAAAACGGCACATGGATTCCCAGCATGTTTCGCTTTACCGCACAAATCACAAAAGTCTCTTAAAACCATAGATATTTTTTTTTCAATGCTAGGTGTGTTTTGATGAAAAATGTACTGAGAAATGCATCATATTGGCTTCTCTTCTGGTGGTAATAATAAGTCCACGGCGAAAACTAACATTTTAGTTTATGCACGTCATACAACCAGCTATAACCAGAGAGAAAGTACAAAAGAAAACTTGATATTGTTCAACTAACTTACTGAAAGTTACTATTACTAACTTACTAACAAAAGCTAGACCTACATACAGCTTTATTTCAGAAGTCTGTTTTCTATTTTGGCGTTCCGATGCTAAAATGATCCTTCAGTTACTCATGCAAAAAGATCTTTTGTACTTGGAAAGCTGTACTTAGAAAACCATTCCCGTATATCTGCGAGTGCTGTAGTTACGGGTCCATTTCTGCTTGGCCTGTCCTGTACTAGCTGATGTTCCCTGAGACAAGAGACACCTGAGGGGGAAATGAAAAGGCCACTGATCAGGAGAGTGAGGAAAAACGATATGGAGGAGGGCTGGGAGGGGGAAGCGAGGGCCGAAAGCAGGGCCCGTGGCGTGTTTTACAGCCCTGGCAGACGGCCTCTTCCTCAGCCAAGGTTCCTGGAAAGCAGGCCGAGCGGGAGAGAAGCCGGCAGGCGCGGCACGCCAGCGAAAACAAACACTCCTCACTTTTACAGCCAATTATCATTACATCAGCTCATTCATCCAGAAGGGGAAGCCCGACTTCAAACAGCTCTCTGCTTGACTCTCCCTCACTTCAAAGGCAACGAAGTCGTCCGTGCCAAGGCTATCTGCCTCCCTCATGTTACCAAACGTGTGTGGAGCCCTCTCTCTCCTGACAAGTGGCTAGAATCTATATAGAACATATACATACATGCACACGCACACACACACACACACGCGCACGCACACACCTCTAAAAGGACTGGGACCCTTGATGAAGACGAGGGAACACAAACAAGGCGGCAATCCCAACATGAGGCTATATTTAAATTTTCCATTAAATCATTAATAAAGGATAATGGGCTCCATATGTTGGAATTGATAAAATGACACATTTCCGAAAGAATTACTGGCAGGCCCAGGTTTCAGTACTTTATGTACCTTCAATTTCAAAGACGACACTATGACGTTTGGGGCCATTTTAGATGGGACCTTTTACAGAATCTTACACAAAATCTATCTAGATCCGTTTATCAGACCAGCCTGTACAATTGAAAGCACAGATTTCCAACCGGATTCACATTTGCAGACATATGGTCATCAGGAATGGTTCATCCTGTGGTTAATTACCTGTTTGGGGGTGATCTTTGCATGTGCTGGGACTCATTTGCTTCTGGATGGCTGGCTTACAGTCAACTCTTAGCCCCTTGGCAGAGATTATAAATCTTTTTGGCTAAAATATCCTAGTATTTAAAGGAGCTCAAGACGCTTTTGATCTTAACGACGCCAGCAGGCCAGGAAGCGAGACGTCGTGATACTGAAGATCCACCACCGTATTTTACAACTGGTCACCAGAGGTCTTTATCAAAGCTGCTGGCGTGTGAGACCAAAACACATCTTTCCAACCTCGGTGCCAACAGAATGCAGCTGGTACCTTAAGTCTCCATCTCGGGAAACCTTTCCAGATTGGCCACCGGCTCGGAGAATCATTTAATGGCAGGTTTGGAGAGTGGGAAACTCCAAGGGGAAACCGATTTCTGTGATACTGCCGCCGTGGCTGCCGGGGCCCTTGGCCTTTCCTCTGCCTTGCAAATCACCCTCTTAGCTGGGCATGCGAGCCAAAATGGCTTCTGTCGGCTCCAAGGCAAGAAGCCCACCCATCCAGTGATTTCAATTATAATAATGGAATGAAGTATGTCTTAATATAAAAATACTTTGTTTTATCTGTTTGTAACCACTGCTTGATTTACAGCCATTTAAAAATTTTAAACTTCTTAGTTTTTCCCCCCGGTGACAATGAAAGACGAATGATTTTAAATGCATATTTACTTCATTTTTAGACCTTTATGAAACGAGATGTTGGAAAACAACAACAGACCCTAAATAACCTTCTTTCCTCTGCAAATATTTTTTTAAAAATTGCGTAATGCACTGATGTAAAAAACTTCCTTTTTACAAACAATCTTCATGGCTCAGTAGGAGGCCAACATCACACCTTCTCCGCAAGGCTCCCTTCCCCTTGTTCCCTTTGCTTCACTCCGTTGACCTTTTGACCCCCCCCCAGACGGGTCAGAAAAAGCGGGATGCCTGGCATGATGCAAAGGCTCGTCTTTCGCCATCTCGCGATCCTCGCCAATCTGAAGCAGCTCCTTTCGGACTGTGGTGGCACCAGTCCTTCATCTCAGCAGCGTCTGAGCCTGCTAACCCTCTGCTTATTTACCTTTGTCATGTGTTACCATACGGCCCGACTGGTGACACTCATAAGCCTCTCAAAGCTTGTCTACACTTGAAAGCATTAGATGGGGCCCTAATCCTACATGCTGTGGGTTCAAACATGGCCTCCTTACAAGAAAGCATATAATTCCTTTCTGTTTTCCTTTGGGGGGGCAGCATGCTGGCACTGTCACCTCCTACCTCTGGGACCTGGGTTCGAGACTCCACCACAGCTCCATGTGTGGAGTTTGGCATGTTCTCCCCGTGTTGTCGTGGGGTTGCCCCCCACAGTCCAAAAACACGCCGAGGTTAATTGGAGTTACCAAATCGTCCATAGGTGTGCATGTGTGCGTGAGTGGTGCGTGAGTCTGCCCTGCGATGGGTTGGGACCCCATCCTGGGTTGTTCTACGCTCTGCCCCCATAGACTCTGGGATAGGTTCCAAACCCCCCCCCCCCCCACAGCCATGAATTGGATAAGTGGTTTCAGAAAATGGATGGAGGCTTCCCTGTGCTAAAGTGAATTCTAAGCATGAGAACTAACCTTACATTACCCAAGCATACAGACAAACATAGTCTAGACTTATCTAATACTCATGGTCTCTCAGAAAGCATTAGCTGCCTTCATAATGATTTAGCCTTAAGCATATGAAAATAAATCGGGGTTTTTTTTGTAAGACATGAAACTTTGGGAAAATTACTTTAAAAAAACGGCATTGTACTACAAATATGATTAGTAGAACAAGTACAAAGTTGCTTATTTCTGTCGTTAAATTACTGCTCACATTAAAAAGCTGAAATAACTGCCTGTCCTCCCCATCCATCCTCTCTGGTTTCCTAGAAAAGCGACCACACAAAAGCGGAATTATTTTCTCCTCTCTTTTTATTCCTGCTGTCCACCTCGAAACACACAAAAGAAGCGGGCAGAGAGGAGAGAGGGAGACCAGCCAACAAATGGATTTAATTACATTTTCCTAGAAAGGAGGATGCAGAGCGAACGCTTGCCCTCAATAGAGGAGGAAATAAAAGCCGTCGGAGAAAAAGAGAAACCACACACATGGGGGGGTGGGGGGCTTAAAACGCGCCCTGCAGAGCCTCTATTTTATCCACTATGTGAGAGATAATTAACATATTCTTTTATGTTTAAAACACATTTTAAAACTGCGTTTTTTAACACGAACCACGTGCAAGGTTCAGTACGACGAGGTAAAACCACACAGCCATTTATATATGAGCCTTTCCATTAAATATCCCGAACAGCTAATTCTGCTAACGATTGTTAATTCTGTTATCTCTTACGTTATCTAAATCACTGGTTCTCAACCCTTTTTGCACTGCAACCAAATTTTTTTTACCATGCCATCTTAGTCTCGACCCTGTATCAAGTATATGTGTACATTAACGCTCTGATCAAGCACGCAGTATATTCTGCAATTTATAAAAATCAATGCATTTCACACTAATGTGATTGGATGTGCCAATGAATATTAAATTAAGCATCTGTGGTTGCGTGTTCACTAGTTTTGCGCTAAGCATTTGCAGATCCAAGTCCCGTTTCTATAGGTTAATTCTAGAACTGGGGCTGGTAAATCTGACCGTGGATCAGCGTAGGAGTTTGCTGGTTTTAAAAATGCTTACATTTCCAACTCTGCCTCGCGACCCATTCACAGCTTGCCGCTGGCCAAATTTGGGTTGCGACCCATTGGTTGAGAATCGCCGATTTTTTAATTACTGATGGGGTAGACTGAAGCACGACTTTCAGGTTCTTTGGGAAGAATCTCACATTAAATATAATATCTACTGAAAATAAAAATGGAAACGCAAACAGCTCAATTTATCACACGTACTATAGTGGATATACCTTGTGCTTAAGATTTAAAATATAAAAATATAATCAAAATATTTTGAACAATTCAGTTTGTGTGACAATCTATTTTCTAGAATAAATTATTTGATATGAATTATAACTAATCTTGCAATTTCATTGAGTGAACAAGGCCTTGGAAGTCCTACCTGCTACGGTTTTCTCGGTCACTGCCCCATCTTTCGGATCCTTCGCTTTCTGCTCTAGCTTTTCCTTTACCCACCAGAACTCCCCATCCAAGGACTTCAGAAAGGCATCAAAGGCCAGCGGACCCCGGGTGGGGAGGATATCCAGCAGCTTCAGTGTCTTCTTTTTGTTCGTTACCTGGGACTGAATTTCTTCCACCTGACTTTCGGTTAAAATATCTTCCTGGTAAAGATACTGAACAATTGTATCGTCAATTAAAATTTGTTCAGAGAGATACAAACGATGCTTCTTAATGACTTCCTTGTGTCTTGGATCCATGTCAGAAAATATAACAGTAACTATAACTTGCAATATGCATCTAATTTCATACAAATCTGTTGGATTTAGTCTTTTAGCAGTGCATGTTCGTAAGGTTAGTTAACCCGTCATTCCAACATTAAATCGCAAAGATACACCCGCATCCATTCTATGACCATTAAGGATATATATCATGTACACTTAACTACTGTTCGGATCACTGTATTTGTCAACATTCAATGTTACCGAGCGAAGTTACTTCCTGGTGTCACATTAATAGTCATCCGATTAAAACATCGGTGTGTACGGAACTAATAATACTTAACGGGGGATGCTTTTTGTAAACCATATTTTTTACGGTACCATTTGTGTCTTATATTTATGCTTTATAATTAGGGTTAAAACGGGCCTGAGACTTTGCGAGGAGCGATCGATCGAACTGTAATGTCTGTATTTCTTACTTCCAAAAGGAGTAAAAAAGTTCAAGCCATCAAAGAAAGGCCAATACGGTCTTACCTATGGTTCAATTCAGGGTGGCCACTTTGGTCAGCTGGCTGGAGTGAGATTTTCAATTCGAAACAAGTCTGCACACACATGCACACGCATTTGCATGTATGTAACGTTTTTATTACATTGAAACTAGTATGTAAGGCTTGCACAACACCCCTAACGCTTTTGATGTAGCTAATTTTAGGCTTATAATGTAATAATATAGATTTGCCGTAAGATTTCTTGCGTGAGCGTGAGAATCAGAAAGCGTGAGCGTCACGCCAGAAGCGTGCAGAGTTTACTACCTTGTCCATTGTCGAAACTCCAAAACACTTAATCAGTTGAATTTAATCTAATTTGTTAAATGGTTTAAAATTAAGCTTTGGGCAGGTATAAATTAATATACACTACTCAGTAGTAGGTCATTGTTTTCTGTTTAATTACCTGTACTACCGCTGTGCCTAGTAAATAATGCAAGCTAATTCTGCTGAAAATCCCATGAAACCCGTTGAGGTAGCTTATACCAGTCTTACTTCATTCGAGGCATCAGAAAACTTGAAAAAGAGATTTCTATTTGGCCAAATCCAGAGCAATTTTCAACAATGTAAATGTGAACTCTCGGAAGCTTACTGCTCGTATTACAATCATCGTTGGTGCCAAACTGAAAACATCGAAATGATTCATAACCGAACATTTTGGAAGGGCAGTTAATCATATGCAGCCTTGCACCATAAATACATAGAATTAAGTATGTGTTAATTACCCATGTTTTCCAGTTCTAGAGTTGCATATTTTACAGTTAATCATGGGGGGTGAACCCCACCCTTCTGGAGCTCGTTTAACTACTTCCCAGTATATGCTGGTTTTTACGCGTATCCACCAGGACGTACGTATGTTCTGGAAATTTAACTTATCGGTTTCTAACGGCATTAAACGCCATTCTCCGCTAATCCTACATACGTTCTCGTACCAAGGTTATCTTCTTGGAACGTACTAGTACTGAAAACTTAGAAAGTTTCAATAATTTTTTTAACGTCAACTTGGTTCACTGGCAGTTCTACTTTTTAATATGTAGCTTTGTTCATCTTGCAGATAATCTCCCTCAGAGGCAATAGACATGGACTAATTAATTACAGAATTATAGTCTCATAAATGACAACAAAAGAGCCACTCCTGACAACTATGTGTCTGCCCTCAGGGAGGAAGCTGATCTACATCCCGGATCACTGGGACTGGTGATGCAGTCATTATTTAGGTTCACGATTACTTGACTCTAATCGTGGCCAAATACCAATTTTTTAAATATCCAAGCCGATTGACTACTGAATACGATAAAACTGCGGATTTCAGGACACCCACACTGGCCACGATTAGTACTGAGTACGAACATATGGGGTAAACAAATCATCTTTAACATTGGCGAGGCTGAGGGGCAGAGGGAGATAATCAAAATGCTTATTTAATTTATTTAATACCTCAGTGGAATAACTATCTGAATATGTTGCTCTCTCAATCACATGCACGCACAGACCCTATATGTTTGCCTTTCTTTTGCCTAAGAGGCCTGTTTGAAGTCGACGTCTCCGCTGAAACAAAAACCGCAAGAATACAGTCCTAACGTTACAGTACTTACCTTTACAGAAATGAGTCATTTTAGAAACGAGATGCCGTGCTTAGTTTCCGTCTGTAATATATGAGTTGTTGTTGTTTGAAAATAATCATTAACAAACAATCCTGCCTTAACTTGTTTGTAACACACGGGCTACCAAAACACAAAATAACACTTTTTTATGATGGTACTGAAAGTCATTTTATTTCTCACATTTTTTTCGTAAACGATTGCTTTCTGAATTACAAACGGTGTTACCGGCTGCATGTCTGTGCCTGGATTCATTTGTTTTTGTAGTTTGCAAACGTTAAGAATTATGAATCCATGGACGGCATTAAAAAGGTTTAAATTAAAAAAGGATATTCACAAACCAAAATTAGAAAGAAATTATATGCATCCACAATAGGATTACTTTACTCTACAATATTAAAACATGCATTACTCTATTCTTTACAATATTTCTAAACCGACATCAAAAATAAATACACCCAATCGCGGATTGAAATAAATTCAAGTTGGTGTTTATAATTAATGACTTTAATATCCAGTACTTGGATAAAAAAAATAAAAATAACTTGATGTGTAGTATCTTCCGCTATGTGATGTGATACAGTTTAAAACACATCTGTTCATATTCAAGTCAGACACTTAAACTTCTTTTCAGGAAAATTGAGATAAATGTAAGGTTTGCTGGATATATATTCAGAAAGGCAGTAGAAAAAGGTGCAAGTGTGATGTATCTCAGATCAGTGAGAGTATGAGACACACACTGGATTGGAAATGGCTTTCAAAATAAACAGTATAACAGACACAGATATTGAGCTGTGACTTCTCAATATTGCTTCTGGTTCATATACACTTGCATCTCATAAAATCAATTTAGATTTTTTTCCTTATTTGATCACAGTACAAAAAACCCTACAAAATAAGACATAAAACTGTCATATACACAAAGTTACACAGCCACATCTCAGAAGATGCCGTCTGTCATGTGATCTCTCCAATCACACATGATAGACGTAGTCCCTCAAATAGTCCTTCAGCCGATTGGGCAGGGGAAGTTCCTGGACCTGCCTGGTGGCTTTGTTGATGGAGATGCGACAGAGGTGCTGTAGTGAGGGCAAGGTCGCATAAACGGGATGCGTCAGGAGTAGCTGCACCGTGCCATTGGGTGGAACCAGGGGCTCGCTACCGCACCCCTTCCAGGAAGTCCTGGACAGGAGAACATAGTGTTCCACAAGGTGCACCACACTGTCGAACTGCTTCAGCTTCGGTTTCACCAGCACGACTGAGTCCAGCTTGAACTTCCCATCCTTGTACTCTATGCGCAAGTTGGTGGGCCCCGCGGAAGTCATGGCAGAGATGGTGAACAGGTAGTCCTGCTGGGAGCTGTCACGCACCAGGAAGGTACCTTCCGATGCGTCCTGAAGGATCTTTTTGGCTTCGTTGGCAGTGAGGCTACCCCAGTACCAGCCTGGAGAGGAAACAAACCAGCGAGATAAACATGCCAGTGTCCATCTATACGAAACGAAAGTGTACTGAGGGTCAGCATAGGCTTCCCTGTCCAGTTTACTGGGGTTGCATTACAAAACAGAAAAGAAATAATGGTTTTTAAAGTTGGTGCAGAGTGTGGTTCTGCGGGGCAGGACTCGGTGCTCATGATTACCAGGTCACCGATTCAGATCCTGCGGTAAGCAGAACAATCTCACCGTTGCGCCCTCGAGCACGACCCATAACCCCACCTGATCCAGAGACTGGCTATCCCGGCTATATGTCGCTTCAGGTAAACGAGTCTGGCAAATAAATACATGTAAATGTTAACTGCTTTTTTATTACTATGAGTCACACTCATTAGACCACCAAGGAATTCTTTGCCGTAATACTCAGGGGTTTTATTCCTCCAACAGACAACTCCGAGGAGAAGAAACTCGGAAACTGACAACTGGAAATAAAGTACTTCATTGAGGGGATGCACTCGTGCTCATGGACACTGTCATGGTGTTTAATGTAAAAAAAAAAAGTAAAAAGAAAAAAAAAGGTCAAGTCCTGCCGTGGTAAATTTTATTCTTGTCTGCACACGAGGAAAGGAATGCGGAGCTGAACCAAAAAACCGCGACACTGCGCCAGAGGTGCTACACTGCTACAGACTGCTACACTGGCGGTGAACAGGAGCGACAAGGCAGCGTTTAGCGCTGAGCAAGCAAAACGCAGATAAATAAAGACGGCGCACCGTGTTACCATACTAATACGACGCTATTCCCCCTCCCCCTTTTTTTATAACAGCAGCCTTCGTGCAACGTAAAGGCAGGGCTGTGGGGCTCCACCTGCTTTTCTCCAAGATTCACACTTTGTCCTGAACAGGTTCTCTGCTATTCGGCAGCGTCATTTTGACTTTATCCCATCCATTTGGTAATTTTCTTCCAGCCAAAAATAAAAAGACAGTTAATATACCTTTGGAATGCTGTTTAACCATAGTGTCTCAGCTGCCGGGGCTGGAACAGTGGTTGTGCGAAAACGATGAAAAGGTGTCCAGGGTCCAGGTTCACAGTGGGGTGCTAATTCCAGAACAAAGCTGACACACATATTGGAAAGACATACAATACTGGAACCCCATCCATCCATCCATCCATCCATCCTCTAATCATTTAACCCGGTAAAAGCTGAGTTCTTGGAAACTAGTGTTCACTACTATAACATTAATATAAACCTTAATATTCAGCGGAATAATCACTTCATAAAAGCCTGCACGCTACTATTTTGTGTTCTTATATTGTTTTGAGGTAAAGTAGTTTCACTCCAAATAGTCAGCATTGGTTGGTGTGTTATTCTGGCCTTTGCCTCTCCTTAAGTTCACGTTTTATGCTTCCAATTCTTTGTAAATAGCTGTCTTGATTAAAAAGCTATAAGGATAAGAGGAGCACTGGAGATTACACTTAAAATATAGTAAAAACGTGACTTGTACTAGTGGCCAAAATTGTGGAAACACAATTGTTAGATTGCAGAACTTAATTCCAGTTACTCTAGTTAAATCGTCCAATATATGATATTTGTAAACATGCTTTGATTGTTTAATATTACCGCCAATATTCGTGTAGTAATTTTAAAGCGTGATGCCAAAACTGTGAGGCGTTTCCACAATATTGGCCACTAGTGTGTATGTAAAGGACATAGTTCAGAAAAGTAATACAGCAATAAATCATGTATAATGCTTAACACGTACATTTGTCTGGATTTGTTTCCAATGTAATTAAACTCTTTCTTCGCCTGTTAAAATTTTATGGCTTGTTTATTGTTTAAAAGAAATGAAATTGTGAAAGTTTGCCGGTCCTACTCAAGCAAAAACAGGAGGCTGGTGGCCAGATCTAGCCTTACCCTATAGCTCCCTCTTATTTATCGTGTCCTCCAGCACACAGGTCAATACGCATGCTTAACGTTCACGAAGATACGCAGAGCCAGCACCTTTATTTGAGATTAGCCACCGTTCAAGCCCTGATACCTGCTTCTCGCAGGTGGATTGTTTACCCGTTTATTGTTCGTTCCCACCAGATCAGCCAAATGGATTTTTAAAAACGCAACTGATTTTAAATAAAAAAACACACACTGACTTACAAAAAGATGAATTTATGCATATGTATTGTCTCAGTTGCTTTTCACTGCACCTCTTCCCTATCTATTATTCATGTGAGGTTTGTGTATCAGAAAAAGATTCTAAGAGATTTGCAGTCAAGAACCGCATTTCATTTGACCTGGAGTATCACCGCATGCGAGATCAATTCCAAGAAAAATTCCGCGGAACTGGTTAAAATTTAGGAGTTAGGAGACGGAAATTTCACTCTTTTATTTTTCCTACCATCTTAAACTTCAAGAAAAGAAGGTACACGAAGACATTTGAAAACCCACACACAACACGCCTAAATCTCAATATTATAATTTAAGAAAGAAATGCAAGAACGTGAGTTCTTGCTTTAAAATTACGTCCGTCCCTCAGAAATCATAAGCAAACGTTAACAGGGAAAGAACAACCGAAATAACTGAATACTCCGGGGGAAGTAAATGCTCTCAATACAAGCATTTGTTTCGGTGTCGCGTGAAGCAAATCGCGAAACGGGAAAAATAGGTACAGATCTCATATTTTGAGGCGCAGTTTCATTGGTATTCATTAATATATTATATTTGTGGGGGAAAAACAAATAGATGGGTAGTGATGAATTAAATGGGAATATTTGTTGTAGACGATGAGATATACTTTTAACTGCAATATACAAATAAATTTCACATAAGAAACATTAGATATACAGCGTGTGCACAGGAATGCAGGACACTTTCCACACAGGCAATGACCCCATAATTGAAGCTGAGTCTGAACCGTTAATATCGGACCGACGTGGTTAGTACCTGTCTTTTTCAGCTCCCTCATAGCTGCGGCGACGCGGTTCTGATCGGAATCTAGCGCCCGGGATCCGGTCTCAGATCTCCTTTGATTCTCGATGGATTCCGTGGAGTCAGAGGAATGGTAGGTCATTGGAAAACTTCGGGAAGAAAGCCGAAATACATCCAACGAATCCAACAGCTCTCCAGCAAAGTATACACCCCCGTATTGTCCATTCAATTTGATAACAGCCTGAGAGGCAGAGGTTCCACCTATAAGAAAAGCGGGATTTATGTATTAGTATATTACAAAATTCCGTATACAGGTATGTGTCCGGACACTATTTATAGACACTGGCGCAAAAATGCAGTAGATAAGACATACTTTGAACCACACATGTCTCAACCAGGTTTGAGAGCGCATCTGGCGAACAAGTTAGTAAAAAATCAAAACCCAAATATAAAATCAGATACGAGGCAGGGTACATACAAGCGTTGTACTTCACTTCCTATTTTAAAGATATGTTTCCGTTTGCACAAATGCTTGTAATACCTGCAGCATTAGGCCATTGAAATAAAATAAACTTTGTTTCTGGGAAGCCGATTAATTTGCATTCTAATAAAATTCCACATGCACACCGACACCGCAAAGCCCAAACACCTAAACGCCACGTCCAGCCAACGCGTCCTCCGTCCTGCCGTGTCTATGGTATTTTTGTCGTGACAGAATTTGTTTCATATAACTAGTCTAGGAATAACCGCAGCAATAACAATAAATAAATAAATAATCCTAGGTTTAATGTCCAGGACGAGTTATCATGCACGGTGTTATAAATATATAATGACCTCTTATCAGAGCTTTTTACTACTGCTCGAGACGTCAATAAACATTGTTTTTTTTCCCCCCAGGAGAATAAAAAGCAACCTTACCTCAAATATCAGGATCTCTATAATGGTTTCAGATCTCATTAGACCAAATCTAAGACATATAATTCAAAGTCCGGCGAAAAATAAATCACAATCCTCACCTTAAGCACCCTTTGCTTTCTTCAGCGCACTGACATGTCGGCAGGCGCGCTCATTTTCTCATGGAGACGCCTGGTGCGAATTAAGCAGGCTGTCTAAATAACGCGCACAATGCAAATTAACCCCAACATTTCCTTTTTTGTCAGCCGGATTGGGTTTCGGGGGAACAATGACAAGTGTCTGGCCGGGACGGGCGGGTGTCTGCGCTGCCCGCAGTAACGCTTGCAATAATGTCAATAATAATAGTAATAATAATAATAATACGGCACCGTGCAAACTAACAGCGTAAAAAGGGGCAGCAGCGCCCAGCGCCCCGCCGCGTCTTCTGCACCATCGTCCCCTTCGCTTTGCTCTCTTTTTTCTAACCCTAATCCGTTTTGAACGCAAGAGGCCGATTTCCAAGAACTTTCCAGGAATCGCGTCACGTGACGGTGAGCGCAATATTTTTAAGGTGGTTCCACATCACGCAGTCCAGGAATAACGACCAGTTCGGCCGCATTTCGAGCATTGATGTTCAAATATGACAAAATTAGAGAAAATTGGCAAACAACGTATGGGAGAAATGTTTGGCCGCGTTCTTTTAAGTGCCATGACTTGCAAGGCTGCAGCTCCCTCATGATCGATGCAACCCAAAAACGAATAGCTAAAGTAATGTAACTATTCACGATATTCCAATTTACGTCCCAATTCATCTTAACTATATTAAAGTTAATGCATTAATCTGTTACTCCTTTGACAAGTGGAGACAAACTTATGATTTCTAATTTAAAAAATGTATTTAATGTACAAAATTTATGTTTAAATACATAAATAAGCCTAAAATATACACGGAGCAACATCAGACCGGTGTGCATGTACGCAGTTCAGATTTATACTTCAATTTTACCAGAGTCTTAAATTAGTCCTTGTAGCGCAGCTTGTGCAGTTTAAAATGCCGCTGCGATATTTACATTAGCATCAGTTTATTTGGCAGGAATCACCGATTTGTATAACAGTGCAAAAACAAAATTTATATTCCAGCGTCAAAACTTCTTACAAAAACCTAAAATATTTTATTCCAGGATACTTCCTTAAGACACTTTTACTTTTAAATTGGCTATAAGAAACCAAGAAAAACGGCTTGTTATCCAAATTAAATACACGTTTTTGTGTCTCATTTGCTTTTTATAAAACAGTTTAATTCGTCAGTTCAACATATCGTATAAGATATATAACGTAAACGAAAAGCGCAACATCAAAGGGAACAGCGGTGCCGTAAACTTAGGATAATAATTTTTTATTTTGACGGTATAAAATCGTTGAACGCATACACACCTTTTATTTATTTATTTTTTGCCTGATCCAAACGTACAGAACATCCAGGCCTATTTATCACCAAGGGCGTGATAAACATTTTAAAACTTCACACGTCATAGACATGGAATATGGGTAAGTCATATTACAATATAATAGCTTTTTTAAGCATTAGTCCATCAGTTAAAAATGTTGGATTAAGCATCAAAGAAACAAAAATCTGAATCTCATATAGTTTGTATACAGCGCACCCTGTTAAGGCTGAATTTTGGGGACGAACAGTTTTATTGTCCTCATATCTCATATTTTCTCGTTTCACATTCTTGTCCAGTAATTCACTTATTTCCAAATTCTGAAAAAAAAACACTCCATTTGTTTTTAAAATATAGCCGACTTGCCAAGCAATATTTAAGTGTACAGTTTTCACTAAATTCCTCACGTCGGGTACCGTCCTCTTAAAAAGAATATCTCCATCTAACTTCACTTTTTGCCATATATTGATGCTGTTAAATCATAACTGGCTATATATGTCGGAATTTCACGCCGATTTTTTTTGCCCGTTTCTAAACCTGTGCGTTGAGTTTCTCGTGTTACTTTATTTCTTAATCGCCTTTTGTTTCTTTCCCATATTCAGCTGTAACCTTTCGAAAATGTGCGGCGTTGGATGAGCCGCGACAAGATAATTGCATATAATCCAGCAAGCTGATACATGAATGTCCGTCATTTCATCGTCTTTGTAGTCAGGAAAACATTAACTATTTGCACAATGAAAGAACACATCAAAGTGGGAAAAAAACAATGAAAGCGGACTAATATTAAGTCTACAAGAAAATTCACATATCGATCCACACTGGTACTTTTTCAAAATAGGTTTACGTTGAAATGTAGGCATATTGGCAATCAACATGTGAACGAATTGGTTTTAAAGTGAAAAATAACTAAAACATCATCAGAAGCTGAAACACATGTTGACTTCAATCTTAACTCAAAACTGACATTCATTTACGATGCAACATAAATCAGTTTCATAATGTCTTAAAGCATAACGTAAAGAGACCGTAGAGGATAATTCACTAGTTCAATGCTGCTTTAAATGACAGTTACTAGACTCTTCCACTCATCCTATACTTGTAATCCTTCCAGTTTTTTTTAAAAGATTCCTAGAAAATTTGTTTTGGGAAAACAGGAGTTTCCGGAGGGTATTTCGTGGAAATGTATGAGCGTTGGACGCTCTCCCATCGCAGCCCAGTAAAACGTCGCTATTTAGCGAGCATGGTTTTAGTCAAATGGACGCATTATTTAACGGATGGAAAGGAGAAAGACTTCTTTTCATTCAACGATTTTATGTCTGTTTGTGGGAAGATGCACAAAGACATCATTTCATCTTGGGGTTGGGCGGGGGAGCTGTGGACTTACATTTTCTAAACATACGAGAATAAACAAAATAATACCAGATTCATATTTATTATGTTCATAAATGGGGTACTTCACGATAACGATCTAATTAAGTATTCGCTAGATCAGTAGTGAATACAAGGATCAAATTCCACAAAGTCGGTGCATAAAACGTATTAAGGAAAGAAATATTCTCATGCTGATCCATTTTTTTTAGGAAAACCTCTTTTCTGCATTCCGCACTGAGAGCACTGAAGACTTCGTTTACCGGTCTCACTTGTGGGCAGCTTCTCTTCACTGTAACACCAGTTCGTCCATTACCCGACTTTTAAATATTCCTTCTACATCCACTGTTATTCTTACTGGCATTTGCTCCTATTATAGCGGGGAATGTATACTTGCCTTCTTGAAAATAAAAAGTCAGACCATTACCCTGAATTCCCCCTCAGCAGTTCTAATAGAGAAACCTCCCCCCCCCCCAACAAAAAGAGCTTAGTATCCCCACAACTGTGTGTTGGATAAGCAGAAAGATGGTTAAATAGATGGACTTTAATACATGGCCCCAGAAAAAGGTTCAGTTCAGAACATAAATGTGTATTCGATAATTGCTTTAAAACTTTTAATTGGCCTTCTTTATCTTCTAATTACTCCCGTAATGTTAAAAATGTCAGTAACTGTAGGCCTTAAATTTATCAGCGGACATTGCAAATAACGGTTTACTACCGCCACCCTGTGGCGAAAAAGTAGACCGCACATTCCGTAGATGCGCCTGGAGCACGAAGCAGTATCTGAGACATATCCTAGTTGACCAAAAATTTTAACTCGCCGCGTGCTGTGCCTCTGTATAACCCGTAAAGATGTCTACTCTGTTTACCGCACACTGTTCAGCTCCATTTCTGTATGTCGGTAGACGCTACCTCATTCACGGAGACAACAGACGATGAGGGGATGCCCTTCCACCCTCCAGAGCTTCGGGTTTGAGTCCGGCCTCAAGCTTCTTACGTTTTCCCAATCTACACATTGGCTTCCACTCACAGTCAACCTGATCAGGGTGCATTCTGCCATCATTCACAAATGAGTGCGGATTGTATGTGGCAGGACCGATCGTCTAGGATGCCATTAGATCAGAGGACACAAACCCTGTGATGGATCAGCAAGACCTTTCCCTTGAATTGGGCTCAGAACCCAGCTTTGAACATGCACCAGGTAAGTACCAGAGCAGAGGTGGGTACCAGGATACCAGCTCTCCAGGCCCGGAGTTGGAGACCGCTGATTATGAGGATCAATAGATTATTTCTCCAGAAAACTTGAACAAATAAGTCAATCAAAACTTAAAATAAGGCCAGCCAGGGCATTTAATACAGCTTGTTTTCTGTTGTTCTTGCCAGGTATCATCTCCATTATCCTCCAGGTCAGGCCAAGGAATGGAATCAGATACATGCTGAATTCTACAGATGAATGAATTTCCCTTTATATCCACACATAAGTACATAACCTCATCTAATAGCACATGTCTCCTGCAGCCTTGTCCTCCGTGTGCTGTTACACCCTCTTTGGTCCAGCGAACTGTTGTAAAGCAAAAAGTAATTTTAATCACGCCGGTATGCATTCTACTTGGAATGGGATGTAAGTAAAGAAATACACAAAAATATACAGAATAATCACACACAAGTCAGCCCATTAGAAAACGAAGCCCTACAGCAGGTTGGACACAACGGTCTGATAAGACATGGCGTCACCTTCCTGGATAAAACCAGAAATGTAGGTTTGAGGTTTGGGCCACAAGATCATTTCAGTTTTGGGGCATCTTCACATAGGCTTTCATGTGGTTTCTGATGCCCTCAGCTATCTGTCGGTCATCCTTGCTTGAGGTGTAATAGTCCAGAAAGAGGCCATCGGGATTGATTAGGTACATGAGCACAGTGTGGTCCACGATGTAATCATTGTCCTCATCCTTGGGGCCCTTGCTGTAGTACACCCTGAAGTCCCGTCCCACCTCCTGCACTTCCTCTGGCGTGCCGGTCAACCCGATCAAGCGAGGGTGGAAATCTTTCACGTACTTCTCCATCGCGGCCACGTCATCTCTCTCTGGGTCCACGCTGATGAAGAGGGGCTGGATGCGTGGCGACTCCAACTCCCGGTCCAGTATGTGCACCACACTGGTCATCTTCTCCAGCTCCTCAGGGCAGATGTCTGGGCAGTGGGTGAAACCAAAGTACAGGAGGACCCATCTGCCCAGGAAGTCGCTTTTGGTCCTCCGCCGTCCTGTGTGGTCCAGGAGGCTGAAGTCTCCTTTGCCCAAGGCCACCTGCCTCAGCTGCTCAATCCGCTGCAACTGGATCTTATGCAGTTTCTCGCGTCGCACAAACCACCAAGCGGCCAGGATCCCCCCACCGAACAGCAGCGTCACCACCAGGCGGGTGCGTAGCGTCACCCTGGGGGGGGGTTTCCCCGAGCCCTGTGATAGGGTGCGTTGACTCTGAGAACACACACTCTGAGGAAACTCTGAGGATACACAGGCTGGGCTTCCCTTTCTCTGCTGGCCTCCGGGGCACTTCAAGTGAAGGTCTGGTTTAAAGGAGCCAAGTCTGCAGGTGGAAGCCAGCTGGGAGAAGAAGGTCTTCTCAGCAAGAAGTCTCCATGGGGAGGAGGTGACTCCTGATCTAACTGTGTTGTTAGACACAGTTTCCAAGACTCTTCCACACACCATCTGGAGATGCTGTCTTCCGCTATTCTTAATAATATGCAGCATTCTGCACAAAGTCTAAGCTTAAAAAAAGTTTTGCAATATCATTAAACATTTAGTTAATTCACACAAAACTATTCTTACGAAATGAGTATGATCCTCTTTGTTGCCATGCTAGCTACTTAAATATTAGGTCATGTGCAGAACGCAAAGTAATGTGTGTTAGCTGGACCCACGGAAAGCAAATATATTAATATAACAGCAAAATAATTACTAAAGATAACTAAATCTAGGTTTTTACAATCTGGATGCTAACATTAACATCTTATATCGAGCCAATTTTTACGCATGATTTTTGATCCAGACTGCTAATTAAGGTAGCTATCATTAAATCTGTGAGTAAATTACGTATTACGACCTTAATTGAGTTATATTCGTTCATTTTGTCATTAAATACAAATCACAACACATGTAAAACACAACAAACCCACGTTACATACCCGAAATAATTCTACAATGACTTCTACCAGTTAGCGCCACGTGATTGGCTGGGGAGCCGTCGAAGTAAATCTATGTCACTGTTTAAAATGTTAGATTCGGTTCTTCAGTAGGTTACACTTTTCATAATAAAAACAAATGTAAAGTCACATATATCTTACACTTAGAATAAGAAAAGAATTTTAATGCACCTCTTAAATAATAATGAGCAGATTTTTTTTCGAAATAGAAACTACATCGCCCACAGTGACACTATTTTCGTATACGTTTGTCACGTTACCGGAAGTCTGAGGATACCGATATCTCATACAATGAATTTAATTTGTCGTTCAATTATTAAAATTAAAAAAGAAAAAGTAATGAAGTCATATATAAATTGGTGGAGCTTAAGTAATTAGCTGCTACAGTAAATCATATAATGGTTGCGTGTTAATGTACAAGACAAGTAGCTTTGTTTGCACGTGTTTCAATTCATCAAACTGATGAAAAAAATCCACATATTTTAATATTATAATATTATACTAGAAATTCTAACAAAACGTTAATTGAATTAAATTGGGAGATAGAGAAGAAATATTATCGGCAAAATATTTCCTTATTCATCTTTTAAAATCCTTTCATCTACTGTCTACAATATAAAAGCTAAGTCATCCGGCAGAAATAAATCATCTGTCACAAATTTGTTATTTTTATGGCCTGTAAATATATTTATGGTACTCGTGAGACTATGTACTGTTATAGTAGTAGTCGTCAGAATATACAGTGTTCACAACAATATGCCATTGCATCAAAGAGCGTTCCTCGATTTCCAATACAATTCACATCCAAGACATGCATGTAATCAACTCAACTTGCATTTCTCCTTTTGATACTGAATATTTACAATAGTTGGCCATTAGATGGCGCTATTGTACTATTCATCTATAAAAGAGATTACATTTATCAGCGCTGTTTTAACAAATTACCACCTGCCTCTGCTTCTCCCTGGGATTTATTAGAGATGACATTGCGAGGATTAAACAGCAAAAATACCGAGGTTATCGTATTTCTAAACCTTTTTAAAGAAGACTTATTAATATCGTTGTACTTCATTTCTTGTTACGCGGTTAATTCACTTGGCATGCATTTGCACACATATTTATTCAAAGAGAATTATCAACATAAACATGTGAATGTTTATTTGGGTGAAAATGAAGCTGCTGAAACAAACTGAGCTAAGTCCCTTAAACAAGGCAGCACACTATTACAGTACGAGATGCTTTGCTGGTTTTTACGGATGAGGCTGTAACTCCATGGACTGCAGTTATATTCTTATGCAAGATACCTGTCATACCAAATATCTCACGCCTCAGTAAACGCTAAATATGCGGAATTTTTAACTGAACAATGTTCATTTCCATTTTTATACCCTTTTCCCGTGTGGAACTGGTACTCACACCGACAGTCTATACTGACCCCGTATCCACGTAATCAGCCGGTTACTTTGCTCGCTTAACGTGTGTTCGTCAGGATGGAGGAGATTCAACCTCTTAAATATGCAATCAATGTATTATACACAAACATACACTTTGGCGCAACCTCACGCTCTCAGAGACAAGCGATTTGAACGTAAAACTTGGTTTTCGATTTATGGGTCGAACAGCAATAACAGTAATTAGGCGGCCCCACATTCACAGTTCTCCCCGCAATCAAAGTAAAGAGGGAATAATAATTACTTTTACCCATTTTCCCGACACTCTCTCTCTCTCTCTCTCTCTCACTCTCTCTCTCTCTCATGCAAATTCAACAGGCTTTAATTGCATGACAAAGAATTCCCATTGCCAAAGCACTCGACGGAGGATGCAACCCTCTTTCATGTTGGGTTTTGCATCCCTTTGTCACACCTGCGATGCATCACGCCATCCCTGTTCTTAACTCCATCTAATTTGCTCTGCCGGCCGTTAGCTGCCCTACACAGGAGACCCATCCAGCAGTAAATAACCCGCTGGGGGTCTCAGTGTGACCAGATGAAGGGCGAATTTGCCCTTGAAGCAGGTCATGGTTATTCTCCTAAGGATGTATACCTGCAGTGGATTCAAGACCTGAGATGATATCTTTCACACCTCCTGCATACGCCTGGTTGTCATCCGCATAATAATGCAGCCTTTCAATGAGATTGTACAGGAGTATGAGTGAGATATTAGCCTAAATACTAAATTAACATATTGATACAGCACCCCCCCCCACACACACACACACATACCACAAAACTGTACAGTTCGAGGCTTTACACACATTTATATATCAGACGCGTTTCCCCAAAGGATGTTGATGAAACACATAAAGACCCGGTTTCAATTTACGCTGTCGAAATGGAAAAGCTATTAAAGTCTTCAGCGGTAATCAATGCGATCGGCGGCTGATGCTGCCGCTTCCTGCGTTTGTATTGTCCGCCTGCCGTCTTTATCGAGCCGTCGCCCTCACTATGATCAGCATTGAAGTCACATGGTCACTGCGGTGTCACGATCTCTGCCTCTGAATCCATCTCGGTTATTGTGGTGTCTGTGCGTGCGTTTGTGTGTCGGGGGCCACACTTGGTTTCACGGTTCTGTCTGTGACTGTCTGCAGAGATGTGCAGAGGCAGCACTGGCGAATAACCGGGTGACTTTCTGACTGCAAGGCGACCACCCACATAGCACGCGTGTGTGTGAGAGAGTGTAGGTGTTACAGATGTAACCCTGCTATGTGAACAATCCGACATGCAGAGCTATTACAGCAGACGCAGCCATGAAATGCACTAGTGTATCACCAGACACGTAGACAGGTAGTAAAATTACTCGTCTGAACCTACCATGAATTTTTAAATTCATTTCTGGCTGTTGACCCATGTATCACTAATGTGACTTCAAGGGGGATTTATATCACTCAGGGTCCCTGTGACATTACTCCCCGTACTGACCTGTAGGGGGCGCTACTGCAGATAGCCGAAATATGGCGTGACTTGCACATTTCCCAAAAGTACACCAGAGAGCAGGTGTGAGGGATTGATTATACACACCTTGGGGTCCTGAGAGGTGTCTCAGCTGACAGCCCCTGGGCTCGAGAGCATGCTGGGTGTTTCATCTCCGGTTCACCTTTTCCAGGGCAGATCTCCGGCACCCTTGCCTCTGGACGTCACTGGGGGAACGGGTGATCAGAATCCTGGTGGCCACTGTTCCCCTAGCCGTTACGTGCCACTCTGCTGTGCTGCAGTGGCACCTCGGACCACAGCATACCCTGGGCAAGTCCCCCATCAGAGTCATACCAACATCGCCACGGACTGTCGCAGGGCGCAGACATCCCTGGATGTCCGTGGTGATGCAGAATGCAGTGCGTTAAGTAATACCACTATCTGAAAGGGAAATATGGTGAGCCAGCTTCTGCTGACATGAATAATTGGCTGAGCGGACCCTCTTCTCCTGTGCTCTTTGTCACTCACTCTGAAAGGAGGCGGTGGTGGGGGGGGGGGGGTAAGTTGCCGTGGTAATGCTAAGCAACTCCAAAAGTGGATAATCTGCCCCTTGCAGCGACTTAACTCCGCATTCCTCCTGCCCCCTCCCCCTGGTGCGATGTTAGTTTTGACAGTGCAAAGCCTTGCAGCTGTCAAAGCAACGAACAAGAGGTACTAGCCTCCCCCCCCTCCTCCAATCCTGGCTGGCACTGAATAGACCAGTCCAATTTTATGTATAAAATACCAGTTTAATCCAGTAATTCTGCCTCATGTGCTTTAAGTTCATTTAAGTTTTTTTTTACATTTGAGGTATATATCCACAGGGACATACATTTTCAGAGAGAGCATGATCACACAGTTCCTGGAGCAATTAGGGGTGAAGGGCCTCGCTCAGGGGCCCAACAGTGACATCACTCTGCTAACCCAGGGATTTGAACCGGCAACCTTCTGACTGTAGGCATCCTAAGCCAAGATCCTAAATCTTTAGGTAAAACAGGATTCCTTATGATGTAGCTACCTTTCACATACTGCTCCTCAAAAACAAATCATTTGACAGTTGTGTTCCACTCCGTGATCTATTCATTTCGAACTGCTTGTCGTGAAAATGGGATGTGATTCAGATTATGTGAAGTTATGCTGCTTGTCGAATATTCCAGAACTCAGAAGCCAACCCATTCAGCAGAAAGCATCATGTGTGAAGAAGAACTGCAGTTCGTCCAAGGAAAAGACGAATTGGGTCAAATTGCATAACACCTGGAACCTGCTGATGTAAAGAGGAAGTGCTTTGAGGGTCCATCCTCGGTGCTGGCGCGTGGTACCTATCCGCCCGGATGGCTGCACTTCTCGGGGTGCTTTCCGCGCGCGTCGTGAATCACTGCGCTGCCTGTCAGCTCAGAACCGGTGTTACATCATCGTGGCGCCGTTATGTAACTGCGGGCCCCTTTTTCCCGCTGCCGAGGAGGCTGCTTCAGCCTAATGCATTCTGTACATTCTTTTACACTAGCCTGGAGCGAGGTGCCTGCTTGTACTGTGGCCATTTTTTGGACCAGTCCTCACAGTACATGGTAGAAATGCTAAAGTCTGGCTGTTCTTCCGCAGAAGGCCAGGGGGACAACACATATGAATGTGTGTGTCAGTTTTTCTATGGGCCAATGCTGGTGGGCTGGTACATTTCAGCAGAAATGGTCCTGGTTCTGCGCAGGGCAAACTGACTGCTTGTCTGGTGACGAAATGTTCCCACAATGTAATGAAAATCTGTTTTTTTTTGACGTTGTGGGGACCATCTTTCAGGTGGTCAAAAAAATGTCAAAAGTCTCGTATTTTGTTTGGTTGCTTATGATTAAGGTTCTGACTGGGTAGGGTTTAAGGTCGTCATGTTGGGATTAGAGTTTTCCCCATAGAGATGAATGGAGAGTCCCCACAAAGATATAATTACAAACGCGTGTGTGTGTGTGTTTGCACGGGCTGACTGTGTGATGCCTTAAGCTGCAGGTTTCGGTTGTCTTCCTCACTGCCCCTGCCTTTTCGATTCCTCTCTAGCCTCAGTTAGGAGTGGCTTCCTCTAGCAGGGGTGGAGGGTCAGTGTCAAGCTTGGTGCCATTTACAGTGAAGCTTTCGGATAAAGCAATAAACCAAAGCGATTCTGACAGCATTTACTGAGTGGGCTGTGAACTTGTCCTGCGCGGAGGTGGTAGGCTGGACCCTTGGTCTCCTTGGGTGACTTGACTCACCGTTGCTACTTCGACTAGGCAGGCTAGAACACCATCGATCTAGGCTTCAGTCCTGGGGGGGGGGGGGGGGGGGTGAGGGCCAGCCTTTATGCTCTGATGGAGGGGTGATGTCAGCAGGTGGGGGTGGAGGGACAGTTACAGCGCTACTCAGGCCCTTGGTGATAATAATCACGGGCTGTCATTCTCTTAGCCCCCACCGCAGTCAGTCAAAGAAAGATGATAATTACTCTTTATTGCTCTTTCTGGCCTCACAGGCATTTTTTACTCATCAAACTCATTGCTCAAATAATTTCTAGATTGAATTATTTTAGTGCCTTTCTGTCCGTGGTCATCAGCATGCTGAGGTGTTCATACCTGCACGCTTTACTCGGGTTGGCTCTTTCTGCTTTACTGACTCAGTAGAACAGAGTGTATTCTGGATGTACAGCCTGCTGAGATTCCCGTCACCTTTCTGAAACTGGGCTGCCAGGTTGTAATCTGATCTTTGTACTATAGATTCACCTTGTTAGGGTCACTACATTTACGTGCACACTAAGAAAATCAAATTAGCCCTTGGTGATGATAATCACTAACTGAAATCGTACTAAATTGAATTACTTGAAGTCGGACTAAGACACCCAGATAATGTGATTGGGAGTTGATTTACTCTTGCATGTAAACATTCAATCAGACTCAAACTGGCCTAGGTGCTCAGCGCATGTTTCACAACTGGCATCAGTTTTAATGATGCAAAATGTACAGTACTGTCAACTAAAGGGCGCCTTTTCACCACAGCAGGTACTGTACTTTTGGTACTTCAAGAAAGTACCAAAAGTATGGTACTTCAAGGTGTTGATTTTCCACTGGCATAGAAACTGGCACCAGCGCTGAATGACATCACTGTTTACTGAAATCGAAAAATGCCTGTAGTATGTTATAGGGTTGGATAAAATAACCTTGCAAGTTTTGTAGTTTTAATGATTATTCATTTTCAAGATTATCTTGTATATATTTAAAAATCAGTTTAAGGTTTACTTCCGCTGCTTTTGCATGCGCGCTCTGAGACAATCACAATTATTCTCATCCTTGCTGTTTAAATCACTCCTAGATGGGCTTTTGAAAAATTTATGTTGAACTCCTTTGCTTCATAAATACCCCAATATTTATTACAACAAAATCACATTGCAATATTTGAAAATTATTGTGCTGTCAAAGTATATAATATACAAACAACGCACCCATCCATCCATCCATCCATCCATCCATCCATCCATCCATCCATCCATCCATCCATCATCTTCCGCTTAATCCGGGGTCGGGTCGCGGGGGCAGCAGCCTCAGCAGGGAGACCCAGACTTCCCTCTCCCCGGCCACTTCATCCAGCTCCTCTGGGGGGACCCCGAGGCGTTCCCAGGCCAGCCGAGAGACATAGTCTCTCCAGCGTGTCCTGGGTCTTCCCCGGGGCCTCCTCCCAGTGGGACATGCCCGGAATACCTCCCCAGGGAGGCGTCCCGGAGGCATCCTGATCGGATGCCCGAGCCACCTCATCTGGCTCCTCTCGATGCGGAGGAGCAGCGGCTCTACTCTGAATCCCTCCCGAATGACTGAGCTCCTCACCCTATCTCTAAGGGAGAGCCCAGCCACCCTGCAGAGGAAACTCATTTCGGCCGCTTGCACCTGCGATCTCCTTCTTTCGGTCACTACCCATAGCTCATGACCATAGGTGAGGGTAGGAACGTAGATCGACTGGTAAATCGAGAGCTTCGCCTTTTGGCTCAGCTCTCTCTTCACCATGACAGACCGATGTAGCGCCCACATGACTGCTGATGCTGCACCGATCTGCCAGTCGATCTCCCATTCCATCGTTCCCCCACTCTTGAACAAGATCCCGAGATATTTAAACTCCTCCACTTGGTGGAGGACACCATCTCCAACCCGGAGAGAGCATTCTACCCTTTTCCGGCTGAGAACCATGGTCTCAGATTTGGAGGTGCTGATTCTCATCCCAGCCGCTTCACACTCGGCTGCGAACTGCTCCAGTGAGAGCCAAAGGTCACGGTCCGATAAAGCCAACAGAACCACATCATCTGCAAAAAGCAGAGACCTAATCCTGAGGTCACCGAACCAGACACCCTCAACGCCCTGGCTGTGCCTAGAAATTCCGTCCATAAAAGCTATGAACAGAATCGGTGACAAAGGGCAGCCCTGACGGAGTCCAACCCTCACCGGAAACGAGTCCGACTTATTGCCACCCATGCGGGCCAGGCTCTGACACCGGTCATACAGGGACCGAACTGCCCTTAAAAGGAAGCCCGGTACCCCATACTCCCGGAGCACTCCCCACAGGACTCCCCGAGGGATGCGGTCGAATGCCCTCTCCAAGTCCACAAAGCATATGTAGACTGGTGGCGAAAACCACACTGCTCCTCCTGAATCCGAGGTTCGACAATCCGGCAGACCCTCCTTTCCAGGACCCCCGAATAGACCTTGCCAGGGAGGCTGAGGAGTTTGATCCCCCTGTAGTTGGAGCACACCCTCTGGTCCCCCTTCTTAAAGAGGGGGACCACCACCCCGGTCTGCCAGTCCAGAGGCACTGCCCCCGATGTCCACGCGATGCCGCAGATGTGTGTCAACCAGGACAGCCCCGCAGCATCCAGAGCCTTGAGGAACTCCGGGAGAATCTCATCCACCCCTGGGGCCCAGCCACCGAGGAGCTTTTTGACCACCTCAGCGACCTCCGCCCCAGAGATAGGCGAGTCCACCCCCAAGTCCCCACACTCTGCTTCCATATCGGAAGGCGTGTCGGTGGGATTGAGGAGGTCTTCGAAGTACTCCCTCCACCGACCCAAAACGTCCCGAGTTGAGGTCAGCAGCACACCATCCCCACCATAAATAGTGTTGATGCTGCACCGCTTTCCTGCCCGGAGCCGCCGGATGGTGGACCAGAATCTCCTCGAAGCCGTCCGGAAGTCGTTCTCCATGGCCTTGCCAAACTCCTCCCACACCCGAGTTTTTGCCTCAGCAACCGCCACAGCCGCATCCCTCTTGGCCTGCCGGTAGCTGTCAGCTGCGCCTGGGGTCCCACACGCCAAAAAGGCTCGATAGGACTGGTGTCCACCAGTGGATTCGGGGATTGCCGCCGCGACAGGCACCGACCACCTTACGGCCGCAGCTCCGGTCAGCTGCCTCCACAGAACATGGCCCATTCGGACTCAATGTCCCCCGCCTCCCCTGGGATATGGGAGAAGTTCTGCCGGACGTAGGAGTTGAAACTCTCCCCGACAGGGGATTCCGCCAGACGTTCCCAGCAAACCCTCACTATACGCTTGGGCCTGCCAGGCCTGGCCGGCTTCCTCCCCCACCAGCGGAGCCAACCCACCACCAGGTAGTGATCGGTTGACAGCTCCGCCCCTCTCTTCACCTGAGTGTCCAAGACATGCGGCCACAAGTCCAACGACACGACTACAAAGTCGTTCATCGAACTGCGGCCTAGGGTGTCCTGGTGCCAAGTGCACATATGGACACCCTTATGCTTGAACATGGTGTTCATTATGGATAATACGTCACGAGCACAGAAGTCCAATAACAAAACACCATTCGGGTTCAGATCGAGGGGGCCATTCCTCCCAATCACGCCCCTCCAGGTCTCACTGTCATTGCCCACGTGAGCATTGAAGTCCCCCAGCAAAACAAGAGAGTCCCCAGGAGGAGCGTTCTCCAACACCCCTTCCAAGGACTCCAAAAAGGGTGGGTATTCCGAACTGCTGTTTGGCGCATAAGCGCAAACAACAGTCAGGACCCGTCCCCCCACCCGAAGGCGAAGGGAGGCTACCCTCTCGTCCACTGCAGTAAACCCCAATGTACAGGCACCCAGCCTGGGGGCAATAAGTATGCCCACGCCCGCTCGGCGCCTCTCCCCGTGGGCAACTCCAGAGTGGAAAAGGGTCCAACCACCCTCAAGGAGTCGAGGTGAATCCGACTATATCTAGCCGGAACTTCACAACCTCGCGCACCAGCTCAGGCTCCTTCCCCATCAGAGAGGTGACATTCCATGTCCCTAGAGCTAGCTTCTGCAGCCGAGGATCGGACCGCCAAGGTCCCTGCCTTTGGCCGCCGCCCAGATCACATCGCACCCGACCCCTATGGCCCCTCCCATGGGTGGTGAGCCCATTGGAGGGGGGACCCACGTGCCTTGTTCGGGCTGTGCCTGACCAGGCCCCATGGGTGCAGGCCTGGCCACCAGGCGCTCGCCATCGAGCCCCACCCCCAGGCCTGGCTCCAGGGGGGGGCCCCGGTGACCCACGTCCGGGCAAGGGAAATCGTGGATCCAAAATCGTTCTCTTCATGAGGGGTCTTCTGAGCCGCACTTCGTCTGGTTCCTCACCTAGGACCTGTTTGCCTTGGGTGACCCTACCAGGGGCATAAAGCCCCAGACAACAGCTCCTGAGATCACTGGAACACGCAAACCCCTCCACCACGATAAGGTGTCAGCTCCAGGAGAGGAACAACGCACCCATTATTATTAATTTAATAATTTTTGTTACATCTGTGACCTAATAGGTGAACTGGAAAAGCCCAATGCTAACAAGCTGAAGAAGCCATATTGCCACCTATCGTAGCGGAGTTGGACATACTTCGTTTAATAAATCGATTCCCCTCCCGTGCATGTATACTGAGACAAGGATAGCAGTCCGATTAAATGGCGTAGTCAAGCTATAACTGTAGCTCAACTTAGCCGTGCATGTAAACGCACTAACACAGCTCTGTCAAGCACTGACGCGATTTCACGATGGTTTCGAGGTTGACAGAGATCCTGGGCTTTTGCTCAGTCTCACGCAACCTGCCGACAGAGCCTGTGTTGGGCTGCTCACTTGGTTTGTTGGAAGCGATACCGATGACTTTGATCACAGAGAGCCTCTTGAAGTTCGCCAGGTGACCTTTGCCGGGTTTCCACTCATCAAAGTGCTTCCGGAAGGTTCTGATCTGAAAAATCAAAAGGTCCTAAACCTGTTACCTGCTACGGTTACAGTAGGGCCTGCATGGTGGATCAGCGCGCGTGAGGCTGTGTGGGAAGAGCGTGCCCTCGGACAGGGGGTGGTGGCTGGAGAGCCGAGCTTTACGGAAGCAGCTGGGGGCCTCTCCAGCATGTGCGTGAGGAACATATAGAAGAACAGCCCCCCCAGGCTGCACGCAAACACATGTATGTAGTGTGTGGAGCCCCCGCACACCCACGTATGATAATGCACACAGATTGATTGGCATGGAGAAGCACACACACACACGCACACACACACAGTTCATGTATTCATATCTTTGTAGGGACTTTCCATCCACTTCTGTGGGCGCAACCCTAATCCCACCATGACAACCGTAACCCTTAACCATCCCTGACCCTATTTTTCAGTTCTGCTACAATGTCATAGCAACAAGTTTTCATCCCAGCATGGGGACATTTGGTCCCCACGATGTAATATATACATGATGCACCCCCCCCCCCCCCCCCCCCACACACACACACACAAAAACACACATGCACGCATGAATTTGCTGGTAAACTGTGCAATTTTGACTGCACTCCGGTCAGACCCAGCAGAGCTGCTCACCTGCCAATCATCCGCCCCCCCCCTCCTCCCAGCCTCATCCACTCACTTCACTGCTAATCCTCAGAACCCCCCCCGCCCCTCTCCTTCCCCCTCCCATCATCTTTTGCTGTAGATTCTGGGCCTGGGAACAGGACTATCCGTGGGAGTCTGGGGGGGGGGGGGGGTTGGGGGTGCGTGGGTGGATGCTGGCTATGAGCCTTTCTGTTGACACCAGGTGGGCGTGCTGCACCCCCCCCCCCCACGCCCACTGTCACTGGCTGCCTCACTTGGGAGTGGTTGTCTGGATGCCTGGGACAGTTTGACAGACAGCTCCTATCTGATGGGACCGGCACCAGTCTCTCCATCTTCTGCTCTACCTCTGCAAGCCCGCGGATTCCTATTACGCTGGTAACCATGGCGATGTCTCATATACCCAAGATGCACTATATATTCCCCAGGAACTGAAAAGCAGTCCCGACCCATGTCAGTATGTATTTTATTATAAACATAATTATTAATTAAAAAAAAATCTTAATTGTGCCTGTAGCTTCTGGGATGACCCTGAACTGAACATGAGGGTATAGAAAATCGATGGCAGGATGTATGTATGGATGGATGGACGGATGGATGGATGGATGGATGGATAGATTAATATTTTTTAATAAACAAGATGCTTGTTCGCCTACAGGCTTCTAAGGCATCTGTTACGGCAAAAAACCTTTAGCAGCTAAATGACCTTAATTTTCCATAAACTCTGATAGCTATCTTAGTGCATGGGTGAGAACATCCCAGAATAGTTTTTACTGGTACCGCTTTCGTTAACACATTTCTCCTGGCAATAAATACGGAGGCTCCAGTATGTTTGTGTGGCGAAGCATCGGTGTGGTCCAAGTGATTGCAAGAAATTACGAGATAAAGTACGGCTTTGGTTTCTGTGCTCTGCATCATTCCTGTTATGCAAATTATTAATTCGCTAATTAGCACAGCTGCTGATTAACACTGACTGGGAGGTTATGGGAGAGGTGCCGGTGGCTCCCAGTGACAGCGGGAAGGAGGTCCATGTCATCTGGAGGAAGACGGCTACATGCTAACTGTGAGCGGTCATGGGGGAGGGGCAGATTGGAGGGGAGGGCAGCAGAGATTTGCCTTCTCACAGGGAGGGGGCGTTTGTGACACAGCGGGAGGCGCTGAACACGGGGGCCCTGCCGAGAGGACACCGCTAACGACCTGTGTGCTGCCTCAGGGCTTGTATATTTTTTCCCAGACGAGGACATTTCCCAAAATGGACATGTTGGAAGCAGAGGACTTTATAGCCTGTTGGCCGAGGGGGTGTGTGGGCCGGCATGGTGAGAGCTGGGGCTGAAGCTGGGCCTGAAGCTGGGCCTGAAGCTGGGCCTGAAGCTGGGGCTCGAGGTGAGTGTGGGGAAGCCGCAGAGCGAGATAGAGTCAAGTCGCTCCCCCACGCTCTGTGTGTGTGTGTGTGTGTGTGTGTGTGTGTGTGTGTGTGTGTGTGTGTGTGTGTGTGCACGCGCACGCGCGGCCCAGCTGAGAAAGCGATGACCTCACCCTCCTTCTATGCTGCTCCTCTAGAAAGTTCCCCAGACACTAGTCTACATTCTTACTGAGAACACTGGTTGAGTCGGGAACCCCTCCCACGCCCCGTAGCCTGTGACCTGTGCCACTCCCTGTTACATTACATGTCCGAGTGCTGAGAAATTGCTCTAATATACACAGAAAGCCAAAAAAGGCAGACAGAATCTGATATGGCTGCATATGTAAAGAGTGCCTGGAACTTAGTTATGCAATTATTCTTATATAATTTGTCATAACTGTGTCGGTTTTCCCCACAAACACCTTCCCCACTGGATTTCCGAAATGCCATTATGTAACGCGTGCTGCTGTGAAGAGACGTCGGAGAGGTGAGATCGCGCTCTGCTTCATGATGTCACTTCCTCCCATTTCCTGAGGCCTGTGAGGGAAGGGCCCCCGACCTTTGACCTTTTACGGTGCGTAAATCGCCCTTAATGAAGTTTGATTGGGACTAATTAATATGATCTATATATTTGTGGCTGCAAATGGCAAATGCCTGGTTTTTTGCTTCCAAATCTGACTCTTTTAACCTTTGACACACCGGGATTTGATGACTACAAGTCGACCTCTGATTATTCATTTCTTTTTCCCTCACGTATTTACCTCCATGTCCACTACTCTGTGAGGACGTATTTGCCCGGGCCACCCTTCGATGCACTTCAGTT